>NC_080196.1:40832500-41457500 GCF_030028045.1 Hippopotamus amphibius kiboko | reverse complement strand
GGGCATTTACCATGTTCTGCCTTGTATTCTAATTATTTAGATGCAAATTTCTCTCTCTTACTTAATTACAAACTTTAAAAGAGAAACTATGTCGTCTTTGAATTCCCATATCCTGGCACATAGTAAGTGCACAATGAATGTCAAACTCATTAAAAATTGAATCTATAATTATACAGAAACACACAATTAATTCCACATCTTAACTTCACTCACGTGGGAGTATCTCATTGATAATAATTTCTTTTGCAAATTGAAGCCGCTGGGTGCCTTGAGAAGGCTCCCCAAGGTCTGATCTCAGGACTTCACCAAAGACTGGAGGATGGTATGTTAGACGGCGGCACCTACTGGTGAAGGCTAGCATTACAGCTTGGGTCCGCCTGAGAGGAGCAACCGAATTTCTCCGTCAGTCCCAGCAGGACCAGAACAGGGCATGGAGGGGCAGGTGAGGGCAGAAGAGGACTAGAATGAGTTCGTCTCTCTCCTCAGCAGCCCTTAGGCCTGAGTCAAGGTCAGGGCTTATTCTCCTTCAGAGCATTGCTGCCTCCTGCAGACCAATTTTTGCAGGACTGGGGTGAGACACCAAGGAATCCCAGCCTGGCTGTGATGCCCCTTAGCTTTGCTGAGCTAGCTTGACAGATGCCTAGGACAGAGGAGAAGTGGTGGCATGAGGAAGAGAGAGCCTCTTACCAAACAAGGGGGGCAAACTTTTGTAAGGGTATCAATACTCAGCATAAGAACACAGCTGGCAAAGCTTCCAACCCCTTTCTTGTTATAGGTTTTCAGCTTCTTCTAAAAGAATTCTCAGTCCTATAAGGGTCCTTCTTGGAAAATATAATAGAAGCTATTGAAGGAACTGAGTTTTGTTTTACAGCAATTCACTTTATGAGTTGGTTCATGAGTACCTTGAGCTTTGCCCCAATACCTGTACTCATCCTTTCTTTAATCCAGGATACCCATAGGAATTATAGTGTTAGATGGAGAGGTCCTCGTCCATCTCTTCATCTTTTCCTCTGGGGAGGAACCCAGTGGGGATCTGGGGAGGAGAGCCATAAAGTTAGGAAGGTCAATGAGTGTCCCTATAGCTCCTCCTTTGCCACACCTTGTTAAGGCTTCAACTGATAACTAATGTTTCAACTCACAAAGGATTAATCCTGCCACCCTCTCTCGCAGGCATATTTGTATTTGGGACCTAAGCAACACAAGTTTAGCTCAAAGGAGTTTATCTTCTAATGATGAGATCTGAAGCATCAGTATGAAAGATCTTTGATGAGGGGGTAGAGATGATGAGGGTTCTGCCTCCTGAGTTGGCTTCACCAAGGTTCAGATGGGGAACTTGCCTGTGGACCCCACCCCATCCACCTTGTCCCAGGCCTCAGATCCCTGCTTCTCTCCCAGTTTCTTGCCTCTGCCTGCTTTATCCAGACTGCCATCATGCAGTTCTCCAAACTTTTAGGGAGATCCTGAGCTCTGGCTTGGAAGATTCCAGCTCTGATACTTTGTCTTCCAGAACCTCAGAGTCTGTGGCCAGAATAGTCCCCTCCTAGGTCCCCTGCATCTCTGTGATCTTTCTTCAGCCTGACGTCTCCACAATGCCCCTGGTTTCCATGCTGTCCCTCCATTGAACACCGTTTGCTGCCACTAGTCCTTTAGGCAACCCAACTCAGGCTGGTGGGAGGCAGGGAGACAGGTCTACCTCTCCTTGGGATTCCCATGAGCTCACCATTCCTTCTTTCATTCACTTAGCAAACATTCATTGAGCACAACTATGTGCCAGGCATATGCTTGGGCTGGGGATACAGCAGGGACCACTATGGATCCTGCCCGCAAGTGTTTGACAGACTAGTGAAGGGAAACAGACCAATACAGCACAGCATGGCCAGGGCCATCACAGGGGTAGGTTTCAAGGACCACTGAGCACCAAGCCTGTGGGGGCAGTAAGAAGACTTCATAAACAAGGTACATTTAAGCTGGATCTTGAAGGGTAGTAGTGGTTTCCAGCTGGCAAGAACGTGGTGCGTGCCAGGCACGGTGTGGTTTGGGTGTATAGATGGTGACGTCAGAAGAGAGACGTGAAATGTCATTGGAGAGGAGGATTCAGGAGGGCTATGTATGTCACATTAAGGAGCTGGAACTTAACCCTGTCAGACAGTGGTCCAGGGGAGACACATTAAGTGCCTAAACTGAGGCAGCAACAACAGGGGTGGGAGGGGAGGCGTGGGACTGAGGGAGGTTTCAGAAGTTTCACCCTCAGGATCCGGTGACCTGTTAAATGAGGGAGGAGGAGAGAGTCTCTTCAGTCTGAGAAATCCAGCTGGGGCTGCTGAGTGGGTTATGGAGCTATCAACCCTGAGATGGAGATCAGGAAGAAGACAGGTCAGGGGAGAGTGTTGAGAGGGACAACGTTTGGTTGGGGTCGGTTCAACTCGAGATCTTGAAAAACAGCAATGGAAATATCTGTAGGTAGGCAAAAATATAGGACGAGTTAGAAAAGAGAGGAGAGAGCTAGAGATACAGACCGGAAAGTGGACATATAGAATTAGAGCTAGAAGAAAAGCAGAGGCTAGGGATGTAGATTTGGGAGTTATCAGCACATTGGCGATAGTTGGAGCCATAATGCCCCACAATATGGGGCAAACTGTCCACCTACTTTGCGCTGGACCTTCCACACAACCTATCAGTAACCCTCCAACAACCTACAAGGTCAGAATTTTATCCTCCCATTTTCTAGATGAGGAAGTTGAAACTCAGAGAGGTAAAGAAACTTGCTCAAACGCACCCATTGTTGGGGTTGGGATTTAAAGTTAGAATCATCTGACCACAAAACCAATGTTCTTTCCTCCACCCTTGCTGTCCCTGAGTTAGAGTCCCTGGGGAGGTCACGTAGTGTGAGAAGTGAAAAGAGCCAAGCTAGAAGCACTTAAGAGGCCAGTGGAGGGAGAGTGGCTGGCAGAATATCGGGGGAAAGAAAGGACTCCAAGAAGGGAAAGGATAATGTTCAGAGGCTTCTGATGACGCAGAGAGGTCAGGCTAGATGAGGACTGGTGGGCAACCCCAGATATGGAGATGGGGAAGTCGGCAGAGACCTAGCAGAGGGGTGTTAGAGGGGGCCTGGGCCAGACTGCACAAGGGTGAGGGGTGAAGGAAGCAGGGGAGATGGAGAGCAGGAGTCCTTCTAGAAGTTCAGGAGACTGGAAGCACAAGGGGCAGCAGGGTCTAGGGAAGCTTATTGTTGCTGCTGTGGGATGCTGCGGGTTACACTGTGTTTACAAGGAGGAGAAGGAGCTGAGGTGAGGGATTCAGGAGAGGGAGGCGATAACTGACTGTATCAGCTCCCTGTAGGGGCAAGAGGGGATAGGATCCTTGCACATGTATGTGGGACTGGCCTTAGCCAGAAGGAGGGACCCCTCTCCCAGCAGTGGAGGGAGAGGGGGGTGGGAGATAGGAAGTTCATGCCAGATCACTTCTGGCTTCTCAATGAAACAGGAGTTGAGAGCACTGATTAGAGAAGTAAGGGGACCAAGGTTGGTGGAAGGGAATCCAAAGTTTGGAAGAGCAGCTGTGTAGAAGGTGACAGAGCAAAGGCTCAGGGCAGTTTGGAGATTTGCCTTGTGATGTGGAGAAGTCTGGAATCACACATTAGTGTTCATGCCAATTGGCAGGTTGGAGATTTTTGTTTCCTTCATGGAAGCAGCCAGGGAGCAGGTGGGGAGGAAGCAGGTGGCAAAGTGACTCAGGTGTGGGGGTGGGCAGGGAGGAAGGGCTGGGAGGACACTGGAATGAGGGGCCAAGGAGGCTGCCCAAGTGGGGAGGCTGGAACAGGTGTGGGCAGCTCAGACCAGGTTACCCACCTCCCCAGCCAGGTCCTGGAAGGACTGCCTGAGGACCTCCCCACAAAGACAAGACCAAGGGCCTTGGAACAAGTTACTCCTAGAATCCTAGGGCTGGAACAGACTTTGAGAGAGTGTTACTTCCAATCTTCTTTTCTGGCCAAATGGCTACTCAGCCATCCTGGACAGGTGGGAAACAAGGACTGACCAGGGTCAACCTGTCCACTGACCTAGCATGCTTCCTTCTTCTTTCTTCTATTTCTTTTATTGCTGTTGTTTTTCTGACTATTGTCTTTTCTCTCTCTCCATCTGTCAATCACTGATTTCTGTTTATATTTCTATCTTGTCCATCTCTTTCTAAATGTCATCAACATTCACCTCAAATCCCTCCTAATGTCCACAGAGCCTTCTTGGGTGATCGACTTCTGTTTCCTTCGACTTTCTCTGGCGCTGTCTGGATTGCTTGATGCTGCATTCAGATATTGTTTTGCATATACAAATCTTGCCTTCCTGGTAAGACTCAGGGCATTTGTGAGGTTTGCCTTGTGATGTGAAGAGGTCTGGAATCATACACTGGTGCTGATACACCTCTTTGATTGGGAATCACATTTTCTCTTTCTTATATACACTCTAGAGGGCCTAGGACGGTGTGTGTTGGGGGAAGGATAGGAGATAAGTACCATACGCCATATGACAGAAGGATTCGTGACTGGTCAAATCATCAGAAAAAGAAGCAAGAACTGAAAGAGGGGGAACTGGCAGCTCTGAGGGTACCAGCTAAGGTGCACTGAGTCAGAAGTCAGGGGAGATATGGATTCTGCTTCTAGCTTTGCATCTTTAATATGTTGCATGACCTAGGGCAGTCATGTGACCTCATCATCAGAGAAGGTGATGGCTAAAGCCTTCTGAAATTCTACTCCTGTATGATCCTCCAGAGTAAGGGTACTACTCTACTACCTCTTGTATGTGAAGGGGCTGGGCTGCCCCAAATGATTAAACTGTAACATTAGCAAGAATATGTCGAGTCTCTGTGTTTTCAGAGGAGGTAGAATAGAGGACAGAGGGGGTGTATACACATTTCAGAGTCAGGCCTGGGCCCCAGGTCCTGGCTTTGTTCCTTCTTGGTTGGTCATCTGGGCAGGTAGATCTTACTTTAGCCTCAGTTTTCCCAACAATGAAATAAGGATAACAATTCTTGCCTGACCGGCTTGTGGTGGTGTGCCTGGCACATAGAAGAGCAGTGAGTAAATGGTAGCATGAGCTCTAATTTGTGTCTCAGAGTGTCTGTGCCTTCTTAAGGTAGGGTAGGAGGTGCAAGGTGGTAGGGAAAGAGGGATTCCGGAGCTACTCTACCTGGTAGGTAAGTTTCCTTTCAACTTTCCAATTTGGAAGTGCTGCTAACAAGGGCAGTGTGCTGGAATGCATGGCCTTTTGGGAATCTTCTCAGTAGGAATGTGTGACACACAGGAACCTATGCAGGATGGTGAGACTCAAGCCCAGTTGGCTGCACTCATACTCAGCTGTGTTAAAGTCTGGCCTGGGCAAGACTGCTCCTTCCCAGGCACTACTGTACCCTTACTATCAAACACTTGTGGCCTTTCTTCCTTCTGAGAAGTAGTGGAAATAACAATAGCCACCACCAATTGAATGCCTACTATGTGCCAGGGCTTTTCCATTCATTATCTCATTTAATTAACCCTATGAGGGTTTTTACTGCCTTTGTCATAAGAGAAAACTGAAGCTCGCTGAGACTGAGGAACCTGAGTTGCACAACTCAGATTTGAACTGCAGTTTTATTTTACTCTAGGACCTATGTAGTTAAGACAGTGATGCATGCCTCACCTGTGAGGTTGTATAAGCATACCCATTTTCTAAATGAGGAAGCTGAGGCTCACAGAAATGAAATAAATCACCCAAAATAGACAGATGGCTGGGAAATGGTAGGGCCCGACATTGAACTTGGGGTAGTGTCGTTTCAATATGTACATGTTCTCTGTTAAGACTATATTGCCTGTCAAGATAGAAGCACTGGACTCACTTTACAGATGGGGAAGCTCAGGAACAGAGAGAAAAAGCAAAGGCTCATGGAAGGAGACTTGGCAGGGAAGGTGAAGTCCCCAAATGTGGCAGAGCCCTGGCAGAGGTGTCCTTAGAAGCAGGAGAAGAACCAAGATGTATTGGCTATGGGCTCCCTGCCCCATCCTTTCCCTAGACATTTGCAAGAGAAATTAGAATGAAGTGAATGTCAGAAGTATCCCTGAAGGAAAGGAAAGCCCCAAAGCAAACTGCCATCTGAGGTGAGTGTGGGAGGCTCAGAGAACGCAGGGACATTTTGCCCCTGCCAGTGAAGGTAATGGCATGTGCTGCTGCTTTTGTAGTAGTGCTTGCAAGAGCCGTTATTCCTTCCTTGTTATCTCCCTGAGTCACTATCTGGTTGTGAGTCCCTGCAGAAGTGGACAGGGCAGAGGGCAGTGTGACCCGCACCCCAATTCACAATGTCCTGGTGATATCAGACTGCTTCTGCTCCTTATAGAATCCTCTGAAGAGCTGAGGGCGGGTGGGAACCAGATTGGATGGTAGGGAGCAGGGCAGAGAACTGCCTCTTCCACCCAGATGTGGAGAAAACTCACCTTCCTAGAGGAGCAGAGGAGACAGACAGAGGGAAATGAGGGGGAAAAAAAGGAAACTAGAGTAAAGACACTGAGCCTCCCAGAGATATAGCAGCTAAGGTGGAGCCACCCGCTCTCCCTCCCCGCCAAGCCAGGGCAATGTCCACACTCAGAGGACAAGGAAATCTTGCTGAACTGGAGAGAAGCTCTGAGTTAACCTATTAATCTGCCCATACAGAATCCTCCATGTCCACCTCACCTGTGGTTTAGAGGGTGGGCAGGAGCCCTCCTCCCTAGGGACCCAGAGGAGCTCACACCAGTGTCCAAAGCAAGGCAGAGACAAAACAAGCACAGTGCAATCTCCCTTCCAATCTGCCTTGAGGGGCTAATCAGCTCTCTGTGCCCCCATGTAGATCAGGCACCGTCTGGCAACCTCCAATTCTTTTCCTTCCTTTTTTTTTTTTTTTAAACCACTCTCCTGTTTGGGGCAGAGAGGATGGCAGGTTTGCACTTGTCCTCTAGCCCTACACATAATTGGTGGCAGCAGGCAAAACTGCTTCAAGGGGAGGGGTTCGCCAATGGAATGAAGGAGGGAGGGAGTCCTAGAGTGACAGGGCAGAAAGGGACCTCACAGATCATCTGACCCAAACTTTTGTGGCCTCCACACCATTCCCATGGTCTATGTGCTCCCACCCCAACCATCATCTCTCATGCCATGCAAAGGTTCTCAAGGCATCCTCCCCCATGCTTTCTAAGGGCACTGTCTCCTCATCACTGAACTAACCCACCACCTTGTTTTCTAGATAAGGACACTGAGGCCCATTGGGGTGTGACTTCCCCAAAGATAATCTTTGTCCCAGGATAGAACCAGGACAAGAAACCCTAATGCCTGAGTTTGTTTGCATCCTCCTACTTTCCCACTCAATCCCTAGGGGAGGAAGGGCTCAGTTCTTCTCTCTGGGGTGTTAAGGAAGCCTCTGACAAAGAACACCTGTCACCCCAGCTGATGTGGGCTGCCAGTGTCAAGGGTCTAACAACTGAGTTATTTGCAGGGAGAGCCTGGTCACTGTCTCTTCCTCCTGGGTACCCTGAGGGCTCTATGCAGTTAGTCTGGGTCACAAAGCTCTCATCCCTGCAAAAGATTGGTCCTGAAGCATAAGTAGCTGCCCGGGGCCTGGCAGTCTCATTCTGACCAAAGCCACATACTTCAAGAAAGCTCTCACCACCTTTCAAGAGGTCCTTCATCTTTCCCCTAGGATGAAAGGAGAGAAGATGCTGAGCTAGTAAATGCAACAGGAGGTGTTGTCCATGGTTCAGGGACACTGTTCCTTTGGCACACTGCCCCTGTTTTTCAGAATATCGTTTATCTTTCCTTTTCTGCCTCTGCAAGTTGGAAGGATGAAGGCTTAAGAATGTTCTGGTGGGGACCACATCTTGAAGGTGGGAGGGCAGGTTTGGAAGAGAGTGTTGCGCATATCTTTGGGTCTCTGTGTTTACACACATAGGCAGGTTACTCTGGGTTAGCTTTTGCCCCTGTGCTGAGCGCATGAGAGTGTTTTCTTTACATGAGCCCAGGTCTGTATGGGAAGAGTGCTGAGTGGGCTACCTCCGAGGCCTTAACTGAAAGGGAGTCTGCCCTGGAGTTGGCAGTTTCAGCTGGGGAAAGGCTACTTTCTTCTTGGTCCTCGATTAAAGTGGACTTGGCGCTAGGAATGGGGGCTGATTCCTGAGGGTGTGGGGGTGTGGTGGAGGTGAGAGTTGGGAGGGCGTAACAAGAACAGCTGTCGGAGCCGCTCTCAGTTTTTCGAGGTCCTGTGTGGCTGTGTCCAGCGTGTAGGGCTGTGTCGGCGGGCGTGCCCGTGCAATCTGGTCTGCCCCAGCCTCCCCGACACCCTTCACCCTCTTTGTCTCCTCTTGTAGGTGTGCGTGCAAACCTGCGTCGCACAGCTCTCATCGCGTGCGAGCGCGGGGGCGCACCCTAGCTCCCCCAGTCTTTCCGCCGGTAGACAGGACGAGCCGGAGCCCGGTGCTGTTTGGTCTGGAGCCGAGCAGGGCTTGCATTGATCCATTGATTGTGCGCGGTCTGCGCCTGACCTCCCTGCTCCCGGGGAAGCCGTCTCCATGGATACCGGGCCCGCTCCCCCAGCGCCGGATTGTAAATTCCTGCAGGCAGCGGCCCGGCAGCCTGGGGAGGGGGCCGCCGTGCCGGGGCGCGCAGGGGGAGCGGCCGCCGCGCCGAGGCCCCATTTGAAAGAAAAAAGGGCACGGAGAAGGAGGTGGTGGAGGAGGAGGAGGGGGAGGAGGAAGAAAACGAAAAGGAGCGAGGAGAGGAGGAGAAAGAGGAGGAGGAGGAGAAAGGCGAAGAAAAAGAGACGGAGTCTGAGAGACGGAGAAAGAGCGAGAGAGGAAGAAAGAGAGGCAGAAAGGGCGTGTTTCTGGCGCTGCGTTTCTCCTCCCCTTTCTCAGGTCCCTCGCTCGGGATCTGCGCGCTCTCCGCTGCAGCTCTCTCCCGGCGAATCTGGGAATTGGGTGGGATTATACGGAGCAGCCCAGCCGCCGCCGCTAGCGGAGCGGGGCTTGGAGAGGGCGGGGGCTCCCCTCCGTCAACGGCGCCAGGCGCCCCCAGCCTCATCGCGCTCTCCGCCTCGCTCTCCCCGGCGTCGGGCCGGCAGAAGCCGGCAGCATCGGGAGCCTCCCGCTGAGGGCGCCGCAGTCCGCGCCCTGCGCCCGCAGCCCCCGGCCCGGCTCCGGCGGGGCACCCCCTCCCCTCCCAACTCCGGCGCGCGGGGGCCAGGCCCGCTTCCGCCCTCCCCGGGCTGCGAGACCGACCCCGGCCGCCCGGCCGCCCATAGCTTCAGCCATGGGCTCGGGGCGCGTGCCCGGACTCTGCCTGCTCGTCCTGCTGGTCCACGCCCGCGCCGCCCAGCACAGCAAAGCCGTGCAAGGTAAGGAAGGAGGGGCGCGCGGCCGCCGGGCTGCCTGGACTGCAGGGCCCGAGGGCGGGGGCGCGATTTCCGAGGGGTAGGGCAGGTGCTGGGAAGTGTGCTGCTGTCAGGACCAGACAGTGTGCACCCGCACTCCTCCGTTGGGGACCTGACCTCAGGGCGCTGCGCCCCAGGCGAAAGGCTGGAGGAGCCAGACGCGGCACGGATGAGTGAGAAGTTTGGGGAGTCCTGGGCAGAGGTGACCACGCACCTCAGAATTCTGCCCGACTTCACTGCCACCCCAGCATCTTCCAAAGCTCACCTGTCCTCCAAAAGTATGAGAGAGAATCTTCTCTTCTCTCAGACATTGCCAGAAACGTAACTTGTGGCCTGGAGAGACTGAAAGAATGAAAACTTTTTCGTCCATGCCATATATTTCTTCCCCTCGCCCCCAATCCTCCTCAAAGTTAGACAGAAATTTCGAAGTTGTCTTATCAGAAAAATGTTAAGCAAAAATAGGATCTTTTGTGGAAAACCAAAAAACCAACTTGTCTCCTTCTGGATGGTAGGCGGCTGAAGAGAAGAAAATTTCTGTGACTCTGGCTCCCGGCAAGAATGTCGCATTTCTGCCTCTTTGGGGGGAAATCTCTTTCGTCTTGCATGGCTTTCATTTCTTATCATAATATTTATTTATTAAGGCCTCGGGTTTCCAATTCCATTTAAATCCAGGTCAGAATTGCATTAAAATAACAAAGTAAAATTCCAGACTGGGGAGCTCTGACAGATCCCTCTAGGAATTAGAGACAGGGAGGCCCTCCCGCCCCCATCCCTGACCCCAGGCCCAAGGCTGTGCTGGCAGAAACCAGACTGGTGGGCTACAGTTCTCTTGGGGACAGCCTCCCCTCCCCCTTGACCTCCTGCTGGACCCTTTCCCCATCAAGTCCTCACCCAGGAAGAGATTTATATGGACAAAAAGAAAATTCCTCCTGGCAAAGCTTCACCCAGGATATTATGATTCTGCCTATTGTCCTAAGGGCTCCTTGAAGCCACGTTGGGGTGTGGAGGTGGCTAGGCCACAAGGGAAAGTTGAACTTGAGAGCTGGGGAAGCCTGAGTCTCTGACAATCAGGTCGCTGTGTCCTGGAGCCTGAGCGCTTGGCTCTTAAGCCGCTCTGTGTCCTGGATGGGCTCTCCCTCTCTTAAAAGGAAGGTGCTATATCAGTGCCATCCTTTTCTCCCCAAGCACTGCCTTTCAACTACCTCCTTCCTCCTCCAACCTGTCCTTTAACAGAACCCAAACACTAGAGACCCTCGGCTGTCAAATACCAGACCCCACCCCCACCCCTTCCAACCCCAAACTGCCTCTTCTCTAGTCCTGATTCCAGACAGCCCACTACCACTTCCAACCCCAGCCTGGGAGGAGCCCCTCTTCCACCGTGGATTTGCTTGTGTTTTCATAAACAAAGCTGGCTTTTGTAGTGCATGCTGACTTACTCATAACATGGAATTAGCTAGGGAGTTTAGTCTGAAGGAAGGAACAGATTTCATGCAGTAATCTAGAGACAAGATAAGGGCCTCTTTCAAGTTGGAGGCAGTGTCTGTAGTGGCCTAGTGAGACTGGGGCCAAAAGGAGGAGCAAGAAGTATATTCAAGGCGGTTTGTGGGGCAGATGGAGACTCTGAGAAGGGACAGGTGCCATTAAGCCAAGGCTTTCAAGCCCGGGAGATCAACCGATCCTTCAGTGACAGAGGGACTCAGAATCTCTCGGAGGTACTTGAGGGCTCAATCTTTCATTTCATCCTGCTGCTGCTGTGGGAAATGCAGCCAGAGTGGAGGCCCCTGCCCTCAAGGAAGGTACAGAATATAGTCTTGCCCACTGCTTATTTCACATTGGGGCCACACTTGCTGCTGTTAGCTTTGCCTCTTCCTTCCTTCTGATCCATGAGTCTAGCTGGGCATAGATTCCAAGCCTGTCATTTCAGCTACCTTTAACCCTACTATTCAGGAAATTTATCAACCTGGTCTGCCAGAGTTGCCTAACAACAGGTTTGCTGGGGTAGGGGGACGTCTCTGGTCCCAAATCTGCAGGCCAATGTTCCAGGAAGGACACATACTGACCGGGCAGGGCAGCCTTACCCATGGACAGTGCTGTGGACATTCCTTGCTCTCAAACATATCTCCAGAGTATCACCACTGCCAGAAGGTGTGCTTTGAATGCCATATGCTTTTAAATTAAGCTCTAGCAGGTCTTTAAAATACAATAACCTTGGCAAGTATCTTGCCAAGAGTTACTATAGCACTAGGCCTCTGTCCCTTTTCTCCAGAGATTCACCAGGGGAGAACCAACGTGGTGTGGAATGGAGAGGAGGGGAGGGACACAGAAGGGAGCCCTGAGTATGCAGGCGTGTGTGTGTGTGTGTGTGTGTGTGTGTGTGTGTGTGTGTGTGTGTGTTTACCACGCTTACCCACAGGTGACATAGCTGGGTGTAAGTGTCTGTTGTGACTTAGTTTTTAAGCATGTATACAGATGTTTTAGTGTCTTTAAGAAGTGTGTGTGCATGAGTGGGTGGGTAAGCTTCTGTGACTGGGAATGAGTGAACATGAGGGTACATGGTCTTGAGTGTTTTTCAAGTGCCTATCTGTGTATTTTAAAGTAGACAGACTGGATAACCAGGATAATTGTTAACTTAAAAGCATTAATTTGCTTTGCTTTTTTGGGCGGGGGGGGGGGGGGGGGGGGGGTTGCTGCTGCAGTGGTTAAAAAGACCTAATCCTTGCATGGGGCTCAGGTTACAGCTGAATGAAAAGGTCTCCTGGCCTCCTGGGGAAAACTTGTCCCCAGGGCGGGCAGGGAGAGCCAGCCTGGCCCGTTTAGTTTACTTGGTTGTTTTCTCTCCTCATTAGGAACAGAACTTTGATAAAGTCATATATTTAGAGTTTCCAAGTAACACCATCCCTGGAACTGAGAGCGTTCATCTGGCAGCAAACAGTGTCTCTCTGTCTCGGTGTGTCTCTCCGGGTCTCTGTCTGGGTGCATGTGTGTCTCTCTCTTTCTTTCCCCCACCCCTCTCTTCCTCTTTAATGTGGCTGTTTCCTCTCCTCCCCGCTTCCTTGGGCTCCTGTGGCCGACTCTTACAGTGAGGGGACTGTTCCTCCTAGCCCCTCCCTCCAAAATATGAAATGAAAACCATAATGGTGTCAGTGGGTGAGGGTGGTCCGTGGGCAGCCGGCTATTGCCCGTGCCCCATTCAGGCCACACTGGGGGGAGAGAGAGGAAGAGGGAGCCTCTACTCTTGGAGCCTGATCTTCCCTTTAAGCCTGACCCCCCACCCCTCATTTTTCCAGAAGGGTGGAGAAAGGGGGTGGACTGCTTAGAAATTCCTCAGGAACCCCTTTGACCTCTCTTCTCTCAGTGACATGTACCCTAGGTGGGTGGGGAAAGCCTGGAACCAGGGGAGAACTTTTCCCCTTCTTACCCCTCATCTCCTGAGTCTATGCAGGATGGAATGAGAGAGAGGGGACTAGAAGACACTGAGGCCAGAATTACTACAGGCAGAGAAAGAAGAAAGTTATCAGCTACCCCTAAATGAGATTGTTTCCTGAAACCTTCAGGAATCTGAGAGCATGAGAACCGGTTTGAGACGTGAGCAGCGGCTGGGACCTGTTTAAAAGGAGCCGGCCCTGAGTGTGAGTTTGGGAATGTGTGGTGTGCACTCGCCGGGCCGTGTGAGTGTGCATGTGCATGATGCGGGTGTGTTTGTGTGTGTGTCCACGCGTGCGTGTGCGTGCACATGCGCAGTGTTCCCAGTGAGAGGAAAAAGGAAACAGGCAATGTGCATTTTGTTTTCGCTGGAGAAGTGAAGAAGTGGAATGGCTTGGGGGAAGGGAACTGATGGCTTCAGACCCTCTTGAGAAGATGAAGGTAAAGAGCTTGCTGCCTGAACTAACCCCAGTCCCTGCCCCCCGGCTCTGGTCCCCGCGTGTCAGGGTGTGGGCCTCCTTTGACGTCCCATACCCCTAGCACATGACCACTTATAAGAAAGAGTCCCTGTCAGGGCTGGAAACTGCAGAGCTACTCTGAGGCTGGCAGTGCCCACAAGAGGCCCAGGCCTGGGGACAGCTTCTTCAGGCTCAGTTATTAGACAGGAGTCTGGAAACAGAGGGACTGCTGGTCCCTGGGGGTAAAAGTGATACAGCCGCCAACCCAGGGATGTTTGAGGGGTGGAGGAGCTAGTCACCTGGGCTAAGAGGGAACGTGGACCCTCCCCTTGTCCCCTTTGGCCCCTCTGTCAACAGACTGGCCACTCTCTTCTTTTCACGCCCACATACTGCCAGCCCCAATGGCACAGAGTGGGGAGTGTGGTAGGTACCAGTGGGTTTTAGGTAAATGCAGAGCCCGAGGGTTGGGACCTCTGAGAAAATAACTGAAATTCTCTTCCTCACTTATGAAATGGACGAGAGTATCAGTAGGGTCCCTTTCAGCTCTGAGATTATGCATCTCTTCAAAATTCTTCCTGCTGAAGGCAGAAGACATTATAGCAAGCCCCAGCCGGGCCTCTGGAGCTGGGCCTCCCCAGGCTTCTTGCCTGAACCTCATGCCTTTTTCTCCCTGGGCCCTGCTTCACTGTTCCCTGCTTCACTGTTCCCTGCCTGAGTCTACGTCACGTGGCTACTCTTCCTTTCTTTTCCACCCCGGTTTCCTGGAGCCCCACATACCTGATAGCTCTTACTGTGTCCTTAAATGGGGTATTTCCCCATGGAAACAGCCCCTGCAGGACAAGTGTGTGTGAATGTGTGTGTATCCAACAACATTGGGAAGTAGAGCTGAAATGTTTGCGTGCTGGGAACTGAGTACTATCTGGGCAAGGCCCCAGGGCCCCAGTTCTTAGTCCCACACTATACATTTTCAGTTCCAAGCCTAGCCCTCTATTCTACTCCAACCTAGACATCTCCCATTTTCAGATCAAGGCATATTTTGTAGTTGCCATTGGATTTTGCAGTTTGGCCCTAGAGGCGGAATGATGCCCCTTAAATAGGGTGCTGTGGCTCTCACTCTCACCCATGGTTTCCCTGTGGCTGGAACCATAGCCCTAGAGATCTGTGGGATTTGGATTTCAGACCCCCAGGCCAGGGGCGGTCAGCATCTGGTCACTGATGGTAACAGCTGAGGACAGAGCTGGGCAGGAGCTGCTGGGCTGAAGAAAAGATCCAGAATGACGAAACAGATCTAAGGAAACCCTCGGAGAGGGTGGAGTGTCAGGATATGTGGGCTTGGGGGTGGGGAGCTGGGAGAAGGGGGGTAAGACCCTGGGGAGCAGGTTTACAGAGAGGACGTTTTTACAAGTTTCTAATTATATTTATTTGGAGTTTTCCTCTGGCGGTTTGAAGCTGTTAACAGCAGGAACCTGTATTCCTGGTGTTTGTTTTTGTTTCTAACCAGCTGCTTGGCCCAGCCTAGTGAATCCAAGGGCAGGAGACACCTGCCCACTGCTGCACTGCCCACCCCTTCCTCACTGCAACTCTGTCTGCTCCCACCATGGTGCAAGCACCCTCCTTCCCTGCCCAAACTCAGCATTGCCCTCCTCGCTGCTGCCCCCAGGCCCAAAGCTTGGGAGCATCTGCATGCCTACTGCTGACTTCCTCCCAGGAATATCCGAATGTCAGTTCCAGGCCATTCCGTGGTTCTGTAGTAGATCCTTGCTTCATGCTGAACTAAGTGCTGAGTTGGGGTGGGGGTGGGAGGGCACGATGACACGTAAGGCATGGATTCTTCCCTCATGTGTTTATAAAAGACAGTGTATACTGAGAGAACACCAGACTGGGAGTCAGAAAACCTGGGCCCTGGCTCTGCACTAGCTGTTTTCTCTTTCCCAGGATACTGTCTCTGGGCTTGTTCCTCATCTATACAATGAGAGACAGGACTGTTTGAGAACCACATGAAATGTCCTACATGAAAGAACTTTGCATACTTAATGGAATTATACATCATCTGACATCACTGTTTATCTTATTTTTTTCCCATCAATGTGGAGAGATAAGACTGATCATCGTGAAACGGGAGCGTGCCTCTGCCCACTGCCTGACTCCCTCTCCAGTGTTCTGTTCTTTTCTCTGCACTCCCACTACCCTCTACCCTACCCATCCTCTAAACACTTCTGACTGAGGGTTGTTGGTTTAGTCCACACTGAAAGAGAGAAAATTCTTGTCCATTTAGGAGTACATTCAAATAAGCAAGGAGCTGGATTAGGGATAAGACAGGACACTGTCAGATTTAGCCCTGCACCTCTCTGGTCACCAAGCACTAACTGCTTTTCCAGGCTCTTCAGCTGAGCAGGCTAAGCTTGTATAAGAGGGAAGTGTACTTTTTTAAAAAGAAGAAAGTGCTCTGTCTCCTCTCCTTGGGGTCATCTGTGTGGTTTCCTGGACTCTCTCCAGGCCTCCTCACCCCTGCCTAGGCTTTGTCCAGGCTGAGGATGGGCCCAGGCTGCAGCTGAGGTCACAGCCCAGTTTCAAACTGGGAAGACAGCCTGAGAAGCTGGAGCTGGGATGCCAGGCTCCACCAGTTTCTCTAGTTGATCTAGAGGTAGAGCAGATAGGCACATATGCAGGTACACGTATACGCACAGGCTGCAGGTTAGGGTGTTATGGCCAAAGCCTGAGCTGGTTCTACTCTGGATGCTATCTGGATGTGGGAGGCAACATGGAGGAAAGGATAAGGGAACCGACCAGAAGCAGCAATGGAACGCTGGCCCCTGGTGCCCTGTCATCAGGTGTTAGTTAGCACTGAGGCTGGGGAATGTCTATCTGACAAGGCTGCTCTGAAGAGATGCCTGAGCAGCCCCAGATAACATCTGAAAACCCTGAGGACCTGTGTATTATATAGGATTCCCTCCTATTCTAGATTTGTTGATCCCGTCTCTTCTGGCACAATCAAATAGACACCTTTAAGTGGGTATCTTCCCTTCTCTGAGTTTCCTGTCTCCCTATCCTTAACTTAAAACTAAATTTCTTAGGACTTTCTTCTACCCAGAACAGTTGTGGGGTTACAGGAGAGTAAAGAAGTGAGTTTTTTCTCTGCGGTGACATAAAATAGAAAGGATGCCACAATATGGACCTCATCTACTCACCCACCAACCCATCCTTCTATCCATTCATCCATCCACACATCTGTTTAGCAGATATTTACTAAATGTTTCAATATATTAGTGTGTCTTGTTCACTGCTGAACATCCAGCACCTAACACAGTGATTGGCATGTTGCAAATGCTCAGTAACTATTTGTTGAATGGTTGAATGGATGTGCTCAACTATATTCTAGCTGCTGTACAGGTTTCAAAGATTCAGAAGCCATGGCCTCAGGGAGCTCAGAGCTTCCATAGGAAGGTAATACACAGGAACCAAAAGTTAAATAATGGTATAAGGTAGCATATAAGAGGCATCACAAGATAGCGATTAGTCAGAGGATGAGAGAACCTGACACTAAAAGCCTTTGGAGTTAAAAAGAAAGGGTAATTAGAGAAGGCTGCACCAGTCAAAGGTAGCAGCCCAGCAGTGGCACCCACACTGGGTCCTCAATGATGGGTGAGGTTCGAAGGTGTTTCAGGAGAGGAAAATAGAGGAATGAGGTAGACACAGCAAACATCCTGGGCTATCCTGGCTGGGCAAGAAGGATGCTACAGCCATGTGGGCACATGAGGACACCAAGCAACCTGCTTTGGACCTTCTCACTGGGCCCAGCAAATTTGTCCACAACTACTCCCAGCCCCTCTGAGTAGTAAGGTGACTACTATAGTAACATAAAGTTGGGGTAGATTCTACCTATGGGCATCTGCTTATCTGAAGCCTGCATTCCTGCTCATTTTCACTGGTGGTTATTTCCAGAGCTGGACCTGGACAAAATTTTGAAGCAGATAGTGTTTTCTTGGGGATCCTTCTGCTTCCCTTTTAGGGTACACTTCCCCATCCTCAGAAGGAAATCTTAGGACTGCCTGTGTTATAATAATCCACCTTTTCTAGTCTGTCCTCTAACCTTCATATCCCCCGCTTCATCTCACCACTGCTCCCTACACTTGGCGGAATTTATGGAGTGCTCTGCCAGGGTGCTGAGGCAAATCCAGAAGAAACGTCAGATGGCGCTGGGAAATGCTGCTGCCGTTACAGACCTGTGCAGTCATGCCAGGAGGGGGTAAGGCAGGGAGGTCTTGGCTCATCTGTGGTGTCTTTGCAGCTGCTACTCTCCCCTGATTCAGCTTGTGACCCAGCCCAGTGCCTGGGGTGAGGGAAAGGGCACAAAAGGAGAGCCTTCACAAAGGATTATGGAGGGCAGCTTTTTGGTTCCCAACTGGCCTCTCACCCACTTCACCCTGCTCCTTGGGCAGTTCCCAGCATGGGCAGAGTACACAGTGACACAGATACCTTCAAGGATATGTCTCCCCAAAATTCCCAGTACCATCATGTGCTCCATCTCCCCACACCAGGCCTCAGATGGGGCTTTAATAAGGGGAAAGGGATTCAGAAAGGATACTGGGGAAAAGGTTGGAGAGAAGGAATAAAAATAGTGAACATTTACTGAGCACTTACTATATGCCTGTACGGCAGTGCTAAGTACCTGATAAGTATTAACTCATTTGATGCTCATGGTGGCCCCATGAGGAGGTGCTGATATCATCATTCCCATCTACAGAAGAAGGAGACGGTAAGTTCAGAGGCTGGCCCAGGACCACACAGACATGCGTACAGCTGGCATTTGAACTGATACAGTATCACTCCAGAACCCCTTTTCTCAAACATTCTGTCATGTTATTGCCCTCAGTCTCTTCCCAGCTTGGGCAAATAGTCTATCACATTATCTGAGCTGGGAAAGGAAGACAGACAGCGGTCCAGCCTTACCCTGGAGATCCTCATACAGCTGGTCTAAGACAGTGCCCATACAGTCACATTTTTAAAAAAGGTCCCTGGGGAATCCCAGGGCACAGCCACTGGTCTAAACCAATCCATGCCCAACAGCATCACCTGGTTTGTCAGCCCAGCTAGTAAACACCTACACCCTGAGAGAAAGTACTAAATGAGACAGTGCCCATGAGGGGGTTGAAGGGATCCCTGCATGGATAAATTGTGGGTGGGTGGATGTGGGGGGAGGGAACTCTGAAAGAATGAACAGGCAAAAGGAGACACTGAATATAGTTTGGGGCCCTATTTCAGAGCTCTGTTTTAGGCTTGTTCTGCTTCAAAAGATTCCACCCAAATAATTCCAGCCTCATTTAGTGACCAGCCAAGTGAGGAAAGCTGAACATGCCACACAAAAGCATTAGCAGAGCAACTCAGTAATAGCTGCAAGGGAGCCGAGGCAAACTGAATGCCCTAGGACCTGGAACTCCCTGGGAATAGGACTTACCAGGAAGAGCTTTTGGGAAGACAGTTTTTGAGCCAGGTTTGGGAAGCTGGAAATAGTGTGGCTACAAGAAAAAAGAAAGGACTGCATCTCAAATGTGAAGAAAGAGATGTGTGAATGCGTGGAAAGGGGTAGAATGATTTAGGTGTTGGAGAGGGATAAGTATGATGAACAGGGAATGGGGGGAGAGGTAAGATGGCAGGAGAAGCCCAGCTGCCTGCAGGGTCTAAAGGCTCTGCCAAGAAGCCCAGTTTGCTGCAGTCAGTATCAGGATCCACTCTCATACCAGTGAGCATTGAATCAGAGGCAAAGGAAAGAACTGGGAGCCCAGAGAGCCTGATGCAGACTGTTGTAAAGCCCCAGCTGATTCAGAGACAAGCGTCTACCTCTGAAAGGGCCCTAGAGGGGGAGCTTCTAGATGAGTTTCCGAGTTGCCCTGCCAGCTGCTGGGGAAGAGACGGAGAGACACAGAAGGGGAGAGGGCTCGAAGCAGGATGGACAGGCTGGAATTGCCCAGCGCTCTGTACCTGCCTCGAAGACCCACAGGGACTACCACAGGGAAGGGTGTGATCATCCAGTCCCCTTTCCTCCAGAGGACCCAACAAGAACGTCTAAAACTTTGGATTCCATTCAAAGATTGGAATTACTTGTGAAAAGATATTTTCCCCACCATGGGAGGCATGTGTAAATGTGGGGACAGAGAATAAGAACTTGGACCTCAGAGTGCCTTGTCTTTCTTCATGCATTTAGCCACACTTGAAATTTCCTTTCCCCTTCCAACTGTCTAATGCTTACTCAACTTCCAAAACTCAAACTTGAGTTCCACTCCTTAGGGAGTTTTTTTGGTCCACTCAGGCCCAGGGTATCCGTATTCAGAACTCCTAGAGAAGTGCTGTCCAATAGAACCTGCTGCGATGTTGGAAATGTTCTATAGCTGTGCTGTCCAGTGCTCATGGCTATTGAGCACTTGGCCTGTGGCCAAGGCAACTAAGGAACTGAAGTTTAAATTAATTTAAATTTAAATAGCCATATGTGCCTAGTGGCTACCATTTTAGACAGCACAGTCATAGAGCACCTGTTGTCTGAATCAGTGATTTAATACTTATCATCTCAAGCTTCCATATATTAGGAACCTACTATTTACTAGATACTTTATTAGGTACTTTACACAAATTATCTCATCAACTGTTCACAGCCTCTCATGAGAAGGTATTATCATCCCCATTTTAAAGAGGAACAAGAGAATCAGAAAACCCTCCCCAGAGAGCTATAGGGCTGGATTTGAACCTGGGACTAACAGATCATCATCCTTCTATGATAGGATGTTTCTTAGTACCATTTTCTCTTCATAAGTTGGACAAACTGATTCTCCATGCAGCCTCTTACTATCTACACAGGTCCCTCTTGCCCTGTCTCATGAACTAGAATTCTGTACCCCCTCTTCTTCATCCATTCACTTTGGGATGACTTCCTAGGGTGGGCCAGCAGGCAGACAACTATGACTGCAGAGCCTGAGAGAGGTGGAGAATAAGTGTGAATTACAGCAATTAGATCACTGGACGTGGTGGACTGCTGCAGAGGGGTCGAAGAGAGTTGGAGGGTAGAGTGCAGAGCCAAATAGAAGCCCAGAAGATTTGAGGCAGGTGTTTGGGGGCACTCTTCCAAATTTCACTTCTCTTCTTAGCTCTAGGAAGCCTCGGTCCTGCCCCAAAGTTCTTGACGTAAAAAAGAACAGTTAACTGTTTCAAACTAGGACTCATGGGTGCCTATAAATTGGAGCAATTCCTGATCCATTCATTCAGTAAAAATATATCAAGCACCTTAAGGATTTGGATTCAATAGGTCAGCAATCAGGCCTGAGAATCTGCATTTTAACAAAAGCCAAGCAATTCTGTGGCCCACAGATCACACTTGGAAGTTATGATCTTGATTTCAAATCCCATTTCTTTTACTTGCACGTTGCTACACCATCCTGGGTTTCCCAGCTCACAGCTAGAGGAGTCTCTTCCTCCTCTGATCTTCCCTTTAATGGAGATTCTCAAGCCTGGCTGCATATTAGACTCACCTGGGTAGCTTTAGAAAAATACTGATGACCAGGTCTCAGCCCAGACCAGCTGACCAGAATTTCTGGGGGTGGCACTTGGGCATCTCCTAAGGGAGTCGACTCCGATGTGCAGCCAAGGTTAAGGACCCTCTTTCCTTATCTCTAATGCCCTTGTGGCACTCAAACATATTTTGCTTCATGCTACTTATTTGTCTCTCCTTTGGGCTGGTCTGAGTCATCTCTGAACCTCCACGGCTTTCAGTTATAAAGCATTTTCGACTGAAACATTTTCCTATACTTCAGTTCAGCTTTATGGGTACCATAACATTGCCCCAGAAGTTGGAGTCTTTTGCCCGAAGATGATAAATTATTCTCTTTCCTATGTCCTTTCTGAACATCGTCTTTTCTGCTAGATCTTGGGTGGCCTTTTCTTTGGCATAGCTCTGTGAGTAGCACCTTGTGTCAGAGTGAGGTGCACCTGGGGTTAGATGAAAGCGCTCAGAATAGCAGGATGGATGGGCCTTGGATGAGTCAGCTGGAGAGCTGCAAGGGCTGCACTTGTCAGGCTTCAGGTTGCTGGTGCCAGCCCCTGCCAGCTCCTAGTCCCTCCACTGTTGACAGCACAGGGGCCTAGGCAAATCTTCCAGGATGGAACTTTTTTCCTTTAAAGATTCTTGGCGCCATGGGTGGGCAAGTGGGAGCAGGCCTGGTCTCAAGCAGAATCTGAGGCAGATGAAGATTCCTCAGATACTCCATCTCCCTTTCTTCCTCCTTTAATTACCAATAGTCACTGGACCCTGCCACTTTCCCAGAGGCCAATGTCCCCATGCCTTTCTCCTCCCCCTCCCTCTAAGCCTGCTCCTAAGAAAGGTAAACTAATTCACCCTTGGTTGAATGTTTCTAATCAAGTTAAGTGTGCTACCTACCCAGTCCAAGGGTTTTTGTTTGTTTATTTTTAAATCAAAGAGGAGTGTTTCAAATGATGGAATTTTAGCTGTCATTGTGGATTAAGTATTTTTGAGGGGAGTGGGGGTTCTTTCTGAATTCCTGAAATTACAGGGTCAGCCTACTCTGAAATCGGAGGGGTGTGGGAGGCCACCTGCTTCTGGAGGGGTTGCTGTTTATTTTAGAGGAGAGGCGATTTTGCCCTGAGGAACCACCTTCAAGACACCCCTTGGGAGGTACCAAGAGAGGGTCTCATGTGTCCCTTCTTCCCCTGCCAGATGTAGATGAGTGTGTGGAGGGGACCGACAACTGCCACATCGATGCTATCTGCCAGAACACCCCACGGTCATACAAGTGCATCTGCAAGTCTGGCTACACAGGCGATGGTAAACACTGCAAAGGTGAGGCTGAGAGGGCAGCTGAAGAAGGGAGACCTGCCGGAGAGGGGAAATCAGTGCCGCTGCTCTCAGTTGGCCACGCCATGCATCACACTAAGGCCTGCAATCCCTGCTGGCGTGGGGAGGGGGCTGGAGAAAAGCCGTTTCTTCCCAGAGAGGGTGTCATTTTCTGATTTGCACAAAGGCACCATATATGCTGGCTGAGACCCTGGTGGGAACAGTTCATAGCCATACAGCCTAACTGGATGAGGGGATGTGAATCATGGGACTAAGGCCTAAGGTTCTCTGACATCGGAACCTCTTTCTTTAGACCCTTACACCATGCCCCAAAAGAATGAGAATAGGCAGTTTACCCTAGGGGAAATTCATACTGTAAACAAGCACAGCTCATAATTAAAGCAATGCAAATTAAAGCAGTCTTGAGATGTTATTTTAAATTTATGATCTTTGGTGCTGGTTAAGACTTCAATGGACAAGGTACACTCATTAATTCCTGGTGACATTATAAATTGAAAAGTGATTTTGTCATACCTAGCAGGAATTTTGAAGTTATTTATACCCTTTGACCCAGGAACTTCATGTTTAGGAGCTTGTTCAAAGGAAATTCAAAGAAACAATATATGGGAGAAGATATTTTTGATGCATCATTTACGATAGAAAAATGGAAGGAATCTAACAATACAGAAAAGGGATTAATAAATTATGAGTTAGCAACATAATGGAATATTTTGCAACCATGTATAGTGATAATTGGAAAGATTGGATGGAAACATAAAAACGTTTATGACTTAAGTTTAGATGAAAAGAGCAAAATAGTTTGTAGGCTATGAAATAACTATGGAAACAGACACAAAGTGCACGTGCATGCGCACACACACGCGCACAGGTTATCTATTTTTTAAAAATCCATCGTAAGGCTGAGCCCAGGGTGGACAGTCAGGGGCATACAGGTGTGTCCAGCTGCCTCAACTCCTATTTGCTCACAGATGTGGATGAGTGTGAACGGGAAGATAATGCAGGTTGTGTGCACGACTGTGTCAACATCCCTGGCAATTACCGATGCACCTGCTATGATGGATTCCACCTGGCACATGATGGACACAACTGTCTGGGTGAGCAAGGGTGAGGGATGTGGGCACGGCATGTCTTGTGGAGAAGGAGTTATTTTCAGCATTTCCCATTCCCAGCTAAGGAGAGGAAAGTGACCAAAAAGCTGCGTTCCCACAAAATAAAAAACAAAGTCATCCTCCCCTTGGAGACTAGAGGCTGAGGCTGAAATAATCCTTCTGCTGGAGGAAAAACATGAAGGAGATGCTGCTAGAAAGTGTTCTCAGGGGAAGGGCCAGGATATGAGGGGGAGCATGTAGGAAGGTGATCTGTCCCCAGATAGATCCTGGCTCTGCTGCTTACTAACTATGGAGCCTTGGGCAACAGGGATGGTAATATCCCACTCAAAGGGCTGCTGACTGATTCACTATGAGAGAACATGTATAAAGAGCCCTGTACAGTCCTTAGTACATGGTAAGTGCTCAATAAACAGAAGGAATGTCATTGGTGATAATGATGATGATGCTTCCCTAACCTTAGGGTTAGGGTTCAAAGTCTTAACATTTGGCTTTTAGGGGAACCTTGAGTAAGTCATCCATGCCCTGGGCCTCAGTTTCCTCACTGAGACTTAGAGGAAAGAACTTGGCTACAGTAGCAGAATCACGAGGCTGGAATAGAAGAGAGCAGATAGAAGGATGGAATGTAGGATAGGGTAAAAGCAGGAAGACAGGGATGGGAAGAAGTCAGGGGTGTAGGAGATGAACAGGAACAAGGCAAAAAAAGTATACTTCCTTGGCTTTCCCTACAGATGCATCTCTCAGGCAGGAGCCTGCTGGATCTGGGCCCCTCTGCTCTTGGCCAGAAGGGTGAAGACAGGGTTTCAGGGCTTAGCAGAGAGGATGGGAAGAGAAGGACAGATGAGGCCTTAGGAGTCAGGTTCCTTAGGAGCTAGACTGGTCCACTTGGGTCCATCTCCCTGATGCCTCCTGCGCCAAGGAAAACTGAGAAGGACTGTGAATTTGGGAGGGTAATAAGTAGCATAGAGATGGAGTCAACGCATTGAAGTGGGAGCCCTGGGATGAGCTTGGCTCTGGGACCTGGGGGGTGGTGATTTGGGGTTGGTAATTGGGGTGTGGCCTGGCAGCTCTTCCCCCCATCCCTCCCCGCCAAGCTACCAGACTTTGTTTTGTTAAACCAAAATAGGAGAAAGGCTAGGGAATATGGCAGCAAGCCCAGGCAGCGCGGGAGGGGAGGAAAGACAGGGCCATGGCCTGTCCACAGAAATGGTCCCTGCCCTGCAATGAGTTGAGGCTCACTACCTTTCCCCACCCTGCCTCTCCAACCTCTGTGGCCAAAGCTCTCGCTGCACATGGAGCCCTGATTCCCTGGCTGCTCATCATAACCAGCTGCCCACAGTTCCTCCCCCTGACCAACCTCCATCCTTATCTTCATCTCCGTTCCTCTTGCTCTGACTCCTTTCCTGAGCTCCTCTGCCTTCAGATCCAGTTTCAACAGGTGAAGGAAAGGGAGGCATGTCTTCACCTAAGTGAGCCATGTTGGAATGTCCCCTCCTCAACTGCGTAGCTCCTGAGCTTTGCCCTCTTAGGGTGGCCTCTTTGCGAGCAGTAGAACATTAGCTGATGAGTGGGTGAGAACTGCCTGGCGTAAGGCCAGGTGTTGGATTTCAGGGGAGGGGATATGGGTGTGCGCTGGATTCTTAAGACTGCTTTCAGCCCTGGGTGCTGACGTCCCAGCGCACACTCAGACCCTGGCCCACACCCATGGGCTCACCAGCCACCTATCCTGCACAGATGTGGACGAGTGTGCCGAGGGCAACGGCGGCTGTCAGCAGAGCTGTGTCAACATGATGGGCAGTTATGAGTGCCACTGCCGGGAGGGCTTCTTCCTCAGCGACAACCAGCACACCTGCATCCAGCGGCCGGAAGGTCAGCCTATGACCCGGGAGGGCCCAGCGCTGCACTCCCAGGCTTCTCTCTCCAGCTGCTCAGGAGCTTCCCCTCAGTGCCCCCTAGGTCTCACCCTCCACTACTTCTTCTCTTGTCCCTCAAGCCAATCACATCCTAAGGGTTCCATGGACAGATAACCTGGGTTAGAGCAAAATCTGGGAGGATTCATTTGGGCCTGGGGGTCAGTATGGGATCCAGGCTACCATGGGACATCCTCTGCGTCCAGACCCAAGGTGGGTGTCGCTCCTAACTGTAAATGGCTGAGCCCTAAGCCGATGCCATCTGAGAGGACCTCACCCATGCCTTATTCCTTGGATCGGATTGGGAGGGTCAGGCAGGAATAGTGGGGTATGTGTTATTTGTTTCTGTGACTCTGCCATCACTCTCCCACCCTTGCCAACCGTGACATCCCTGAGGGCAAAGACTATGCTTAATTCATCTTTGTATCCCCAGAACCCGATATACTGCCCTGCTTGTAGTAGAAGCTTAATAAATATTTGCTGAATAAAACGTATAGTAATTACCTGTACCAACTACTCCTCACTCACATGATAAATGTTACTTATCTTCTTCCCAGTTTGACGGTAAACTCTTTGAGGAAAGAGAGCATGTCATGCGTTTTTCTGGGTCCTTCCTAGATCCACCAAGTACCAGCACAGTGCTGGGCAACTATTAGACACTATTTTTTGGTTGTTTGAAGGAGACAGTGATCATGCAGGATTGGGAGAGCTGGGTGTCAATACTTATACATCATTCAGAATAGTTCTGAGCTCTGCTCATGAGCACCCAGCTCATGGGCAGGACAGGGGCCTGTGAGGGGGAGTGTCAGTCTCCTCTGTGTTGTAGCCTCAGTGAAATCCTCCCACTTCCCTAGGCCCCAACTATTCCTTCTAGTTTCTCTTTCTCTAGGCGTCCAGGAGTACAGAATATTCACTCACCTCCTCTTCCTTTTTAGAAGGAATGAATTGCATGAACAAGAACCATGGCTGTGCTCACATTTGCCGGGAGACACCCAAAGGGGGTATTGCCTGCGAATGCCGCCCTGGCTTCGAGCTCACCAAGAACCAACGGGACTGTAAATGTGAGATAACTGGGATGGCATTGGGGGAAAAGGGGAGACAAAGAGGAGGGGCATGCAAGAGGTGGGAAGAAAAGGGAGCATGGGAGAGGCAGCAAGAGGTGGGAAGAAAAGGGAGCATGGGAGAGGCAGCTAGATTAGAGAACCAGTTTCCGTGTTATGGAGAACTAGGGTGCCCAGGGAGAAGCAAGCTGACAGGCCTCCTGCCCTCTCTGCCCAGTGACGTGCAACTATGGTAATGGTGGCTGCCAGCACACGTGCGATGACACAGAGCAGGGTCCCCGGTGCGGCTGCCATGTCAAGTTTGTGCTCCATACGGACGGGAAGACGTGCATCGGTGGGTGAGGCCAGTGGAGAACTCAGTCCACCTGTGATGGGGGTGGGGGCAGGGGCCCTTGGGAACCAGGGGAGGGGGGAGCACATGGGGCCCAGGTGCTGAGCACAGAATGACTGGTGAGTGGGTTGAAGACCCAGACGTGCCAGGGCTAGTGAGGGACAACTCTGAGAGACTGAGGAGCTCACCTGACCCTCCTCTCTTCCCCCACCCACTGGTTCTGCTGCCCCACTCCTGGAGCCTCACCATCCTCTTAATCCAGGATAAAGTGTTGCCAGGTTGGGAATAATTAGCAGAGGTGCTTGTTGACCCAGGCTGTGGTTGAGAAGGGGGAGGAAAACTGGGGAAGGGCATTGGATTAAGCCTGATTGGAGGCCCTGGTTGACTACTGTGGTAAGATGGGAGCTGTCACAATCCAATGCCCCCACTCTGGAACTGAGGGTGGGGCAGTGTGCTCTTTCATGGAACAACCAGCCTTGAACTGACAAATGGGGTTTCCTGGCTCCAGCTATCGTTTCCTCTTTCTCCTTTCTCTCCTCCTATAAACCTCCTTTCCAGTCCTCTCACCCTAGGCCCCCATTTCCTCCTCTCTCCTCCACATTCCAGTGAAGCTCTGCCTGTAGCCATCCCAATTCCTCACCAACTCCAGCATCCCATCCCTCTTAGCCTGGTTTGGGGCCTTCTTAACACTTGGATCCCTTTTCCTGAATTCCTAGGCCTTACCTATGGCCTTATCTTTAGGTACCACAGATGAGTTCAATTCCTTAATTCCTAATTCTCTAAGTCTTCAGGGGTTTTGTGTGTGTATGTGGAGGCCAATTACTATGTGCTCAAAGAGTGCTGAGAAAGATGATGGGACAAGGTGTCCCCTTGGAAAAGTGGGAATGAAAGTGGAGTTTGGGCAGGCGGAAAGGCTGTGTCTTGAGCCAGGCAGAGGCAAGCTTGTCCTGTGGACACAGGTATCTGTGAATGGCCGTTCATCTCATGGACTACAACATGCTGGGAATGGGAAGGTGTGTTTATGAGAGACAAGACATTCCACTTCAGAACCAGATTCTCTCCTGTCTCACTCCAGAGACCCACCGCGTCCCTGCAGAGAGCACTGCCTTCCCCAGATACAAGGACTGGGGAGCAGATGGTGCTTTTAAAGGTCTCCCCCAGGTACCTGCTCCGGAAACTTGCAAACACAGTTCTAAAGTTCCTTAATTAAAATCTCTCTTGCTACATGTTTCCCTCTGAACTAACTCTCCAAAATCTTGGAACATTTTTAGGTCTTTGCGTTGCCTTCTCCAGGCTGGTTTGTTCTAGCTCCTTTCATTTTTTTCCCTCATAAGTCTAATTCTGCTTTCCAAACCTCCTACAATGCCCTGGACACACTCACACATCCTTAGAGACTCCCAGAAGAAACTGCATGCCGTCCCCAAAGAAAAGCTGCATGTATTAGGACAGAGCTTGGGGCCCATGGATGTGAGGCCAAGTCCCTCTCTGGTGTCTTTCTGTTTAGATAGTCCTGGGCATGGCTGCTTTTGAAAATACTCCTGTTAAGCTTGAGCTCTTCTCTAGTCAAGACCCATTCCACCCTCTGGGCCATGGCCAAGTGAGGCAGAAGAGAGCAAAGAGGCTGTTCTAAGGTTCACAGCTCTGTCCTTTCCAAGTTCCTCTCCCTCTTCTCCAGGATAACTTATTTAACTTGACCTGTATCTCATTTTTCTCCCCAGCCCTGGTAGGAGGAAACTTCATTGTTCAGGACCATCAGGACATTCAGATTTAGTGGGGAGACTGAGAGGGCAGTACCGTTTAGCAGAAAGGGTGGGCACCCTCTGGGATTTGGGATTTGGCAGCTTACAAGACTTGAGGTTGTGTCCCAGCTCTGCTTTTGGCATGCTGTGTAGTACTGGGCCCATGACTGTCCCTCTCTGAGACTCAGCTTCCCACCAGTCACTTGGTGGGAGCCTGGCTTCTTGGAGGATACCAGGCAGGACAAGGCTGTGGAATGAAGTGTAGGAGTCTCAGAGCTCACCATCGGGGGCCAGCAGTTTGGGCCTGCAGGGCGGAGGCGGGGGTGGTTGGGGGGTTGGGACACAGAGGGCCGCAGTAGCTCCTGCCCAGCATCTAAACAGCTTTTTTACAATGTCAAACAGGGGAAAGGCGGCTAGAGCAGCACATCCCCCCTCAGGCCGTTTCTAATGGTAAATATGTCTGCTCTCTCCGCTTGCTCTCACTGGCTTGCTAGGGGAAGGGCTAACCCGCTGGGGCTCCCACTAACCGCATGCCCACTGGGCCCAGCCCGACTGGGCTCCCCTGGCAGCCTGGGTACTGGGCCCACTGAGTGACAGGAAACCCGAGTCCCCACAAGCTGGCCCTGGAGGCTTCATGTTGGTTTTCTTTCTGATCCTGTCACTCTCCTTCTCTCCTTCCTCTCCTGCTCCTTTGTCCCACCTTCTTCCTCACCCACCTTCTAACACCTCACCCCTTCCCAACCACCTGCCCCAGCCCTCTCTCTGCCTTCTACAGAGCTTAAGAACCAGCCAGCTCCGCTTACCCATCATGCCCACTGTGCCACCTGAGATAGGGGTGGGAGAGGGTGAGAGGCCATCCTCTCCGGGGGTGTCTGTCTTGGGTTCTTACCCATATAGCTCACAGTCCCAGCGTCACTCACCATTCTCTCCCATCATAAGAATTAAGTGCATGACATTTGAGTTCAGACAGACCTGAGTTTGAATCCTGGCTCTGCCACCTTCTAAGTGTGCCACCTTAAGCAAGCTACCTTCCTCTCTGATCCTCAGTTTACTCTTCTATAAAAGAGGGAGAATAAGACTCCTCTCTTGCTATGATGATGGAGAGAGTGCATTAGAGCATCTACTAAGTGCCTGACACAGAATAAGCACATATTAAACGGATTTTAATACATGACCTAAAGAGCAAAGGTTTGAGGCAGCTAGAGAGGTCACTCTGGAGAACACTGCCCTGCAGGAGTGGGCAGCTCTGCCCAGCGTCTTGGTCCAGCCTGGAATGGTCACTGTGCCAGCCCTGCTGCTCCCCAGCCTGGATCCCTCAGAACTGACTGGGCTTGGTGCAGGATCTCTGTTCCCCTCTCCCTGCTCCAGGGCTTAGAGGGCTTCTTCTTATGCTAAGAAAACTGGGGCGGGGGGGGGGGGGGGGGGGGGGTGTGGTAATGACTGGGCTTGGAGCCTTAAGTCAAGGTTCCCTCCCAGGTTCCTCCCATGGTCTTGCGGAACCTCAGGAGAGACTAAGGTAGGAGTGGCACAGAGGAGATCCCACTGTGGCTGCTCCTAGACCTGGGCACTTGAGGGTCCAGGGCATGGCCAGGGACCCGTAGGCAGAGCTGGGCTTCTTCTGGAGCCCTTGCTTTGCTGGTGTCCTCAGTGACAAGGGTTGGGCCTGAGTTTCAGGAGTCAAAGATTCAAGAACATGATAGCACTCTCCAGAGCTTTTCTCATTCAGTTCCCCTGATTCTGAAAACCTCTATCCTCTCTTCCCTAGTGGAGGCCTCAGGCTTTTGTCTCTCTAATGGGAGAATTCCAGGCCCCCCAGAGGATGGCCCACACCTCCCTCACAGTCCCTGTGTCAGGACCTTGCACTGTTTGAGCTGGTGTTTTTTTTCCTGGGCTCATCTGACTCTCCTGAGCTGCAGTATAAACCTATTTTTCTCCTGCTCTGAATCCAGCAAATAGGGAGAGTGGCCCATCCATACTCCCCCAACTCTGATCTCTCAGCAAAGGGAAAGCTTACCAGTCAGGAGGGGGCAACAGAAGAGACTTAGTTCTGGGGTTCTCTAACTCTCTCACCTATCTTCTTATGCCCTGCCTTCTCCTCAGGATTCTTCTCCTTTTGCCCCCCTCCCCTAGCCTAGATAGTATCTCCCCATTAGGAAAGTAAAACAACAACAGAACAGCCAGCTTATCTCCATCTGGAACTAAGAGGAGGGTTTGGGAGGAGTTGGAGGTAGCCGGGAAGGGGCTGGGAAATGACAGACTACGAGCTGTCTCCTCTGAGGATGAGCAGTCAGTCCTGGAACTGGGATCTTTCTTAAGACAGCTGAGCAGGGAGGAAGGGGAAGATGGATTAATGGTCATCTCTCAGCTGTCTTAGGAATCACCAGGCTCACTCTTCCCAAGACTGTCCCACCATGACCCCCCATCCACCAAACAGTCAGTGGAAAGAGCAGGAAACTCCTATTGTCCCTTCTTGTTCCCTGGCGCAAGAACCACCCTTACTTAGCTTCCATCCCTCCCTGCGCCCTCCCCTCTCCACCTCCTCCACCCCCGCAGCACATTCCTGCCTGACAGCTCTGGCTTGTACCTGCCTCACTGCTGTCCACCTTGTTTCAATCAAGTAGGGGGCAGGGAAGTGGACTGCTTGGCTGCACTTGTGAGGGGATGGGGGCTGGGAGTGATGGGAGGAAGGGGGCTGGGAGCCTCCGCTTAATACTCCTTCTAAAGCACCGGGAAGCAGCTAAGGCCTTCCCTTGGGCCTCTGTGCTCCCTCCTCTACCCTCACGTTTGGGACTCCTCCAAGTGGATAACCAGATTACCACCCCCAACCTCCCTCCTAAACAGAGACCTGTGCTGTCAACAACGGGGGCTGCGACAGTAAGTGCCATGATGCAGCGACGGGTGTCCACTGCAGCTGCCCTGTGGGCTTCATGCTGCAGCCAGACAGGAAGACTTGCAAAGGTAAGGGTTTTCAGAGGACTGATGCATAAGGGTAGGGGGCTGAGTTTGGAACCAGAGATACAGTATGTATGGGACCTCCTGAATCCCCTGGAAGAGATCCTGATTCTAAAGAACTGAGGCTGTGACTAAGGCTTGTCTCCTGTCCACCTTTCCCATCTCAGTTCAAGGGGCACAAAAAAGTCCAGCCAGTTCCTTAGTGCCCCTGCCCCCTGCCCCAGTTTGTTTTCCTTACTCTCATTCCCATTTCCCCCTCTGGGTCCCTAACCCTCTTAGTTAATGATCATGCCATTCACGTTTGTTCCTGGGTCTAGAAGGACATTTGAGCCCTATGTATGCACAAGGTCACAGGTGTGTTCCATAACCTTCTAAACCCACATTCCCCAGACCTTCCCTGTGGAAAGGCTCTCCTGGTCAGAGGGAGATTAGGGCAGCACTGATGCTGGAGCCTGGCTACCTGGGTTCAGATTCCAGCTCTGCCTCTTATTAGCTCTGTGATCTTGGGCTAGTTACTTAGTGTCTCTGTGCCTCAGTTTCACCACAGTAAATGTGCTTGCCTCATAGGAATGTTATAAGGATTAAATGAGTTATATATAAAGTATATGTAAAGTCTTAGAACACTGCCTGGCAAATGGTAAATACTCTGTATTAGCTATTATTAGGCAGCTATTATTATGCAGCTATTATTACACTATAATTTCCCACACTGTCCATTCTATTTTCCCCTCCTTTTAATTAGCCAGGTTTAGGGGAAAGGTGGAGCAGGGGGAGGAAAATGGGAGGGTAGCCATACTGAAATTAATGATTCATCAGGTCTGTGTCCCTTGGTCACAAGGAGTGGGGATTGGAGGAAGTCCTAGGCTTGCTTTTTGTGTCTTTTGGCCCAACAGCTGGCAGAGGCCGGGGAAGAGGTTGGCGGGGGTGGGGTGGGGGGCTGGGGCAGCAGGTCAGACAGCCAGAGTTGAGAGGTTTGCTGCCAGGAAGGACTGTTGACAGGTATGCTAAGAGTGAAATGGAAGACTGCCCTCTCTGCCCCCTCCCCCAAGTAGGGGTGAGTAGCCTGGGTCCTGTCTGCCACCAGCTTGGGGAACTTGACCTCAGGAAGGAAGCCGCTCACACGCCCCCTCCTTCCCTTCGCTTCCTAGTGCTGAAAGCTGCCTCAGGCCTGAGTCTCTCCAGACCTCTCCCAGTCCAGCCCCCTGCCTGGCCCCCACCCCTCCCCCACCAGCTCCCCAGCCTCACTGGCTCTCCTGGAGGTCCTCCCTGCCTGCCTCTCTTCTAGTTCCTCCTCTCTGAAGCACTGCCCCTTTGAATCTCCACCTCTCTGCCACCCCCCACCCCCAGGGCTCTTATGGCAGGCAGGGGTGGGGGACAGTAAAGGGAGAAACACTGTCCACCAGCTTTCTTGGGGAGGGCCATCAATGGCAGAGTGAGGGGCATGGACCTAGCCCTGTAGGTTAGATGCTCATTTCTAGGCAATTCCCTGAGGGCCTGACACTGGTTCCCATCTTTCCCCTTCTAAGAGGATTCAGTCTCAGGAAACAAGGTGTTACTTATAGCCACAGATACCCTGAACAGGGGAGAACTAGAGATGGGAGAGAGAAAGAAGAGTCAGAAGAGGCAGACCCAGGGCTCTCCTTGATTTTCCCTGTCTCTGTGAGGGAGGGAGGGATCTTGTCTCATTTGTCCCCAACCTTCAGTATTACCTTTGATTCTTTTACTTTGTCCTGCTTCCCCAGACATAGACGAGTGCCACTTGAACAATGGGGGCTGTGACCACATTTGCCGCAACACAGTGGGCAGCTTCGAATGCAGCTGCAAGAAGGGCTATAAGCTTCTCATCAATGAGAGGAACTGCCAGGGTGAGCAGACTTGGGCCAAGGGCAAAGCCTTTGGAGACTTTCTTGGGGTAGGAGACCTTCAAAGAGGCCAGAGGGCCAGAGTCTGAGAAGCTCAAAGGACACTATGGAGAGGCTTCACAGGCAGTGTCGTGCTGTGAATTAGCGAATGTGCTCCTTCCTCTTGGCAAACCAGCTCTACACGGGGGCACATGGCTTGGCAAGGAGTGAGGAATGGATTTAACCCCAATTCATATCCTTGGCAGGATCGGACCAGCCTAACCACACATGGTGGCCCTGGTCCACAGGCACCATATCTCAGAGTTCCAGACTCCATATGGAGGGGGCTTAGGGGATGGGTAGACACTGCTGAACTGCTGATCTTAAGGCTGGGCCAGAGGTAGGAACTCTTTTCAATTTAAGGGAGAGATCCAAGGCGTCTCCCTTGGGCCCTTCACCCGAGCAAGGAGTCACAGGGTCAGGTGCCCCAAGACAGATTCAGTGGCTTGAAACCTTGCTCTTCCAGATATAGACGAGTGTTCCTTTGATCGAACCTGTGACCACATATGTGTCAACACGCCTGGAAGCTTCCAGTGCCTCTGCCATCATGGCTACCTACTGTATGGTGTCACCCACTGTGGGGGTAAGTCCACAAATTTGGACCCACAGCCACCCAGCCCCTCTCACCTCCTCACTCTTCAATGGAACAAGTCCCTGAGTTGGCTTGTGGCTGTGGGCATTCCCCAGGTGCGTGTACCATGTCTGCACCCATTATGATGAAAGGGGAGAAATTACAACAATTGAGAGATTAGGGTATCAGGGAACAGCATCCTGTTTCCAAAGTTTCTCTCTCCCATCCCCATCACTGCCCCTTGACGCCCATCCTTAGCTTCCAAATTACAGCCCCACTGGTAGGTAGGAGTGGAAGACTTTTAAAAAACTTGTTAGCTTGGCCCCTTCTCATTCTTTTGACTGGGAACAGAGATAAAGGAAGGAGGTCCTAGGTTTGAGCTCTTCTCAGGCCAGGAATCATCTTAGAGTGCCTGGAACTCTAACCAAAGGTCCTCACTCACTGCCTACTCCCTGGCTCCTCCCCGCCCCCCTCCTCCCCACCCAAGTTTGTCTGTGTCTCCCTCCTCCTTCCTCCAGATGTGGATGAGTGCAGCATCAACCGGGGAGGTTGCCGCTTTGGCTGCATCAACACTCCTGGCAGCTACCAGTGTACCTGCCCAGCAGGCCAGGGCCGGCTGCACTGGAACGGGAAGGATTGCACAGGTGGGCAGCGCCCTCTGCTGGCTAAAGCTGGCACTGCACTTTCAGGGTAGTGGGTAGTTGAGGTCCTGGAAAATGTGGAGTTACACTTACGAAGTTATGAGGTAGCAGAGGATGGAGAATGTGGCAATTTGAGACGTGAAGTTCCTGGTAAATAATCCCTGCATTGACCTCTGTGTACAACTGCAGTTCTGCATGTAGCTAATTCTCTTCCTCCAAATTACCTGACTGATGGAGAGGGTGGGAGAGGAAGACCCTCTCCTCCTCAGGCTTCTCTCCCCTTCCTAGAGCCAGTAAAGTGTCAGAGTGGTCCTGGTGCCTTGAAAGCCATGCTCAGCTGCAACCGGTCTGGGAAGAAGGACACCTGTGCCTTGACCTGCCCCTCCCGAGCTCGGTTTTTGCCAGGTACATAGAGGAGGTTGCTGGAGGGCTGGCAGGGAGGAAGGCTGGCTGTTTAGGCAGCTCCTCTGCTCCCCTTGGAGTCCTCTAACCAGTGGGGGTCAGGGGGCAGGTCAGAGCTGTGACAGCCCCCTTCTCTCAGAGTCTGAGAATGGCTTCACCGTGAGCTGTGGCATCCCCAGCCCCAGGGCTGCTCCAGCCCGAGCTGGCCACACTGGGAACAGCACAAACTCCAACCACTGCCATGGTGAGCACCAGCCCAGAGGCCTTGTTCCACGCTACTCTCTGGCTTATTAACCCCTATTTCTCTTCCTTATTAATCCTCCTGGCCTTACTTTTTCCTGGATCCCCTTCTTTGCTCTGTAGTTCTTCAGCCCTGCTGCCTTGCTCCCTCTACCCTTAATGTCTGATGCCCTTGGCTTTTGTAATTCCTCTCCTCCAGCCAAGCCCCTGGCCCCAGCTTCCCAACATCCTCTATAGAAGCCCCCACCCTCAAGGGGCCCCCAGGCTGTGCTGAGCTTCTGCCATCCCTCTAGAGGCTGCAGTGCTGACAGTGAAACAGCGGGCTTCCTTCAAGATCAAAGATGCCAAATGCCGTTTACACCTGCGAAACAAAGGCAAAATGGAGGAGGCCAGCAGAATCCTGGGGCCAGGTCTGGACTGGGGACCCCACTCCAATGGGCTATCTGGCCAGCAAACCCTTCCTACCCCCCAGCTCCTCTGCTTAGTGGGATCTCCAAAAACCCACTGGCACCCTAAATTCTGGACAGAGCAGGGGAAGAAACGGTTGTAGGCACAGGGTCCAAGGAAGTCCTAGGATATTCTCCTCACCAACTAATTAGTATCCTAGACTAAAAGAGAATTGAGATAGTAATAGTAAGAGATCTGTCTGGGTTGGGGTGGAAAAGTGAGAACTTGGAGTAAGAACACTGTCTCCAGGAGGTGCCCCTGAGGTTGACAAGGCCTCTCCCCCAGGTGGTGCCCCCTGCTCTGACTGCCAGGTCACCTTCATCCACCTCAAGTGTGACTCCTCTCGGAAGGGCAAGGGCCGGCGGGCCCGGACCCCTCCAGGCAAGGAAGTCACTCGGCTCACCCTGGAACTGGAGGCAGAAGTCAGAGCTGAAGAAACCACAGGTGGGACTGGGGACACCGTTGGAGGAGGTTGGGGAGTGGGGAGGCAGAGATGAGCAAACAGCAGGTCTCAGCAGTGAAGGGAAAAGGCGGAGCCTGTATTAAGGGCAGACCCTGCCTAAGGCCAAGCCCAGGAGCCAGTGCCTCTCACCACGCCCCACCTAGCTCCTAGCTTTGCTCCCTTGCCCTTCTGCTCACAGCCGTTCTTTCTCTTCTCTGACTCATAACACCATCTAACACCAGCTGGTTGTGGGCTGCCCTGCCTCCGACAGCGGATGGAACGGCGTCTGAAAGGGTCCCTGAAGATGCTCAGAAAGTCCATCAACCAGGACCGCTTCCTACTGCGCCTGGCAGGTCTTGATTATGAGCTGGCTCACAAGCCAGGCCCAGTAGCTGGGGAGCGAGCTGAACCAGTGGAGGCCTGTAGGCCCGGGCAGCACCGCTCTGGGGCCAAGTGTGGTAAGGGAGCTTGCTGGGGAACAGGGGGGTGGGGGAGTAGGGAGGGCTCAGCTTGGGTCTGGTTCAGAGCAGGACACATTATGGCCTCAGTTGCATCTCTCAAATTGTGAGGCAGCCAAGACCCTCCTGCCCATCATCCTCCCCTCCTTGCTCCCAGGCTGAAATCTAGAGGGACATCACGTGGGGCCCACCCTCCTGCACATAGCTTTGGCCCCTGATCCTCCCAGGCAGGATTCTGTCTGTTCCCAGACGAAGAGATTCTCCTTGAATCTGGGGGAGAGGGAAGGGGAGTCCCAGACCTGGGTGGTGGGAAATAGGTGGGGGGTGGGTGGCTAGCGCGGCCGACTCTCCCTCAGTCAGCTGCCCGCAGGGAACGTATTACCACGGCCAGACGGAGCAGTGTGTGCCATGCCCAGCGGGCACCTTCCAGGAGAGAGAAGGGCAGCTCTCCTGCGACCTTTGCCCTGGGAGTGATGCCCACGGGCCTCTCGGAGCCACCAACGTCACCACATGTGCAGGTGCCAGGGGAACAAACAATACAGAGTGGGGTAGGGTGGGCACTGGGATGCCCACGGGCATGGGATTTCCCAAGGGCAGGCCCAGGCTCCAGGCCACTCTCCTAGTCAACATCCTGTTTGTGTGTGTGTCTGTCCCCTGAGACTGGGTGACCCCATGGGGATGACTAGGACCATCCCCATCAGAGTTGGGCCCTTGGTTTATTGCAGGTCAGTGCTCACCTGGCCAACACTCTGTAGATGGGTTCAAGCCCTGCCAGCCATGTCCACGTGGCACCTACCAACCTGAAGCGGGACGGACCCTGTGCTTCCCATGTGGTGGGGGTCTCACCACCAAGCACGAGGGTGCCATCTCCTTCCAAGACTGTGACACCAAAGGTGAGTGGGCTACTTACCCCGGTAGGGGACCCCCAACCCCGACTACTTCCAAAAAAAAAACCCCTCCAAGTCCCCAGAGTAGAATTATGTGCCCCACCATCTTCCCCAAACCGGGAAAGGCCCAGCTGCATGACCAGCCCCACCATCCTACTCACAGGAGCCATCCTGACCTTCCACCAGTCCCAAGCCTGGGAATTGGGGAATAAGTAACAGTTCCATTTACCCCTCTGCTTTGGAAAACTGGTGTCACATTCCCCTCAATACTACAAATGAGTTTCTGTACAGGTTTGTGACTATGCTCAGTGCCTGAAAGAAAAGGACTGGCACTGTAGCCAACCACTGTCAAGTTTATTTTCCCCGAGCTTAAATTTTGGCATGACTAGGTAAGATTGGGACTCTAGGAGGAACTCTGGTGTCTTCATTCATTCTCCATGATGAATGTGTTCTGCCCCAGAACTCCTGCTTGCCTGCCATCTTAACTCCTACCCTTCCCCCTTGTCTGCAGTCCAGTGCTCTCCTGGGCACTACTACAACACCAGCATCCACCGCTGTATCCGATGTGCCATGGGCTCCTATCAGCCCGACTTCCGTCAGAACTTCTGCACTCGCTGTCCAGGAAACACAAGCACTGATTTTGATGGCTCCACCAGTGTGGCCCAGTGCAAGAGTATGTGGCAGGCCAGGCTGTTGAAAATGGGGTGGAGAGGCCTGGGAGCAGTGGGCAATGGGAAAAAGGGGGAAGTGGGCAGGGGAGTAGACCAACAGGGAGCAGGGCTGGGGTGTGGATGGGAAGGAAAGTCCCACCCTCCATCTCTCCCCAACCCATTCAACCTCAAGACTGGTTGCTGGGCTGGGCCCTGTAGCACCCTCTCCTTGGAGGGGAGGGAGACAGGTAGTGAGAAGGCAGGGACAGGTGAAGTGAGATAAGAAGGTACTAAAAGGGCAGGAAGGAAGGGGGACCCAGAACTTGGAGAAGAGATGATGAACTAAGGAGTCCGCCTACATGTGTCTGATTTCCACTTCAGAACTCTTCAGTTTCCCCAAGCTATTTCCCACTGACTTCCCTTCTCTTTCTTTGTCTGTTCGGGCTTGGCTACAGATCGACAGTGTGGTGGGGAGCTGGGTGAGTTCACTGGCTACATCGAGTCCCCCAACTACCCAGGCAACTACCCAGCGGGCGTGGAGTGCATCTGGAACATCAACCCCCCACCCAAGCGCAAGATTCTGATCGTGGTACCCGAGATCTTCCTGCCATCTGAGGACGAGTGTGGGGACGTCCTCGTCATGAGAAAGAACTGTGGGTGGCTGCAGAGTTGGGCCAGGGAAGGGCAGTCCAAATCTGGTTGGGAGGGGAAGAGAGAGAAAAAAAATTGGTGCTGGAAGAATTGGGACAATGATGAGGGAGGCCTCGGAGCAAAGGAAAACAGCGATGAATGCTACGTGTTCGGTGGAGAGCATAGTTAAGAAAGCCAGCTTTGGGAGTAGAATTCCAATAGTGTTACATGTGTGACTTTCCTATTCTAGTATTTTTACTGTTCCATTCATTTAAATGTCAAAAATCTTAACACTGTGTGAGTGCCTGGATGTCAAAGAGGAATTGTGGAACAATCCCAGGGCATTGAGAGAGGATATGTGTATGTTGGGCAGTAGGGAAGCTACATACACGAGGGATGATTACTCACTCTAGGAGGACTTGGAGAGCTTGCCCTGCTCTCTCCTGACCTGCTGCTTGCCTTGCCAGCCTCCCCATCCTCCATTACCACCTATGAGACCTGCCAGACCTATGAGCGCCCCATCGCCTTCACAGCCCGCTCCAGGAAGCTCTGGATCAACTTCAAGACAAGTGAGGCCAATAGCGCCCGTGGCTTCCAGATCCCCTATGTTACCTATGATGGTGAGCAAGGGCAGAAGAGCCAGGGAAGTGGGTGAGAAAGGGGAGGCTCATGGGTCTTAAAGGGAGCAAGGAAGCAGGAAGAGTTCCCACTCCCAAGCCCCTCCTCTTCGTTGACTTTGCAGAGGACTATGAGCAGCTGGTAGAAGACATTGTGCGAGATGGCCGGCTCTATGCATCTGAAAACCACCAGGAGATTTTAAAGGTGAGTGAATATTGACAATAATGATAGCCAATGTTTAATGAGCATGTAACAGTGTGCAGGGAATATGCTAAGTGCTTACTTGAATATTCTCATTTGATATACACAGTAGCTCTATGAAGTAGGTACTTTCATCATTCCCACTTTACCGATGAGAAAACTAAAGCACAGAGAATTAGAGAACTTGCCCAGTGGTAAAGCTGGGATTTGAGCCCAAGTCCATCTGACTGCAGTGTCACCCACACTATCTTACACTCTGGGGGAAGAAAAGGGAGGATGAGGAGATGAAATGTCCTCTACCTCTTCCACCAAGAAATATACGGAAAATGTGGTTTACAAAGATGCTTTTGCACAAGTCCCTGCCTTCCCTTACTCCCTCCTCAGTTCCCACAGAAAAACAGCAGATCTAGTACAGCATTTCTCAGAGTTAATTCGGTACAGACCTCTTTTAAAGGAAAAGAAATGTTTCCAGCATTGAAGGATGATCTGGATACCCAGGTCTGTGGATCCCAGTTTGAGAAAATCTTACTTAAGAAACTAGAGTCCTAGTCACAGTATTATCCTTCATAGATTATCAATGCAAAAAAAATTATCTTTATGATAAATAAAATAATTTTTGTATTATCAAAATGAGATATAATGACAAAAATCTAGAACTTGCACACTGCAAAGAATATAATTTCAGCAATGCTTTTCAGAAATTTTTAGAGCATCTGAATCCTTATTTCAAATGTGCTGTGGAACTCCTATGCATAAAATAGAGGCACTGTTTTGATTAAAGTGGAGATGAGAGGCTGGAAGCGCCACCGCTTGTTTTAAAAATCTGCTGATGCAATGGAAAGAACACTAGCCTAGAAGCCAGAAGAGCTGAGTCCTAGTGCACAGTGCTTGGCACCCAGTAGACTCTCCACACATCATGTTGCTGTTTCAGACAGGGTGATCAGGAAAGGCCTCTGAGGAGAAGAGACCTGAATGAGGTAAAAGGCTACCCATTAGAAGATCAGGAGAGGAGCATTCCAAGCTCAGGAGCATGGGAGCCATGTAGCATGTTCAAGAACGTTGAAGCCAGTGTAGCTCAGCAGAGTAAGGAAGAGTCAAGAGGGGATAGAGGAGAGACAGCAGGGCACAGATCACATTCAGCCTATGGGCCATGAAAGGGATTCAGCTTTACTGAGTGATAAAAGAAACCAGAGAAGTGTTTAGAATAGAAGAAGGACATGATCTAATTAAAAACCAAAAAAGTCATTCTGGCTGCTGCGGGGGAGAATAGTCTGTAGAAGGACATGGTAGGTAGAAGCATGGAGACCAGTTAGGAGGCCACTGCCAAGTGAGAGATGATGGTGGCTTGGACAGGGTGGTAGCTGTGGAGACAGTGAGAAGTGGTCAGACCCTGGATATATTTTAAAGGTAGAATGAGCAGGATTTGCTGTGGTTGTGAGTAAGAGAGAGGAGTCAAGGATGGCTCCAAGGACTGGGACTGAGCAGTGGAAGGATGGAGCGGCCACTGTCTAGTTGTAGAATTCTAAAGGAGCAACAGATGGTGGGATGGGAATCCAGAGTTCACTTCTGGCTATGCCTATTAAACATCAAGAGGGGCTGCTGCTGAGTGGAGGCTGGTGGTCCTCTTTCCCACCACTGATGCTAACGTTGACATTGCCACTTGCCATCCTCTGCAGGACAAGAAGCTCATTAAGGCCTTCTTTGAGGTGCTGGCCCACCCCCAGAACTACTTCAAGTACACAGAGAAGCACAAGGAGATGCTGCCAAAATCTTTCATCAAGCTGCTCCGCTCCAAAGTTTCCAGCTTCCTGAGGCCCTACAAATAGTGTCCCTAGGCCCAAGACCCAGGTTTTGAAGCCCCCAGACTCTAGCCCTCAGAGCCGGCAGCCCCCACCCTCAGATGAGGGACTCTCTCCAATCTTGCTTTTTGGAGAAAAAAAAAAATCTCCATGTAGACCAAGCACTCTCCCTTTCTATTCCTCTAGCTTCCTTTCCTTGTCTCTTTCTGCCTCGCTCTTTCTCTCTCTTTACTTTCTCATTTCCTACATACTCCCTGGAAAAGCCATTCAGTGCTGACTCTATTCTCCCAAGGGGTGAAGGAATAGTATCCCACTCCCCTCCCCAGCCACGCTGACCATTTTACCAGCTCACATCCCTGGCCCTATCAGCTTGGAAGGGTGCTAGAGGTCCACGAAGGAAGTGGGTCTAGGAGGGGGAAGAGGAGCTTCTGCCGTTATAGGTTGTGCCTTGCTAGTCAGGAGCCAGAATGTCCCCTGGCTGTGCCCCACAGGGATTCTAACAGCCCAGGGTTCTGCCAAAGAAGCCTTTGACTTACAGGCTCAATGCCAGCACTCGTCCTCTGGGACACGTGGTTTGAGCCCTGGACTGCCCACACAGCCAGCTTTCCTGTCTACACAGCTCCTCTCCTTCTTCACCCACATCTGCCTGGGGTCCGATACATGAGGGCTTACAAAAGGCCCACATCACTGGCTAGTGGACACCAGCTGAATGAGGAAGAGCAGCAGGAATTACCACGTTGAATATGCTGCTGTTGTTCCCTGAGAGAAAGACTTTATCTCTGCAGGACAGAAAACAGGTTCTAAAGCATCGCCAAAAAGAGAAAACAAACAAACAAAAAAAGAAAATGTGTCCTCTGAAGGACTAGACTACAGAACAATTGGAAGCCAGCCTCAAACACTAATCCCTTTTCTTACTTGTCTTCCCTGGCCCAGCCATTCCCTCCCTCACTCCCACCCAAGTGCTCCCTGGGGGAGCCCTACTCCCCTTGCTAAGTGTTGTCCTTAAAGAAACATGGCTGCTGACCAAAAGCCAGCCTGGGCCTTGCCCCCAGAGTTGTCTTTCCCTTGTAGTCCCAGATGGCTTGTGGGCTCCACCAAAGAGGACCCCGCTCTGCAGCCAGCCCAGAGCCACCTACCTCTGGCCCCAGGCCATGGGCAGCAAGAGGAATGTGTGCACTTGGCGAGCCTTCTGCCCACCCTGTCCACATCTAATAAGTGCAATCATTTTGAGTCTTTCTATATTGACTAGAGGGAGGGGTTTTTGTTTTCTGGTTTCGTTTTTTGTTTTTGTTTCTTTTTCCTCTATTAGAACAACCCTATTTATAGCTGCCCGAGAGAAGAGTGTATGTTTGGAGTGGAAGAAAAAAGGTTTTGAATCTCATAAGCCTTGAGTGCTGGAGCATCTGATCTGTCTCTACTCCCCCAGCAGAGGCACCTGATATATAGGACAGTAATTCTGGGGACTTGATGGAGCAGGAAGGAGAGGGACCTGTGTTTGCTAAACCAATCCCACCATCCCTATGCCTCCATGGATTCAGCATGGACCTCAAGATTGTAGAGGCCGATGGAACTGGTTAGTGATTCTCCACCCCAAGTAGGGAAAACCTCCATCGTTTCCCTGCTTTCATCCAGTTTCCCCCTGATGTGCACGTGGAAGAGGACCAGGACAAACCCCCTGGGGACAGGCTGACTCAGGGCCCTGAGGCCAGAGACAAGGCTGTGGGAGCCAAGAATAGGACAGTTATCCAAGCATGGAGTTGTTTGCCTGACCTTGGCCACTCTGCCTACCCCTACCTATTTGCCATTTCCTCTTGGAGCTGACTTCAAGCCTAGCTTCCTCAACTACTGCTTTTCAAATGGAAGAAGAATCAAGTCCATGCCCAAGTCCAGATCCTGCACATACTCCACCTTCAGTCCACTGCCGCCTGTAAAATTATTTTCCATTTGCTCCTCCTCGTTCCTCCAAAGCTGTAGCCCTTTTCAATCAAAGGCTAACAGCTGACTCCTAGGGCTCACTTCTAATGACTGTCTCAGGCTATTGCTCCCCAAGGAGGCTCAACACTAAATAAAGGAGCTGGACACCCCCACCCCCCACCCCTGCCCAATCAGTGGCATTCGCCAACTGAAACAGCCTTAGGCAGCAGGTAACCAATGTCACAACTAGATCCCCTGACATCCATTAGCCAACACCATGGCCCCTGGGGGTAAAGTGTCTGGCTCCCTTTGTCTCTCTGGGTCAAAGAAGGCTCTGCTGTAGAGATACAATGGTCATTTAATAGAAGTATCCATCCTTCCCAGGAGATGCCATGAAAACTGCTTCAATCAACTTAGATCATCCTCATTCTCCAGAAGCTAGGATAACTTTCTGATTCTTCTCTCCCTACCATTTCACATCTCTCTCAGAAAGCAAAACAGTCAGAGTGCTTCCCAATTTATGCCTTCAGGGTCTGGCTTCTTGCTCTCCATTCCCTTCCTGTCACCCCCATACATACACATAAACACACATCCTCTAACCATTTATTTCATGGTTTCTGGGGCTCGCAAATGATTTCCACAGTATGGAAAGTACAGATCACCAAGCTTCTTAACTAATGTCAAGACAGATGTTGGAGAGCAGGTGAAGACCTGTTAATGTCCATCAAATTTAATTTAGGTCATCCAAGTTGGGACTTAAGAATCCAAGCAAAGCTGCTCCTGAACCTACAGAGGAAGTTGGCCCAGGGGCATCAAACTAAGGGTTAGTGGACTGAGTAGTCAACATTCAGGATCTCTTTAGGCCTTTACAGGTCAGAACGAAAAAGAGGTTTTTACCAGTGTAGGGAAGTGGGAAGATGGTGTAAATGGGAATCCTTCATGAATAGCCAAGAAGCGTCTCTGCAGGATGGGGTATTTGTAGGGCCGTACTGTGAGGCCTCATTTATCTTGGTACAAAACCTGCCCTGATCTGAGTCTGGGAATGGGAAGCCATTCCTCCAAGGGATCCAAGCACCAAGTGATGCATATCAGAAAGGCACTTATGTCTTCAGCAACATGGCAATCTCTTTATTTCTCTGCCTCTGTCTTTATTATTGGGCCAGGCCCATTCCCTAAACCTTAGAGAACAAAGTCAGGAGAAAACTGACCAGAGCCTGGACTTGGACTGCCCTGCCCCAGGCCTACAAATTCCCAGAGGCTGACACTGACCTGGACTGGATTAATTTGAGGTGGTGGAGGCTCAAATTTATTGCTAGAAGTTCAGTAATACAGTTCTGGTCTTTAGCCCTAATGCAAGTTTTCATATCCAAGAAGTTTTCTCCATATGCATGTTTGAGGTGACTCTGGAGATTAGGGGGCCATATCTCAAAATGTCAGAAAACATTATAGAGCATTCAAACTTCTGTATTTGCTGCTTAACCTCAGTTTAACAGACTCAAACTAGAGAAAGGAAGACAAAGTATAACTGACCATAAGCAGAAAATGTTAACCTGCTTGGCTTCTTTCTTAAGCACTGTAAGAGAAAAGTGGAAGCAAACAACACAAGGATATCTTTAAATCTGACTTGTCTCAAAGGTAGCACACTCTGTCCTTCGGCCATTATTCAGACTAGGAACCCTCTATGAAAGTGTATGGTAAGAGGGAACAGAACCCCCAGTTCTGTTATCAGCTTATCTAGACAACACAGATAGTAACAGTTTGGAGAAACCAAAAACTTTATTCTGTGTGAGAACTTAAGTTTCAAAGAATAATCATTACCATGTGGGAGGCTTTTTTTTTAATGCAAAAGAAATCTCAAAATATTGTATTTATATCTACCTACCACTGCTGCCGATGTAGTAAGCATCTCCTACACAACAATACATGATGCAGTTCATAGAGTATTTTGCACTTGGGGGAAAATGTATCTGAACTTGTAAAAAGAAATGTTTGAATTTTGTATTGTCTTTTTTTATTATTATTATTAAAATACTAAATGAAACTCCTCAGCCTGGCATCTTTTCCTCTGTCTCAATAACTTACCCTAGAGCTGGAAAAAAGCTTTAAGGAGACAAAGTGTCTCTGGCTTCCAGATAAGACTTAACCCCAATTTTTCATTTATCCATCTTATTCTTAATGATTTTAGAATTTGAACAGGCTTGTCTATTTTAAAAAGCAGTATCAAGAATTATCCCCTCAGTGGGGGAAATCTGGGGTATTGTTGCTCATCATAGTACAGTCCCCAAAATCTAGCCAGGCCACAAGTGGCTAAGATACCTCCCTACTTAAGATGTCCCATCTATAGCAAAGTACCGGCACTGAGAGTCACCAAGGTTGTCTTTTTTATGCAGTACACTCTTAGCCACCAAACTGAATTGTGAAATACAGATCATTCATCCACTAACACCATTACTATACAGTACACAGGGAAAGCAACCTCTAATCTCTTATAAATGAACAGTATCAATTTCTAGCTCAGAGATGATAGATAAAACTTAATTGTTGCAATTATATAATTCCCTGACATGAAATTTTATTGGATTTAATAGTTACATGATATGGCCATTTAAGAGGAACAAGGAAAAATCTACTTGATCAAAAAATTTGTTGGGTTGGCCTAACAGAATCCTGAACTTCCCCATTAGCATCTATAAAGGAGATAGGTGCCTTCTATTCCACAGTTACTGAGCTCCTGTTGTGTGCCCGGCATCGTGCATCAGGCTATCACAGCTTGATAACAATAGCCATGCGCAAGATCCGCACTCCTCATGTAAGACTCTGATTACAACTCATCTTTCCTCATAGATTTCCCAGCAGGAGAGAAAATCCAGTTTACTTGGTGATTATGAGTATAAATTAATTCACTGGCATTCTATTTCATACATTAACTTCCTGTGAGGTTGATTCAGTCTGACAAAACATGAACACCTCTGTGTGGACTGACAAAAATCACATTTTTAGAAGTGCAAAGCTGAGGACCATATCCAGGACCATATCCAGGTCAGTGACTATACTAACTTGGGACCATCTTCTCTGACGTCTAACCCTCCTCTATTCCAAGAACACCAAGTCTTCCTCCTTCTTTCTAGGACACTTGCAATTATGTCCCAGAATAACGTATAGTCAGGGCCAGTGGAGTATGCATCTGTCTATATCAAGCAGTCTTTAAAGTGCGGTACATGAAGACTTCCAAGGAATTCTTCTCAAAGGTATGTGAAGACTTTCCAAGGGGTACCTGGGCAAGGAAATCAATCTGAGGAGAGTTTTAAGGGAATACACTTCCAGATCCTCAACTTCCATAAGAAATTTTCCCTAAAACTAATCTGTTTGCGAGCCAGCCAGCATATTCATGCACTCTCCATTTTACCTCCTCTTTCACCACAGACCTTGTTCTACTTTACAAAAGAAAGGCATATCCCTCACCTACAATGGATCTTGATGCATGGCCCAGGGTGTAAAAACCTGGGAAGTAGAAGGAAGGGGTTGTTTTTTCCCTTCATAACAAAATATTCCCATTATAATCAGTCCTGTTATTTCATCTTATAAAATGTTTCCTATTTTCTACCTTCTGCTAGCAAAAAGTGAAATTGTTAGCTGCTCAAACCATTATTTCCTAACAAAAAAGCTTTCTTTTTGTTAAATACATAAGAAAAAGTTTCATCATGAAGTCTAACAAAATTACTGGAGTTCTTTCTCTTTTTTTTGTTACACGAGAATTCAGCACAAGCAGATACCCGTATTGCCAAGGGACTAATATGCCTTCCATCCTACTTTTAACTTAATAAATTAACTAATGGATTTAGCTATACATTATATGGCATTATTCCAAATTATACAATAAGAAATAGTACCATCTTGTTTTTACAATGTTTATAATATTAATATTAAACCTATATAATTTTAATCATGACTGATTTTTAGTAATCTATTTTATAAGCTACAGTTAATTTATTTCCAAGTGATTTTTATAATAGTCTTTAAAGTGAATATTAATGTATTTATTTAAATTGAAGAATAAAGTCAGAATTTTTCCTGACAGAAAGCAAGTCTGATGCAAAATGAAGACTGGCTTTGCTAATTCCACAAATGGCAGGTGTTTTCCATATGGAAGTGAATCTGCACTTTGATATTTTAATGGAAAGATACTGAAAACATATAAAGATAAAAGAATTTTATCAAAAAAATTATGTTGGCAAAGGAGTATGAAAATCAATATCTGATTAACTAGGTACCTCTGAGTGAAAGGTGACAGATCATAATTATTTTCATAAGACAAACTGATATCAAACGACTAACAAATCCTTTTGCAAGATCAGTGGTTTCCAATTCTCTGCTTTAATAAAATTAAAGGGGGACTCTGTTTGATAGTACTTGATAATAGTATTTGGTAATAGGGCAATTGTGATTATTGGCATGTAATTTAGAAGTAGTTCACAGACTTGAGGGATATCATTTTAACAAATTTCTTCCTTTCCCAATTACTATGTGAACAACTTTTGTCAGTGCTTATGTCTATAAAAATAAAAAACAGGTAGAGAGAACTGATGTTGCATCTTATCTCCTTCTACCATTAGGTAATATTAGTCTGTGAATACCTGCACTAATTAGGAGAAAGACCATATTTCTCATCAAGAGATACATTTTCAATAAAATTGTATTTTTTAGGTTTCACAAGTTATAAAAATGTGTAATGTATTTGTTGTCTTAATAAATTGTGTACTAGTAATAACCGTAATGACAATTTGATTCAGAAGAAACTTTTCAACAAAGCCTGTGGTCACAAGCAATAAACTTAAATATACACTCAATTTTGTTGCAAAGAAGGTGACAGTGATCAGTAAATGGCTTCCAAGCATACAAATATACTAATTAGGACAAAGTTCTATAGGGAAAGTGAATGGAATTAGGAATTCAATAAAAAATGGAACCATGCAAACCTTCTGTTAAAGAAGACCTTGTTCATATATTTTTAAGTAGATGTTGGTAGACATCAAATATTTAGGGTATTTGGAGTCCATTAGACACATTTAAGAATAATGTAATGGTTTTAATTTAAAACATCAAAATTTGCAGTGTCATAAATTATATCCTCTACAAGCATTTAAATTTATGATGGAAAATTTAGGTATCAACTTAGAAATGAACTGGGGGTACATAGTTCTTTAAAATTCTTTTATGGAGCCCATTTTTTTTAAATGTCTTAAGACCACCAGCCTGTACAGTATATTGTGGGGATGGGGTTCAAAGGCAGGACAGAAGCTACTAGAAATGATCTTCAATCCTCCACTCCAATGTATCTTCCTTCCCAGTTCTCCTGAGTACCTGACATTACCCATCATCAGAATCTTAATACTTAAAATTCAGACACTGCTTTCCCAGAGTTTTTGTTGTATAATGGGAAAGATGATTAGCCAATCAGATTAGGATCTGCAAGGAACGTGAGAAAGGACAGATGTATTTTTTATCATGGAAAAAGGTGGTGGGGGGACAAACTAGGACAACTTGAGTTCTAGTCCCTGCTCTATGGCTAACCATAGGACAGCTACAGGACAACTTCTATGTTCTCTCTCTGTATCTAGGTAAAATAACTCGTCAAACTTTCACCAAAAAGGAACAGAAAGAGGGCACTTTAAGGTCAGGCTGTTTATTTCTATACCAGGAGATACAGAAAGGATTAATTAATTAATTTAATTAATTAAAGGAACCATAAGAATGGGCCATGGGGACTTCCCTGGCGGTCCAGGAGTTAAGACTTACCGCTTCCACTGCAGGGGGTGCAGATTCCATACCTCGTCAAGAACTAGGATCCCTAACGCCCCACCATTGGACCAAAAAAAAAAAAAAAAAAAAAGGAATGGGCCATCAACTGTCACTTACTGCCCCCCTAAACTGAGAACCTGATAAGAACTGGAGCCCTAGTCCCACCTCTGGAATTGTTGTGCCAAAATTAGTAAGAAGGGGAACAGAGAAAGTCTAAAGTTGAAAGGGACGCTTTGTGGTTAAGCTCTTCAGACAGGGGAGGAAAGGAACCACCAATGGCATCTTTAGCTACCACAGGCCCCAAACAGTACTTTGTAAATGTTTCTAGTTTATTGGAATACTTCCTTTAAAAATTTTTTTTAAGTTAATTGCGGGGAGGGGGGAGGGGAGAGAGGAGACAAAAGAAAGGCGTTAAAAAGAACCGAGAGGGAAAAGTTTCTCACCTCATTCCTCCAAGCCACCCAATTCCTCTCCTGAGGTAACCTTTACCAGTTCCTCATCTAAACTTCGCTATTTATTTTTAATTTTTTACCAAAAGTTCACTCTCTTTTACTTTTCCCTTAGGTGTCTGAAAATTCCCCAATCACAGGCCCTCCCTAGTGAGAGAGGTAAACAGTAAAAGGGCTTGGCTTTGTTCACCCCGAAACGAGCCTACAAGCGGGAGCAGCTGGTTTTTTGAGGCTGGGGGTGGGGCTGACGGGGGAATGAGAGTGAGAGAACCCAAGAGGACCGTCAGGGCGCCCTCCCTAAAGAGGCCAGTCCCCCACGGCTCCTCGACGACGTCTTTTGCAATAAGGAGCTAGCAATACCTGCATCTGCTTCCTTCAGGGGGTGGCTCGAAGATCGTAGGCAGAGCCTGAGGACTGCGCACAATAACGCGCCTCGGGACCGTGAGGCGCAGGAGGACGCCCGGGAGCTCTGAGCCCCGAGGAGAGGGTCCGTGGCCCCGGGGCGGTGGGACCCGCGGGAACGCCTTCCCTCACAATCTGCCCCTCCGGTCCTCCCCGGCTCCAGAAGCGCACCTTCTCGCCCGCAGGCGCCTCCTTGCCTCAGGTGGACGAATCCCTCGGCAGGACAGGTGGCGGCTCCTCATTGCTATAGAGACGACCCGGCTCGCGAGCCGCGCCCAGGCCCTGACCGGGGCGTCGTGACGTCATGACGCCCTCCCCGGGCGCTCGGCCTCGCGGGCGGCGCGTCACCCCGGTCGGGGGGCGGGGCGGGGCTCTCACGGGTACCGTTCGGAGCCGGGCCGCCCGGGCTTCAGCGGCCCGGGAACCGGGATAAGTAGGACGGCGGCCGTGGCGACTGGGGGTGCGGGGTGGAGCGTCCCCTGTATTTTCTATACGGGTTCCGGGGCCCGGTAGAGGCGCGCCGAGAGGAGAGGAAAGTGCGGCGGCCCTGGAACCTGGATATCGCGCGAGGCAAGCTGCGCGCGGGCGGGCGGGCTATGGCGCAGGCGGGTTGCGGGGCCGGCGCTGGTGGCGGGGCCCGGTACATGGCGGTCTGTCGGCGGAGTCGCCCTCGGGGGCTGTCAGGTTGGTGGCTGCGGGAAGAGTGGGTCCACCGTGCCCAGGTGGGAGGCCGGGCGGGCGCAGGGCCCCGGGAAGATCCCGAGCCCGGCGTGCCCACCCTCCTCTGGCCCTAGCCCAGTGGCCGGGCGGCTGGACGGCGGCCTGACCCCTCCCCCACCCCGGGTTCTGGCCCCCATCCCTGCCCCTCCATTCGGTCCTGAGACTCCTCCCCCATGATTCCCAACCCCCACCCGGTGACTGCGCCCGCCTCCACCTCTGTGACCCCACATCCCACCCACTGACCCTCAGACCTTACCAGGTAGTCCTCACTTCTTATTCATTGACTCTGCCAACCCAGGAATTTCCCCAGCACTGCCCAGGAACCCACCAACCCGGTGACTTTCTCAGCTGTAAACCAGTGCCTCACGACCCGAGATCCCCACATCCCCCCAAACCTCAGTGACCCCACTAGTCTGGTAACCCCCCACTTCTACCCTCTATTCCCCCACAAACTTAGTGACTCCCCTCAAACCTTTCCTGGTAACTCCTAAGCCCTACCAACTAAAATAGTTTCCCGCCCAGTCATCTTCTACATAACCCTCAATATCTGATGATTCCTACCTTGCCCTGTAACTTCATGATCCTCATCCCATGTTCTGGCTTCATCCTAAAATCAGCTCCACTGACATCCCTTTCTGCACTCCAGCCCCTCAGTGTTAATCAGCACATGGCTTACAAATGCCCTAGCACCCAGCTGGTGCCCAGGAAGATATAGAGAGGAAAATGAAGTAGATGTAGTTGGAGGTATCAAAGAATCTGAATTGAGTGTGTGGTCCCAGATTCAAGTCCTAGCTCTGCCACTGTTGTGCTTTGGGAACCTGGGAGAAGTCCTTTCCTCTCTCTGGACCTCAATTTCTCATCTGTATTATGATAAGGTTGGGTTAAATGATCTCAGTTTCCTTCCAGCTGTGACATTCTGCAATTCTCAGTCGAGATAATATTTGTTCGCGATCATTTTTGTACTCTGTACTCCTAACTAGAAGGTTACTGTTGTAACCTCACCCCAGGGTCCACTTGCGTCTTGACCCTTATTCGCTCACTCCTGTGACCCCCTACACGCTTAATTGTCTGCACCCATTTCCCTTGATCAGCTCTTATCAGTTAACATGTTTGCAAAGCAGGATAAGAGTGCTTCAGCTTGAGGTGTTGATTTGATAAGAGATCTGGGTTCTAGTTTGACTCTGGCCCATAAGCCATGGCACCTTAGGCACACCATTTAGCCTCAGTCTTCACCTCCACTAGGGGAGGATAATAGTAGTGCTTGAGATAATGCATTCGAAGCACTTGGCAGCAGACCTAGCCCATGGGAGCCCTTAAATATAAGCTGAGAAGCTCTTAAGGGTCTGACTCTGTCCTGGGAGCTAGGGAGTCAACAGATAATGAATGCAGGGCCCACACTTTGCATTATCTTGGTACCCCCAGGCTCTTAGAATCCCTATCCTCTTATCTCTGCTGTGGCCTCCTCACTTCTCTGGTTCTTTACGGTGCTAGCACCTTAATAATGATTGACACTTACTGCTGAGCACCTACTGTGTGCCAAGCTTTGTATGTGTAAATTGTTACCCCTTTACAACCCCAAGATTTGATTCTTATTATATCTACCACTGTTTCCCATATTTTGTTTGTTTTGGTTTGGTTTTAAACAAGTGAAGAACCTAAAACACACAGATAAGTAGCAGAGCTGGGATTTGAACCCACAGTCTTCAAAACTCATTTGATCCATTGCATCTCTTGTCCGTAAACCTAACTGTGTTTCCCAGGTCACCCTAAGCCTAATAATTTCTAAGCCAAACACCAACCCTTTCCATCACTTCCAAGGTTTCTGTTAACCTTTGCCCCATGGCTTGGTGACTTCCTCAACCCATTGTTCATGATTTTTACCCCACGTGTCCTGAGACCAGTGCACCTTAACACCACTCTTTATCCTTTGTCCAAATATCCTCTCACTCTATGAGTCCTTGGAGCTCCCACTTACCCTAAGGTGTCTCCCACCTCACTGGCACTTTACCCCAAATCCCCTCATCCTGTTAAGTCCCTTACCCCCAGGAATTCATATACATAAAAGATTGGAAATCTCTTATGACTGTTCCAGCTGCCTCCCTTCTACCATCCTCATCCACATCCTCTTACCCAAAACCTTCATCTGAATTAGCCCTTCATCTAGTGACGGATTCATCCAGCTTCAGTGAAATAAGCCACTTCCATCCCAATCTGAACCCATCCTTCATAACCTATACACCCTCCCATTCTAAGATCCCTCCTCTTCATACCCTTTTCAATATCTTGTGAGATCCTGCCTCTCATATTCCTGGATCTCATGGCATCTTTCTCATTTTCATCAGTGATTTTCTTTTCAAACCAGAATCATCTTTTATCTTATCCCTCTTCCTGTGCCCCTGGCCCTTCTCACAGTGCCTTTTTCCTGCCTTACTCTTATTTTTCTCCCATGCATCCTCACCTCACCAATCTTGGTAACATTGATTATGGGAGTAAACCTTTCTCCCATCCCAACTCTGTCCCTTCTTCCATTCTCCTGTGTGTCTAACTCCAGGGACATATGAATGACCCTGCCACTCTCTCCTTCACACACAGCATGGCCAACCAAACCTCACTGGTTTGTCCAGAGAACTACATGCTTCTCTGGGAACCTCTGATAATAGATCACCAAGATCACAGTCCTTTATGCAGCAAGAAGAGGGAGCTTGGAAATCCTTCTGAGTAAATGTAACGATGTCTTCTTGACACACACCCACTCTTCTATCCTGTTTATGAAGCTGCTTGCTGTATATGCCCTCAGGGTAGAATGCTTTGAGTGTCAGCATTGAGTTAGCCCCATTGTTTTCCAAGCCCTGGAAGGACCTTCCAATCCCTCCTATCAGAGGACTGGATGATGAGTAGCAAAATGTGACATTAAAGGTCCACTTCCAAAAGTCTATTCTGTGGGTCACCAAGTTCCCAGGCTCCTATAATATACTTATCGGCTATATAGCAGTAAATTCAGCAGAGGGCAAAATTCGAGTTGAGGAAGGGGCAAATCTTGGGGTCTGCAAATTCTGTGGGTTGATTTTTTTTTAATTTTATTTATTTATTATTTTTTGAGGGGTACACCAAGTTGATTTTTTTTAAAGGAGCTTTTGTCTTAGGTTTGTTTAATCTTTCTTAGGCTACAGAACATATTCTGCCTTGGATCTTACTTGTTTGTGTACTCTTCTCACCCAACACCCACCCTCCACCCCCACTGTGATATTCTTGAGAACAGAGACTGGGTTTTCTTTGTCTTTTGTCATCATAATCCTGTCCCTCATATTTAGCAGGTAGTCAGTAAATACTTACTGGATTGAATGAACTCATTCAGAAATTCTGCATCAGGTGCAGGCAAAAAGCTCATGTCTACATCTATTTTGTAACTACAACAACCCTTCTTCACAGATCCCTCCAGACGTGGTAATGGGCAAGTCCGTTGATTTAAACAGTCTGAAGTTTAGGCACTTCCTTTTTCAGTCATTGGTTGGGTGGGGGAATGGGTGTAAGTGCTTCTTTTTACTGTATTTCTGATTAGACTAGAGAGATTGGTTGACATTATTGCTAGAATACAATGGTAACAAGGCCAGGGTCTGTCATGTGTAGACCAGTTCTCAAGAAAACAGCTAGATGAAATATTTAGTGGGGGTTGCAGAGACAATCAGAGAATAGAAGAAACCAAATTGGCAAAATGTTGGTAATTGTTGAAGTTGAGCAGTGGGTTCATGGAGATCGTTAATACTATTTCTTCAACTTTTATGTATGTTTGAAATCCATAAAAAGTTGGAGAAAAAAAAGAAGAGGACATCTAGGTGAACAAGTGCAAATTTAGCACTGTTCCTTGGAAAATATCTCAAAGTAAGTGAGCTGCTGTTACTGAATCAGTACTATTATCTAGGTTAAGTAGTATATTTAGTCCTAACCTATTTTTGACCCCTTCTGTTTGTGAGATATCAGGATGCTAAATCCAAAAATTAGTGCCCTGCAGAATTGTATCATCCTGACAACAAGCACCTGTAGCCCTGGTCCTGCCCTACTTCCCAGTCCAGGTGTGGTCTCTTGTGGTAAAAGGGTGGACTGGGCCTGAGAAGAAGGAGAGGCAGTGGGGGAAGTGAGGGAGAGCTCAACTAGGGTCTTTCCCTTCTGGCCTAAATCCTTCAGATTACTGAGAGATTCTGAAGGTATGGATGTTCATTCATTCATTCACTCACTCATTGATTCATTCATTCTACTAATGTTTGGGGAATATCTGCTGGAAGCCAGATACTTTCTAGTACCTGGGGAGAGAGCAGTGAATAAAACAAAGTTCCAGGACTTAAGGAGCTCACCTGTTGGGATGAGGCAGAAACATACAATAAACAAGTAGACTATATGTTGAGAAAATTAAGCAGAGAAGGGAGATAAAGAATACCAGGAGTCAGGGTATTAAATTTTAAGTAGCGTGGTGAAGGAAGGTCTTACTGAAAAGGTAACATTTGAGCAAAGACCGGAAGGAAGTTAAGGGGTGAGGCAAGCATTTATCTGAAAGAAGTATATTCTAGTCAGAGGGAAAAGCAAGTGCAAAGGCCCTGAGGCAGGAGCATGCCTTGTATATTCAGGAAACACGAGGACACCAGTCAGTATGGCTACAGTAGGGTGAGAGAGGAGAAACAGCAAGAGATGAGGGGGTGGGAGTGGATTGGTGGTAGATTGTATTAGGCCTTATAGGTCCCTGGATTTTTTTGTGAAATGTGAATGAGATGGGAGCCATTGGAGGGTTCTAGGCACACAAGTGACATGATCTGACATAAAGGATCATTCTGGCTATGTTGAGAATAAGTTGTAGGGGGCAAGAGTGGAAGGAAGGAAGCTGATTACGGAACTGCTGCAGTAATCCAGGCTAGAGAAGTTGGTAGTTTGTACCCAAGGTAAAGCAACACAAGAATGAGAAGTGGTTGGATTCTGAATATATTTTGAAAGAGGAGCCACCAGGATTTGCTGGTGGATTGGAAGTGGCATGTGAAAGAAATAGAGAAGTTGAGGATGGCTCCCTCATTTTTGGCCTGAGGAATTTAAGGATGGAGTTCCCATTTACTGAAAAGAGGGAGCCTGGAAGAAGGATACATTGTAGGAAAGGGAGATAAGGAATTCACTTTTGAATATGTCAAGTTTGAGATGTTTTTGGACATGGAAATGTTGAATAAGCAGCTGGATATACAAGTCTGTTAGACTTGTTCGCCAATTTCTGCCCTCCTGGGAAGTGAAAGAACACTGTTCCTGGGCAAGAGGCAAAGGAATGTGGTGGGAAGAACACTGGTGGCTCAGGGGTGAGACCCAGCTCTGCCAGCAGGTAGCCCTGTGATCCTTTGGGGCTCCTCTGGCAGCTCTGGCCTCTGTTTCTTTATCTGCAAAATGACTGCTTTAGACTAGAAATGAGTTGTCTCCTCAGCCCCTCCTTTTGCGGGAGTCGATGAAGTAGTGCTTAGAGCAAGCGAGATAATGTATCCGTAAGTATATCTGAGAGCATGTTGGAAACTGCTGAGCTCTACACAGGGTAGTGGTGTTGGTGGTAAGAAGCCTCCCTTCCTCTGCTAAAGCAATATCCAGTGAGTGCCTGCCATGTTCTGGGCACTGGACACAGAGGATCCGATGACGGAGAGATGCGTCCATGCCCTCGTGGAACACTACAGATGAGCCAGCTGGTGTAGCTTCACTGCTGAGTGCAGAGGGAGCGGGCTGGAGTCTGATGGTCTGGTGTGGTGCTGGCCAGGGAAAGCTTGTTCTTGACCTGGGTCTGGGAGAAAACTACATGGATGTCAAAGATGAGGCAAGATGGTAATCCAAGTGAGGAAAGGTGGGCATCGTAGCTGGGGCTAGGGGGAGAGTTGGGGTGGTGTGACTCATTCCTTCATTTTTTTTTTTTTAATTTTATTTTTGGCTGCGTCGGGTCTTAGTTGTGGCACACAGGATCTTTTGTTGTGGCGTGCGGGTTTTTGCTCTTCTTTAGTTGCGCACAGGCTCCAGGTTGTGTGGGCACTGTAGTTTGCAGTACGCAGCCTCTCTAGTTGAGGTGCGAAAGCTCAGTAGTTGTGGTGCGAGGGCTTAGTTTCCCCGTGGCATGTGAGATCTTAATTCACTGACCAGGGATCGAACCCACATCCCCTGCATTGGAAGGTGGATTGTTTTACCACTAGACCACGAGGGAAATCCCCCTCCTCGGTTCTTTCACTCAGCATTTACCCCTCTGCCAGGTACTCTCTTAGGGAGCTTATAGTTCTATAGTAGATGAAGGGCTTCTTTTTTTGGGGGGGAGGGTCATCCACGCCGTGAGGCAGGCAAGATCTTAGTTCCCAGACCAGGGATCGAACCCCAGCCCCCTGCAGTGGGAGCACAGGGTCTCCCAGGGAAGTCCCTAGATGAAGGGTTTCAAATCTGGTCTCAGGAATTTCAGTTAGACCTAATTCACAACATGCAGAATTGATTTAGGATACAAATTTGAGGCAAAGAACTCAGCTATGTGACCTAGTAGTATTATTCATTTAGTATTTGTGGGCACATTCTTTGTTAGGTACTAATTAAGCTGAAATGAGTGCTCACCAGGAACTTAAATTATAAGCAGTGTAACAGAAAGTAGGAGTTTGTTATTTTCACCCCAGAAGAGTTAAGTTTAAGGAAAAAACACCTGGCAGAGTAATCCCTTCACTGCATCTGGAAGCACAGACGTCTTATCCTTGTGTCATTTAGATGTTGCTGTTTACATTTTAAGGAGGGTCTCTGGCCAGCTAAACAACAACACAAGATATAGGGAATTCCCTGGTGGTCCAGTGGTTAGGATTCCGTACTGCAGGGGCATGGGTGCAATCCCTGGTCAGGGAACTAAGATCCCTTATCTCGTATGCTGTGAAGCGCAGCAAAAAAAAATAATAAAGAATTCAAGATATAGCCCATCTTAATGAACAGGTTGCTCACAAAATTAGAGTGGATATGTAACCAGCATCATTCACTTAACGGAATGGGGAAATTACGTTCTGGTGAGTGGGGAAAAAAAAACTAAGCTACAAATCCAAGTGCAGCTGAAGCCATTATCTTTAACTGGTGGCCTTAAGCTACTGGCAGAACCTCAGATGCCTCTTGCCCTGGCACCTATCATTCAAGGTATGGAAATGTGAGTGTCCATGTGAGGGTCTCACAAATCCTATGTCTGTGTTTTGCTGGTTGAAGTGCAGGGCCTACTTGGGCTCCTCATTTTCGTTCAGAAAGATCTGTGATATTTCAAAGCTTCGGTGGCTAGACTGTCACCAGCTGGAAGTTGGAGCGCTTCTTCTACTGCCTCCCGGTTAACACTTGCCTGGAGCTTGCCTTCAGTAATGGTTCATCTCAGAGAAGCCCAGATGTAACTTGTTAACCTGGTACTATTTCTCACTGCATAATTTTTCATTTGTTGGAAGTGCCTGCTGCTTTGAGATAGTTGATAAAGCATGAAACCCATGTAGTTAAGATAAGCTCGAGGAACTGGGAGCTCCTTAAGATTGTAGAACTGACCTAAGGCTTAGTTGTAGAGAGTGTGGCAGGGGTACCTAAGACCAGAGTTCTCTCTGTCTGATCATCCTTTCAACCTAGAAGGTACTATCCAGAGGCCACAGAAACAGTGAGGGAGGAAAGCAGCCCCTGCTTAGCTGCCACTTGAGCCAGAGCCACCCTCTTGACCCGGCTGGGGAGCTAGTACGGCCTCAGGTCTTGTGTAGACTGGCTGCTGCTTCGTGCTCACCTTGACCAGGTTTCCATCTGATACTTGTGAGCGGCATCCATGAATTGGAAAACTGAGTTTTCAGATGTGGTTTTGCTACAAACCTGTAACATGGAATCCATCCTTGTCAGCCCTGTAGTAGCCATGCCTTGTTAGGGGAGAATCGTAGATATTCCTCTAGCCAACACAAGGAGTGCAGAGCTTGCTTTTAGACTTTCTTCTTTTATTCTTGTATTTTTATTTGTTTATTTTACAGAGGTAGCACATTCACAAGGCTTAAAATTTTTTTGGTAAGTGTAAAAGATATGCAGTGAAAAGTCACCCTTCCATCTATGTGCCCGTCACTCAGTTATCCTTCCACAGACAACCTTGGTTAGTAATTGCTGCACTGTCTTTCCGTAGATTTCTTATGGCAGTAGCAGCATACAAAAGGCACTGTTTTGTACCTTGAAATTTTCACTCAATATATTTTGGGGGTCTTTCCATGTCAATATGTAAGGACCATCCTCATTTATTTATGTCTACGTAATAAGGAAGTTCTATATTAGACATTTATGTTGTTTGGAATTTTTTGCTATTACATGCAGGGATGCCATGAATAACCTTGGACATGTGCCATTTTTCACACATGTACATCTACCTGTAGACTAGACATGAAGTTCCTGGGTCAGATGGTGTATACATTTGTAATTTTGATTGATAACTGCCAGATTGCCCTACGTAGAGCTTATACCAATGAATATTCTCACCAACAATGTAAGACTGTGCCTGTTGCCCCACAGCCTCAGGGACATTGCTTTTTTTCCTTTTGTTTTTTTTTTTTTTTTTGGCCACTGAGTGGCATGCAGAATACTACTTCCTCAACCAGGGATCAAACCTGCACCCCCTGCAATGCAAGCGTGGCTAGTATCTTAACCACTGGACCGCCAGGGAAATGCCACAGGGGCATTGCTTTGAGTTAATAATATACAGACTACCTTCAGCGTAGGATACTGAATCATGGGGCTCCACTGTGACACTCTATTCCACAAGACACACAAAGCACCACACAGCCCAATTTGAAGAATACAATTAAAAAAATATATTTTAAAGAGGTAACTGGACCTCTGGTGGTTATAAGAGAAGAAAGGAAGAAAAAACCATGGAGGAAGAAGTTCCCTACCTCAGTACTTAGACTGGCATAAATTAGAGGAGGAATAAGTATCTGTCTTTGCAGGACCCAGGAGGGGTGAGATGGGATGGGAAGGCTGTAGGGAGAGTAAAGGAAAACTCTGAGAGGGCGGAGCTGGCAACCAAGCAGGTTTCGTGTCCATGGTACAGCTACCACTCAGCTCAGTGCTGGTATCCTTTCATTTCAGCGACTTTTTTTTTTTTTCTTTTTTAAAGATTATACCCCCTCCCTTTAGCACAACTATTCATTTAATTTTGGCCTCTTCTGCCCTCTTCTCATTTGGAGTTTAGGTTTCTGTGAGTTGGAGATGGATGAGTGTTTAGCCTCTTAAGTCTTTTTTCACTTAGCGTTGATTTGTTAACTCTCCTCCACTAATCCAGATGTTCTTCCTGGTTCTTGTCTAAACATTTAAGCAAGCATCCTGTGCAAGTAGCTCTTGTTTTCTGGCCATTCCTTTTGTGGGATGAATTATGAAGCCAAGATGATTAGCTCTCAGATCCTGAACTTCTCCTGGTGGGGTTAAGCATTGGCAGACTGTCCTCTGGGGAACCTGGAGCCCCTGTAGTGCCATCAGCAATGCATGCTTTGCCCGCCTCTCCTGGCCTTGCCAATGATGGTTCCATTTTTTTTTCTTGGAATTTAATGGACTATTTCTTAGAGCAGCTCTAGGTTTACAGAAAAACTGAACAGAAAGTACAGAGTGTTCCTATATATTCCCTACTACCCCAACCCCCCACCCTAAAACCCCCACCCCAGCTCCCCCTGTGAACCTCTTACCTTGTGTAGTATATTTGCTACAATTAAGGAACCAGTGCTGAGACATTATTATTAAAGTCCATGGTTTACAGTTACGGTTCACTCTTTGTGTTGTACTTTCTATGGGTTTTGACAGATGTGTAATGTCAGGTACCCACCATTAGAGATTCATGCAGAATAGTTTCACTGCTCTAAAAATGCCCTGTGAACCCCCTGTTCATCCCTCCTCCCTTCCCCCTGCACCCCTGGCAACCACGGATGTTTTCACTGTCTCTGTAGTTTTTCTTTTCCAGAATGTCATATCGTTGGAATGATACTGTACATAACCTATTCAGATTGGCTTCTTTGACTTAGCAAAAGGCATGTTAAGGTTCCTCCATGTCTTTTTGTGACTTAATAGCTCTTTTCTTTTTATTGCTGAATAACATTCCATAGTTTGAATTACCACAGTTTGTTTACTGAAGGACATCTTGATTGCTTCCAGTTTTGGGCAGTTATGAATAAAGCTGCTATAAACACCCATGTGCAGGTTTTTCTGTGGACATGTTTTCAACTCATTTGGGTAAATACCTAGGAATAGGACTTCTGGATCTTATGGTAAGAATATGTTTAGCTTTGTAAGAAACTGCAGAGTACCATTTTGCTGTGCTGTTTTGCATTCCCACCAGCATTTGGTGTTGTCAGTGTTTTGAATTTTGGCTCCTGTAATAGGTGTGTAGTAATATTTCATTGTCTGTTAGATGTGAATACTTTGATTTTTGGTAATTTGATACGTATAATATCATAATTATTCTTTCTTGTTGTTTACTAATGAGTGGACTTTTTTGTGTTTTTTATTTAATGTTAATGTTTTTTGCTTATGTGAATTCATATTGTAGCCTTATTTGTCCAGTGGGAATTTGATATTGTTCTTGGAGGTTTATAAGTGTCTGCATGTGTGTTTTTCCCACCCAGTTTTTTTGTTATTGTGGTAAAATACACAGAACATAAGATTTGCCATCTTAACCATTTTTAAGTGTACAGTTCAGTTACATATGTTTTTTTTTTAGTTTTTAATTGGAGTATAGTTGATTTACAATATTATGTTAGTTTCTGCTGTACAGTAAAGTGAATCAGTTATACACATATCCACACTTTTAGATTCTTTTCCCGTATAAGTCATTACAGAATACTAAGTTCCCTGTGCTATACAGTAGGTCCTTATTAGCTATCAGTTACATGTGTTTTTAATATCATGTCTTATGTTTTCTTTCTTTAGTATTTTCCCCTAAGTTGAGGGGTTTTTTAAGCCAACTCTTCTTTTCACTTGATTTTCTTATGCTTCACAAGTCCAAAACTACCTTCTTTTCCTGGTTGAGATCTGAATATTGTTCCATTTTGATGAACTGATAATATAAGTTTAACCTTTTTGTCCCAGGGTAATGTTTTAAATAACATGGTATTTCTAAATAACTGTGATGAGCCGGTTCCTCCTGATGCAGATGGAATGTTCCATTTCCAAATAGCCCTTCTCAAGCCAGCAGTGATCCGCAAGCTGAATTCCAGAAACAGTTGAGATGTAACCTTATCGTATGTGTATTAATTTGCTTATTGATGTAAAGTGATATCCTTAGGGTAACCCTTCCAAATTGCCTTTTTTCTAGACTTTTTTTTTTCATAGGCTAAAGGTGGGTTTGAAACTCAGCCATGATTGCTCTGTTGAGTGTTTACAAACTAAGGTGTTAAAATTCACTTAAACATTTGGCTGAAAATTAGATTTTTAAGTTATCTGTTTTAGTTTAAATGAATGCTGTTCTGTAGTAAAGGAGCCTGCATTTTCATTGCCCTTTTGGAATTGAAAATAATCCACTTTGCCTAATTACTCCCTTTTCTGTGACTAATTCAAACCTATAAAGTTGTAGTAGCCAAATAGGAACCATACCGAAAAGTGCTTTGGGCTTTTAACATCATTGTGCCTTTTGGAAAGAGATGTTTAAATGTGTTTCTGTTATTAATTTCCTGTTTTCTCTTTAGTATTTGGAAACCCACAGAACCAAGTCTGTTTCACGAGGGGTTTTGTGTGTGCATTTAAGTCTTTTTCTATAATGACAAATACTGAATCATTTTACTACAGCTCTTCCACATCTGGTTCTCATTTGTTTGCCACGACTCCGTCAGCCTTCATCCCTCCCAACCTAATGTCACTTTGTCCTCTGTGAGATGTTTTCTATATTTCCAGATGAGGAATTATCTGAGTGAAAATTGTCATTTTTTTTTCACAGTTGAACATTCTTCTCTTTCCAAGCAAATGTTCTGTTTTTTTGTTTGTTTGTTTTCTTTTTTTGGCTCCTCAATGCAGTTGCCCTCTGGGCTGGCTGAGGCAGAGTACAGAAAGCCTTGTTCCAAATGACCAGGGAGATCGGGTTAGCAGAAAATGATAGACTAGAGAGCAGGTGCCTGTAGTGAAGGTGAAGCCCAGCATGGGTGTGGATCAGCTTAGATCTGAACCGTGACAAAGTGGAGAAGCACAAATATACGGCTACTCTTTAATTTCCCTTCTGTCATTTCTCTTATTTTTCTGCTTTGAGGAGGCAATTTAAGCACATCTTTTTTCATAGAGAGACCTAAAGATTCGATGTGTCTAAAAAGTGTTTCTAAATGTTATCTTGCTGATAATTAAAATTTATGTTTACAGTAGGAAACATTTATATATTATGAAGCCGTAGAGCTGTTTCCTGCATCAGAGCTAACAATAGATTAAGTTCATTTAAAAATGCAACAAACAGAAACTGGACTTGCTGCTAACTCTGGGAGTGTCAGTCTCCCTTTTCATCCCAACCTTTTGTCAGGCTTATTCCCCACCCCACCCCTTTCCCCTAGACTGGCTCTCCCCTATACCCAGCTCAGGTCATTAGGGAGCTGGTAAAACTTAGGCCCTCCAAGGAGAAAACATAGCAGCTGCCCCTGCTTCCCCCCCCACCCCCTTTCTCAGAGGGCCAAGGGAGTTATGAATCTGAAATGTCGGGTACAGGCAGGAACTGCTCAGACCCAGCCATCCTGAGACAGTGACAAGCCTTTCTTTGGCTCTGCCAGTGTCACTGTTGTTGCTTTAGTACTGGCACAGGAGAATTCAGAGTAGACCATCATTTAATAAAAGAAAGGGAGAAAAATAGCAGTCAGACACTTGTACATTGCCCGGCAGCCAGGAAGCACCGTCTCATCACCCACAGTCAGACTCTGTTGGAGAGCAGCTTCAGAGATCAGGAAAGGTAGACTGTTTTAAAGGTTTATATTATGAGGCTTAAGGAGGAAAACTGAATATTTAGCCTGGACATGAGAACATGTAAAAGAGTGAAGATTTGTTTTCTTTGAGTCTAAAAAGCGTTATTTTGGGAAATGTGGCTACCAGCTATTCCTTCTTTCCATGCGGTCAAGTCAAGAAGAACTGGGTTTAAGTTGCAGTGAGTGAGATGAAAGTTAAATAGCCAGTATTCAAGTGTTTTGAGAGCTGATGTTGTGTCACAGTAGATTAGCAAAAGAAAGAAACGCACCAGATATTGAGAGGTATGAACTCTGGGGCCAGCCAGCCTGGCCTTGATCCTCACTTTAGCACTGACTAATTCTGGGACCTAGGACAAATTATTCTACCTCTAAGCCTCAGTCACCTCATCTGTGAAATGGGGATAGTGTACCTCCTTCCTTATAGGATTATTTTTAAGATTAAAAGAGTTAATGTAGGTAAAGTGCTTTGAACAGCAGCTGGCACATATTAAGGGCTATATATTTGATTACTGTAATTAGCATGAACAATGCAAAGGATTTTAAGGTCATTTGGGCCAACACTTTATTTTACAGATTAAGAGGCCATCATAGGAGATAGAATTGAGGTTAGAAACCTTTCTGCAGACTTCTGGTCCCAGGCTGTTGCCAGTAGTCTTGACTGTTTTAGAAATATCCATTGCTTCAAAAGCATATCCCTTCAGGTTCCTCTTCCATCCCCTTCCTCAGGGTCAGTATTTCTCCAGTACTTCTGTGCCATCACTGTGCTAAATGCTGACGTATGTGACCTCATTTCATCCTTACAGCAAAACGTGAAGACGGCGCCACTATTATCTTCATTTTTTAGAAGTAGCATCTAAGTTTCAGAGAGATTGAATTACTTTCCAAGGGTTCACAGTGTCAAAGAGGTAAAGTCTGGATTAGAACGCAGGCTGACACCAGAGCCTGTGTTTTTAACCATGGCACGGATTTTCCTCAGAAAGTCTCAGTAGGCTACAGATGAGCTAAAATAAACCAGCCATTGCTTCCGCAGTCCCAGGGCCCAGCCATGAAGATCTGAGGCCATTCTGTAATCCCTTTTCAACCTACAGTCTGCTTTGTTTTCCGACCTAGGTCTCTCAGGTGTATACTTATTTCTGACACAGTGCTGTTTATATGAAAACAGGTTACCAAAAGAACTTCTCTGCCCAGTTAAGAGAATGAAAGTTGAAGGTCCTGGAGCAAACCAAGATAGGCCATGTCCAGAGCTTCCATGAGACAGGGACCACGTGGGGGTTATCAGGACTCTGGGCAACACCGGGGTCACTGCCAGGATCCTAGAAGACCAAAGAAGGTGAGTCAGATGTCGGAATTCCTAGACCAGTGGTTCTTTACCTCTTTTAATCCCTGTAAGACTCAGATGACAATCATGGACTCTCCCCTCTTCAGAAAAGTGTGCAAGCTCACACACCAAAAAACTATTATCAGGTGGCTTCAGGGTTCATACACTCCAGCTAGAAACCTCTGTATTAGGCGGCAGAGTAGAATACTTAAGAGCACACTCTGGTGCCAGATGACCTGGATTCAAATCCTCTTCTTCCACTTATTAGCTGTGCAACCTTGAGCAAGTTAATGCCGTGGGCTTCAACTCCCTCAACTGTAAAATAAGGATAATAATAGTATTTAATTAAAGGATCATTGTGGGGATTAAACGAGTTACTATATGTAAATGCCTAGTACATGGTTAGCTCTCCAGCAGTATTCACTCTTAGTGGTAGTAGTATTGCTATCCCCAAAGCCTGGCTCATTCAGTAAATGTTCATGGAGAGAATGAATGAGTAATTCTAGTGGAGATGCCAAGTCTAGGGTTGAGCATCCTAACCAGTGTGTCACAAAAGGGCTATAGTTATGTCAAGATATTGATCCATTTAGCCTTTTGGGCTGACAAAGCCCCAGCTGGTTGCTCCTGGCTTCAAACAGCAGCATCCAAAGTGTGATATACAAATATCCTTCTCTCTGGGTGCCCCGATGTGAAAACAGTTTGGGCAGCACTGATTGAGAAGATCAGCTGGCAGGTAGTGAGAATCAAGCAGGAAGTCCAGACTCCAAGTCCAGGAGAATGCTATGGATGGGTGACAAAGAGAATCTTAACCCCTGATCCTAGAGCAGAGGCTCTAGTATGCTCCATAGCACAGCAGATACAGAGCAAGTGCTGCCAGTAGGACGCTCTAGCACTTCCTTCCTGGCACAGGAACCTGGTAAGTCACTGAACAAGGATTTGTGGAGAGCCCACAGTGAACCAGGAACCAGGCTGGATCCCAAAGTCCTGTGTAGGCAACATGTGTTAAAGAGGTAGCCGTAAGTACTGAATTAGGTGGCTACAGGGTTGTGAGTGCCAGGAAGAGGTAGTAGCCAAGGCTGCAGGGATTTTTAAGAGGACCAGCCTTGCCTGCAAGGTGAATGAATTCTTAGGGTGATAGGAAGCCACTGAAGAGTTTTAATTAAGGAAGTGGTAGATTTAGATTTGTACTTTTTAAAAAAAGACACTCTGACACAGTATTACAAAATGAATAGGAAACAGGCAAGAATTTATTGAGGACGTTTGTTAGGAGGCTCTTACGGTAGTCAAGAGTGAGAGGTGTGATAGACTGGAAGCCAGGGCCTTAGTTCTTTTTCCCATCTTGCAAGATGGCAGGTGAAAAGGCTGAGAAGCCAGATACTAAGGAGAAAAAACCTGAAGCCAAGAAGGCTGATGCTGGTGGCAAGGTTAAAAAGATGAAGCAGGTTAAGAGGGGGAAGCCCCACTGCAGCTGAAACCCTGTGCTGGTCAGAGGAATTGGTAGATATTCCCGATCGGCTATGTATTCCAGGAAGGCCTTGTACAAGAGGAAATACTCAGCAGCTAAATCCAAGGTTGAAAAGAAAAAGAAGGTAAAGGTTCTTGCTACTGTCACAAAACTTGGTGGTAACAAGAATGGTGGTACCCAGATGGTTAAACTTCACAAAATGCCTAGGTATTATCCTACTGAAGAGGTGCCTCGAAAGCTGTTGAGTCACCGCAAAAAGCCCTTCAGTAAGCACGTGAGAAAACTGTGTGCCAGCATCGCTCCTGGGACCATTATCATCCTCCCTGGGCGCCACAGAGGCAAGAGGGTCATTTTCCTGAAGCAGCTGGGCAGTGGCTTGCTGCTTATGACTGGGCCTCTGTCCCCCAGTCGAGTTCCTCTGCGTAGAACACACCAGAAATTTGTCATTGCAACCTCCACCAAAATTGATATCAATGGTGTGAAAATCCCAGAACATCTCACTGATGCTTACTTCAAGAAGAAGAAGCTGCGTAAGCCCAGGCACCAGGAAGGTGAGATCTTCGACACAGAAAGAGAGAAATACGAAATTACAGAGCAGCACAAGGTTGATCAGAAAGCTGTGGACTCACAAATTCTGCGAAGAATCAAAGCTGTTCCTCAGCTCCAGGGCTACCTCCGCTCTGTGTTTGCTCTTACCAATGGAATTTATCCTCACAAAGTAGTGTTCTAAACTTCTTACAAAGAACCTAATTAAATAACTCTGGTCCATTTAAAAAAAAAAAGAGAGTGAGAGGTGATACTCACCTGAAATTAGATACCTAGACTTTTTTGTCTACTAATTTTTTAAATTGAGGTATAATTGACATACATTATATTCACTTCAGGTGTATAACATAAGGATTCGATATCTGTATATATTGTGAAATGATCACCACAGTAAGTCTAGTTAACATCCAGCAGCATACACAGTTACAGAATTTTTTTCTTGTGATAAAAACTTTTAAGATTTATTCTCTTAGCATCTTTCAAATATGCAAAACTGTAGTCACCATGCCATACATTACATCCCCCAGGACTTATTTTATAACTGAAAATTTGTACCTTTTCACTCCCTTTACTCATTTCACCTACCCTCAACCCCTTCTGGCAATCACCAATCTGTTCTCTGTATCTATGAATCTATTAGATTTTTTTAAGACTCCACATACAAGTGAGATCACACAGTGTTTGTTTTTTCTCTACCTGCCTTATTTCACTTAGCATAATGTCCTCAAGGTGCATCCACGTTGTCAAAATGGCAAGATTCCATTCTTTTTTGCGGCTGAATAATATTCTAGTCTGTGTGTGTGTGTGTGTGTGTGTGTGTATGTGTGTGTGTGTGACAACTTCCTTATCCATTCACCTGTCAGTGGACACTTAGGTCGTTTCCATGTCTTGGCTGTTCTAAATAATGCTGCAATGAACAAGGAGATGCATATATCTTTTCAAGTTAAGGTTTTTGTTTTCTTTGTGTAAATACCCAGAAGTGGTAATCCTGGGTCAAATGGTAGTTCCATTTTTAATTTTTTGAGGACTGTCCGTACTGTTTTCCATAGTGGTTACACCAATTTACATTCCAGCCAGTAGCACATGAGTGTTCCCTTTTCTCTGCATCCTTGCCAACACTTGTTTTTTTCTTGTCTTTTTGGTAATAGCCATTCTGACAGGTGTGAGGTGATGTCTCATGGTTTTGATTTGTATTTCACTGATTAGGGATGTGGAGCATCTTTTCAGGTACTATTCGCCATCTGTATGTCTTCTTTGCAAAGGTGTCTATTTAGATCATCTGCCTATTTTGCATATTAACCCCTTATCAGATATATGATTTGCAAATATTTTCTCCCATTTAGTAGGTTGCCTTTTCATTTTGTTGATGGTTTCCTTTGCTGTTCAGAAGCTTTTTAGTTTTTTAGTCACGTTAGTTTATTTTTGCTTTTGGTGACAAATCCAAAAAAATCGTCAAGACTGATGTCAGGGAGCTTACCACCTATGTTTTCTTCTAGGAGTTTTATGGTTTCAGGTCTTACATTCAAGGCTTTAATCCATTTTGAGTTAATTTTTGTGTATGGTATAAAATGGTGGTGTACCTAGACTTCTGAGGAAAAATGATGAATCACGAATGACCCCACTGGGAATTCCCTGGCAGTCCAGTGGTTAGGACTCTGCGCTTTCACTGCTGAGAGCCTGGGTTCAATCCCTGATCTAGGAACTAAGATCCCGCAAGCCACATGGCCAAAGAAAAGAATGGCCCCACTGATCCTGGGTGGCTGGAGTGCCATCCCTGGGATAGGGGATACTGGAAGTGGAACAGTTCTTGGGGTGGGGAACATTGTGAGTTCTGTCGGGGACTCCTTCTGTTTGCGTGATGTTTACAAGGCCGGTGATGGATCTAATCACAGGAGAGACATCAGAATGGTCACAGAGAACCAGCAGCAGTGGGGTTGGCTGCCTGCTTCAGTGGGGCTCCCTTCTAAGGGGAGCGAGTTTAAAAGTGGGTTTTAATTAATCTTACTTTACAGTCAGTTTGGCTGGCATGCTTCTCTTGTACGCTCAACCTTTAGAATTCTTAAATTTGTATATTTTGAACTGTCAATAAAAACCAACATAGTTCTCTACTTTGCAGAACTCATCTCTTTTTCTTCTTGGCTGGCCTCATTCACTCTCCCTGTGTGTCCTTGTGGCAGGAGGAAGCCGTGCACCTCATAATATGACACTGTCCATTTTCTCAGATTTGTGACGCAAAAGGAAATCTCTAACCTCAGCTGTGGCTCTCGGTGCTGGGAAGAAGCCAACTTCATGTCTGAGTGCACGCACAGAAGTTTGCCATGGAAAGCTTGGGGCTGCAGACAGTGACCCTCAGTGATGGGACGACAGCCTACGTCCAGCAAGCTGTCAAAGGTATTTCCGGGGACCTCAGAATCCTGCCCTGTCCCCATCCGAGAGTCTCATGAAAAGACCCTGCCCTCTTGCCTGCTTACCACAGCTTGCTGTGCATGAGAATCTCTCAAGGTGATTGATGAAAAGGGAACTCTTTAAAATAAAATGCCAGCTAGGCAGACTAGAAAATCAGACTAGCCTACCTATAGGAGCCAAGACCTCTGAAAGGCAGATTTCCTTACATGTGGTGAGTAGTTCATAAATATTTCTGGAATGGATGAACACAGTGCTGGTTGTGACTTCCTGCTTTTCTACTTTCTCAGTGCTTTCTAGAAGCAGTCCATTTTAATTTAAGCAAGTTTAAGCAATCAAACTCTCTTCTGAGCATCTACCATGCACACGATACTCTTCTAGGTTCAGAGGGGGCACCCAAGCATAGATCTCATGGCTTAGACACCACTAGGGTGACCAGAAATAAAAATACAGGGCACACAGTTAAATTTTAATTACAGATAAACAATGAATAATTTTGTAGTACAAGTGTGTTCCACATACTGCATGAAAAAGACATTTTTATAAACATGGGATTAAATATTAAAAACAGTAACATAATAACACCAAGTACTAAAAAACTTCATTATTTACCTGCAACAGATTTACCTGAAATTCGGATTCTCAAGGAGCTGAAAATCAAGGAGGGCATAGAGTCAGAACAGAGCATTTTTGAAGGGCAGGGCCTTCTGGCCAGGGACACTCACCATCCTGACAGCCTCTTTCTTTCTCGCCAGCATTCTCAGGCATGCCAGGTGGCATGCATACCTTTCTTGGAGAGCACTGGCCAAACACTGCCTCATTCCTACTCTTTATTTTTGCCTTTTCTGGACTTTGTGAGCGTCACCATCCACATGACTGCACTGTCATTGCAGCATTTCATTTTAAATCATCTGCTTCCTGATGATGACAAAGAGGCCCCTTAATCACATCGATAAGCTCTTTTCATATGTTGATGTGTGGGTCTGGCTGGCTTCCTTTTCTTGAGAATGAAACTTCTCTAGAATACTTGTGAAGCGTGCAACCTTCTGTCTGCAGACTTCCCATCACAGGTCTTGCCCCTGTGCAGCAGTCTCAGTGGGATGGAAGAACTTAGGAACTGCAGATCGGGCTGTGTTTACTCTGTGGACCCAGGTATTTCCTATGCCTCAGGCTTCTGTTATGTTAATGGTTGACTGAATGAATAAAAAAACAAGTGGCCACACTTGGCCTGAGAAAGCCACACTCGGCCTGAGAAAGCCACACTCTTTTCTTACGTCTTCTTATGTCCGGGTCTCTTTGCCTCCCCCACCTCTCCATTTATATCTTCTCTTGTCACTCTTCCTGGCTCTGTTCTCTGCCTCCTTCATGGTGCTGTAGTGTGCGCTTACACTCGTGCACACACACACTCACACACAACAGATTTCACACTGCTGAGAGTAGAGCTGGCCTTCAGGAACCAGAACCGCACTGTCCTGGAGGGCAGCTCTCTTGCTGGTGAGCTCCTCTGATACTGTTGACCGGGGCACTTTCATCTTTGTCAGCAGGCAGCTCTGTCTGGGCCCAGCTTAGCCAGCTGGAAGCCCTAAAATTTTATGACACTTACCTATAATTAGGGTAAGCATGAAACGTGTTATTCAAAGCCAACACTTTGAAGAGTGGAAGAGCATGCTATGAATAAAGGCACTGGCACCGTTCCAGGCAAACTGGAACATACAGTCACCTCTGTGGTGGGGTATGAGGGCCTGACAGTCAGCTGTTCGCCCCCTGCCTCTCCCCATTGTCCTCTCTGCTTGTTAGAGGAAATTGTAGGTTGAAATTTTTTCCCAAATAACTCTTCTCAACATCTTGTTTCTTGCTTCAAAGCAGTACCCACTCTGCTAGCAGAAGCTCTGCTGACACTTTCAGAACCCCAAGTACTGGTCCCCTTGCCAGGACATCTAAAGTGTTACAAGGCACGGTAGCCTACTGCTTGCTGGGTGGGAGGGAAGAGGGGGAGTCGCTCTCCCCTCCTCTCAACTGCCTTTCTCTCCTACTTCTTAGCTTTGTCTCCTTACCTGCCTCTGGCTGGGTTGTAGAACTGTTAGTTACTGACCCAAGAAAACTCAGTTTGGGGACAAGTATGGGAATTCTTCTGAGAGGAAGACATCAGCAAAGGTGAGCCAGAAGTAGCTGTCTGGTCCTCCCACATCACAAGAGCTCAAATTCCTAAACCTAAAACTTGTAAAGAAAGGAAGAAACCACTTGTCATTAAGTCTTCAGTCTCCCTTTCCTTCTTCCCTTTCTCACTTTCTTTACCCCTCTCCCTCTCAAACTCACAGGACATAAGGAGAGGCCTATCTAATTCTTATTCTAAATCTAAGAGCCTTTTGTTCTTAGAAGAAGAAACTGAGGCACAGAGAGGTTAAATAAGCTGTCCAAGATCACACAGCTAGTAGGAGGTAAAGCTGGGGACTTCCCTGGTGGTGCAGTGGTTAAGAATCCGCCTGGCTTCCTAGGTGGCGCAGTGGTTGAGAATCCGCCTGCCAATGCAGGGGACACGGGTTCGATCCCTGCTCCAGGAAGATCCCACATGCCTCGGAGCAACTAAGCCCGTGTGCCAAAAAAAAAAAAAAAAAAAAAAAAAAAAAGAATCCGCCTGCCAATGCAGGAAACACCGGTTCGAGCCCTGGTCCGGGAAGATCCCGCGTGCTGCGGAGCAGCTGAGCCCGTGCACCACAACTACTGAGCCTGCTCTCTAGAGCCTGTGAGCCACAACTATTGAGCCATGTGCCACAGCTACTGAAGCCCATGTGCCTAGAGCCCGTGCTCCACAACAAGAGAAGCCACCGCAATGAGAAGTCCGCGCACCACAATGAAGAGTAGCCGCTACTCACCACAACTAGAGAAAGCCTGTGCAGCAACAAAGACCCAATGCATCCAATAAAATAAAAATTAATTAATCAATTTTTTAAAAAAGAAGTAAAGCTAAATTCAAACCCAGGAGGCCTGGACTGGTTCCAGAGCCCATTGCTTTTAACCTCTAAGCTATACTGCCTTATCAGAGGGTCTAGGTCTTGGCATACTGCCACAGTGGGAGACAAGGGAGTGTATTTTGATTTAGTTAGTTTCAGTCAGATCTGAATTTTGACCCACTGGGGCCTTTCCAGGTTCCTGGGCATCCTTTGTTCTCCATTTAGCTCAGTCTCAGCAACTTACTGCCAGGTTGGAAATCCCCACTTTGCCAGGCTTGGGTGGAATAATAAGTGAAGTTGCTCCTCCTGTGAGGGACAGGAAGGGAATCTGCTGGGAGCTGTAGGGTTTCTCATGGCAGGATGTTTCTACCCCCTAGTACCTCTGAGGCACAGGCCTGAGAGGCAGGGAATGAGGTAACATGGAGAATGTTACCTGTGCTTAGACATACAGTCTGCGCCTCCAACAGGCCTTTGCTAAAACAGGCACGTGTCCCTCAGCCCTCTTCTGGGCCTGGCCCGCTTCTCTCCATTTCCACCTCCACAGGAGAGAAGCTTCTTGAAGGGCAAGTGATCCAGCTCGAGGATGGGACCACTGCATACATTCACCAAGTGACAGTGCAGAAAGGTGAGGGCATCCTGGGACACCCCTGCCTCATGAGGGGGGCCAGGCAGCCCCCACTGAAGGACCGCCCCCCGCCCCTGACACCAAGCTCCAGAGAAAGGCAGGCGTTGCTCTCATTACAGAACCTCTTTCCTTTGAGGATGGACAGCCCGTGCAGCTGGAAGATGGCAGCATGGCCTACATACACCGCACACCCAAAGGTGGGGTCACAGTCAACATGACTGGCGGGAAGGAAGGGAGGCAGAACTGGCAGAGGTTGGGGCATGGAGTTGTGTACCTTGGGAGTTGGGGCAGAGAGATGAAGCTGTGGTCCCCCAGCTCACCTGGATTAGCAGGCTCACCTGCCTCCCCTGGCACGGACCACAGGAACAGCTGTTTCCACCCCCAGGAGGCTGAGCAGGGGGTCCGTAGTCTCGGCCTTGACAGCAGCTTTGGCTCCAGTACAGCCGGAAGTCTTAGGGCTTTAAATAGGACCCAACGACATCATCCAAGACCACGACTGAAAACTTAGCTAACGTTTTTAAAGAATTAAGCTTTTAAGGTACTGAAGAATAATGGTTTCTTCCTTCTACAAGTAGCATCTTGAGTAATTATTGTGTGCCAGGCATTGCACTAGGTGTGGAGTATACAAGAGAAAACAGAGTTGGACATAGCCCCTGCTCTTCTAGAATCTAGTGGGGTAAATAGGCCTGAAATGAACCATCATGATGAACTAATCATTGCAAATGGGGTTCAGGCTCAGGGCTTCTCTGAGGAAGTGACACTTGAGCTGAGAGCTGGAGAGTGAAGTGGGCTTAGCTGGGGAAGTGTGATGGCAGGGAGGATTCAGTACTCCACACAGAAGGAATGGCATGTGTGGCCCGGAAACAGGTGGAGGTGGGCGGGGAGAAAGAATGGCACGTCCAAGGAACTGCTAGGAGCCCAAGTAATGGGAGTTTATGCAGGACAGAGTGGGTGAAATGAAGCTGAAGAGAGAGGGCAGGGGCAGAGTACTAGGGCTTCAGGATAAGGGTTTTGGTCTTTATCCTGAGACCAGTGGGACACAGTTGAACTGTTTAGACCTTCAGGTAACATGATCATGTTTGTGTCCTGCAAAGATCTCTCTGGATGCTCTGCTGCCTGGAGGGAACTCGAGGGGTGAGGGGCCACCAGTTAGGAGGCCAAGATGATGATGGTCCCCTCGGGTCCTCATGGAGCTTCCGAGTTCCCAATCAGTATTCCGCAGGAGACCTCATCCTTAGGAGAGGCTGCCCCAGAAGGAGGGCCAGCCAGAGTGAATCAGGGACCAGGAGAAACCCGAGGTTAAAACCCTCCTTGGTATATGTACCTCTCCTTAACCTTAAAGCCCAGGTCCCAGCCACATCTCTTGCCCTTGTGCAGCGTCTGGGCTAACCCTATGTTCCCTGCAGAGGGCTATGACCCCAGTGCCCTGGAAGCCGTCCAGCTGGAAGATGGCTCCACTGCCTACATTCACCACCCTGTGGCTGTGCCGTCCGACAGCACCATCCTGGCCGTGCAGACAGAGGTAGGCTTGGAGGACCTGGCCACAGAGGATGATGAGGGCTTCAGCGCAGACACGGTGGTGGCCCTGGAGCAGTACGCCAGCAAGGTGAGCTTTCTTGGCCCTGTCAAATCGGCCACCTCTCTAGAGGACAAGGGCAGTCCTGTGCCTGGACGTGGGCGGGGCTACTCCCTCTGCCCCTCCACCCTGCCTCCCCCAACTTATCTCTCACACGTCATCGTCTCGGGCAAGTATCACAGCCTGGCTGGGGCCGCCCGACAGCTGTGTACACTCACGCTTGTTTATGCTGTCTCTGCAGAGGGAAGGCAGCTGTAAGAAACAGTGATATCCGTATGGTGGGAACTTAGGCCCAGCTTCACTTTGGCTGTACTGTCTGAGAAAGCCCTTGCCAGTGACTTTTATTAGTTTTCCAGTCCACTGAGGTCAGATGTTCTTGTATTTATTTCTTCTCTGCAACTCATTAAGTCATTTGGGAAAATAACCTCAGTAGGCAGTGACAAGAGCAGATGTAACAGAGCATCTGGGATTGTTGGAACACCAGGCTTGCACAGTAGCTCAGCTGCAAAGGAAAAGGATCTTGGCTTTCCAAACATCAGTCAGTCTAAGCTGTCTCTGCTGGGACCATGGTCCTGCCTGTAAGGGAAGCCGGTACAGAGATCTGTGAGCTTTCCAAACCGGGGTGCTCCCTCCCCACATGAACTGCAGCCCCTCAGGGTAGGCAGGGCTTCCTGGAGCACTCGTTTTACCCAAAGATTGGGAGGAGTTATTTTTATAATAAAACTAGTGTGGCTGTATTATAGAAGAGAAGAGGAAATCCTCATGTCTTTTCAAACTGAAGCACAGAACTTTGCAGTAGGCCCCACTGGGCTATGCCCACTCCCACCCCAGTTCCTTCAGGTGCATTTTAGAAGCCTAATTGGAGGCTTGCTGCTGTTGGAAAGACAACTGAGCTTTAAATTGTAAGCCCTGAGATCTGTGCTGGCTCTGCCTCTACCTAGTCTGACCTTGGGGAGGCCAGTCTCCTCCTAGGCCTCATTCTTGTCTCATACGATGAGATGGGGCCAACTGGTCTCAGAGGTCGCTTCCAGCCCTGAAGTTCCTCGATGCCCTTGATTACCTCAAGAGCCAGTGGGACATGGGAATGAAATCTGAACGCCTGCATGGGTTAGCCTGCTCAGCAGGCCTGGCCACCTGTGACCATCTCCTGCCACCCACCAGCTGCTTAAGTGTCCATGAAACTTTGTCAGCTGCTTGACCCTTTGACCTGGTTCTGACTAGACAGACCTTGACGTGGATTTGGCCTCCCTCCTTTGTCTCCTACTCACTGCAACTTCCGAAGTTCTGTTTCAGGAGCTCCTAGGAAGGCCATAGTGTCCCAGAAACAGACTAAGGGACAGTCCCAGCCGGACTCTGCCCAAGAAAGCAGAAGAACACTAAGGGCTCCCTGAAGTCAGTGGCTGGTGTGAAATGGGTGTTTGCAGGAGAGGGGGAGAAGAAGGACCTGCCAGTTAGCCAGGTGCCGTGGTTAGAACTGAGGCTTCTGGTGGGATTTTCGGGCCCCTGCCCTGGGCTCTTCTGCAGTTTGTTGGTTGTGGCTACTTCACTTCTGGCAAACCCAGGTGAGCTCATCACCACAGCAAGCCCCTTGTTAATGCCCCTTCCATACACACGTTTCCCCCAGGGAGGGAGGGATCTCCTCCTATCAGAGGATAAATGTGTCCGGAGTTGCAGCCTCCTAGGTTGGTGGTCAAAAGAGGGGAAGCTGGCTCTCAGCCCAGCTTGAGTGTGGCCGTTCAGACCACTCCTCCCCCACCTTACCTAGCCATCTAGGAGATGTCCTTTCTCCCAGAGCAGTCACAGCCCCTATGACATTTAGTCATCCCTCTATCCATCTAGCTGGGTGGTGACTCCACATGCCAGCCCCATCTCTTCTGCAGCATGCCCCAGTGTCTGTTCCGTCTTTCTGGATCTGTCACCCAGGTTGTACTTCTCCCCTTGGTAGGTTTAAACCTGCTTGTTGGGTCTTTAAGCTGCCAACTGGGCCCTGTGTCCCTCTTCCCTTCCTTCGTTGAGGAGAATCCATATAGGGACCCCAAGATTTTTTTCCTCAGGTTCTGCATGACAGCCAGGCTCCCCATAATGGCAAAGGACAGCAGGTTGGGGACAGAGCATTCCGCTGTGGCTACAAGGGCTGTGGGCGTCTCTATACCACCGCTCATCACTTAAAGGTAAGGTTGCTGCAGAGAGCTTTCAGCCCGGCCATCTTCCCAGCAGGCTGTAATTCGGCCTTCCTGCTTTGACTGGAACTGGTCCCTGACCTCGAGTTGCTCATTGCCTCCTGGAAGGAAGAGATGAGTGTACAGAAATGTCAGCACAGGGGGCTGTGACACACATGAAGAGTGCATGAGGGAAGAGAGTCAGGGAAGGCTCTCTGGAGGTGGCATCTCAGCTGAAGAGGAAGCAAAATAAAGGAGGTGGCCAGTGCTGATCCTCTGGGCCCGAACAAGGAGCAAAGTGCCCATTCATACCCTCGTCCCTCTAAATTACGTGACTGCTTGTCTTCACAGGTACACGAGAGAGCTCATACAGGTGACCGTCCATACAGGTGCGATTTCCCCAGCTGCGGAAAGGCCTTTGCCACAGGTAACCTACCTGAATGGGGACCCAGGTGGACTGCTTCCAGTTGAGGGTAGAGGGTTGTAGATTAGCTCCGGCAAGCCTCTCAAGGAAGCCAAACGCCAGGGTGCCTTCCCAGAGAAGCTGCTGTCAGAGTGCTCAGACTACAGGGCGCTGTCTGTGGAGGAAACCCTGTAATGGAGGCAGGAGGCAGCAGGCAGCAGGAGCCAGGGGTTGGCAGAGAGACTTCCCTCCGCATCAGCCCTGACCTGTACCAGCTGGGAGTGCAGGCAGGCAGTTGCATCCCCCTGGGCTTCATTTTTCTTCTGAATTGAGGCCCTTTAGCCATAGGTTCTCCAGGTTCCCTCTTACACTGGTCTGGAATGGCTGCCGTTCCAGAGAACAGGAGGGAAGGAGAGCAGAGAGGGGCTTTTCCAGCCCCTCTCACCTGCCCAGGCAGGGGTGTGATAGAGGCAGACCCAGGCTTCTTGTGCCAAAGGAAGTCTGGAGCCTGGCAGAGCACACCTGAAGATGGAGCGCCTCTGAATTAGGAAGAAGAGACGGTGGAGGATGAGGCCCCATCCAGTGCTCTTCTCACCCCCACCTCCCTCCCGCACGCGGACAGGATATGGGCTGAAGAGCCACGTGCGCACGCACACCGGTGAGAAGCCATACAAGTGCCCAGAGGAGCTGTGCAGCAAGGCCTTCAAGACCTCAGGAGACCTGCAGAAGCACGTCCGCACCCACACCGGTAGGCTGGGCCCTGCCCGCCCTGCCCCATTCAGACCCGACCCCAAGCCTGGGGCTCGCCCTGCTCCCTGCTCTGCAGGACCCCTTCCAGAGCCACCCTCACACAGCCCATCTCCACAGGTGAACGCCCCTTCCGGTGCCCCTTCGAGGGCTGTGGCCGCTCCTTCACCACATCTAACATCCGCAAGGTACACGTGCGCACCCACACGGGAGAGCGGCCCTACACCTGCCCCGAGCCCCACTGTGGCCGCGGCTTCACCAGTGCCACCAACTACAAGAATCACGTGCGCATTCACACAGGTGGGCCAGCTGGCATGCAAGGACCACTCCCTGAGGCCCCAGCCCCTTCTACCATAGGCTTCTGACCTGAGACATGTTCTTGACACCCAGCCTAGAGCGTCATTCCAGGCTGGTCCGTGGGTGGGGTATGGGGGTTCTGTGGTTCCGACCATAGCCCCAGAACCACTCTTTCACTTGCAGTGAGTGGTTCTTCTCTTAGCAACTAGGTCCAATCTGATGGGCATTGCCAGCCCTCTCAGCTCCCTGCATCCACCCAGAATTCTCCCCCTCCAGCTGAGCTCCCAGAAAAAGGCCAGGGTCAGCCGTGATGGGGAAAAAGCAGAGTGAAGTGTCATCTTCAGCTCCTCACCTTGCCCACTGTCCATGTGACTCCTGTGTGTCCTCACCCTCCCCAGTGTTACGTCCCTGTCCAGCCTTCTGTGTCATCTCTCAGACGCATGCATCCCCTCACTCTCCTATCGTACCTGATGCATCAGTCACCCCTCTCTATCTCCTGCCTCTTCTGTTCACAAGCCCCCGGCACCCACCACCAGCCCTTTCAGTAGCCTCAGCCTTGCCCCACCCCCCCATTTTCTCTCCACCTTGTCTCTGGGCTCCATGATCCCACACTCCCTTCCCCTCTGTCTTCCACTGGCCACCTTCCCCTACTCTGTCCATTCGGAGTCCCAGATCTCAGTCCCTCTTCCTCCCTCTGGCTCTCCCTTCACCAACACTGTCCCCTACTCCTGTCCCCTTAGTTTCCCCCTTGCCAGCCCCAGGTCCCACCCCCCTCACAGCCCAGTGTCCCCAGGGGAGAAGCCATACGTTTGCACGGTGCCAGGCTGCGGGAAGCGCTTCACCGAGTACTCAAGCCTGTATAAGCACCATGTGGTGCACACACACTGCAAGCCCTACACCTGCAGCACCTGCGGCAAGACCTACCGGCAGACCTCTACCCTGGCCATGCACAAGCGCAGTGCCCACGGCGAGCTGGAGGCCACGGAGGAGAGCGAGCAGGCCCTTTATGAGCAACAGCAGCTCGAGGGTGAGGGGCATGGGCAGGAGGCGGGAGTGGGGACAAGCCGGGCCTCCTCATGACCACCTGGTGGCAGGTGGCAGCCTGGGCTCTCCTCTCCCAGCCGCCTCTGCAGCCGAGGAGAGCCCGCCACCCAAACGACCCCGCATTGCTTACCTGTCGGAGGTGAAAGAAGAGGGTGATGACATCCCTGCCCAAGTGGCTATGGTGACCGAGGAAGATGGGGCCCCCCAGGTGGCTCTGATCACTCAGGATGGTGCCCAGCAGGTACAGGCCCTGGGGGTATGGCTGGGGTGGGCCACTCTGGCTGGTACCTTCTCCCACGCTCTCTGGGGAGCTCCAAGTTCTAACAGCCCCACCTCCACCCAGTTTCTCCTTTTTAGCCTTATGGATCTCGGAAAGCTGAGGCTGAGGGTACCAAATCTTGTAACACAGGCCCCCTCCTCCTCATGCTTTCAGCTCAGTCTCTGTGACTTCTGGAGCACAGTTAGTAGTTTCCTTCTTTACTTGGAGGTTGATAGGTCCTATTCATCTGAGTGAAACACTTGGATGTCCTTCTTAAGAGGCCTGTTGGTATACAGGCCACAGCGTGGTGTGGGGCCTGGAAACCTGGGGTTTCTAACCAGCAGTATAACCTGACCTTTGTCAGCACCCTCACTGTCAAGTGTACTTAATGACTTTTGGAGTTAATATGAGAATGAAATTAGGTGGAGACCCTGAATTGCATGGAACAGAGCCCTGAGGCAAAGTGGGGGTGAGTAGAAGCGGTCAGCCTAATTCTTCCCGTGTAGCCTCTTCTGGCAACCTCGGGCCTGTTTTACTTGCTTGTCCTGACCTCCTCCACCCTGTGACAAGAAGCTAATCTTCTAGGTCACCAATAAGCGAACCTGCTCTGGGAGGGCAGATTCATCTGCCTAGGGGCTTCAGACAGCCCTCCGCTCCACTCCCAGCTCATCTTCTTCCTTCCACTTGGCAGGTCAGCCTGTCCCCAGAAGACCTGCAGGCCCTGGGGAGCGCCATCAGCATGGTGACCCAGCACAGCAGTACCACCCTTACCATCCCCAGTCACGATGATGACCTTGCCACAACTGGCACACATACAGTCACCATGGTCAGCGCTGACGGCACCCAGACGCAGCCCGTATGACCAGGCGGTTTGCTTGGGGTTTCTTGTTCTCTTGTCCTTCTTTTCTGTGGAATGGGACTTACAGTGCAGGCTAAATGAGTCAAGCCTTCATACAAGGACCAAGGTTCCCACATATAAAGGGTCTTCCCTACAGCTCCTCTGGGTCATCAGCAACTCTTCTTGTTGAAAAGCATTGCACTGGGAGTCAAGAGACAGTTTCTAAATCTCAGTCTACCCCTAATTTGCTTTGCTGTCATAGGCAAGTCACTTTTCCATGAACTTTAGTCCATCTACAAATGAGGGGATTAAATTATCTCTGGAGCCTTTTACAACTCTGTCTTTCTGTGATTCAAAATTCCTAAATTAAGTTGGCTATAAGTTAAAAATATAATCCCATTTAGCTCTGAGCCCTGAGCTAATTAATCAATCTGACCCATAATGGTTTCATTTAATTTCCTTCTGGGTTGCTCCCAGCCACCTTGTTTGGAGGGATTTTTTGAATTGTGAGTTGGGAGAGTAATGTAGGTGGGTTGGAAAACTTCATTCTTCTATATTTCAGGTCACAATCATTACCTCTGGGACCGTGGTGGCTGAGGACTCAAGTGTAGCATCTCTTCATCATCAACAGGTGGCACTGTTAGCCACAGCCAATGGAACCCACATTGCCGTGCAGGTGAGTTACAGGTCTGGTAGGACACCATGGCCAGAGGAAGGAACTGGAAGGGAAGGGGAGCTAGATGGAGGTCTTGAAGAGGACAGCATTTGGCTCAAAAAGAGCCCATTTCAGAGGACAAACCCCTTTCTGCCTGTATCCACACACCTGTCTCAGGCTCTTTCTTGACGGAGGCAGGGTAAGGAGCCCCTTCTGACCTTCAGGATAACTTCAATGGCAGCCTACCTGGTGGTCTAAACCTTTCATTTCTTCGTGTCCCTGTTTCTTCATCTGGAATGTAAGGAGGCTGGAGTGTAAGGAGGCTGGAGTAGCTGATTACTGCAGTCGGTCATTCCCCTTCTGTGAGCAGGCTGCTCTGTCTGACCCCTGCCCATGCCATGGCTCCTCACCATGCCTCGCCTAATAGGATTCTGTCAGTGAACTACTTCTTGGCGTCCTACTAAGTGCTCAGGTGTTTGGCACTGGGTGGGTGGAAGAGATTCAAAAAATTAGGCCACATATATACTATCACTGGCATCTAGGAGGGAGGGTCTCACTCTCTCCTTCCTTCTCCCCCCACCTTCTCTGCAGCTGGAGGAGCAGCAGACCTTAGAGGATGCCATCAGCGTGGCCACCGCTGCCATGCAGCAGGGGGCTGTGACCCTGGAGACCGCAGAGTCGGAGAGCGGCTGCTGAGCCCTAGAGGGCTGGATCCCACTCCGTGTTGGAGGAGGTGCCGTGCCACACAGGCATCCTTGCCTCCAAGGGCCCAGGCTGTGGCTGACACGTGGAAGGTGGCCACACAGGCCTCTAGGGCAAGAAGGCAGCAGGAAACCGGCCTGAAGGGCACCAGGGCCCTGCCCAAGAGGAGGGCCAAGCAGCTGGAATCAGGGGAGTGCATCATCCTCAGGAGCTAAGGAGGACAGGCTTGATCAGCAGGCTGCACTGGGGTGTCCTCCCCCCAGAATCAGCTGAGCGCCCTCTCTCTCTAGAAAACACCCTTCCCACCCTTGGTCTAGTCCCCTTCTCAGGTGGTGATTGGGGCTGCTCTTGGGACTGGTCCTCTGCTCCGACTGGTCACTGCCCACTAGGGGAGAAGGCAGACAGCTCTTCAGCCCTGTAGGGGCACTGTGGGCCCAACCCTGCTGCTCCCAGCAATAACCACCTCCCTGGAGGCCAGCCGAGATGTCTGGCCACTTGGCAGCAGAGACTTTCTGTCACCCGCAGTCAGAATTGCTCAGGGGCCTGTGGCTGGAGAAAAGGTGCCCAGCCCCACCCCCATCCCCAGCTGCTCCCCAACCTCTCTGGCAGAGAGGCAGGGAGCAACCTTGTACATACTGCGGATTGGGTGTCATTTGTTTTATTTTTTTTAATTCCATTTTGATAATTTTTTTTCCTGCTCTGGATGGTGGTGGCAAACGGGTGAATGAGTATTTAATAAAATTCCAAGTTTCCACCTGGGTCCCTTCCTCCTCCTTCCTTTCAGCTTTGGGCCCTGGTGGCAGGGCGTGGTCAAATCAGGCTCTATATTCCAGCCTCACTTAGCCTCAGTGCCTGGCTGGTGGGCCTGCCCTCCCAGGGCACAGGGGGGAGGAAGCCGTGGTATGAGATAAGCCCTGAAGAGCTGCCAGTGGCTTCCTGCCTGCAGCTGAGCAGGTGGGCTCTGGGTAGCCAAACAAGACCAGCGTGACCACTGCTTCCAGGCTCCAGTTGGATCTCAGGCCTCGAGATGTGTGGGCTGGAGGAACTCTGTTTTTCTCTACTTTACCTTGTGTTATGTCATCAGAGGCCCTCCAGACCCAACCACTGCTACATACACAGCACACAGTCCACTGCTCTAAGTGGGCAAAGCCCCATGGAGTGGGGGTGCCTTTGCCAAGATACCCAGGGTCTCTGATGCCTCTGCTGCCCTAGTGCTGAAGTCCTGGCTTTGGTACCCAGCTCTGGGGGTACCCATCTAGGTGTCTGGGGCCATGGAATTCCAAAACCACAGTTGGACCCCACTGAAAAGTACATGGTAGGACCAGACCAGCCCTGGCAGAAAGGAAGGGATGCAGGGAAAGGGACTTGGTGGAAAACTCTTGGGTTTGACCCCTCCTGCATGGGAACATTGCAGGGATTGCAGGCACCTCTTTTCCTCTCTCCACTCTCACGGATGTGCCCCACCCTCTCCCCCAATGCAGACATCTCTTCTAGGATGCCTAGCAAGCTCTCTTTTACTTTTTCCACCAGCTCTTTGGAAGCAGGGGGGCTGGGACATGGCCCCAGGGAGGGCTGCCTCTATTGCCTGAGCAGCCTCCTTCAATATCCAAGGCCATAGTTGGTGACAGGAATCCGCCCCAGCCCTTACAGGTATTGGATCTAAAGAATCGGAAGCACTGACGTGGAGGGCCCTGAATCCCCAGCCTTCTGCTCCCAGTGCCCTGAAGCCGGGCCCCACTGTGAGGCTTACCCCCGTGAGCTTCAGAGTCTCCAGGTCAGGGCCAGTGGGCCCCAGAGTGGGCAATGCTCTGGATGCCTTTTAGAACCAAAGCCCAGGGGATGGGGAGGCAGCCGATCACGTGACAGGTCCTCCTGACCTAGAGACGTGCCCTGGCCCCGTTCCTCCTCCAAGTTTGTATTGTTGCCTTAGTTTTCTTCCACTTGGGAGGAGCCCTACCACCACAGTAATGTTATATGGTCCTAAAAGAAATGCTTTCTTCAGTGCCTACTCTGTGCTTTACATCCATTCTCAGACCTCTTTACAATCTATGAGGTGAGCATTTCTCCTGCTTTACCAATGAGAAACTGCTCAAGGAGGTTAAGTTACTTATCCAAAGCCTCCCACCTGGCAAGTGTGGAATTGGTACAGGACCTGCCCCCTTTTATCTGACTTAGGATGGGCTTGCTTTTCCCTCATCAAGCTGCCTCTGGGAGCCCAGAAAGCTCCAGAAGGCTCTGGGGCTGAGGAGGCTTCTAAAGGGCCTCACACCCAGGGAATCAAGCTTGGTCCCCAGTTCCCCTTCAGGGAGTGGGGCCGCTGAGCACTGCAAGAGCAACAGGCTGGGTCCTGCCAGCATGGGGAGCCCGCGAGAGCAGGCAGGTGGAGCTCTCGCTCCGTGCCATGGCCCGCCTGCGGTCTCTGCAGCCGTTTGCATTTCCTGAAACCGGATCTTGGTGTCAGAGCCGCCCCTGGGCCGGGCGGGCGCCTCAGCCATGGCCCTGCGCAAGGAGCTGCTTAAGTCCATCTGGTATGCTTTCACCGCGCTGGACGTGGAGAAGAGCGGCAAGGTCTCCAAGTCCCAGCTCAAGGTGAGGAGCACCCGGGGCGCAGGGGAGGCCGGCAGACACGTCTCATCCGCCCCTGCTGCCTGGGAGCTAGGCATGAACCCTGTGCTCCTCCCAGGGCATCCAGCTAGCCAGGGACCCAGGAGGGTTGGGGGGCCCGTGCTGGGTAACTGGGGCAACGTGGCCTAATGGATGCTGCTGCCCACTGTCCAGGGGCCCCAGTGAGGTGTGTGCAGGGCCATCGTCCTGAGCCCTGGCCCCCAACTCTCAGGAGAGTAGAGGTGGCATCATGGGTTCTGAGGGCCACGGGCCAAGCTACATCCCAGACTCCATGTGATGAGCACACGTCTCCCCAGAGTCAAGCTTGGGCACGCACCCTACTCCTTTCTGCCCCTTCCTCCTGGCTTTGAAGAGAGACAGTTAGCTAGTACTTGTCAGTCACTTCCTCTCGGAGCTTAGAGAGTGGGTTAAAGAGCCTCTCACAGTCCCAGACCAGGCCGGCTCGCTCATCCTTGGCAGGAGAGCAACTCCTCTGGACTCTGCCTCCCAGGTGGGACAGCGGTGGGAAGGGGCAAAGACTGAAGACCCCATTATATTGCTGCCCGGCCCCCCCCCCCCCACACACACACACACATCCACACACCAGGGTGGGAAACTTAACCTTAGGCCTTGAGACCTTGAGTAGGGAAGGGGTGAAATCTGAGACCAGGAAGAGCCCCGTCAGTGATTGCCCTGAAATTCATTGCTTGGTCCTAGATAATTCCTGGGGGGGCCGAAAAGTTTCTCCCATTCTTTCCTGGATTAGTGCTGCCTTCGACAGGAGCAGGGTAGGCCTCAGCCCTCTGGGATCTGCCTTAGGGGTTCATTCATTCACTCTGCAAATATTTTTTGCACCAGCTATGTGTCTGGCATAAGGCTAGGCCATAGTATTCTGGTATGTCCCCTGCCACCACCCCCCCCCGCCCCCGACACACACACACACAAAAGGAGGAGTGCAGTCTCAGGAAACCTCCACTCTAACTGACCAAGCTAGGAGGTGCCTGGAAACCTGGAAGAGATGAATGGGACAGGTTAGGCGTTGTGCGCTGCCACTATTCCAACCCCCTACTTTTGAACTGGGACACAATGAACTTGGATGTCCCAAACTAGTCCTACCCCATAATCGACCCCTTAGCCAGATTCGTGAGCATCCAGTAAATGACTCTTGGCTCTCCCAGGAAGGAGAGTCCACTGCCGCCTTTGATCATCGGGGAGAATCTCCCAACGGACAGGATCTTTCTTGCATTCTACTTAAATCCTCTTATTGCATCTTATGTAATCTAGTGAGGTCTTCAGTATAGATAGAGGAAAAGCAGATCATCCAAAGTCCATCTCTGCAGAAACTCCATGTCCTACCTCCACCTCCCACTCTGCCCCTTTAATATCTTTCAGGAACAATCCCAACCTCTATGGTTTGTTGTCTCCAAAGTTCCATTTTCTACCACTCCGTTACCTGTGGCCCCTCATACATGGAAGGTACAGCACTCAGGTGGTTCCCCTTTCCCTGGTTCCACCAGGCAGTAAGCCTTCTTAGTTTGAGCCTCTGTCTTGGCCTCTAACTGGGTGGGCGGATGCCTGTTCCCCACCCCCACAGGTTGGGTACTTGCAAGGAAGATTGTATGGGGAGCTTGCATACTTGAATCATCTGCTGTCTTTGTACCACGTCACAGCTCACATTGAGCCCACTGCCAGCAGCCTCTGTGGTTACACAGGATCAATGGTAGATTTCAACCCACTCGACAGAAAACGTGTCTGCTCTGGGAATCTGAGCTAGCAGTGGGAGGGGCAGGCTGGCGGCAGGTGGGGCAGAAATGGCAGGGCCCCTGTCATAGGATGTGGAAGGCAATTCTCCCTCGAGCGCATAGTGCTAGATACTGGAATGGGAGGAAGTAGTGATAGTGCTGGGGGTGGGGATACCGGAAGGCAAAAGAGCAATAGAGAAGTGGTCAGAAGGCAGAAGAAGCAGCAGATGAGAGAGATAGACCAGCAGGGGCACACTCCTTCCCCTGAAAGACTTGGTGAGAAGGGGAAAGATCTTGGGGTTACCTTGTCCTTGCCAAAACTGTCCCTGGCCTTGGCGTCCTCTGTTGGGAAGAGTCAGGAGACCTTCACCAGCCCAGACCAAGCTATGTCTGTCCGTGACAGTTACCACTTCTCCCCTGGTGTGTTGGTAGAAAGGTTGCCACTGGCTGTCCTGGGCAAAGCCGTGATGAGGCCAGAAGGAGGAGGAAGAACAGTAAGTCCTTTGACAAGTACTCCAAGGAGTCAGGATTATTTTCTGTGAAGCAGAGAAGGCTTGGGGGAGAGATGAGATGAGTTTTCTTCTCTGAATTCTTATAGAAAGTACAATAGCCTTTGTCCAGGTGGGTTGAGAAAAATAAAAATAGATCAATAAGAACGGCACTTCTGCCCAGAATTGATTTAGGTTGAACACAAAATTTCTCAGTACTGTGAGTTTTTGCAGGGTCCCCAGAACCTCCCTCTCTGAAGAGCTTTAGGAGTGAGTCCCGATCCTGACAGAGGGCTGCAGGGAGGGGAGCCTTGAGAATGATATGTTTCCTAATGACCACCCATCTGGGAGCAGCTTTGGCTTCAGGCCTCATGTGTGATCAGCTGAGAATTTGGCTTCCTTACTCCCTGACTGCCAGGGCTGGGGTAAGGGGCCTGAGATTGAGCGTGTGGTTGGAGCAGTGTCTCTCGATGAGGATCCTAGGAGGCCTACCACTTCACCTTGACCAGCAGGAGCAGGGGGGAGGCAGGGAGGGTGAACTGGGGCCTTCCCTACTTGGCTCTGTCAGATCACCCAGGCTCCTAAGCCTCTAATTGGCACTGAGGGCAATCCTGGGGCCCAGGGAGAGTCTCTTGCCCACTGAGGGTCTCTGAGCTTCGGGCTCTGCCTCCTTTGGAGGGGGACAACAACCTTCTCCTTGCTGGAGGAGAAGTTTGTAACAACTCCAGTCCAGGAATCTGAGTGGGTCTCCAGCTTTGCCCTGACCCCTGCCTGCTGTTGGTCTCCTCAGTCTAGAGTGTGGGGGAAGGGAAGGATGATTCAATGAGGTGCAGAGCACTTGACTCAGAGCCATATAGGCGGAGACCTATATCTCACCCCAGCAGGGTGACCTTAGGCAAGTCACTGCCCATCTCTGAACCTCTGGTTTCTCCTCTGTAAAGCCCAAGGGCTGAACTGGGGATCACCACGCTCTCCAGCTAGCCTATGAAAATAAATTTAAACAAAGTACATCAGGTCGGTGAAATCGATCCTTGATACAGCCTCTCTCTCCCTTTTCTGAGCCTCTGTCTTTCCTTTGATGCTGACACCCAACCCCTCCAGCCTCTTCTTGCTCTCAGCAAGCACACAGCTAATCCAGAGATTCCCACCTTTTAAAATTCCTGGTGCTCTTCCCTCATGACAGTAGTTTTGCTTTAGTACCCGCTGGTTGAGAAAAATATATTCAGTGACTCTTAAAAAGGATCTGTATATTTTAAAAGAATCACTTAGCACCTAGATACATTTAAAGACTATAGGCCATCTAGGAGAGAGAGATTAGTCATTCTTTTTGCAGTTAGTGCTTGGTATTTCCATGGATTCGCAACCCTCTGGATCTACATCGACTCCAAAGTCTGAGAACTATAGGATCATGGGCCTGGCACCCATTGCATCCTGCACTTGAGTTTTTAGGGAACTCCCAACCCCCAGGGAAGAACCACTCCCCCACATGCCTCCAGAGGAAACAGTGAATAAGTGAAGCCTATCAAAGGTCAATGACTGGCAACCCTGAGGTCAGGGGCTGCCTGGGTGGGTGGGGGAGACAGAGAGTCCTCTCTGGGGGAGCCCGAATGGCAGCTTGTGAAAACTATAGACACCTGGACCCCACCCCTGGAAACTCTGAGTCAGTAGGTCTGGGCAGGCCGCAGCAGACTTCAGTTTCAACCAGCTCCCCAGGTGTTCTCATGCTTAACCTGAGTCAATGCAGCAGAGATCTCACGCAGGGCTTTCGAGTCAGACCTTGAGCAAGAAGACACTTCAGCTCTCTGAGCCTTGGTTTCCTCCTCCGTTAAAGGAGGATAATGAGAGTCCCTGCCTCCAGGGCTAAGGATTGATTGAAATCAGCAGGTGAGCTCCTGTGCAGGCAGGCCTCCACCCCTGCCATTTCCTTTCCAGCATGACCCTCCTCTGGTCACACCCACTCCCCACCCCCGGCCCCCACCCACACCCAGGCACAGGAAGCCTGGCAGTCTGAGGTCAGCTGAGCTCTCCGGGGAGAGGCCCTGAGCCCTGAGTGTCTGGAGCCTTTAATTCCTCTTTGTCCTGACACCTGATGGCTCACAGGGTTGGATCCTGTGCCCTGGGCTCCTCAGATTCCACTGGCAAAAGGTAGAGGTGAGGCAGGTCTTCGAGGACAGTGTGGGCCAATGAACCGAGAAGAGGAACAGCTCAGATAACTGTGTGCTGCTGCTGGGTGGCAGGTTCTATCCTGGGGTGGGAGGGGATTTGTACATTCTCTCCTTGAACTCCATTTTCAGAGACATGAAAACAGAGGCCCAGCGAGGTTTATGTGCTCAGAGAGATCCGGTCCATGTCCGTCTGACTTTTGTATTTTTCCTACTTCTCCCCTTGAAGCACTTAGGCTCATTCAGTAGATATTTATTGAGTATCCATTATATGCCAGACCCAGTGATACAGCAGTGACTAAAATAAAACAGACAAAAATCCACACCCTTGTGTTGCTGACGTTCTAGTCAGAGAAAACAGATGATAAACTAAATAAGTAAAAATGTGTGATATGTGACATGGAGGAAAATAAAGCAGAAGTGAGGATATCCCTGTCCTCACTGTAGGGGGTAGAGGGGATGGGATTACAGATTTAAATAAGGTAGTCAGAGAAGCTCTCCCTGAAAAGGTGACATCTAAGTAAAGATCAGAAGGAGGAGAGGGTGTGAGTCATGCCATGACCTGGGCAAAGAATGTTTCAGGTTGAAGGGACAAGCAAGGCCCTGAGGCAAGAGTGTGCCTAGTGTGTCTGAGGAATGTCCAGGGGGTCAAAGTGGCTGGAGAGAAGTGAGCAAGAGGGAGCAGGTCAGAGAAGGTACAAAGTAAAATCTCTGGGAGGACTCCGAGATTTTATTCTGAGAACCTTAGGAAACCACTGCACCATTTAAGCTAGACTTGAGGAGTTAGTCAAAAACATTGAGCATATGGGGATATTGTGCTGAGCTCTGGAGTCAGGGTTGAGATTAGGGTCCTTGCTCCCTCAAGGAATGTAGAACACCCAGAAATGTTCACACAAACAGGGAACAGCCAAAGAACATTATTATAGAACAACTTAATAGCAGGGTATGTTAACACAGTGGTTAATGGCACCCTTTGTTTTTTATCTATAGTTTAAAAATTTTGTTATGAAAACAATATATGCTCCTGGTGCAGAAGAATATAATTTTAAAGAAGTTGAAATTTATTATGCAAGTAAAACGTTTTACTGGTTAAAAAAATTCAAAGACAAAAATAGTGTTAAAGGTGAAAGTTCCTCCCCTCTCTGGGGAAGGGTGGTAGGGTGATAGCTGTTAACAGTTTGCTGAGTATTCTCGATTTTTTCTATGTACAAATAAACTTACCAGGTTGAACTATGTGAAATTGCTGACATTTGATTGTCTTGACCTACTAAAACAGCAGTTTAATATGGTTCAGCCTAATCTTTGCACACATATTATTTTACAAATATTTCATTCTACAGCGTGCTTTTTTCCTCCTGCCAGTATAGGATGCATATCTTTCCATGTCTGTTCATACAAATATAATAATAAAAATAGCTTACAGCTTTTATTAAGCAATTCTTATTATTGCACTGTGTATCAAGTGCTGTGCTCTTCGTTCTAAAACACCCTGTGGAGCAGGCCCCTTATTTTCCTCAAAGAGGAGTAGACTAAGGTCCTGGAGAAGTTAAACCGCTTGCCCATAAGCACACATGTGGTAGAAGTAAAATTTTCAACCATGCAAGGTCCATGACACGGTGTACCTGTCCCCTCTTGAAGGAGCCTCAGGCTGTCTCCAATGCCTTACATATTTTTTTTCCCTTTTTTTGGCTGTGCTGTGGCTTGCGGAATCTTACATCCCCGACCAGGAATTGAACCCGCGCCCCCAACAGTGGAAGTGTGGAGCCCCAACCACTGGACCACCAGGGAATTTCCCAATGCCTTATACTCTAAACTATGCTTCTGGGAGCTTTCTTGTACAAGTAGCTCTGTTCTCTTGAGCATCTGTAGGTTGGATGATTAAAAATGCTGGGGTCATGCCTAATTTTATGTTTGATAGAGTCTTGCCCTGCAGAAAGATTACCAATTCACACCTCAACAGTAGGGCATTTGAGTCCCCATTTCTCCACAACCTCCTCAATACTTGATAGTATCAGTCTTTTGCATCTTTGTTAATTTGTTAAGTAAAAAAATGACACTTTCTGTGAGAAGCGAACTTATATTTGCTCTGTTCAGGGCTAACTCTCACTCTCTCTACATATCACCTCACTCCATCCTCACAGCCCCTCTGCATAGCAGTTATTATCCCCTGTTCTGCTGACAATGAAATTGGGGCTTAGAGGGTGAAGGAATTTATCCAAGGCCTCATAACCAGAAAGTGAAGGTCCCTGGACTTCCATGCTCCCCCCCTTCACTGGAGTGTAGCCATTTGGCTGGGCTATGCAGGAAGCTTCCTCAAAGAGTTGCTTTAGGAGGCTTGAAGAAAGATAACGACATGGGTAATTTGAAAAGAGGCCAGGAGGCAGCAGGTAGAAATATGTGAAACTCTTAGAATAACACCTATCTCTTCAGAAGTGGGTATTTCTTTTGCATTGGTCACCCTGGATTTTAAGTGCTAGGCAATGAACAGAGGCACCTCTTAGAGTGAATTGGTATCCTGTGACCACAGATGTATTAATCATGTCTTCTCTGGATATAGGTGGTAGAAACCAAACTCAAAATAACTTAAGGGAAATGTTATAGATTGGCTCACATAACCAAAACTCCTAGCATAGTATTGGCTTCAGGCATGGCTAGATCTAGGTCCTCAAATGATGACTCTTTATACCTTGACTCTGCTTTTTTTCACTGATAGCTTTATTCTTAAGCAGGTACTTCCCACACAGGGACAAAGATGTCAGCTACATCTATCTTCTAAAAGCTTAACTCTTTCCAGGTATACTCATGGAAAGAGTACACCTCTTCTCCACTAGAGGAAGCAAAAATCCCAGGGCTGATTCTCATTGGCCTTGATTTGGTTATGTGCATCCTTAAACCAAACACATAACTCCAATGTGCCCACCCCTGCAGCCAGGTGGGATAGGGGTGCAAATGGCCAATACCACAGATATTGAAAATGGGGGAGAGGTACTTCTCAAAGGAAAACCAAGACTTCAGTACCAAAACAAGGGAGGGGGGCAAAGTTCATCAGGAAGAAACTTCAGATGTCCTTTATAACAAGAGAAGGCAAAACCAAAGATGGCACGTGAGATCATTTGAAGATCATGGGAATGAGGGTTGGGGTGGGCATCAGACAGGTGGCTGTCCAGCGGCAAGTGAGGGAAAAGAGAAACACATCCCCTTGCTGGGCCCCCCAACTTCCCACTTCACTGAGTTGACCCTGAGGCCCAGGAGAGCATTGGGGAGAAGTCTCAAACCCTTTCCACCCTGCTCTCACAAAAGGGAATAAAGAAGTGAAGACTTGGTATACACGCCATCTCTGAGATGTTGCCAGCTTCTGCCTCAGCGGAGCTGATTCCAAGGTGAACTGCTGGTGGTGGAAGCAGCCCTTAAATACAGCATTTATTGACTGTCTTTGGTGTGCAGAAGAGGACACAGGTGCTGTGAGACATAAAGATGAACAGAGACCTTGTCTCCAGAGTTCACTATATAGTTGGGGAATGAGGCTCAGGGTCAATATTATAATAGGGAAGCAGACTTCAGAGCCAGGAACACCTGGTTGCAATCTTAGCTCTGCCACTTAACCTCTCCGAGCCTCAGTATCTTCATCTGAAAAACAACGATAATAATGTCTGAATATCACAGTTGCAGGGATTAGATGTGGGGTATAGAAAGCACCTCATATGGTGGCTGGCATATAGTAGGTGGCAATTTTTAATCATTCACGCTGTCTATGATAAGTGCTATAACAGAATTACCCAAAGTCGATTTTATTTTTTTCCTGATCTCCTTGTTCAAGCTTCAGTCTCTTTGTTCTAATATCATGGGTTTGTTAACCAACGCGTTTCCCCCTCTGTACTCTCATGGCCGCCATCCCTTTTAGGCCTTGTCCTCCACATCCCACAGACCATTTTTCATGCCCCTTCTTTGCTCCCCTCCAGCTCCCTTCCATCTTCAGAAGGGCAGTGACTGGAATTGCACACTCCCTTCCTGGAGCAGACACACCAGACTCTAGGCACACTGCAGCCTGACCCTGAGGCTTTGATGGTGGATGTCAGGCTTCTGCCCTTGAGCTTTGGGATCTGCGGAGCTGGATTTGAATCCTAGGCTCTTGCCCACTGTGGGTCCTCGGGCAAGTTACTGAGTCCCTTGAGTCTCAGTGTCCTTGTCTGCAAAAAGGGGACATACATGCCTGACAAAGTGGCAAAGAACGTGGCTGCCTGGGTTTGAATCCCAGCTATGCCAGCTCTGTGCCCTTGGGTGAGCTACTTAATGTCTCAGAGCCCAGGGGTCTTTTTCATCTGTAAAATGAGGATATTAACTGTTGTTACGGGGGTTAAGTGAAGTATATGTAAAGTGCTGAGCACAGTGCTTGGTGCCTCACAAGTGTACAAGTTTTAGTTTTTTGGGTTTTATTGAGGTATAATTCACATTTTAATTTCAGGTGTACAATGTAATGATCCTATATTTATATATATTGTGAAATGACCGCCACAATATGTCTGGTTAACATCCGTCACCACACATGGTTGGTTACACAAAAATTTTTTTCTTGTGATGAGAATTTTTAAGACCTACTCTCTTAGCTACTTTCAAATATGCAATACAATATTGTTAATTATAGTTACCATGATATATATTATATCACCATGACTTTTTTTAAAAAATTTATTTATTTATTTATTGGCTGCATTGGGTCTTTGTTGCTGTGCACGGGCTTTCTCTAGTTGCCGTGAGTGGGGGGTGCTCAGGCTTCTCATTGCAGTGGCTTCTCTTGTTGCAGAGCACAGGCTCTAGGCGCACAGGCTTCCGTAGTTGTGGCATGTGGGCTCAATAGTTGTGACTTGCAGGCTCTAGAGCACAGGCTTAGTAATTGTGGCACACAGGCTTAGTTGCTCCGTGGCATGTGGGATCTTCCCGGCCTAGGGGTTGAACCCGTGTCCCCTGCATTGGCAGGCGGATTCTTAACCACTGCACCACCAGGAAAGCCCCCCCCACCCCATGACTTTTAAAAAAATATTTATTTAGCTGTGTTGGGTCTTAGTTGCCACACGTGGGATCTTCATTGTGGCATGTGGGCTCTTTTAGTTGCAGTATACATGTGGGATCTAGTTCCCTGACCAGGGATTGAACCTGGGCGCACTTCATTGGGAGTGCAGAGTCTTAACCACTGGACCACCAGGGAAGTCCCCCCATGTCTTATTTTATAACTGGAAGTTTGTACCTTTTAAGCACCTTCACCCATTTCACTCCCCACCCTGCACCTCTTGCAATCACCAATCTGTTCTCTGTATCTGTGAACCCCCATTTTTTCCCTTTTAAAAAGATTCCACATGTAAGTAAGATCTTATGGTATTTGTCTTTCTCCGTCAGACTTATTTCACTTAGCATAATGCTTGCAAGGTCCATCCGTGTTGTTGCAAATGGCAAGGTTTCATTTTTTTTTAAAGACTGAATAACATTCCATTGTTTATACACAGAAGTTTTCGTTATGACTGAAATGCATATTGTGAGCAGAAGACTTAGCCAGGATGGAGGTAGGGACAAGCGGGGAGGTGGGAGCAGCCCTTTGGCCCAGTTTCAGTTAAGGCTCAGGAGGGCAAACTGCCCCTCTGTCTCAGGTGCTGTCCCACAACCTGTACACCGTCCTCCACATCCCTCATGACCCCGTGGCCCTGGAAGAGCACTTCCGAGACGATGACGATGGCCCCGTGTCCAGCCAGGGATACATGCCCTACCTCAACAAGTACATCCTGGACAAGGTAGGGCCACTCTAACCTCTCCCCACTTCCCAACCTGGCCAGTACTCCAGTACATTGCCACCCCAACTCCTCCCCCTGTGAATCCCGCTTCTGTGCCCTCTGTCCATCCCTGCTCTCCCATCTCCATCGTTCACATCCCAGCCCCTTGTCCCCTCCTGGCTACCCTTAACTCCCTCTCAAGCTTCCTCCTCTTTATCCTAGCCTTCACCTTGCCCACACCCTTCCACCCCATCTTCGCCTAGCTTCCTAGCTTTTACAAAAAGCTCTCTAATTTCCCCCCAGTGCTGTCCCCCCGCTCCTCCCAGCTGTCACTGTCTTCTCAGGTTCTTCTTGACTGTCCATTCCCTCCTGGGCATCCCCTACTTTTTCCCTGGGCTGAGGGACTAGTTTCTCTGTGGGCAGGGGACTTGGGTGGGTGTGGATGTGGGGGAGTGGTGTGGGTGGCAGGGCTAGGGGCTGGGGGCCAGGATGGTTGGAACCAGCTAGTTACCTGATCATCAGCTCAGGGGTTCCTCAAGTTAGAGCCCCAACGTGGCATGGTGGGGAGCAGGGGAATAGATAACCCTAAGAAGCCATCTGGAGCCTAGTCGGGTGGTAGAGCAGGGACGGGGCAGCCTTCTCAGCTGACTTGCAGGCCTGGTGGCAGGTGGAGGAGGGGGCTTTCGTTAAGGAGCACTTTGATGAGCTGTGCTGGACCCTGACGGCCAAGAAGAACTATCGGGTGGATAGCAACGGGAACAGCATGCTCTCCAATCAGGATGCCTTCCGCCTCTGGTGCCTCTTCAACTTCCTATCTGAGGACAAGTACCCTCTGATCATGGTTCCTGATGAGGTGAGCCCCAGGGAGTTTATCACTTGGGGACAGGCCTCAGCAAAACCATGAAGGAGGCCAAATTGTCTCTGTACTTTCCCACATCCTCTTTCTTCTTTATCTCCCCACTCTGGTACCTGTTCACACTCACCTGTCTCCAGTTGCTTAGAACTGACCATAGCAGAGCAATTATGCCTTCTCCCAGGAGGTCCAAAACTACACTTCCTTCAAGGCTCTGCTAGCCCTCACAGTAGGAAAATGATCTATTTAACTCTGTGTAAAATTCTATTTACACAGAGGTGTGAATGCCTGATATATTACCAGGCATTTAAAAATGAGAACATTTAAAATCAGATGGCAGGATTTTAACCACTGTGGCAGTCTGATAAGGGTACTATTATTAGGGGAATAGAGACCTTCCTGGAATGTCTCTGCAGTTACTCCAAGTGGGCAACCAAGTCTGGCCCTGGTTCCAGATTTTCTCTTCCTATCTTCTACAATATAGGGGAGAGCCAGAGCAGACTCAGCTCAGGGCCCCAGAGAAGGGATTCTAGGAGTAGAGGCCTAGAATCCAGTCTCTACCTCCTCAACTCATGGGTAAAGCCAGGGCAGATGCCCCCCTTTTCCAGTCAACCTGCACCCTCCCTCTACTCCCCTTTCTCTCCCTCCTGTCCGTTCAACCTTCTCCTGACCCTTTAGCCCTTTGGGTGGTTGTGAAGATACCAGGGCAAATCTAGATCTTTAGAGTAGGGTACGTGGGGGAGGGGTCCACTGTATTTACAAGAAGTCCTGGCATGTCTAACTGTGCTCAGATCCGTGCCCTTGCCTTTGTTTGTGGGAAGAGGGGTACCCCACCCCACTCCTGGCTGAGACCCAGTAGCCCCCAGAGTGAAAGTCCTGGAGAGAGTTTCCCAAGAAGCTACTGGGGCAGTAGAGGGACATGTGTCTATCTACACAGATATCTGGCTGGCTGGGCATCTTTGTCAGACCCCTGCCAGTCAGCGTGAGGTGGCCTCTCAGAGCAAGCTGCTTGCTGCTGTGATCAACACGCAGTGCGAACAAACTGCAGCAGGATATACCCCAACCACCACTTCCTGTTCCTCTGTCACAGGCTTCCTGTCCCTGCCCTGCTTACTCCCACCTCCAATCCCCTTGCCCTCCCATAGGGGAAGGATCCCTGGGGTTGGGGCTTGGGGCTTGGGGCTTGGGGCTTGGAATAAGGGCTCATGGGATGTGGGTCTGAATCGAGTTCTGGCTGCTACCAACTTGCTGTGTGGTTCAGAACAAGTCACTTCCCCCTTTGAGCCTCAGTTTTGTCATCTGCGAAGTGAGGATATTGGATGAGAGGGCCCTGTACCTCTGCTGACATTCTCTATGACTTGCTGTCTCTGCCTGGCCCCCAGTGCTCAGCTCCCACCTCACCCTACCCTTAATTCAAGGCAAAAAGGAGTGGGACTGGAGCTTGGGGAGGGGACGCCTGAATTGAAGTTGGGGCTCCAGGATCCCCTCCTAAATCTCTACTCTGATGTCCACCAGCGTTTAGTCATTTAGTCCCCTGACCACCCACCCCATCCCCCACGCCATCCCTGGTCACTTTTGCCTCGGCTCCGGGTGCCTAATGGGAGCGCCCCCTGGTGTTGGCACCAGCAACACCACCTGCTGCAGCCACCAAGCCTTCCCTCGCCCCCTCCAGGTGGAATACCTGCTGAAGAAGGTGCTCAGCAGCATGAGCTTGGAGGTGGGCTTGGGTGAGCTGGAGGAGCTACTGGCCCAGGAGGCCCAGGCAGCCCAGAGCACAGGCGGGCTCAGCGTCTGGCAGTTCCTGGAGCTCTTCAACTCAGGCCGCTGTCTGCGAGGTGTGGGGCGGGACACCCTCAGCATGGCCATCCACGAGGTCTACCAGGAGCTCATCCAAGATGTCCTGAAGCAGGTCAGGCCAGGCTGGGAACTGGGGGAGGACCCTGAGGTGGGTGAAGGGGGGCAGTGATGCCTCTGACTTTGCTCTGGCTTGCAGGGCTACCTGTGGAAGCGAGGGCACCTGAGGAGGAACTGGGCAGAACGCTGGTTCCAGCTGCAGCCCAGCTGCCTCTGCTATTTTGGGAGTGAAGAGTGCAAGGAGAAAAGGGGTACAATCCCGCTGGATGCACAGTGCTGCGTGGAGGTGAGGGGACAGGTGAAAGGGTGGAGCGCATCTCAGGGTCCAGAGTGGCTCCAGTGTAATGTGAAGGCAAGGGGTTCAGGAGGAGGGCAGGTGGGAAAAGCCACAGTGACAAATTCCCACTTAGATGAGTGCAACCCAAATACAGTTGAACCTTGAACAACATGGGTAGGAACTTATATGCGGATTTTTTTCAATAAATATATACAGGAGTACTGCGCCATCCACAGTTGGTTGAATCTGTAGATGCGTAACCGGGATACTGGGGCAGACTTTAAAGTTATATGTAGATTTTAGACTGGGCAGAGGTTTGTCACCACTAACTCCTGCATTATTCAAGGGTCAGTTGCATACCTTGGTACCTCAAGGCCATTCTCAGCCATGGCAGCAGCTTTTTTTTTTTTCATTTAGAAAAGTAACACACTTTATTTTTGTCTTCCAGTTTTAGTGAGCTGTAATTGACATACAGCACTGTTGAAGCTCAAGGTGTACAGCATAATGATTTGATTTACATACATCATAAAATTATTAGCACAATATGTTTAGTGAACATCCATCATCTCATATAGAATCAAAACTAAATAGAAAAAAAATTTTTCTTGTGATGAGTAATCTTAGAATTTACTCTCAACAACTTTCATATATAACATACAGTAGTGTTAATTATATTTATCATGGTGTACATTACATCTCTAGTACTTATTTATTTTATATCTGGAAGCTTGTACCTTTTAACAGCCTTCATCCAATTCCCCCTCCCCTACCCCCTCAACCCCTGCCCCTTCACCTGTGGTAACCACAAATCTGATCTCTTTTTCTATGGATTTATTTGTTTTTGAAGTATAATTGACCTACAATACTATGTTAGTTGCTGTTACACAACATAATGATTCGATATTTCTATATATTTCAAACTGATCTCCACGATAGGTCTAGTTATGATAGGTCACCATATGAAGATAACTATGCAATCATAGTTATGACTGTGTTCCCCACACTATGCATTTTATACCCATGACTCACTTATTTTGCAACTGGAAGTTTATACCTCTTAATCTCCCTCAACTTTGTCTTCCCTCTCCCTACTCCCCCTTCCCTCTGTCAAACACACCTGCTTGTTCTCTTAATCTATAACTCTGCTTATGTTTTGTTATATTTGTTCATTTGTTTTGTTTTTTTAGATTCCACGTCAGCACTTTTTTAAAAAATCCAAACTGCAAATCAAGTATTAAAGTCATTGGTGAATAATGTGGATTTTGCTAAAGATTTTAGAGGAGATGGCTTATGTCTCACTCTACCCTCAAAACTTTCTAAAAATGCTCCTTAAAGGTCTTTCTCTTTCACCCAAATTCCATTCTCTTTGGCCACTCTGTACCTCTCTATTCTTTCTCCCTTCCCATCCCTTTTCCTTCCTTGACTCTGTCCATTATTTTAGAGGCTTAAGATAACAATTTAAAAAATTGTAGTGAAAAAATACATATAACATGAAATTTGCCATTTTAGCCATAAGTGTTACAATTCAGTAGCATTGACTACATTCACATATAACATCACAATTATCTATTTCCAAAACTTTATTATCATCCCAAGTAGAAACTCTGTACCCATTAAGCTGTAGCACATCCTCCCTTCCCTCCAGCCCCTGATAACCTTGATTTTGCTTTCTGTGTCCATGAATTTGCCTATCCTAGGTGCCTCATATAAGTGGGATCATACAATATTTGTCCTTTTGTGCCTGGCTTCTTTCATTTAGCATAATGTTCTCAAGCATGTTGTGGCGTGAATCAGGACTTCATTCCTTTTTATGGCTGAATAATATTCCATTGTAAGGATGTACCACCTTTTGTTAACTATTCATTCATTGATGGATATTGGGTTGTTTCCATCTTTTTACTATTGTGAATAATGCTGCTATGAACATGCATGTACAAGTTTCTGGGTGAATATATATTTTTTCTCAAGGTACATACCTATGAGTAGAATTGCTGAATCATATGGTAATTCTGTGTTTAATTTTTGAGGAACAGCTAGACTGTTTTCCATAGTGGCTGTACCATCTTACATTCTCACCAGCAGTGTATGAAAGTTCCAATCTCTCACCAACACTTGTTATTTTATATTAAAAAACATTATTATTATAGCCATCCTAGGCTCTGCCCATTTTTGTCACATAGGGAAACAGCTGTCATTGTGGAAAGAACACAGATCTAGGTAAAAATCAGTTCTACCGGTAACAGACAGTGTGAATTGGGCAAGTTCCTGGGCCTCTTAGAGCCTCAGTTTCTTTCTCTGTAAAGTGGAGCTAGTAATTCTTGCCTGGTACAGACTCTAGAACACATGAAGCTCAGTATGTGGTAGCTATTATTTTCCACTAGAATGTAAGCTTAGGGAAGGCAGGGATTGGTCCGTTAGGCACATCGCAGTATCCCAAATGCCCAGAGCAATGAGTGGCACTCAGTAGACAGTACAAAATATCTGTGGAATGGATGAATGGAGAACTTTCTCAATAGGGAGGGCTATGTGGAAATGAACGGTCTCGGTAGTGAGGACCCTGCCACGGGAGACTTTCTAGCATGATCTGCATAAACACTGAGTGGTCACTGTGTGCCACGCCCCGTGGAGAGATGCCGAGAGGAAAACAGTCCCAAAGAGCAAAGGCTACAAGAGTTGTGCGGACATGAGTACCCAATAACTAACCTCCCAACCGGGCCTCGCAGGCTCCTGGCAGAGCGGGAGCGGTTCCCCGGGGAAGATGGTCAGCCAGGAGCGGCAGGGGCTGGAGCTGGAACTCCCCTGGGGCGGGTGTGGCCCTGGGCCCAGTAATGCCAGCCTGTCTGGGGCCGCCCGCCCTCTCCCAGGTGCTGCCCGACCGAGAGGGGAAGCGCTGCATGTTCTGTGTGAAGACTGCCTCCCGCACATACGAGATGAGCGCCTCAGACACGCGCCAGCGCCAGGAGTGGACGGCTGGTGAGTGCTCGCTGGCTGGCCTGGACCTGGCTGGGCCTCGGTCGCCTCAGAAGGGGGTGATAGCACTTTGCCCAGCGGGAGGCTGGACAATGGATACGAGCAACTCCTAAGGCCCCTTTCTGGCGGTGGTCCACTTCGAGGCTCCCCTGCCCCGGCTAGCCCCTCCCGCTTCCTCCGCAGCCATCCAGACGGCGATCCGGCTGCAGGCCGAGGGGAAGACGTCGCTGCACAAAGACCTGAAGCAGAAGCGACGCGAGCAGCGGGAGCAGAGGGAGCGTCGCCGGGCAGCCAAGGAGGAGGAGATGCTGCGACTGCAGCAGCTACAGGAGGAGAAGGAGCGGAAGCTGCAGGAGCTGGAGCTGCTGCAGGAGGCGCAGCGGCAGGCCGAGCGCCTACTGCAGGAGGAGGAGGAGCGGCGCCGCAGCCAGCACCGCGAGCTGCAACAGGCGCTCGAGGGCCAGCTGCGCGAGGCGGAGCAGGTGGGGCTGCACCGCGGCGGAGGCGGTGGGGGGCTGAGGGGTGTGGTGGCGCCAGGCCTAGGAGCTGAGCACGAGGGGCGGGGTCTGGGGCGGGGCCTGGATCGAGGGCGGGGCCACACGCCGAGGGATGCACGTGGAGGCGGGGCTTGTCTTGTGGGATTTTGGGGACAGAGCCCGTGGGCTTGAAAGATGGGTATGGGACGGGGACTGTGCCAGGCACAGGGCCTATGGGATAAGGTACCTGGCCGAGGGATGACTTGAGAGGAGAAAGTAGGGGCGGCGCCTAAGCCTACGAAATGGGCGGGTCGGAGTTGAGTGCTAGGTGCAGAGTGGGACGTGGTTCAGAGACCTTGGCTGGGGGTGGGACTCGGACAGGGGAGCTGCTAAAGACCCTGTGATTGGGGATGAGTGTGCACCAAGGCTGGACTAAGTTGGACTGGACTTGACCTGAGTTTATAACGAAAGCAGTTTGGGGAATGCAGGTTGGGAGGAAGGCAGGATGAATGTGGAAGCGGACTAAGCATGTAGAGGCAATTAGATTTAGGATTTAAGAGATCTAGATTTGGAGTCAGAGACACTCTGGATTCAGTCCCAGCTCTGCCTCTTAGGAACCCTGTGGTCTCAAGCAAGTTACTTAGCCTTTCTGTGCCTCAGTTACCTGTGACATGTTGATGCCAATAGAACCTGGCTGATAGATGTATGGAAAGGAGGATCAACTAAGGAAACACTTTGAGTTATAATTGTTATAACAGTTATAATTATAGTCATTCCCTTCCTGGCACTAGCCTAATTATAATTATAAACATATTATAATATATAATAACTATTAAGAATGGTGCTAAAAAAGGGATGACTTGAGCCCTTTTCCCAATGTAGTTCACTGATCATTATCTGACTTAGTCAGGCTTTCAGAGGGGATCAGATCAGGAAACCCTGACATGAAGGAACTCCCCAGACCCTCACCTAGAGATGACTAGTTGGGCCAGCCTAGCAAAGCCCTGGGGAAAGGGCAGCATACCTGCCACCTCCCTCCCCCGTGCCCCCATTGACCTGGCTCCATTTCCCGAGCAGGCCAGGGCCTCCATGCAGGCTGAGATGGAGCTGAAGAAGGAGGAGGCTGCCCGGCAGCGGCAGCGCATCAAGGAGCTGGAGGAGATGCAGCAGAGGCTTCAGGAGGCCCTGCACCTGGAAGTGAAAGCTCGGCGGGACGAGGAGGCCGTGCGCCTAGCCCAGACCAGGTAGGACTGAGGGGCCCCTTCTGCTTCCCCTCCCTGACGCCCTGACCCCTCTCCCCGCTTGCCAAGCACCTGCGAGGTGCCTTGGCTCTGGAGGAGACACAGTGGATGTCTGGCAGACTGCTTGAGGAGGAGGAGGAGAAGCTGAAGCAGCTGCTGCAGCTGAAGGAGGAACAGGAGCGCTATATCGAGCGGGCGCAGCAGGAGAAGCAGGAACTGCAGCAGGAAATGGCCCTGCAGAGCCGCTCCCTGCAGCAGGCCCAGCAGCAGCTGGAGGAGGTGCGGCAGAACCGGCAGAGGGCTGATGAGGACGTGGAGGTGAGGCCCGGGGTGGAACAGGTTGGAGGCTGCCAGGTGAGAGGGTGAGTGTGTCAACACACAGGCTCTGGAGCCTTCTCTCAAGCTCTATCCCTCAGGCTCTCTCATTGCCGGGCTGTGTGACGTCTGACAAATTGCCTAACCTCTCTGAGTTCCAAGCCCCTTATCTGAGAAAGGGGACTGGTAATAGCATTGCTATGAAGATTAAATGAGATAACATGTGACATTTAGTATGTAGTAAGCACTGAAGAAATCTTAGCTGCTACTTTTTATCATTGTTATTAACCTGGGCAAATTTTTTTCCTCCTACTCTTCCTGCCCCTACTTTGCTATCCCTGTACTTTGGCTCCACCCTTTGGAGCCTGAATCTCCATAGAAGATTTTTTTTTAACTTCTGATGTTTTGTTTTTATTAATATTGATTATTTTATTTTGCTTTGTTGGCATACATGGTCATTGTAAAACATTCACACATAAGTATTATAGAAAGAGATAAGTTCCTATATGATTCCCCACCCCACAACCGCTGCTAATGGCTGGATGAACACTGGAGCAGAGGCTTTCTCATTAGGTCCTGGAGAGGTGATGTGATGCATTGGTTCAGGGCTCCATGTGTGTCCCTGGGCAAGTCACTTAACCTCTTTTGAATCTGTTTGTTGTTAACTTCCGCTGTGGAAGTTAAATAAGATATTAATACATTTTAGCTGCTTAATAAGTGGAAAGCATAATTATGATTATTTTTGACCCTTTGAGGGTCTGTGAGTCCCTTGAAATTGAATGCCAGCTCTGTTCATATACATAACTCTTTATGAACACACATGAATTTTTCTGGGAAGATGATCAATAGCCTTTGTCAGATTCTAAGGGGATTGTAAACCTGAAAAGGTCAAGACTTCCTGTCTTAGAGGGTGGCTCTGACCCACTCCTCACTGGTCCTGCCCCCACAGGCTGCCCAGCGCAAGTTGCGCCAGGCCAGTACCAATGTGAAACACTGGAACGTCCAGATGAACCGGCTCATGCATCCAATTGAACCTGGAGGTGAGAAGGGTTAGACCCTGGACCTTTCCCTGGAGTGGAGAGGGAGAAGGGAAGGTGGAAGGGATATGCCCAGGTCTACAGAGCCAGCACAGGACTGAAGGTCAGTGGGTTCTCCTCTCCCCCAAAGGCTAAAGAAATGCCCCTCAGCTTCTCCCCTTTGCGTGCACCTTGTTCCTTCCTCATACCTGCCTTTTTTCTGCCAGACAAGCGTCCCACCACCAGCAGCTCCTTCACAGGCTTCCAGGCCCCTCTACTTGCCCGCCGTGACTCCTCCCTAAAGCGCATGACTCGCTGGGGATCCCGCGACAGCAAGACCCCCTCACCCAGCAGCAGTGAACAGCAGAAGTCCCTCAATGGTGGGGAAGAGGCTCCCATCTCAGCTTCCACCTCTGAGGAAGATAAAGTAGACCCAACACCAGAAAACTAACCTCTGTTAGCCTCTTTCCCCCAACCTCATGCCTACCTGGACCTGGCCACAGCTGGCCTGTGGGTGACACCAGCCCCTGCAGAGGAAGGAGCTACAGTCCTGGTGCCAAGGGCCCAGGCCCTTCAACCATAAAACAGTCCAGAATGGAACCTGGTTCATGTTTTTGCACCAGCCCCAGGCCCCAGACTACTGAGGCTGTCAGGGATGTTGATCCTTGAGAACTTGATCCTGTGCCTTAACCCCAAGGACCCTATGCCCTAGGCTGGGAAAAAGAGTCAACAAGCAAGCCAGGGGCCATCTGTCCCCAGACTGCCACCAAGTTGTGGAGGCACATTTCCAAATAAAATCTGCTCTTGAGATAAATTATGCATCAGGTCTGTTGTCTATGTCTCCTACCATTTTTTCTCTTCTTCCCTCAAGTTCAGTTATAGGTCCCAGAAAGAGTAAGGTATAATGCAGTGGCTAGGAAAGTACACTCTGCCACTTACCAACTGGGTGACTTTGGTCAAGTTTCTTCACCTCTCTGTGCTTCAGTTCCCATGTTGGCAAAATAGGGATAATATAGTACCTACCTTATAGGATTGTTCTGAGGATTAAGTGTTTGGCATATGAACAAGCACTATTATTGATATCACCCAAAAGTGTTTATTGAGTGTATATTCTATGCCCTGCAGTTTCCCAGTTTATTTAATTTTTGTGGCAACCCTGAGAGGTGGATATTATTATTCTCAGTTTACATGTGGGGAAATTGAGGCTCAGAGAAATCAGGTAACTTGCCTAAAGCTCTTCAAACTTGCCTCTCTCCCCCATATTTTCTGTTACCTAAGACAGAGATCTGGGAATCTAGGATGACTTGCTCCCTCCCTATCACCCCCTAACGAAAAACCCACCATCAATTCCAGTAGATTCTTTCTCCTTCATGCTCTCATATCTATTCCTCCATCTCTGTCCCCATGGTAATTGCCATGGCTAAGGCCAAAATTTTATCCTCCACCTGCATGCTCACCTTTGACTCTTTCTCCATCTTGCTCCATATCTTATCAGTCTCCAAGTGCAACTGATTGGATTTTCTTGGTCACTCTCAAATCCATCCCTTTGGGGCCATGTCTCATGGCCACTGCCTTCCTCTGGCCCTTGTCACCTCTCAACTGTACTAGATTCTCCTTGCTAACCCTTCTCCCCACAGATGCCTGGATAGGCTTTTTTATTTTTTTTTTAATATTTATTTATTTGGCTGCTCTGGGTCTTAGTTGCAGAATTCAGGGTCTTTTTGTTGCAGCACACGGGCTCTTTTAGTTTGGCATGTGGGATTGAAGCTGGGCCCCCTGCATTGGGAGTGTAGAGTCTTAACCACTGGACCACCAGGAAAGTGCCTGGATAAGCTTTCTAAAATGCAGATCTATCCTTGACTCTTTCCACTTTCCAGTCTCTCAGTGGTACCCTGGATAGTCAAGTTCAGATTCCCATATGGGGCATACAAGGTCCTTGACGATCTGGCCCAGGACAGCCTCCTACACCTGTGCTCTATAGATCTATTAGCAGCTCCCTGTTTTTTCTTCCTGTAGGTCTGCACACTGGCTGCTCTTTCCACCTTACTTCATGTAACAGCCTCCATAACTAGATGCTTGAGATCCTTGAGGGCAGAGTCTTAACCACGGGACCACCAGGGAAGTCCTATTCAACAAATTATTTATTAAGCTTTTATTAGAAGCCAGGTATTGGTCTAGGTGCTGGCTATATGGCACAGAACAAAACAGGTAGAATCCCTGCCCTCCTGGAGCATATATGCTATCTGGTATCAAAGTTCATGTCTTTTGCAAGTACACCAAACTCTATTGAAAGGAACTTCACTACAGTCTACTTAAAGTGTCATGAAGCTGCCGGGATAACGTGATGTACATTTCAGGGATGGGAAGTAAGGTTCAAATTCTAAGTGTGGTATGAATTCAGAAAAAAAGGAAGTTTTAGGTAGGAGCTGGGATTTGAGATGGCCCTCAAATTTTTTTTTTTTTTTTTTTTTTTTTTTTGGCTGTGCAACTTGCAGGATTGTAGTTCCCCAACCAGGAATTAAACTCAGGCCCCAGCAGTGACAGCACCGAGTCCTAACTACTGGACTGCCAGGGAATTCCCTTATTGAAAAAGAAAGGAGAGTAGGGAACATGGGAACAACACAAGTATTGGTAAAAAGAAGCATAACACATTTATGTGCACAAGAAGTCTGGACTGGATAGGAAGATCAATGGTTCTCTAATTGGAGTGGGGTATCTCTAGGGTACGAGGAGTTTTAAGAAAATCAGTTTGAGACTTCCTAGGTGGTGCAGTGGTTAAGAATCTGCCTGCCAATGCAGGGGACACAGGTTCGATTCCTGCTCCAGGAAGATCCCACATACCACGGAGCAACTAAGCCCATGTGCCACAACTATTGAGCCTGTGCTTTAGAGCCCATGAGCCACAACTATTGAGCGCATGTGCTGCAACTACTGAAGCCCACTTGCCTAGAGCCCGTGCTCCATAACAAGAGAAGCCACGGCAGTGAGGAGCCCACCTACCACAACAAAGAGTAGCCCCTGCTTGCCACAATCAGAGAAAGCCCGTGCAGCAACAAAGACCCAACACAGCCAATTAATTAATTAACTAATTAAAAAAAGAAAATCAATTCACCAATCCACAACTTCCAAATGTTCTCTTTACCAAAACTGCTTTCATCCTTCACAGTTCCACCTCCTCTGCTTGCAGTAACAAGGTTCACCACTCACTCATCCAGCATCTTTCAGGAGTGAACCACCCAGAGGGGTCAAATTCCTGAAACACTAAACAAAGCAACAATTTGAAATGCTGGTGTAGGACTGTGGGTGCTGAGAAAGTGAATGGCTCAAAAGCCAGACAACAAACTCCTTTTGTTTTCAAGTCAGTAGGTTTCCAAATCTTTGCTTTCAAAACCTGGAAGGACTTAATCACATTGTCAGCCGAAAAATCATTAACAATATTTAATAATAGATCTCTGTGATTCTGGGGAGGCAAACAACTCAGAATTAGATGCCATTGCTATATCAAAATTCTCTCATTTCCCATCTACTTATTTATGTGAATGAGATTTCTCAGCTTAAAAATGAAAAACTAGGACTAGAATTGATGTTGAATGTAGTCTCATTCAAGCAATAAGTAATATTAAACTACGAACATATGAATTACATGGGGAACAAAAGTAGCCCGTCCATTTCATTAAGAGGTACATTTCCAATGTATTTTTTTGTGTTTATGTAACAGGGAAGAGCTAAATCGTAATCTGTGTTCAATCTGTTTCTTTGACTTTATCCTTTGCTTTTCACTGCTTTTGTTATTATAATCATACATGATGACCTACCTCAGGAAACCCTGCCCCACACCTGAATGTTAAACTAAAGTGTCTCTATTCAGCTCACAGGCAGACAATCTGACCCTGTCCACCTGTAAATGGCTGCAGAAAAGAAAAAGAAAAAAAAAAAAAACACATCCCCTCATCTAGGTGGGTCATTTAAGGAGATGTTTTGCAAGATGGATAGCCCTTTTATTTTACTTCCCTGCTGCCTCTCCCTCTCTATTCTATCTTTTTTCTTTACTTCCTCATAACTTCTCCCTCTCTGATTCTACAAAAGAAACTGGCATCCAGACCCTGATAAGATGGTTTTTTGGAGACATTAGTCTGCCATCTTCTCCGTCTGCTGGCTTTCTGAATAAAGTCGTATTCCTTGCCTCAACACCTTGTCTCATTAATTGGCCTGTCGTTTGGCAAGCAGAGTGAGCTTGGACTTGGTAACATTTATGTTTAATATTTATAAAAATCACAATATTTATGTTGTTTTGATCAATTGAGTATTACTAATATTTGTAATGGCCACTCAAACCAGAAGAAAATTTCTCACTTAGAGCTTTATAATTACATGAAACTTTAAAAATTTTTAAATTTCAACTTATGTACATATTTAGTTGCAGAGACGTATGATATGGTGATCAATAAAAAACTTTCAAGCATAAAAACACATGACATTAAGATGAGATTTTTTTTTTTTTTTTTTTTTTGGCCATGCCTTGAGGCTTGTGGGATTTTAGTTCCCAGACCACGGATTGAACCTTGGCCCTCAGCAGCAAGAGGGTGGAGTCTAAACCACCAGACAGCCAGGGGATTCCCCAAGGTTAGATTTTTGAGGGGAAAGTGGAATGGAAATACAAATACAAGGAGGAAAAGAGACAATGTAAAATTTTTGATCGCTGAAGAAGAGTTTGTTCATATTTTTTTTTTGACTCTCTTGACATTGATACTTTTTTTTTTACCATTTAAAAAAACTGAAGTATAGTTAATTTACAACGTATTAGTTTCATGTGTGCAGCAAAGTGATTCAGTTATATGCATATTCTTTTTCAGATTATTTTCCATTATAGGTTATTACAAGCTATTGAATATAGTTCCCTGTCCTATACAGTGGGTCCCTGTTTTTTATCTATTTATTCATGTATTTTTAAGATGGATGATGGTGAGCATCAAATCTCTATGGGTTTTGAGTCTTATTCAAGACATTTAAAAGGGTAATATAGGGGACTTTCCTAGTGATCCAGTGGTAAAGAATTCGCCTTCCAATGCAGGGGACGCAGGTCCAATCCCTGGTCAGAGAACTAAGACCCCACATGCCACAGGGCAACTAAGCCCATGTGGCACAACTACTGAGCTTGTGTGCCTCAACTAGAGAGCCTGCGTGTCACAAACTACAGAGTCCACATGCGCTGAAGCCTGCATGCCACAACTAGAGAAAAGCCTGTACACCACAACGAAGAGCCCACATGCTGCAACTAAGACCCAACACAGCCATAAAAATAAACAAAAAAAGTAAAAAAAAGGGTAACAGTTTTATATTAAAATGTTAATGTTTATAAAATAGTAGGAATTACATCCATTCTCTGTAACTATTGTTTTAAACTAATATGACAAATATTAGATGTCACCTTAAAAATGTACACGGAGGGACTTCCTAGGTGGCACAGTGGTTAAGAATCCACCTGCCAATGCAGAGGATGTGGGTTTGGTCCCTGCTCCAGCAGGATCCCATATGCCGCGGAGCAACTAAGCCCGTATGCCACAACTATTGAGCCTGTGTGCTTCAACTACTGAAGCCTATGTGCCTAGAGCCCATGCTCCACAACAAGAGAAGCCATAGCAATGAGGAGCCCACGCACCACAATGAAGAGTAGCCCCCGCCCGCTGCAACTAGAGAAAGCCCATGTGCAGCAACGAAGATCCAACACAGCCAATAAATAAATTAACTAATTAATTTTAAAAAATGTACAAGGAGCTGCATTAGTTCTTATACATTATTTTAGGCATAGCGAGGCAGAAATTTTGAAGACTACTAACTATGAAGGACCCATGACTACAAAGGTAGAATGAGGCCTCATTAGAGATATTCTTGGAAGCCAGGTATTGTTTAAACTTGAGGTGGTGAGCCAATTCCTAAGCCTCAGTTTCCTCACCTGTAGATGGGGTCCATTCCAGGGTTTTTTGAACATTCTATGCTGGGACACAGGAGGTATTGCTGGTTGCAATGTGACAGTTAAAGGAAGATCACCCTGAATCCACATCAGGACCAGCATGAGAAGCTGTCAGTCCTGAGAGACATTATTAGGGGGCAGAAGATATTTCACAGTCTTTTAATTCCATGGTTAGAAAAGAAATTCTTTGTCCTCACAAACATCCTGGACAAAGGAGAATGTATCCAATCTCTGATGCCTTCAGAGATACCTATAAACTCTGGGGGCCATGTGGAAAATACAGCCATTGTGGCTCCAGGTCACCCCTCTGAGGGTTGGGGAGGTCGGGCAATGGGCTGGAATGTAAGTGGTTCGTTGCAAACTGTTGCCAGGATATACAAGGCACCTCATCCTCAAGTCCAGTGTCTACCAGGCCAAAGAGGTGCCAGCTGAAAGTTGCCTCTCTGGCCCCTGCTGTAGATGAGAGGGGGAGGAAGAGGAACTCTGAGGAGGCAGATTTCAGGAGGCTAAGCAGGCTTCCACCTGCTGGCTGGAGCTTGAAATGGCTGTGGAGGAGATGGGATCTAATTCAAAGCAGGTCTAACCTTATCCCACACTGTAAGTTATTGTTCGGTTACACTGTAACTGGGTATCAGAGGTTTTGGTAGCTGAGCTCTCTGGCTGGTCTGAAAAGGGTTGCAGAAGCTTGGCAGGGACCAGCTTTTCCCACTGCGAGCTGTGCCTGTGGGCAAATCTAGTCAAAATGAAGATTTGGGAAAGCTGTATTAGTCTGTTTTGGATTCAAGTAACAGAAACGAACTCATTGGGACTTCCTAGGTGGCGCAGTGGTTGGGAGTCGGCCTGCCAATGCAGGTGACACAGGTTCGATCTCTGCTCCAGGAAGATCCCACATGCCATGGAGCAGCTAGGCCAGAGCACCACAACTATTGAGCCCATGTGCTGCAACTACTGAGGCCCGTGCGCCTGAAGCCCATGTTCCACATCTAGAGGGCACTGCAGTGAGGAGCCCAGGCACCACAATGGGGAGTGGCCCGCAACTAGAGAGAGCCCGTATACAGCAGTGAAGACCCAATACGGCCAATAAATAAGTAAATAAATAAATTTATTTTAAAAAAAAAGACTCTGCCTGCCAATGCAGGGGACACAGCTTCAAGTCCTGTTCTGGGAAGATCTCATGTGCCGTGGAGCAACTAAGCCCATGTGCCACAACTGAACCTGCACTCAAGAGCCCGCGAGCCACAACTACTGAGCCCGAGTGCCACTACTACTGAAGCCCGCACCCTCGAGCCCGTGTTCTGCCACAAGAGAAGCCACCACAATGAGAAGCCCAAGCTCTGCAACGAAGAGTAGCCCCCACTCACCGCAACTAGAGAAAGCCCGCGTGCAGCAATGAAGACCCAACACAGCCAAAAATAAACTAACTTTAAAAAAATAGCAATTAAAAAAAAGAAACTGATTTAAGTTTAAGAAAATATAGATATATATGTATATCCTTTTAATATAAAAATGAAACGAGCTGAAAAAAGTAATAACGGTGCTCCCAGAATTTCTTTCAGGGAAGAAGCTGTCTTTATTAGGGGAAATGAGCCCTTTAGTGGGGAGAAGGTGAGATCTTTAGAGCATGAGTGTTGGCAGGAACCCTAGCAATGAAGAGATGTGCCTGAAAAGCCAGAAGGATTTGTTTTTTCTCCAGGGAGGATGGGATAGAGGAGAGAATGATGGGGCGGGGAGGAGAAGTAGTAATTTGGGAAAAGGCCAAGCCCTAAGGGGTGAACAGCCAGGCAGAAAACCTCAACCCCAGTGCGGAAAAACTCTTTAAAAGAATGTCAGCTGTGTGAGTTTAAACTGTTTGCAATGCATCACGTGACCATGCCCCAGGGCCCAGAGCATCATAACATCTATATCCATGAATGTTTTGTGTGGGAAGAGGTGTGGGCAGTCTCCAGGCAGGGCCGAATTTCATCTCTACATTTCTGGATTGTGGGACTGCAACAGCCTGGAGGAAGCTGGAGCCTGGAGGCAGAAAGATTTAGGAGAATATAAATCCCCGGAGAAATCTGCAGAAGCCTTAGGGAAGGCTTTGACTTCCACAATGCATTCTTTCTTCCATCTCAAAGGCAAGGAGGTTGACATCTGAATTAGGAAAGTACTGTGCAGGGAATTCCCTGGTGGTCCAGTGGTTAGGACTCTGCCCTTCCACTGCAGGAGGTCTGGGTTCCATCCCTGGTCAGGGAACTAAGATGCCACATGCCACAGGACAACTAAGCCCCTATGTGGCAAACTACACAGCCCATGCGCCCTGGAGCTCAAGCACCACCGCTAGAGAAGAGAAAACCCACATGCTGCAACGAAAGATCCCACATGCCACAACGAAGACCTAGCGTGCTGCAACTAAGACCTGAGGCAGCCCAAAAGAAAATAAATACTTTTTTTAAAAAAGCGAGAACAGAATTTTCTACAACAGTAAGGAGGATGCTCCCCGTTGGTGGGCAAGTGTAGTAGATAAACAGGAAGATAAGTAAGAAATCTAGAACCATAAATTTCTAGTTGTAGACTCTTCTTAAGGAAGGAAAACCCTTTGGTGAAAATTACAGAGAGCACAGTCTTCTCCAGTGGAATTTGGATATCCAGCTTCCAGTCTCAGCATTGCTTCTCACTGCAAGTCACGCACCTTCTCTGGGACTGTTTCTTCACTGGAAGGGTGAGGAGACTGTACTAGATGATCTCTAAGTTCCCTGCCAGCTTTAAATTCTCTTTTGTGATACTTGCCAGACTTGTTTTGCTGGGCCTGGAGCTTCCTCCTCCGCTCCTCCCTCAGCTGCCGCGCCCTCGTCCCGCACCAGAGGGCGCTGCAGGCGGGGGCGGGGCAGCGTGCCGGTGGGCGGAGTGGCAGAATCAGGGGCGGCTCCAGGAGGCGCGGTGATTGGCCGCGGCCGCGGAGGAAGGGGGCGTGGAGGGAGGGGAGGGGACCAGCTGCGCGGTGACGCCGTGCTGGCGGGGGCGGGGCCGGGCCGCGCAGCCGTGTGACGCCGCGGCCGCCGAGGAGCTGGGGATTAATGGGAAAAGTTTTGGCAGGAGCCGGAGGAGCCTGCGGAGCCTGCGGGACGGCGGCGGTGGCGCGGGGGGCAGCCAGGACAGGTCAGTCCGCGTCCGGGGAAGCGGGTAGGCAAGCAGCGGAGGGAAGCAGCGGGCCCGGGCTGAGGCGGGCCACGGGGCTCGGGCGCAAGGCCCGGCGGGGAGTGGGGTGGGGAGAGTCTCAGGGGTCGGCGGACCGGGCGGCTGCGGCTTCCTGTCGCTCTGGCCCGGGAGGGTCGCGGTCGTCCGTCGCTGTCCTGGCACCCCGCCCCGCTGCCCCTGCGCCCCCAGCCTTTGGACGCCCATCGCTGTTTGAGTCGGAACCGCGGGCCTCCCCCAACCCCCAGATTCTGTGCCTCCTTTTGGGCCTCGTGTCTCCGTCTTCTCCCATTTCTATGTTCTGAGAGCCCGATCTCAGCGTCTAGGTCCTCTCCCGCTCCCCACCCTTGCCTCTGATCTCTTCCTTCATATCTTCTCTGGTGTCCCCAAATCCATTGCCCTCTCTATCCAGGATCTCCTTGGAGATCTCTGTCCCCCTCGTTATCCTTGTCCCCTGTCTTCGTCCTCCCATCCTTGCCCTCTCAGTCTTTGCTCTCTTTTCCTATCCCTGTCCTCTCTTTCCCCCGTCGCCCAGCCCCTCTCAGGATCACCCCTCCCCATCGTCTTCCTCGCGGTCCCTGTCTACCTAAGCCCCTCCTACCCTGGTTCCCCCCAGAAGCCCTGTTTTTTGCCCCACTCTGATTTCTTTCCAGTCAGCCCTGTCCCCTGCCTTCCTGTCATTCACCTCCCCTTCCCTATCAGTTCCTTGCCTCTGCTTCTGGGAGAAGCATTAGCTCCAAACACTGCTTTTCTTTCCCATGACCCTCAGTTGAGGTACCTGCAGCGTGGGGGTGGGGGTGTTTAGCCCCTGATTGAAGTTAGGCGCTGAATGTCTGAGGTAAATAGCAGGTAATGTCTGTGTGGGAGAATTTACTGGGGTGTTGCATCAGGCATAACGTCCAATTTGTAGGCCATTCTTCCAATCTCAGCTTTAGTATTTCCCCTTTATGGGTCTGTTGACTTCCAGGAACCTTTGAGGAGAGACCAGCCGCTAAATTGGGTGTGTGCCAGGGTTAGCTGGAGGCCTCATCCAGCTCTTTTCCCCTTCCAGGAAACAGGGCTTTGTGGCTTTACACTCTGGATGTATTGTGCACATTTAAACCATGGTACCCCAGCCTATCTCTGCCCTTACTCCCAACCTCCACCCTATGTCCCATCCCAAAGAGCTGAGAGAAGTCTCCAGAATCTATACCCCAGAGAATGCCTGTGGTCCTCAGCCTTTTTTCCTCTGTACTGGCTCCAGAACATTTTTTTCCTGTTTCAGTTTTGAAATAGATTGCCAGCCTGATAGCCCTGGGGTTGGCAGGTATCTGTCCCTTTTGTTATTGGTGGCTTGAACCACCTGTTGATTTTTCCCTCACTCATCTCTTACCCACTGACTGTGTCTGGGGCTTCTTCTTCTTTTTTTTTTTTTTCTTTTTCTTTTTCTTTTTCTTGGGGTATAGTTGCTTTATAATGTTATGTTAGTTTCTGCTGTACAATGAAGTGAATCAGCTATGCATATACATGTATCCCCTCCCTCTTGGACCTCCCTCCCACCCCACCCCCCCATCCCACCCATCTAGGTCACCCCAGAGCACCAAGCTGAGCTCCCTGTGCTACATAGTAGGTTCCCACTAGCTATCTGTTTTTGTGTCTGGGGCTTCTGATGTCAACCACTGGGCAGGTTCTCTTGAAGGTTCTTCTTCTTCTGTTTTCCTTGGGAGCTTCATTTCCTGTGGCTCCAAGGGGGCGTCTGACGCTTAAGTTCTGTTCCCTTTGCCCAGTGGTGTCAGGTCAGTATCTGCCTGGGCAGGTTGTGGGGCTGCATTAGGAAGGTGGTATCAGGAACTTAAGTTGCTTCCAGTCACAGAGATCATCCTCCCTGGGGCTAGAGAACCCACCATCTTCGTGCTGCATCTGGGTGTTTAACCTTGCCAGGCTGAACGTTCTTTACAGATGCGTTCAGTTTGAGCTCCTTTATTTGGCGTTGGTCCCCTAGAGAGATCTTCAGGAAATAACACATCCTCTGTTTCTGCCCAGTCAGATCTTGGAGGATTCGGAAAGTGTGACCCACTCTCAGTTCAGAAATGAAGGTCTGTTGTTTCACCTGGCTCTGGGTTTCTAGGTCTCCTCTTTTGAGGATCGTGCTCTGTCTTTGAGCCAAAATTGGACACAGAATTGGCAGCCTTCAGGAGCTGTGGTGGAGAGCCAACTGAACCAGCCAGACCAGCCTTTAAAGTTTTGGAATCCTCTTGTGCACAGACCCTTTCCTGTGAAAGGAATAGGGTCGTGAATGGCTGAGCCAGGCCCCTCTCCACTGACCCTTTGAACCCTCTTCTAAGCAGCACTTGGGGGCGGGGGGTGGGGAGGGGAGTGGAGCAGACTGGACCAAAAGGGGTTCCTTGTTCCAATGGAAAACATCCCTCTGGGGCTCTGATGAGTCATTCTGATGAAGTTGGGGTTGTGTGTTTGGTGGTCATTTAGTCCAGCCCCTGGCTCCCCAGGACTTTACCTGACGCTTTTGAGCCATTTGCTGCTCTGTCTGCTTACCCGTTGGTAGTGTCTCCACCGAGGTAGCAGGTGAGAAGGGCTTGAGAGGAGGTCAGGCCCAGTCCTGGGGTGCAGCTTGGGCACCAGCAGCTCTGCCCAGATAGCTGCTTGCAGTTTGTCCACCCCGTCGTCTTCTGCATGGGTAGTCGTGATGATCGATTACCAGGTGCCCATTCAGTGATTTTTGCAGAGCTGGGGTCAGCCTGCCTCTCTTTTTCAAAGAGGTTGGCAGGCAGGCCCCTGACATTATCCTGCAGATGGCGTAGCCCATTAACTCCTTAGTTTAATGAACTGCCTTTTATTTGGCTGCCTTTCTCCTTGTTTTCCTCCTTCTTTGATGTGTGCCTCCACCCACTCAGGAAGAATTGCTCTCACTCAGCCTTCCAGCCTCACCTGTGGTCCCTCAGACCCCAAACCCAGGGCCTGGTGAGAGGACAGCTAGTGTTGGGCGCTGGCCTGGGAAGCAAGTAGGCCTCTTCCCTGGACAGAATGCAGCTGTCTTGGCTGTTGTGCAAGCTGTCCTCAGGGCCTGTGGCTCTTGGCATGTCCTGGGATGGTGCAGCTTCTCTCAGGAGGGGCTGGCCCTGTCGCTTCAAAAGGCTTCAGCTGTATTCTGTCACCGAATACAAAGGCCCACCTCCTAGGGTATTACCTGCCACCTGGGAAGCTAAACTACAGGGCCCTCCTCTGTGCCTTTGGATCCAGAGGAAGGAGCTGCTTGCAGCAGCTGAGTTCTTTGGTGTCAGGAGAACTAGGCACTTGCTCGAGCCTGGCAGGGAGGAAATGGCCCCTCACATTGGGTTTCAGATATGTGGATCTTCTTCCTTGGCATATGGTTATTGGCCTTTACAGCTCAGAGGCTGGTGATTAGGGTGTGACTCCAGTGCTGTCTCCACCGGGCTTTGGTCAAGGGATCAAACATGACTCAGGGCGTCTCCATTTACAAGCTGCCACCCGTGGGGGTTGTTGGGCTCCGGCTTCTTCTTCACCTTGCCAGCTCCTTCTGCCCCACCCTGGTAGAATCAGCAAAGCCAGTGTCTGCTAACTTGGAAATGAGCAGACTACTTCCAGGATTGGGAAATATTTGCTGACTTAGGCTCAGAATCTCAACATCTCAGGGTGTGTGTGTGAGGGACGGGAGGAGCCAGCATACCTTAGGAGCACTCTTTGAGCCCTGATGTTTAATTATAATGTATCAGAGCTGCTTTTCTGACCCCTGGCACCTGTCAGCTAAAGATGTTGCGTTTCTTTCTATCCTGCAGTGTTGCGTGGTGTTTTGGGGTATGCACGTGGTACTCAAGCAGTGGCTTCTGTTCACCGACAGATGAGGACAGATGCACCAAAGAGGTAATCCCAGTTTCCTTACCCAGGGGCTTCCGACAACTGATGGCTATATCCCAGATGAAATGATTTCACTAGCACTGAGTCCCAGATCCCAGGCGCTTGTCACTGCATGTGGTACTTGCACACAGTGGGCACTTATTAAATAATTATTGAATCTGTGGCTTATGTGGGTTTTTTGAAGAGCATTAAGATTTTTCACCTTTATACCCACTGAAACATAAACTCCATAAGGGCGGGGACTTATTTTGTTTCCTGTTGTGTCCAGGACAATGTCTGGCAAGAGGAGATGCTAAGTAAGTATTTGTTGAGTGAATAGATGTACAAACGTTCTTCTCTGTTGAGTGAATAGATGTACAAACGTTCTTCTCTGTCTGTATGGGTACCAGGCCACAAAGATAGTGTCCATCTTTCTCTTTCATTTATGCAACAAACATTTTTGAGTGCCTGCTGTGTGCCAGATACGTTACCAGGCATTTGGGAAATGATGATAGTAAAAAGTCAGATTCTGTCCCTGTCTCATGGGTCTGTAGTTTGCTGGCACGTGTGAGAGAGAGCTGGGCATGGTACACAGAACTGTTTCTTCCATCTCTGCTGGGATATTGGGTCCTCACAAAAATCAGAACAATGCTTTGCACTTTGCATTGCTGTTTCCCTGTTTGCTCTCAGGATGTGTGGCAGGTTTTGTAAACTCTCAGAAGAGGAACCCAGGGAATTCGATGTTCATTGTCCCAGCCATCTAGGAAGCCGGGCCATGGTGGATTCCCCGCTGGGGACCTTAATCTCTGAAGCTCAGTGGTTCTAGTAGCTGTTTATGGGCTTCACTTCCCTTTCTCTGCCTTCAACACCCTGTGGGTTTTCCTGTTGCCAAACAGGGTGCTGAGCCCATGTGTCTGTCAGTCTGTGGGGGTCGGGTTGTTTGTGGATCTTGCAGAAAGGCCTCAGACAGGGGCCCCTCCTATTCTCAAACCCATACCGAGTCCTTTCCTCTGAAGGAAATGTGAAGGCGGAAGAAGGAGGCTTTGGGAGGCTTCTCAGGTCCTATGAGAGGAGACGAGAGAGAAGTTCCCCCTGAGCAGGGAGAGCTGCTGCGTTGGCTTGATTAGTTTTGTCGTTTGTTTGAGCAGCAGCTAGCCACAGTGACAGCTATTGTCCATGTCCAGGGTCGATTATCCTGTTCATCCTTTAGCTTTGAGCTCCCAGCCCCAGCTAGAAGTTTTCTTTCTTAGTTCCCAGTGGCAAAGATGAGGCTATGGCTTTATCAGATTTTTCAGTGTTAATCTCAAAAAACTGGTGTTGTCATCTTAGTCTTTCCCATCTGAGGCACTTTTGTGGGCCAGGTGCTGTGACAGATGGTTTCAGGCATGGTGCTTGGCTGTCCCTATGACCCGAGTGGAACCTAGTTGGTGAGAGAAGACATACACACAAAAAGATTTTTAAGACATTAGAGAGCCAGTGGATACTAAAAAGCATGGTGCTGTACAAGGATACTTATATATAGGAGCAAGTCATCCCTGAGGATTGGCTTTGTCCCTGGAGAAACTGGGTATCAGATTGGCCACCTTGAAAAGAAAGCTGGTTTATTTTGAAGTCAACTTTATGCTCTTAAAAATTGTTAAGGACCTCAAGAACTTTCATTTACTGTATTAGAAATTAAGACTGAGGCAGTTTTAAAAATTACTAATTTACGAATTCATTTAATATAATAATAATAAATCCATTACATTTATCATAAATGACATTTTTAATGAAAAATAGCTATTTTCCCAAACAGAATTGTTGAAAGGAGTGACATTGTTTTACGTTTTTGCTAATGTCTGGTTTAATAGAAGATAAGTGGGTTCTCATAACTTGAGTCTCTTGAAGTACATTGTTTTAGTTGAAGGATATGAAGAAAATCGGGCCTCACACAGATATGTAATTGAAAAGGAGAAGCGTATTTTAATAGCTTTTGCAGATAATTGTGGATATTCTTCTCTGATACTATACCAAAATGAGACAAATGATAGTTTCTTAAAGGTTAGTTGGAATGTGGAGTCTGAAACCTTATCAACAAACTTTTCATACTTTGTGACGTTATAATCCATTGGCCCATCTTGCACTTTGAATGGATCTTTTACTTTGAATTGGTCACTGGGAAATATTGATTCACTGAGTTACATATATCTTCTAAATGTTGACATATTTCATTTTACAATGTCAGTAAATCATATTAAGACCACTAATCTCATCAGAAAAGCCTTCAAGTATTTGGAAGCTGTGAAGCCCACAGTGGTAGACACAAGTTTTCCATAATTTGAATTTAAGCTTGATTTTTATTGTTGGTAACATACTATCAGTTTCTTTTTTTGAAGTGACAAGTCTCATTTCATTCATTTTCAAGAAGAAGTCTGTCAGATCCTCAATCTAAATAATCATAATTTATTTGTATTCTTTTAAGTGAAAATGGTGTTTCATGAAAAAAAGTGGCTGGTTTAGCTTGCAACTCAAACAACTGCACAATTGCTTCTTGTTGAAACAATCACGGAACTCCTGTTTTGTTACGTAGGTTATTTAGAAGACGTACTCCGGGGACTTCCCTGGTGGTCCGGTGGTTAAGACAACATGCTGCAGTCGGGGAACTAATATCCTGCATGCTGCGCCGTACGGCCTTAAAGAAAAAAAAAAGCACGTACTCAGGGGTTATGATTGAATACAGTTAGTTTTTATTGACTCAGGGCATTCTTAAGTGAAATTGGCACTTTATTATTTTTCATGATTCTGTGGGTTGACTGGACTCAGCTGGGCAGTTGTCACTTGGGGTCCCTCATGTTGTTGTAGTCAGGTGGAGACTGGGGCAGGAGTCATCTGAAGGCTCAGCTGGGCTGGACGTCCACACTGGCTCACTCGCATGGCTGGCACTTGATGCTGGCTGTTGGCTAAGGTTGCCTATATGTGCCCTCTCCATGTGCCTTGTTCCTCTCACAGCATGGCAGCTGTTGTGAGCAGAAATGTCCCAAGAGGGAGTGTGTTGAGAGATCCAGGCATAAATAGCAAAGTTTCTTATAACCTAGCCTTGGAAGTCACCCAGTGTCACTTTGTGTTTTCTTGGTCATAGGACTGGTTCAGATTCAGAGGAGGGTTACACAAGGGTGTGAACAACAAGAGGCATGGTTCATGGGGAGGGAGAGAGGCCTCCTTGGAGAGCAGCTGCTACTTCTTTTGAGCATCACTTATGTGAAGTAACTTGGCCTGTGTATGAAGACTTCCAGGAGGAAAATGTGTTTTCTCATAATTTCCATTCCTGGAAACCACGGTTAGTTAAGAAATTCCTAGTAGGTTGATAGAAGCCATTTAATGCCAGGTGAGGGAATTTGTACTCTGTGTTCTTTGGGCAGTGGGTAGCCATTGATGGTTTTAGAGCAAGGAGTGGTTATGTTAATATTGCAAAAAGGTGGATTAAATGGAAAAAGAATGAAGGTAGAGAGGTTAGATAGGAGATAACTACAGTAGTCTAAGTATGAGGAAATTCTTCCTCATATGTAATCTGAGTTGCTCTGTTTGCTGTTAAAATTAATTGATTTTGAGCTGTCAGCCACACAGATTGTGTACCCAGAGCATGGGTGGTGTCACTCACACACACTCTTCTATTTATTTATTAATTGATTGCTTGATTGATTGATTGGCTGCATTGGGTCTTTGTTGCTGCCTGCGGGCGTTCTCTAGTTGCGGAGAGTGGGGGCTGCTCTTTGTTGCGGTGCGTGGGCTTCTCACTCCCGTGGCTTCTCTTGTTGCGGAGCACGGGCTCTAGAGCACAGGCTCAGTAGTTGTGGCGCACAGGCTTTGTTGCTCCGCAGCATGTGGGATCTTGCCGGACCAGGGATCGAACCCTTGCCCCCAGCATTGGCAGGCAGATTCTTAACCACTGAGCCGCCAGGGAAGTCCCACGCACACTATTTAGGGATGCTGATATACCAGAGAGATTGAAGGGCTCACAAAAGTTAGAAGGCAACTAAATTTAGGTTTTATTGTCAAGATACATTAAAAAGTTCATCATAATTTATCAAGTAAAAAGTAGAAAAGATAAAGCTTCATGTAACACCACTGACAGTGTTTCAAAAGCACTTCAGTTTCAGTGTCATAGACCATGAGGAAGTGAGGAGAAGAGTGAGAAGAAAGAGGGGGACAAATGAGAGGATGGTCGGGAGAGGGATAAGAAGAGGGAAAGAAGAGGGTCAAGGGGGAAAACAGCAAAAAGAGTGATGGAGGACGAGGCTGGAGGAGCTGCTTGAGACCCGGTGAAGCCTGTACTCTCCGCGGGTGTCCAGCCTCAGAGTGAGATGGGCTGTTTCTGCGGTTTTAGCACCTTGTTCGCCTACTTTGTGAAAACCTAGACTGTCTCGACATTGCCATGTGTCCCCGCGGGGACAGAATCACCACTGGTCTATCATTTCCCCTCTAAATATTTTTAGCCAGCTGGGTCCGCTGGTGAACCAATGGATCAGTAAAACCAATGAGATAATAGTTCTTAGAGTGGAAATTTATCTTCCTCGGTCACCTCACTGGGCCCTGGAGGACTTTGAAGGGGTAATGAAATAGTTCACAGTGAGCAGCACATTCCAACCACGAAACCGTATGATGGCAGAGGCACTGTGTCCTAGGTATAAAGCCATCTTCTGGAGTGGTTGTGTTTCTCATGCTTTGCTTCTCCAAGTCTTTTGGTGTCTGGGCAGAAGCCACCTTGCTGTAGCTCCTAGAGGTGCCGTGTAGAGTGGGTAACATGCGGCATGTGGACCGTCATTAACCTGGCCGATCCTAGTGTCAGACACCACCAGCTGATCTGGCACTCTGATCACAGCGGTTCTCCTCTCCAGACCCAGATGGGTTCTCAGAACCTTCCACCCCAGGCAGGCCTCATGGGAGAAAGCTTACCTGCCATTCCTGATCCCGAGCCTGTTCATCGGACCCAGACCATGTCTTTGCAGCTTCCGCTCCTGTAAAAGCCTTTGGGACAGTCCAGAGATCCTGCTGGGTTCCCCTTGACCCTCAGCATGTGCATTCTGGGATGGATTTCTTAGTGGTCCACTGGGGACGTGAGGTTGGAGAAGAGAAAACTACCCTTCTCTTCTAAGGAGGCCCTCCAAGGGCCAAAATGCTCAGTTGCATGGAAATAACTCCCCACCCCCCAGTTACAGCAAAAGAAAGACCCTGGCCCAGGACCTTGCCAAGACTCCCTATCTGACTCTTATTTTCTGTGGACCAGAGGTCTGAACTATGTTTCTTCCAAACTCTTGGTGCCTGTCTTCCATGATGGTGAACTGGGTAATGGCCCCCAAAGATATCCAGGCCGTTAGCCCTGGATGCTGCCTTATATGGCAAAATGGACTTTGCAGATGTGACTAAGTTAAGAATCTTGAGGTGGGGAGATTATCCTGGATTATCCTAGTGGGCCCTGATTGCAATCACAAGTGTCCTTTGAAGAGGGAGGCAAAGGGAGATCTGATACAGAGGAAGGCAGTGTGGCTACTGCAGCAAGATGCTATGCTGCTGGCTCTGAAGATGAGGGAAGAGGCCAAGGAATGCAAGGAATGCGGCTCTGTAAGCTGGAAAAGGCAAGGAAACAAATGCTCCCCTAGAACCTCTGGAGGAAGTACGGTCCTGCCAAAGCTTGATTTTGGTCCAGTGAAACTAATTTTGGGTTTTTGACCTTCAGAATTCTAAGAGGATAAATGTTTTGTTTTAAGCCACTAAGTTTGTGGTAATTTGTTACAGTGGCAACAGGAAACTACTACAGGGCTCATCCGCCTCCAAGCACAGGTGGTGACTTGGCTGATCCTTGTTCATGTTTTAAGGCAGTCTTAGAGCTTCCCTTTCATGGCAGTTGGAGATTCTAGGTCTAGCCTTTTTGCAAACGAATATTTAAGACAATATGCTCTCTGGCAGAACGTTTTAGGGAGTTCTTGGGAGCAGGAGAGGAGGCCTTAGTATCTGATCCTTTCTTTTGGAACTCCCCCCACACCTTCACTCAGACAGTAAGTTTCTTTCAGACTGTTGAGGATCTAGGATTGGTATAAATCTGACTCTAGTTCCATCTCTCCCTCCACTCTTCCTTCTATTCATTCAGTGGGTATATATTGGGTACCTCCTATGTGCTAGGCTCTGTTCTAGGCACGAGGGATGCAGGAGTGAACAAAGCAGATAAACAGATCTCCTACTTTTGTGGTAGTTGTGCTGGGGAAGGGGAGGGAGCCAGAATTAAGTAAATAGCATGTCAGGTGGGAAGAAATGCTATATCGAAAAATAAAGTAGGAAAGAGGTTGTGGCAGTTTTAAACAGAGGGCTTGAGGAGGCTGAGAAGGTTATATTTGAGCTGAAAGAGCCAAGTGTGGGGTGAATCTTAGGAAGACAGGTTGGCTGCTCTTACCAGGCAGTTCTGGGTAGTGTCTGAGGGTCCTCACCCCCCTCGCCCTCCTTCTCAGCCTTGGTCTACCCAGTGTGGAGCCCACAGCTCCAGGCCTAAAATGCTTTCTTAACAGCCCCCTCATCTCCCTGCCCTTCCTGGCCCCAAGCAGCACCACAGCCTGCCTTCGTCCCCATCCTCAGCCAGGTGTCTGGGGGCTGCCAGGGCAAGGAGGCGCATGTTAGCTGGTGCAGAGCATGTGAGCTGGTGCCATTGCACGTTTATGGCTGTCACCGCGGTTCCCGGTACTCACAGACCCCCCACTTCCCTGAGCCACTAACCCTCCTGTTCCTGGGGGTGGCCATTCCAAACCTCAGCTGCCTCCTCTAGGTCCTCACAGTGTGGCTGGGGTTTCTAAGAAACAGATTCCAAAAGGTCAAATAAGCCCAGCTTAGAAAGTCACTCTCCCCAGTTAGTGACCCCATAAGAGTTCTTGTGCTCTGGCAACCTTCCAAAATGACATTTTGTCAGCTTCGATGTCATCTAGGGGAGACGTCCGTGGATTAAATCATCCATGCCTATGTCCTCGATTTTATAGTTAGTCCTAGGTGACTCTGTTCAGAATTTGCTTTAAATAATGGCACCGAATTGTCACTGAAAAAAATGAAAAATCTTTGGTAATAAACAAATTGGCCAATACTAATTTCAGTCTCCCAAGTGGAAATCATAGGTAAATAAATTCCCAAACCGCAGACTGCATCCAGTCAAAATTGTGTAAATCCAGTCCTGCTTATATTCTGTTACAGTGTGTGATTCCTGTGACCTCTTCTTGGCCTCTTAACACCCCACTGTGTCTACAGCACCTACTTACAGTTTGCCTTTCGTAATCCTTGCAGTGTGTCACCTTTTAGAAAAATGTTTTGTCTGTTTTCTAGCCCATTCCCTGACCCAGTAGGCATATCTGCACTCAGGCCCAGGCCTGCCTCTGTCCCCTGCAAGCCTAGGGTGGCCTCATCCTCTGCACTACCAGGACCGTGTGTTTTAGACTCACTTCTGTACCCCTGCCCTGGGCACCTTGTAGATAACCAGGGGGTACCTCTCACAAGCTGGTTCCGCACTCCCAGGGCTTCTGCCATGTGCTGCTTCCTCTCTGTGGACTGCAGCCTGACCCTTGCCTTCCTTTCTCCTTTCTGCTTCCTGCTTCCTTCGTGAGAAAGAACCAGTCCATCCATTCTATGTTGTCTGTGAGTCAGAGACCTTACTGAGTCACAGGGGAGCAGCCTGCCTTGCATGGTCACGTCCTCAGCCCTGATGGGTATTCATTAGCCACCATAAAGGTCTTCTCCCTACAGATTGTCTCGTTGAGGAGCAAGTACCTTGTGCAGAGAGGCTCACCGAGCCCTTGTTGGATGGAAGGGTAGCTGGATGGCCAGCCTAAGTGGCCCTCTTCCCAGAGTGGCCCTGCTGCTAGCCTAGAGCCGTCTGGGAAGTCATTTCACAGGGAACAGTCAGAAAGCTGACATGTTCCCTGTAGGACCCCTTTCCCAGTTGTCACCCCTCCCTTTGGTTGAGGCTCAGTGGAGACAACTGAAATTTTTGGCTTTGGCAGCTTTTCTCAGTTGCCTCCTTTTCCCCCACTTCCTCCACTGGGGGTCTAGTAAGGCTTCCTTCTCACACCTCTGGCCTGGTACCTGCCATGGCATATTACGGTGGAGCTCCTACCGGCCTGCTAGCCTCCAACATTGGACTGTGGCTTCTTCAAGAGCTGGGCTCACCTGTGTCTAATCCCCTTTCCATCTCCAGTAGAAGTCAGCAGACACCTAGTAGCTGAGTAGAATATGGCTCTCGTGTGTTGAATGCACTGTGTTAATCACTTTACATGTATCACCTTGTTTAGTCCACACTACCCTGAGAAGTAGGATTCATCGAACCCCTTTTACAGATGAGCATGCTAAGGCTCAGACTGGTTAGGAAAGTTGCCTGAAGCTGCACAGCTAATAGGTGACAGAGCTGAGATTTGAACCTGAGTGATTGAAGCTCGCTTCTTTGATCACCACACAGCAGGCCCACAGCGGTGGCTGGCCGAATCCAATTCTTCATTTGGAAACTACCTGCTTGACTGGCCCGACTAATGTTTGCTTCAGAGAACACTCCCTGCCTTTGAGCACGGTGGAGTCTCTTGTTGGTCACTGAGCAGAAGCAAAGCGTTGGCAGGCTTTGGGGCCCCCTGCAGAGCCTCATTCCAGGTCAGTGGGCAGAAGAGGCCCTGAGAATGACTGTGCTTAGTGGCACCCTGGATCTTCTCCAAGGCAGTGACCAAGCCCCCTAGAACCATAAGAAATAACCAGCCAACTGGTGGGCCAGGCATGTGGAGTGGGAGGGACTTGTAGGAGCAGAAAACAATCACTGCTGCAAGTGATTAATCAGCCCACTTCCAGCCTTGTGAAAGGAGAGAAGAAAGAGAAGATGGCCCAGGTGTGCACATATGGAGAGAAGAGGGGAAGGGAAATTGCCTTTACTCAGATTCTCCCTTGGGCTCCTCCATTACCCCATGGAGGAGCTTGCTCGCCCTCACACCAGCCTGCAAGTTGTAGGTATTGGATGAGGAGGTGTAGGATCAGAGCAGTTGGACAACTTGCTCCAGTCACACAGCTGACAAATGACAGAGCTGGGGTTGAGCCCTTTGGAGCCCTTGTTCTTCTCAACTCAGTGGCTCTGCTCTCCCTGCTCATGTCCCTGCTCATGTCCCCTTAGCCTGGGCTTCCCACGCATGTACGAATGGGTGCAAGTATGCGGCCACAGGCTGTGAGCAGAAGCGAGAGGAGAATCGGGGCTCTTGACACCTGTCCTGTTTAGCAGCACGGGCCCTGCCTAGACCAGCAGGATTTACTGGGCTCAAACCAGCAGTGGCATTCCGTTTTTCTCCTTTCTTGTACCTTGCCATCCCTGGGTTATTTTTGGAGAGCTGTATTTATTTCTGCTCCGGTTCCTTACTGGAGGCAGGGGTTGGGGTGCAGGAAAGATATTGGGAATCAAAAGAGGCAGGCATAAGGGGTGTCTCAGTGGGGGCCTTGGCTGGGCTGTGGGGGCTGTGCCACCTGCCTGCCTTGATGGCCTCTCCTCCACCCAGCTGTAGGCGCAGGGGTCCTGGACAGAGGGACAGCTGCACTCCTCATTTCTTTGGCTTCTCAGAAGCGAATTAGCTTTCCCGCAGAGCAGAGCACGAAGTAGCATCTGGTACTCTTTGCAGTTCTAGCCTGCTGCCTGTGTCTGAGGATAAGAACTTTGAGGGAATGTGGGGTACTGGTTAAGAGCAAGACTGCGTGGGACTAAGTTCTGGCTCTACTTGTGGCCTTGGGCAAGTCACTTTCTCTTTCAGTGACTTCCCCCATCTGTAGCGTGCGGTAGGTAACTATAGACCTTACCCCTCAGGGATGATTTGAGGATTAAAATTGCTCGTAAAATTACAAGGAAAGGCACAAAGGCACTCGTTGAGTGTTGTGTTTTGTGTTTTGTTTTGTTTTCTTTGGCTGCGCTGCAGTTTACGGGATCTTAGTTTCAACCAGGGATTGCACCTGGGCCCAGGCAGTGAAAGCATTGAGTCCTAACCTACCGCTGGACTGCCAGGGAGTTCCCACTTGACTGTTGCATGTTTTATTGTTAGCATATCTCTGGACCTTCAGCACCCAGCAGCCTAGGGGATGCCAGTAAACATTCATTGGACTCAACAGATCTTCAAGACTATTTGTCTTCCTCTTCCCATGTGAGTGTGGGCTGGAGCAGGTGTTGACTCCAGTCAGTGACTGCCTGCGGGACCCCCACAGGGGAATTCCCGTGGCAGCTCCAGAGGTTCACCCCCACCAGCAACTGCCTGGGCCCTGAAAGAGGCAGCCAGGGAAGGTGAGGAATCGTTCAGCCTGAGGATGTCAGTAGCCCCCTGGCCGTGTTTTTGCTTTCGTACCTTTCTGAGACTCTGGCTTTTGGATGTGAGTTCTGGAAGGGTTGAGGCCTGTGTCCCACGGGCGCAGTCACTGCTGGGTAGTTCTGGGTGGTTGGACTTGAGGTTTTACAGGAGGGGCTTGCTATTAGCAACCTGTTTAACTTGTAACAGTGAAAGACACCTTGGGAAACGTTTATTTGGGGACCTAGCAATTAATCAGATGCTACCAATGGTCAGGATTGTGGGAATTTGAGAAACTCTTTTTTCTGGGATGTGGACCTGGCACTCAAGCATAAGAATTTCCCTGTGTGTGGTTTTTAATTTATTTTACAGTGTTTTAATTATATAAATAATGGTTATTCATTGTAGAAAATTGGAAAATACAGATAAGCACTGAGAAGAAAATAAGTCATATGCCCATGTACCTGAGGTCAATTAATCCACAACAGAGGAGGCAAGAATGTACAGTGGAGAAAAGACAATCTCTTCAGCAAGTGGTGCTGGGAAAACTGGACAGCCACATGAGATTAGAACAGTCATTCACACCATATACACAAATAAACTCAAAGTGGTTTAAAGACCTAAATGTACGACTTGAAACCATAAAACTTATAGAAGAGAACACAGGCAGAATACACTTTGACATCAATCATACCAGTATTTTTTTGGATTAGTCTCCTAAGGCCAAAAAATAAAAGCAAGAATAAACAAATGGAGCCTAACTAAACAGCAGAGGAAACCATCAACAAAACAAAAATATAACCTACAGAATGGGAGAAAATATTTGCAAATGATGTGACCCACAAGGGTTAATACCCAGAATATGTAAACAGCACATACAACTCAATATCAAAAAATAGACAACCCAATCAAAAAACGGGCAGAAGACCTGAATAGACATTTCTCTAAAGCAGACATACACATGGCTAACAGGCTACATGAGAAGGTAGTCAACACTGCTGATTATTAAAGAAATACAAATCAAAACTACAATGAGATGTCACCTCATGCCTGTCAGAATGGCTATTGTTAAAAAGTCTACAGGGGCTTCCCTGGTGGTCTAGTGGTAAAGAATCCGCCTTGCAATGCAGGGGAACACAGGTTCTATCCCTGGTCAGGGAACTAAGATTCCACATGCCATGGGGCAACTAAGCCCGTGGGCCACAATTACTGAGCTCGTGCACCTCAACTAGAGAGCCTGTGTGCCACAAACTACAGAGTCCACGTGCCCTGGAGCCTACACACCACAACTAGAGAAGAGAAAACCCACATACCACAGCTAGAGAGAAGCCTGCCTGCCACAAAGAAAAATCCCATGTGCCGCAATTAAAACCTGACACAGCCAAAAAATAAATAACTGAATAAATAAATAATAAAAATTTTTAAGAAGATCTACAAATAACAAATGTTGTAGAGGAGATGAAGGAAAGGGAATCCTCCTGCACTGTTGGTGGGAGTATAAATTGGTGCAACCACTGTGGAAAACAGTATGGAGGTTCCTCAAAAAACTGAAAATAGGACTTCCCTGGTGGCGCAGTGGTTAAGAATCCACCTGCCAATGCTCAGGGGATGCGGGTTTGATCCCTGGTCTGGGAAGATCCTACATGCCACGGAGCAACTAAGCCCATGTGCCAGAACTACTGAAGCCCATGCGCCCTCGAGCCTGCATGCCATAACTACTGAGCCTGTGTGCTGCAACTACTGAAGCCTGTGCACCTAGAGCCCATGCTCCACAACAAGAGAAGGCACCTCACTGAGAAGCCCACGACACAACTAGAGAGAGCCCCCGCACTCAGCAGTGAAGACCCAACGCAACCAAAAAATTCCACTTCTCAGTATATATCCAGAAAAAAACAAAAGCACTAATTCAAAAAGATACAAGTACCTCAGTGTTCATAGCAGCACTGTTTACAACAGCCAAGACATGGAAGCAACCCAAGTGCCCATCAACAGACAAATAGATTAAGAAAAATGGTATACATTTACAATGGAATATTACTCAGCCATTAAAAAGAATGAAATTCCGCCATTTGGAGCAATGTGGATGGACCTAGAGAATATTATGCTTCATGAAATAAGTCAGACAAAGAAAGACAGATACTATGTGACATCACTTATGGTTAGAATCTGAAAAAGAATACAAATGAATGTATATGCAAAACAGAAACAGACTCACAGATGTAGAAGACAAATTTACAGTTATCATAGGAGAGAGGGAAGGGATGAAGGACAAATTAGGGGTAGAGGACTAAAAGATACAAACTACTGTATAAATAAGCAACAAGGGTATATTGTATAGCATGGGGATTATAGGCATTATCTTGTAATAAATTATAATGGAGGATAATCTTCAAAAATACTGACTATGCTGTACACATGAAACTAATATATTATTGTAAATCAACTATATTTCAATTAAAAAAATAAGTTAAAAAAGTCATACGTAGGGAATTCCCTGGCGGTCCAGTGGTTAGGACTCGGTGCTTTCATTACCGTGGCCTGGGTTCAATCCCTGGTCGGGGAACTAAGATCCTGCAAGCCACACAGCATGACCAAAAAAAAAACAAAAAACTGTACATAATCAACACCATCTATAAGTGACTGCTATAAATTTTGATCTGTGTTCATTCATTTATCTATCAATTAATTGATTATTATTTTTTGGTGAAGAATGTGGGTAACAACCTCTCACAAGCCAAGGACCGTGTTCCTTTAGATTTTACTATGACTGTGTATACCTATTCTTTTTTTCTTCCAAAATGGTATATTTTTCAGTTTTGTGACTTGCCATTCCCATTTTTCAGGTGGTTTCATTATGTCTCTGCTCTCTGACCTTCCTTGCCCTTTGTGAGTGAGCAAAGAAAGGCATTTTGCCCAAAGGGAGGCATTTGGGAAGAGCCATCTGGGTGTTTATTGGTGTATTTGCTTAAAGGGTGGACAGCAGAGAGATGCATGAAGTGTGTCTCTGCCTCTCCCCATCCATGTTTCTCACTACCCATCCCCCATCTGCTCTCCCTACCCACCCATCTGCGTTTTTTTCCCTTCCATACAAACCCAGGAAAGGATACTGCTTCCAGTCTGAAGGTTTCTTTTCATGGCTTTTAGAGAAAAACCTCTCAGGAGCTCAGAAAAAAAGATACACCCCTGAGCTGGTGTGGGGTCTTGGGAAGAATGACTGAGAGGAGGGCCCAGGTCCCTGGCTCTGTCTTGAAGCAGTAAGAAGAAACTGGGTGTTAGGTTGGGGGAAGGGGGAGCAGGTAGCAGGTGGCTGTGGGGACTTCTTGCTGAGACAGTGACTAAGATGACCAGGAAGAGGCCTAGAGATTATATCAGGAGCCTGGATATGGGCCCGAAATAGGAGAGAAGGGATTATGTCTTGATGGGACACACTCCTCCACCCAGGCCCTGCTCTTTCCATGAACCTCTGCTGGTCTGCTTTCCTCACCTGACAGTCCCCAGGCCAGGTGGTTTGACAGGTCTGGCAGACCCAGCCACCATGCCCTACTGACACCCCTGTGCCAGCAGCTGCTCTGTGGCCCCTCCCTGGGGCAGTAGGTAGGGATCTGAGCATGGGGAGGGTGTTCCCAGGATCCTCAGAATCGGCAGCTCAGATTCCATCCTAGAAAAACAGCTCAGAGCCAGGGAGGAAATTGAAGCTGGGGTATTCTGGGGGGACTAACCAATGCCTCCCCTTTACTTCTTACCAAATAAAATGGGGTCTCTGGCAGTAGGTGAGGAGAAGGCCTCTGAGCCCTGAGGATGAGTGAAACTTGGCATCTCAGCTTTTTTCTGGGCCACTCTGGTCTGCACACAGGCTGGTGTTTCGTGGTGGGGCCAGGAGTTCATGCTTATGAACCGGATGACTTCCATAAGCGGTGTGTCCCTCACTGGATCGTACTTGTTTTCCTGTGGATCCCAGTTCTGGTGAGACCTGGCAACTGCCCCCGGGCTGCAGAGAAGGGCAGCTTCCTGTGGGGCCCCTCGAAGCCTGCACTACTCCTCTCCCTTCCTCCACTCCTGAGCTATAATTAAGTTCCTATGTGAAACCGTATCCCTCAGCTGACACACGCTTGTAACCACAGTCTTGGTCACTGGGCAGCAACTCTGGGGTGACTCCAGGGGCTGGTGTCTCAGCCTCCAGTCTTCGGTAGGTCTGAGTAGGCGATGGGGATCCACTAGGAGAGGCGTGGGTCCAGTGAGGCAGGAGCAGGCCTTGCCCAAGAGGCAGAAAGTGGGGCGTCAAGGGGGAGATGAAGGGCTGGCGAGCAGCCAGAGTGCAGGGCACCAGAGGTGGAGGGCAGGACAGGCAGCCTTGCAGGGCAGGAGGGCACGGACAGGGCCAAGATTCTGAATCACCGAGCCACGAGGCAGAGTGTGAGCTGTCTCTCTTATTTCATATTCTGCATATTTCTATAGCCTTGTAAAATTGAGATACACTTCCCATAACATAAAGTTCACCACTTTAAAGATACACTTTAGTGGTTTGGGGTATATTTACTATGTTGTACAATCATCGCCACTATCTAATTCCATAACATTTCCATCACCTCCAAAGCAAACCCTGTACCAGTTAGTAGTTAACCCCAGTACCACCGCCCCCTCATTGATTCCCTGGCAACCACCAATCTATTGAATACTGTCCTTCTCTGTGGATTTCTGTATTTTGGACATTTCGTATCAATGGAATCATACAATACGTGGCTTTTTGTGTCTGGCTTCTTTCACTTAACATAATGTTTCCAAGGTTCATCCAAGCTGTAACATGTAATGGTACTTCATTCCTTTTTTTTTTCCTTAATATTTTTAGCATTTCTTATTTATTTATTTATTGGCTGTATTGGGTCTTTGTTGCTGCATGTGGGCTTTCTCTAGTTGTGGTGAGTGGGGGCTACTCTTGGTTGCAGTGCACAGGCTTCTCATTGCGATGGCTTCTCCTGTTGTGGAGCGTGGGCTCTAGGTGCGTAGGCTTCAGTAGTTGTGGCGAATGGGCTTAGTTGCTCCAGGGCATGTGGGATCTTCCTGGCCCAGGGATCGAACCTGTGTCCCCTGCATTGGCAGGCGGATTCTTAACCATTGTGCCACCAGTGAAGTCCCACTTCATTCCTTTTTATGGCTGAATAATATTCCTTTGTATGAGTAGTACCACATTTTGTTTATCCATTCATCAGTTGATGGACATTTGGGTTATTTCCTTTTTATTTGGCTTCTATGGAAACTCATTTACAGGCTTTTGTGTAGACATATGCTTAAATTCTTTTGGGATTACACATAGGAGTAGAATTGCAGGGTCATATGGTAACTTTCCATTTAATATTTTAAGGAACTACCAAACCGTTTTCCAAAGTGCCCGAATATAGAATCAGAATTTTGAGGTTACTGCTCTATGTTTCAGTATGAATAATGAAGTTAGCTGGATTCTAAGTCCTTTGTAAGTAATCTGCTTTTTCTTCTCTGAAAGATGTAAGAATTTTCTTTATTCTTGGAGTTCAGATATATCAGGATATATCTAGGTATTTTTCTTCTTTCCTTAATTTCTGCAGAGCCCTTAATTGCTAAAGACAAGTCTTGGAATCTTCAGGAAATCTTCTGCTTGTTTTCCTTCATTGTCTCTATCCTCTGCTTCTAGGACTATTATTAGAAAGACTTTGGACTTTTGGACTTATTGCTTCATTGCTAGTGTGTAGAAATATGATTAATTTGTATATATTCATCTTGTAAACTTCAACCTTGCTGAACTTATTTATTAGTTCTAATATTTTTTTGTTTTGGTTTGGTTCTTTTAGTGTATTTCTTAGGATTTTCTGTCTATAAGACCATGACTTATGCTAATAGAGATACTTTTACTTTTTCCTTTCCAATTGGGTAACTTCTTTTTCTCACCTGATTGCCCTGGCTAGAATCTCCAGTACAGCATTGAGTAGAAGTGGTGAAAGTGGACATCCTTGTCTTATTCCTGATCTTAGGAGGAAAGCTTTTCCTTAGGAGTTGCTTATTTTTGAGTTGAGAATTCTTGAGGTGACTACAAAATTCAGAAGGTATTCCCTCTCTCCCTCCCCTGTGTCTCAGCCGCCCAGCCCCCCTGGTGGAGGCAGCACCCTTAACCACTCTGGGTTATGAGCATGTACTGTCTCTCTTCTATTATGACATTGTTACTTTCCAGTCAGATGCCTATCTGCTGTCTCACTGGTCTGCCGCTCGCCTCTCGTAGTGTCTTGTCCATCGTGTCATCCAGTGCGCCTGGAGCTTCCTTGTTCTTTCTCACTGGTCCCTCCTCTCTTGTATGGGTGTGCCACCCCCCTATTTATGGATGGGTGTGCAGGTGACTCCCAACCTTTTGCTGAGTGAATAACCTTGACATGTTTCATTTTACACACAGATATAACACACAGATTGATAAGGATACAATGTGACAGATGCCATGGTGGAGATATGTGTGGGAAAACTGCCAGGAGGGGAGGAGGAGAAGGCTCTCAGAGGAGGTTGGTTAATGGAGCCTTAGGGAAGGCTCAGGGTGAGCATTTGGCATCTGGGGTGGGCCTCACAGGCTGGGCGGAATTGCAGCAGGCTGAGGTGGTGTAGGAAGGGCAAGCATGAGTAAAGGAGCAGCAAGCTCAGATGTGATTGGGGAAATCAAGAGTATCATTTATCTATGGCTTCATAACAAATTACTCCCAAACTTAGTGGCTTAAAGCAACATTTATGATCTGGCAGTGTCTGTGGGTCAGGAGGCAATTACACAAGGGCCTGAATATTACGAGGCAGGTGTTTTGCAAGCCGTTTTAGAAGGCCGCCTCCAATAGCAAGTTGCAGTGAGAATGGGGTTGACTTGGAGCCGGCCCGGGGGCGGGATGGGGCCGTTAATGCAGATAATCTTACATGCTTGGCTGGCAAGTTGGGATGGATGTGAGAACATGGGAGCCACAGAAGGCCTTTGAACAGGAGAATAATGTGATAGCCTTTATCTAGGACAGTTAATCTGCTAGGGTTATAGCAGAGGGGTCAAAATGGAGAGCCATACACAGGCAGAGATTTAGATTAGGAGAGGTCTGTGTTAACTGAGGTGAAAAGTTTCTGGCCTGTGGTAACAGTTGCTGCACATGGAGAGCCTTCTCTGTACTATGTACTTTGGCTGTGTTTTCTTGACTCTTCTGTCTTTGAAACAACCACAAAAAGAAGGTATTACTGATGTGTACTGTTTGCCGCTGAGAAAACTAAGCCTCTAAGAGGTGAAGAAACGTGTGTACGGTGAACAGATAGTAAGTTGCCAAGTGGCACTCAGGTCCGCCTGGCCTTGAGGACTGTGCCTTTAGGTGGCAGGGGGTGTGGAAAGGTGGGGATGACTGTGGAGGCGACGTCTTGGCCCTTCCCTGGATGCCGAAAGGATTTTTTGAACCTAGGTGGCCAGGACAAAGATGACACTGTAACAGGAAAAAGAGAGGCCAGTGGGTCACTGCTGCGGTGGGGGAGGTGAGTCATCCTGGAACACGGGGTGCTTGTTGGCAGGGTCCTTTCCAATGATAGGGGATGGTAAATAGGTCCCAAACTTGGCGTGTGAAGATGTGCTTTTGGCCAAAAAGGGCTCTAAAAGCGGGAGCTTCTTGGTCAGAGGGTTCTGTGAGGAGGTTGTTTGTTTGAACACTGGGTTTTCGTGTTCCCTCAGCAGTCTGAGTGGGGCCTCTGCCACATTCTGCTGGTCAGAGCAGTCCCTGGACCAGCCCCAGTTCAAGGAGGGAGGAGTACCAAGGGCAGCCTTTTTTTTTTCCCCCCACAAATAAAATGTTTTTTATTGAGTAAGATTGAAATTGTTTGGATTGCCATTTTTTTGAATGAATAACAAGATAGATACTTTTATATATTTGTTAATTTAAGGGTGCTTATCTATAACAAAGGGTATGGACAAAGTCAGGATTAGTCCATAGTCTCTCTGGCTTTTCAGTGGGATCTTCCCACAGTTATTTCCTGACTGAAGAAACTGGGCTAAAAATGTAGACACATCCTTTCAGAACGATTAAAAATTCCAAAATCACTAGTATTTCCAAATAAAAGTATCTATTCTTTGTGAGTAAATGAAGGGCAGCCGTCTTGAACCCACTGCCAGCCAGTGCTGGAGAGCAAGGATTCAGACTCACAGCTGTGTGATTCGGACCCCGGGCTCCTCCTGCCACACCGCACTGCATTCCTTTCTGCTTCTGACTCCTCGGGGCCTGCAAAGCTTGCTGGCTCACGTGTGCTGTTGGAAGGATCTAACTTTTATTTTGGCCTCCCAGAGCAGAAGTGGAACGAGTCACCTCTTTTTCACAGGTTAGCCTCCAAGTTCACTGTGCGTGAGAGAACCTTCCAAAATTGGCTTTGTCTTGGGAATCTGCTGGCTGTCCCCCCAGGCTCTTTGGCACTGACTGCCGAGCACGCCTGGAATTTCCCCTTTGAGTTTCCCCTTCTGCACTTCGTACTGGCCTGTGGGATCCCTGGGACGCCGCAGCTTGGGTGTACAGATGGGCCCTGTTGCAAGTTTTCCCAGGTGGTGTCTAGTCCAGTGATCGCCAAACAAGACTCAGCTGGCAGATTCACCAGGGAGTTTTGGAAGAAATGTAGTTTCCTGGGCCTTGTCTCAGGCCTCTAATTTCTCTTGGAATTAGAATTTCCAGGAATGAAGTCCAGGAATCAGCATTTTAAAGCTCCCCATTGACCTGAGGGGGCAGCCTGGTTGGAGAACCACTGACTTCTCCGAAAGGTGTCTTTGACGTCACTGATCAGAGGAGTTCAAGGGGGACCTGAGAATGATTGTCCTGAGGGCCTCATGCTTCGCAACCAGGAAGTGACTCCTGAAAGCCTCCAGGTTTCTGACTGCATCTACTCAAAGCGATGCTCTTTTGCATACTTTGATAGTATCTGAGCTTTATGGTGATTGCTGGTTTTATTTTAAAGGGTTTTTAGAAGGGAGCAAGCTCTGCCTGTGCTCAGAAGACCCTTAACCAGGGCCTACTTGGTCTCATTTATCTGGAATATAAAATTCCTTTGCTGAGTTGCCTGGTTATCTTCGGTGTAAAGAATATGACAATCCTAGGTAAATCCAAGGTAGCACAACAATTGGACTTTTCTGGTTCTGTGCTTTGAACCTACTTTAAGGTCCACTTGTAGATTTGAAAACACTGGCTGATTTCTTTTGTCAGTCAAACAAACTAATGTCTGCATTTTAGAATATTTGGAAAATATAGAGAAATATAGAGGGAAACAAAAATTACCTAGAAACTTCCTCTCAGAGAATCACTCAGTTAATACTTTGATGGGTATTCCTTCATGCCTTCTCTCTCTCTCTCTCTCTCTCTCTCTCATATGTACACCCCTTCACATACCCTCTTTTTGAAAACCAAATTGAAGTCATATTGTGATAGTTATTCAGCAGCTTTATTGGGGGTATAATTCAGATACCATAAACTTCATCCATTTAAAATGTACAATTTGATGGTTTTTAGTATATTTGCAGAGTTGTGTAACCATTACCATAATGTAATTTTAGAACCTTTTCATCATCCCAAAAGGAGATCTTCTATCTGCATTAGCATTCACTCTCCCCCCGCCCCCGCTCCCCTGCCCTAGGCAACCACTAATCTACTTTCTGTTTCCACAGACTTGCCTATTCTGGGTGTTTCATATAAATGGGTTCATATGATATGTGGTCTTTTGTGATTGGCTTTCACTGAACATAATTGTGATGCTGTTTTGAAACCTACTTTAAACGTTCACATCACTAGCAATTTGAAAACAGTTTTCAAGAATGAGTTGTTAAGCAGAGCAGTGTTCCTTCTTATGAGCCTATTTGAGCTTGTTTAACCAGTCCTGCTGATGGACATTTAGGTTGGTTCTCATCTTTTGCTATTATATCTGTTGCATCCTGCACTCAGAAATCATCTTATCTGTTAATTTATTGGTTAATTATCTGAATCCCAGACTGGAACAGAAGCTCTTTGAGGACAGTCACCTTGTCTGCCTTGTTAAGAACTAGCACTTGGTAGGTAGGCATTTGGTTTTAAAAGCGTGTTTGTGTGTGTATGTGTGTGATTTTGAATGAATCAAAATGTAAGGATATTGATAAATTTTGCCAAATTCCAGAGAGTTACACTAATTTACCCTCTCTTAGCAGTGTATGAGCGTTCCTGACTCCCTGCCCCCTTGCCTCTGAGTTAACTTGTAAAGGAAGTCCTGTGGTCTCCTGAATACACTCTCTGACCTGGGAACCAGTTAGTTTGGAGTTGATGCTCACACGTGTCTTTCCTTGGGCCACTGAAGTCCTACGTGTTGGTTGAGATGGTGGTATCTGGAAACTCTGACCTCCTCTCCTCACTGTGGCCCCATTATATTGCATCATTTCCTGTCTCCCTTGGGCCATGTGGCGTTCTCTGGCCGCTTCTTCTGTCACATGTGGAGGTGTCAGGGAGTGAGTAAACTTGGGCTGGTCAAGTGTGTGTAAGAAAACATTGGTTCCAGCTGCTGATTGACACACCTTCTGAAGTCATCAGGAGAGATGTCACTCTGGAAGTTGCATGTCTTCAAAGGTAGAAATGAAGAAACGCTTCCAGGAAGCCTGACGCAGTTAGCCTAGGCTGCCCACTCTGGAGGTGGTGGGCACCCACGTGGCTGGTAAACGGTGCCTGAGTCACCACTGGCCACAGCCCCTTCTCCGGTCCACACGGTTCCTGTCTGGGAGAGCCTGCCCACGACAGTAGCCAGGCACATGGGGCAGATCTCCCCAGGTCATGGCAGCAGCCCCTTGCCTGTGGTTTCACGGCAGTTCTTTTCTCCAAAGATGAGTTGTGGTGTCTGCTTGTTTTTTGGATAAATCTGTGGATTGTACACTTGGAATTCAAGGGAAGAGCTAGATGGCCAAGGCAGCGCTTGTAGGTAGCAGAGCTGTGTCCCTGTGTGGAGTCAGTTAAGGCTCTCCAACAACAGCTGGCTGGTTGTCCTTTCATTCATCTCTCATGTTTTTCATGTTACATTCCCCATGGAGCTCGCTCCAAGCCTTCTCCCACTCACCCCCATCCCTCTCAGAAGATACTGCCTCTTGTCACTGCGGAGATCACAAGCGTTACAGATGCGGTAACTTCTTTCCTTGCATCTCATAAATCTGTGTGTTTGGGCCCTCAGATACTTGTTTATGGCTTTATTATTACTGATGCAGTTACCAGGTGCCTGCTTTGTGCCTAGTACCTTATTAGACTCTGGAAAGATACAAAAGGAAGAGATTGGCCCTGCCCTCTGGGAGATGAAACGTCTCTCTTCTCCCTTCCTCTCTGACTGTGCCTTTGCTGCCCTGGTTCCTCTTCCTCTTTCCTCCGCCTGAGTGTGAGCATCTGGGAGCTTCTGTCCCTTCTCTGCCAGACCTGCTCTTCCCACGGTCCCCACCATAATGGGAGCGTCCCACCTCCCACCCCCGGTCACTTGATGGTTGCCCTCCGTGTCTCTTTTAATCAGTCACCAGATCTTGTCTGTTCTTCTTCCTTAATATCTTTCCTGCTTTTTGCCCTAAAGTCTGTTGACACTAGTGCTACCCCAGCTTGTGGTTACTTGCCTCATGTTTTCAACCTTTCCGTGTCATCATGTTTTAGGAGTTTCTTTCATAAACAGAATGTGGCTGGATTTAAAATTTTAAGTCAGATCTGAAAATCGGTCTTAAATGAGTTTAATTTATTTACATTCTGGGGTTTGACTTAAATATGTTATGTTTTTGAGCACTTTCCATATATTTTCCTTTTTTGCCTGTTTTTCTCTTTTCATGCCTTCTGTTAGATTAAGTTTTCTTTATTCTCTTTACGGGTCTGAAAATTATGCATCTTATTTCTGTGTTTACTCCTACATTTTCTCTTCTTTCCACCCCATCTTTTTACTTTGGAAAACATGTGAAAACAGTATAATGAACATCTGTATTCTTTTTACTTACATTTAGTTAATGCATTTCTCTGTCTCTATATACTCTTGTTTAGGACCATTTGAAAGTAAGTATGGATTTGTTTTTCTTTTTCTTGCTCAGGATTTGGTGTGCTACTTCGATTCAAAGACTCACTTAAAAATTTTTTTTCCTATTTTGGAATAATTTTAGATAAATTTAGGTTTAGAGAGTTTCTGTACACCTTCACGCAGCACTCCCTGATGTTAACATCTTACATTTAATTCTTTTTTAAATTTTGGGAAATTCTCAGTCATTCTCCTTGGTTTCCTCCCATTTTTTGTACTATAGCCTCCCGGAATTCTTCTTAGACTTGTTAACCATTCTACCATCCAAGTCTCTTATCTGTTTTTTCTGTGCTGCTGTATCTCTTTAATCATCTAAACCTTCTCATTTTATCATCTCTTTCAGATTGTTTTATTATTCCTGATTCTTTGGATGCTTCCTCCCTTTTTGTGTCTGATACTTGTCCCTCTTGGTGGTTTCTTCCCCTGTGTGGTTTGTAACTTTGGGTTGTGAGCTCATCTTCAGGAAGGACTCAATTTTATGGGCAACTTTTGTGTCCTGGGGTGTGAAAGTATTCCTAAGGGCAGTTTGCTGCTGGTGGGACCATAGGGTTGAAGGTCCTGGTTCAGTTTTTATGTTCATTTTTCAGTTTGGCACCCCTTCACCACTCTCTTAGTATAAAATCAGATTCATAGCCATGGGTGGGGCTAGCTTAGTACTTAAGTTTCTTGTGGGTGACCTTTCACCCTTCCTCAGAGCCTCGGAGAACTGGTCAGCTCCTTGTTGCTTTCCTGTACTGGGCAGCCCTTTGAGGCTCTCATCCTGATTTCTGGGCTCCAAGCCGCAGCCAGACATTAAAACCACTTCATATGTGGGTTCAGAAGTCCACAGGTCATTCTGGTGTCAGTCCCACTTATTGTTCATGTTTCACTTTTTCTTGTCGTTTCTGGCACATGGGGTATTTTTCTTTCATATTTGGTTGTATATCTAAGGATATCATCTTATCTAGTATTTCTGTGACTGTAACCATAGCGGGACGGGGAAGCTCTTTCACATTCATTCCATCTACTATATTGCTGAAAGTTCAAGTCCAAATCCTTAGCGTAGTGTATGTAGCCCTTTGTGAGCCAGCCCCCATTTACCTCTCCTGCATAAACTTAGCTTTTAAATTTTACAAACTTAGCTTTTAAATTTTACACTTCAGCAAATTGAACTATTTGCACACCACAAACTGTAACGTTTAAAAGCTCAAGTTTTAGAGTCCAGCTGTTGGGTTTGGAACCTGTCTTCATTCTTTCATAACTTGTGATCTTGGAGACTTATCCTCTCTGTGCCTCAGTTTTCTCATCTGTAAAATGGCAGCACCTGGCATATAGTAAACCTAATCCCTATTAGCTCTGTCGTGGCTGCTGTCTCCAGGAGGCCACACCCTCAGGCTTCTGTACCCTGGCATGTGCTTGTTCGCCCAGGAAGTGCCCATCTCCCCTTGACTGCCTTCCTTGATTCCTCTCCACAGAGTGGCTTTTGCTCCAGCTGTGCTTGGGATCTCATTCTATAGTAGTTCTCACTTTCTAAGTCATTGCCCGTTTACGTGTTTCCCTTCCTTCCCAGATGTCAAGACCCTTGAGACCAGAGCCTTGTTTTTCTTGGTGCTTGAAGTTCCTGGCATTCTCCGTGGTACTTGGTGACTGCTTGGTGTGGCCTGTTGAGTTGAATTGCATTGAATTTCTCTGGTTGAGTAGAGGCAAGGGCTTTGAAGTGGTTTGAGACCCAGATGCAGGGAAAGAGAACAGGAAGGATTATTTTTTTCGCAAGTTTTGTGCCAAGTTGATGAAAGTGTGACTGGGACACAGGGTAGCAATTCTCAGTCTAGCTGAGGGTGCCAGAGACTTAAAGCAAGCCAGTTACCAGAAAAAGCCACTAAATCCTGAATATTAAAGTAGTTTCCGGCCTTAAGAATGCATGCCCCACTTTCCATCCCCAAACTCGGCTTCTCTGAGTGCCAGGCAGAGGACAAACTAATTATAATACCTAGTAGGCTCTGAGAACCTGTAATTTTAGAATAAGGCTGCACTTCTAAAAAGGACAGTTGCTCTAGGAATGGATGATTCTACGTGCCGGGGGCCTCGAAGGAGACCAGGGTGTGAAAGTTCAGTACCCAGCTGTTTAGAGCTAAGTGTCACCCATGCCTATGCCTGCCCATCACATCCAGCCCAGTTAAGGTTTCTGTCCCACTGAGATTTCAGCAGCTAAAAGGGGCAGCTTGGATAGGTCTGGGCAGAGCTAAATAGAGTCTGTGACATCCCTCATCAGGTCTGCCTGAATTCTCTGGACTCTTGGGATTCTATGACAGGAATAGTCTTAGAAGAGAAGGGAAGTTGATCTTCGAGGATCCCCAGAGGGTGTCCATCAGAAAGTAGTCTGGTGGGAGTTGTGAACAATGACAGCACTGACTCTCAGTCCCCTTGGCTGGAATTTCAGGATTCACTTCAACTCAGAGGTAGGCACAGAGCTAGGGGGTGGCGGACAGCCTGGGCCAATACACATGATTTCCAATAGTTACTTCCTGATGACTCTGGGTGTTCACTTCTGTGCTGGGTGCTGTTGCTGAAGATACCAAAATAGTAATGCCACAGCCCCTCTCCTCAGCGAGGAGAGCTTGCCATCTAGTTGGAGAGAATTCCCAGCACACAGGAAGCGGCAGCCTGTTATGCAAGACGGTAATTTTGCGTGATGCTGCTGTGTGCAGATCTGCCCCTTCAACAGCCTGGTGCTTTTGCTCAAAAGGAGCTCTTCTCTTTCTGAGGTTTGATCATCTGTTTATTTTTTTCTTGGATGGTTTGTGATCACTGTTACAGACTGATCTGAGATTACTAGGACCATCTTTTTCATTTCTGAGGATGACCCCAAGTGTGTCTTTAAGAACTCCTCCTCTTTCCCATGTCTTTAAATAATGACAAGTTAATTTTACAGTGTCGCTTGCTGATCTCCAAGGTCTTCTAGGGGCAGATCACCAGCAATTGCTGCTTTTGAGGCATCAGGATTTTTCCTGTGGACTCTCCGATCATTTCTTTGCCTTTTCTAGTCTGATACCATTTTTCTAGGAGAATGATTGCTGAATCAGGCTCTCTGGGAGTGAATCTTGGAATCTGTTATTGAAGATTGCGGGAAAGTTGAGCAAAGTGAGATCTGAAACAGTTGTGGATGGATTTATGGTTGGGGACTCCAAGTAGCTTAGGTGATCGGTAGTCTCAGGCAGTTGTGGAAGCTCTACTAGGTTGTAAAGGACCCAAGCTCCTTCCAGTTCCCTGCTTTGTCATTCTTAAGGTGCGGCTGTTTTCATTGCCCAAAATGGCTGTCATGGATCCAACTATCACACCCACATTCCAGGCAGCAGGATAGAGAACGAGAGAGGGAAGGATGATGTCCCCCCCATCTTTTAAGGCTACTTCAAGAAAGCCTTTTGCCTCTACCATTTTCTGTCACTCAGGGAAAGTTACTTAATATGTCAGAGCCACAATTACCTCATTTGTAAAAGGGCATGATAATACTTACCTCAGGAGGTTGAGGATTAGAGAGAATGGTATAGAGTGCCTGGCACTGTGCCCAGCCCACAGCGAGTGCTCTCTAAATGGTGATTTTTGCCAGAGGACACGTTGACTCTCTCCCTTCTTTCCCCACCATTTCTCCGTGGTCTCTACTCGCCTCTCATCTTCCCCTTTCCTTTGCTCTGGCGCCCTTTGCCCTCTCTTCCTACCTTGCCTTCCCTCCATGTCCCCTCTCTTGTCTGCCCCTCATTTTCCTGCTTCCCCTCCTGCCACCATCCTTCATCATCTTCATCCTCTACTTCTCCATCTTGTACTACCTCTTCCTTGTATTGCTTTTGTCCCTCTACCTTCCTGATGTCCTAATTAATGGAAAAACTATCATTATATTACAAGGACCAGAGGTTAGAGGTGGTGACTGGCCTTTGAACTGCAAGTCATCAATGAGTAATTTAAGAAAACTGAGTTTAATTGGTTTATTCATGAATCCATTAGGAAATACATTTGACAGCTAGTAAGCAGAGACCAGAAATAGCAGTGGCTTAAACCGCTAGAAATTTATTCTCTGTTAGGTTTTTAAAAGAAATCTGGGGGAGACAATCTAGGTATGGTCTCTCTGCTTTGCCATTCTTTTTTCCATTTTTCTTTTCTTTTTTCTTTTTTTTCTTTCTTCTTCTTTTTTAATTTATTTGGCTGTGCCAGGTCTTAGTTGTGGCACATGAGATCTTCACTGCTGCACGTGTGATCTTTAATTGCGGCATGCAGGATCTAGTTCCCTGACCAGGGATCAGACCCAGGCCCCCTGCATTGGGAGCGCAGAGTCTTAGCCACTGGACCACCAGGGAAGTCCCTAACTTTGCCATTTGCATGAATGCATGGCTTCCAACCCCAGGGTTGCATATGGTCTAAGATGGCTCCTGGAGCTCCATCATGTCAAGTTTCTAGGAAGATGTGGAGGAAAGATAAAAAGGACATATGCTAGCTGTCTCCCTCTTAAAGAGCTTTGCTAGAAGTCCCACCCAATAGCTTCCACTTCATTGGCCTCTCATAGATGCAGGGGAGGCTGAGAAGTCTTCTCGATGGACACACTGCCAACTGAAATAAAATTGGGATTCTGTAACTAGGAGAGAAGAGGAGAGTAGATATTGTATAAACAATTTGCAAGGTCTGCCACCATTCATTCAGCATTAGTTTAGCTCCTCCTGTCTGCTGGTTATTAGGACCAGTCAAGGAGTCCCCATTCCAAAGAGGAGACATAGATAAGTTAACAAGTACAGTACAGAGTGAGGATAAGAGGGCCAGCGTGCAGGAAGGTATGAGGAAGCACACCTCACCCACCAGCCAGTGGGTGCCCGGGCAGCCTCCGGGGTTTATCACGCCAGTGTCCTCTGTTGTTCAGTTCTGTGCCCTCTCTTCTGCTCTCTCCCTTTTATCCTCATCATCGTTGCCATTGGGGTGGTCTTTGCACCTTCATTCTAACCCCATCAGTAGTCCCCCAGAACCTGAGGAAGTGGGAACAGTTGGCAGCCTAGTGGGAGTCTCTGGGATAGGAGCCATGTGTTTGAAGAGCCAAGTTCCAGGCCCATAGACAGAGGCTGGTGGCAGGAGTGCAGCCTGTTCCTGGACACTCCGTGGCACTGCCAGGAGATACTGCTCCAGGAATGGGGTCGTCATTGGGAGGGATGTTTCTGACCAGGCACCTGGCATCAGCTACACTGTGCTGTCCCTGGTAGCTTGTCACAACATGAACCTTTTAGAGTAGAAAAATCCTTCTCCTGTGAAATAGGTATGAATATTTTATGCACATCGATTAATCAGGAATCTTAGGATTCTATGGTATGTATGTAAAGAAAATACAGCTTCTATTTACTATAACATTTCTGTACCATTAAACATTGATATTCCTTTTTGGAACTAAAAGGAAGTTTTAGGAATAATTTATAGGACCTGCAGTGTCTTCGATTTCCACCTCAGAACCACCTATTGCCCTCTTTCCTCTTCCACCCCTCGCCCAGTTCCGTCTGGGAAGTCAGGGAGGCAGTGTGAAGCTTGCTGCAAAGATTTTTTTTAAGACATATCCCAGCCCTTAAAGTTTCAGTCTTTCAGGGAAGACTGAAGAATTAAAAGGCTGTTAGCCCTGACCCAGGACACTCCTTATGAGCTTGGACTGTGACCCTGGGCAAGTTACTTAACCCTCCTGTCCTTGGTTTCCTTCGCTGTCAAATTGTAGTCCTGATTATACAGATCACGAGGCACGTGGGAAGTACTTGGTATATGACAGTTACTTTTGCTGCTTTTTCCCCACTGTGGTTGGACTGATAGGTTGGGGCCAGAATGTGGAAAGCTTTGGATGCTGCATTTAAGGAGCTGAATTTTATTCTTTGGGCACAAGAGAGCTGCAGAGATTTGTAGGCAGGGGTGTGACAGATCATGTCTGGGCTTAGGAGTGTCACCAGCAGGAGTAGGGAGGCTGAATTGGAGCGAGGGAGAGTCTAGAGGCAGTTCCAGGCAAGGCGTGGGCAGGGCCTGAGCCAGGACAGAGGCACAGTCAGGAGAAGGGGACAGTGGATGGTTGAGAAGTCAGTGGTAAGGAGGGACCCTCTGGTGCTGGCATTTCAGCCTGTGTGACTTGGGTATGGTGTCCTATTGATGGCACATTGGAGGAGTCACAGGTGGAAGGTGGCAGGAGAGGAAAGAAGCACGTGGTGATCAGCTCTGCAAACAGACTGAGCATGTGCCACCTGCCAGGCAGTCTGCAGGGCACAAGGGTCAGGGATGCTGGACGCCTGGCACAAAGGTCACCAAGTGTGTTTTCGATGCATTAGGAGGCGCTGCAAGGCCTCCGTGAGCTGCTGAGACCGTCAGTAGGAGAGCCGCCCAGGACAGAGATGGAAGATGCAGTCACAGTGCGCGAAAACCCCAGTAGGTAGTTTGTGCTGTGAGCAGGGAAGCCAGCCAAGGACAAACCCAGGGAGGGGTCTGTGTAAGGGAGGTTTCAGGGGTGGGTAAAGTAAGAGCAAGCAGCAGAGGGCGGACCCCCTGGAGGAGAGGGCTTCAAGAAAGTGGTGGCAGTGCCCTTGCACTGTGTGGTGGAGGAGAAGGGCCTCTTAGATTGGTGAGCAAGAGGAGGTCATGGGGAACCTTTGAGAGCTGAAGGCAGCTTCTCACTGGTGGTTGTTATAATACTTTGTATAGTCATAACAGTTTGCCCTGAGCATTCATCATCATGCCCTCTCACCAGTCTGTCAGGCAGGGGTGTGGCCCCATTTTATGGCTGAGAAGCTGAAGTGAAGCCCAGCTGACTCACCTGACCCTCACTGGGTAGGGTGGGGGTTGGTTGCTTCCTAAAGGAGGGGCTTCCTCAAGGACATCACAGACCTGATCAGGTGAGGCAGGGGGCTGACAGGAAGGGCACAGCTAAGGCCTGGGGCTGTGTGTGGGGAGCACGGTGAACTTGACCCTGGGGCGAGGTAAGGGAGAAGGCTGGAGAGCGAGGCAGAGCCTGAATCAGGAAGGGCCTTGGATAGCACGACCAGGAGCCTGGGTTTGTTTTCGGTTTTTGGTTTTTTTTTTCTGGGTTTGTTTTTATGGTAGCAGGGACTTTTTGAAGAGTCCTAAGCAGGGAAATAGATGTGACCAGACTTCTGATCTAGAAAGATAGTCTGACTGAGGAGGGGGCAAAGAATGGAAGTCGGGGCCTCTGAGAGACTTTGGAGTAATTTAGATGAGAAAGGAAGAGGGTGGGTCAGGGAGATGTTTGGCACTTGGATGACAGTACTTGGTTTGTTTGGTATTTGGATTATTTGGATCTTTTTTTTTTGGCTGCGTTGGGTCTTCATTGCTGCACAGGGGCTTTCTCTAGTTGCAGCGAGCGGGGGCTACTCTTTATTGTAGTGTGCAGGCTCCTTATGGCAGTGGCTCCTCTTGTTCCAGAGCACGGGCTCTAGGGTCACAGGCTTCAGTGGTTGTGGCACATGGGCTCAATAATTGTGGCTCACAGGCTCTAGAGCTCAGGCTCAATAGTTGTGGCTCACAGGCTCTAGAGTTCAGGCTCAATAGTTGTGGCACATGGGCTTAGTTGCTCTGCGGCATGTGGGATCTTCCCAGTCCGGGGACCAAACCCGTGTTCCCTGCATTGACAGGCGGTTTCTTAACCACTGCGCTGCCTAGGAAGTCCCGATTATTTGGATCTTGTGGGGACATTGGGGGATGAGGGGATAGCTTCAAGGAGTCTCACTTCAAGAATGAGACCCCAACCCAGGATCCACCCAAACATAAAGCAGGGAGGCAGTAGTAGAATCCATCTCATTGTCGACCTGGCTGGTGGAGTTTGTTGGTTGACACTGAAGGTCCTGTGACTCCTCAAGGTCAAGGGTGAGGCTTCAGAATGGGCAGCCCTGTAGATGAGACGGACAGACAGACAGGCCCCTGTAGACGGGTTGCTGCAGTCTTTCTCCCCATGTCCAGCATGGGGGTTGTTTCTGGCCCCAGGAAGCCCTGCCTTGTGCAGTGTGGAACTCTTAGAGCCAGGAAGACAAGCAGCCCCCTGGAGGCCCTTGTCCTTCTGCTTTCTCCCTCTAGTTGCTTCTTCCAGACTTGGGCTTGCATGTTTGTTAGGAGGCAGGAAAGCCAGACCACTCCCAGGCCCAGACCTGTTTGGGCCACCTGGCCTGCCAAGTGGGTGGCGTTGACCCTCCTGTGGCACCAGGCCCCCTGCTCCCCTTTGGCCCTAGGCTCTCAGCTCCCGCTTTTGGCCAACAAAGGTGGGATTGCATCAGCTGCTGCTCCTTACAAGGCCCCAGGGGTTGCTCTGGGTGAGCTCACACTCTGTTTCCATCTCTCCAGATTTGACTTGGGCTGAAATTCTGCCTCCGGGCCTGTTGCAATGTCTGCCTGGCTTCTGGGGCCTGAGCCCAGGCTGCCCTCTGTTTACCCTCAGGATGAACTTTAGTCACATTAGCTTATTTTTATGGTAAAATGTTTATTAATATAAAAGTATCACATAGACAGATGAGAAAATTATATGACAAAAAGAGACCGACTAAGGACTTCCCTGGTGGTCCAGTGGTTAAGAATCTGCCTTCCAATGCAGGAGACGCAAGTTCAATCCCCGGTCAGGGAACTGAGATCCCACATGCCATGGGGCAACTAAGCCCACGTGTCTAGAGCCCATGCGCGCCACAGCAAAGAGCCCATGCACCCCAATGAAAGGTCCCACATGCCACATTTAAGACCTGATGCAGCCAAATAAATAAATAAATATTTTTTAAAAAGAGAGAGACTGACTAGATGTAGGACCCTAGCTCCACGCCCCAGGTGAAGGTAAGGATGATCAGTTTCCTGTGTATTTTTCCAATACTTTTCCATGCACATACTCGTGTGAACTTGTATTTTTCCTCTTCCTACTCCTATCCCCTGTGGCAGTGGGGAGCATGCTAAATTGTTTTGACACCTAGCTTTTTTCACTTGAGTATATCTTGGGAATCGTTCTTTTCACAACAGCACGTACAGTTCCTCTGCATTCTTTTTTTAAACCGTTTTTGTTGTACAGATGATGTATATGTAGTTTGACCAATAATTTTCCAGCAAACATTCATGTAACTAGACATTAAAATGTCTTAGATTTGTCAACTGAACTGTGGCATACAAAACATCTTCACAGCTGCTTTCTGGTGCAATCATCATAGCACTGTGGGGAAGAGAGACCAGAAGAATCTTTTGCAGGTTAGGATACTCTATGAACAGTGAGGAGGTGAGAGAGGTTGGTGCTCGTTTAATGAAGAGCAAAACAGGGTCTCTCCTTTAAGAGACTCAGATTGTTTGGGGAATAGGACCTAGAGGTACACACACATCTACCCAGAAAGAGCATGGGAAGCAGCATCTCTGGGGTGAATGTGGTGGGTGGCAGATACTTAGGGGCAAGCTTCCTGAAAGGGAATCAAATGTGTAGGAATGAGACCAGTGATAAAGGGGGGGCATCTCTGGCAGGATAGCAGCACGGGCAGAAGCACAGAGATGCGAATGGCAGAGGTTCAAGGCCCCCTGGACACCACTACCAGCCTGATCTAATCATTCAGCCAGCAAGTGGTTAAATCCCTGCTCTGTGTCCAGCACTTTTGGGTCCAGAGAGCATCAGGCACAGCTCAGTGCCTGCCCGCCATATGCTCTCCAGCTCTAGCCAGGAGATGCTAGATGCACAACAGGCAGAACTAATTGATGGTGATAGAGATCAGGATAGTGGTTACCTCTTATTAAGGCATTGACTGGGAAGAGGCATGAAGAACTTTCTGGGGTGCTGGAAATGTTTGCTGTCTTGAGCTGGGTGATGATTTTGTGGAGTATATGAATGTAAGATTTCGTGTAGCTATGTACTTAAGACTGATGCAGATTGCACACTCTAACTGTGGGTATGTTATACCCCTGTTATAAAGCAAACAAGAAAAGAAATAAATAGCACATCCCCAGATTAAATAAATAAGTAAAATGCAATAGCAAGAAAGTGTGGAAAGGGCTATGCTTGGAAACACGCGGAGACTTTAGGAGCATACTGCAGGAGGCTTGTCTGAAGAAGTGGTGTAAGCTGAGATGTGAAGGATGAGGAGGCATAAAGGGATGCGATGTCCACAGGTAGGAGGAGCAGCCTGTGCCAAGGCCCAGAGGCAGAGAGTGCCTGGTGCTCTAGAAAGTTTAGGGTGAACGGTGTAGAGTTTTGAAGGGATGAGAGATGTGATTTGAGACCCTCGCTGTCTCTCACTGTTGTTTCAGAAGCCCCCCAGTGAGTCTCTGCCTCTCTCTGCTCTGATTCTGCCCACCCGCTTGCCTCAGAGTTAAGTCCACTCTTAGTAGCTAGGAAGTCAAGGCTGGCCACGTCCGGGCTCCTTATCTGTCCTTAGAGAACTGGACGCCCCAGAGAAAGGGACAGTTTGCCATGCCCAGATGTGCTCCGCGTTCTCGGCTGCCTTGCCTGGCTCACCTTGGCCTTCCCTAGGAGTGCCTTTTCCCAGCCTTCTGGTCTGGCTAAAAGTAGGGCCATGACACCTAACTCCAGAATCATCACGGCTTCTCCTGAGTTGGAAATATTTCTTCCTCTGAAGTGTCCATCTCTTGTGTGACCTCCATCACACAGCTGTTTGCACCCTCACCCTCTTCAAGGGCAGTCTCTGTCTTCCTCCTTTTGGCATCACCCCTGTAGGACAATTGTACATGGTCAGTTCCCAAATCAATCCCATAAACGATTTTTTAATTGAATGGGGCTCTGGCTGGAGGTAGATGGAAAGGTGCTACAGGGAAACATAAGCAGAGGCTGCCTGGGAAAGCGTCAAGACTTTGGTGCTTCCAAATTCCTGACAGTTATCAACTTTCAGGATTTGGGAACAAGGAATAGAAGTTGCTGGGAATTCCCAAAATCGTAAATTACACTGTATCTTTCATAACACCTTATTTATGAGGGTTTTTTTTTCTTTCTTTCTTTCTTTTTTTTTTTTTTTTTTTGGTCTGTGCTGCACAGCTTGTGGGATCTTAGTTCCTCGACCAGGGATGGAACCCAGGCCCCCTGCAGTGGAAACACGGAGTCCTAACCACTGGGCCACCAGGGAATTTCGTGTTTATGACGTTTTAAATGAGAATGAGAGACTGTTATAAACGGAATTATTTTTCTATGATAAAAGTTTCAGAGGTTTTACTATAAAAGAAAATAAAAATATATAATAGTAAATGCATGGTTTATTATTACTGGGAACAATATATTGTGACAAGATTATATATTTTATTAACATGTAAAAATGATCTCTACTGGATATAGATATTTGATAATAGAAGATGTTAAGGGGAAAAAACATTAACATAAAATGAATGCCAAATAAAAATCACTTAATGATTTAAGGATAGTACCACAATTCAGTTAAAAGTTAATATTAAAGTAAAATTAAGATTTTTTTATTTTTAAATATCCAGACACTAAAATTTACCCTTTACAGTGTGCAGTTCTGTGAGTTTTGGCAAATTCGTCGTTATTAACCACTGCCATAATCCAGGTAAAGAACTGTGCCCCCTAAAGATCACCCCCTAAAGATAATGACATTCCCTTGTGCCGCTCCTTTGTAGTAAACCTGCCCGTATCATTTATCATTAACTCCTGCTCTGTTCTCTTTTCCTATAGTTTTACCTTGTCCAGGATGTCACATAAGTGAAATCATACAGTATATAGCCTTTTGAGTCTTTCACTTGGCGTAATGTATTGCAATTTATCTGTTGTTGGTGCATATATCAGTTGTTTGTTCCTTTTATCGTTGAATAGTATTCCCTTGTAAGGATGTACCACAATTTGTTTATCTGCTCTTCAGTTGAGGTACATTCCAGTGTTTGGTGACTTTGAATAGACATTCATGTGCTAGTTTGAACATAGGTTTTCATTTCACTTAGGTAAATACCTAGGAATGGAATTGCTGGATCTATGGTAAGAATATGTTTAACAGCCAAACTATTTCCCAAAATGGCTATGCCATTTTACATCCCTGCCAGCTACATATGAGAGTTCCAGTTTCTACACAACCCATTGGTGCTTGGTATTGTCAGTTTTTGTTTTGGCCATTCTAATAGGTATGTAGCGGTATCTCGTGGTTTTAATTTGCTTTTCCCTGGTGACCAAGGATGGTGAGCATCTTTTTCTTGTGCTTATTTGTCATCTGTATATCTTCTTTCTGTTCAGATCTTTTGCCCATTTCCTATTGGGATGTATCAATATACATCTCATTGCTGAGTTTGGGGAGTTCTTTATATGTTTTGGATACAAATCCTTTGTCAGGTATATGATTTGCAAATATTTCTCCCACTAAGTGGCTTGACTTTTCATTTTCTTAGTGGTGTCTTTTGAAGAGCAGAAGCCTTTAATTTTGATGAAGTCCAATTTATTAAAAAATGTTTTGATATGAATTGTGCTTTTGATGTTATATCTAAGATCTTAACCCAAGGTCACAAAGTTTTTCTTCTGTGTTCTCTTCTAAAAGTTTATGGTCTTTTAATTTTTATTTAGATTTATGATCCATTTCTAGTTAATTTTTATAAAAGATATAAAACACATGTTAAGGTTTTTCTATTTGTAATTTTTGTATTTGAGTTGTTTCAGTTGTTTCATCACCATTTGTTGAGTTCTAGCTGTTGAATAGCTGTTCACTTTTGTCAAAAATCAGTTGGTCATATCTGTGTTGGTCTAAAATGAAATTGTAAAATACACAAAGCATGGGAATTCCCTGGCGGTCCAGTGTGGCGGTCCTCAGTGCTTTCACTGCTGTGGGCCCAGGTTTGATCCCTGGTTGGGGAACTAAGATCCCACAAACCACACGATGTGGCCAAAATAAAATAATAAAGTACACAAAGCATTAATTACCCTTTCTGATAATCCTGATCTTTGATTCATGAAATGTTGTAATGTAGAAAAATTTTCCGTGATGTAGACTGGTATTCCAAATGTAGAAAAATTTCTTTCATTTTGCGTTCATGTTGGTTGAATTGTTAAGGGTGTTGTCCAAAAGGATCTTCAAGTTGGCCATACGCATACCTTCGTATAAACTTTTTTAGTGATGAAAACACTTTGCTTGTCCCAATTTTGGTTTAACTAGTGCTTTTTCTAATCAATATTGCTTTTACTAATTCACATTTTAGATCAGTCTCTGATTTTGTGTCCTAGAAGTCCACATACATCATTTCTTTGTATTTCTTCTGCAGCAAATAGTCAAATGCTAGAAAATGCCAGTGAACATTATTGGGTAGTATTTTAATAACCTAACACATGAATCTCCTAACAACGTTAACAAGCAGTACGCAGAATCACATGTCAAAATTGCCAATTTAAGGACTTATTTTGCTTCCAAACTTATTTCTTAGAATACCACTGGGAGGATTTGTATATACTATGTATAGAAATATATTAATACTTATTTGGAAGAATGACTGTGTTAGCAACAGAGCAGGCCATGAATACACACTTAGAACATGGCAGTGACTTCAAGGAGGATTTGATTAGATTGTTATCACTTCTTTCCTATGCACTCCTGACCTGGTTCCCAAAGATGTTAGCCTTAACCTTCAACTCTACGTGTTAGTTTCTTGCACTTGATTTGACTTGAAGCAGTGGATTCCTTTGAACCAGTAACATCCTTAGGTTGACTGTTAAGCTTTAATTATCACAAGAGGATTATAATATCTTTTCCCAATTTCTCAGTTGATGTTTCTCAGGCTTTGGGGTTCAGTACAATGTAAATTTCCCAAGAAATGTTGGGAAGGAAGCCTTGCATGCAAATACTAATTGAGAGATGTCACAAAGCAGGACTTGACGAAAGCTGAACGTCATAGGGTTCCCTGGCTGGTGAGCTCCCCAGGGCAGCTGCTGTGTCTCATACAGCACAGCGTCTCTGGGACTCTGTTTGGCACCTGACCTAAGGTGGGTGCCTGGTCCATGGAGGGTGCTCCTTGAAAGTTGCTGGCGAAACAGATGGGTTTCCAACCAGGGGCTGGAAGCAATGTGTAAACAGCTTTGGCTGGCAAAGATGATTCAGGTTGTAGAGGCTTGTGGAAGATGAGCTTGGAAAACTCTGAGATCTCTGTTGTGCCAAGCCTTGAACGAGATGCAGAGAAGCTTGGTTTTTTTTTTTTTTTTTGAAGTTTGGGTTTTTATATTCTGGACACTCACTGCAGAGAGAATTGAACATGATACAACTGAGTCTTCATTGGCTCAGAGCCATGCGATGAGCTGAAAGCAGAACAGCCTTTTTCCTCTTTATTTTTTATTTTAAAAAAGGTCAAAGCTACAGAAAAGTTGAAAGAACAGTGCAATGAACTTTTGTATTTCCTTCACTGAGGTTTACCAATTGCTAACAATGTTACGTTTGCTCAACATTATGTCATAGGCAGTCCACATTCCATATTTGTTCGATTGCTTTCTTGTGATCAGGTCCGGGTTAACATTACTTATAGGAACCCGCAGAGGTGACGAGTGCTTCCTGTTACTTCACATCAGGAAGCATGATGATGCCCGTTGCCCCTGTAAAGGTGATGCTGACTTTAGTCACCTGGTAGGTTGGTGTCTGTGAAGGCTACTTTTGTTTTAAGGCAGAGAATTTTGGAAGGAAATTTTCACTGACTTTTGGGAATAACTGATAGCCATGTTGGAAAAGAGACTGTTCCTCTGTCAGTTGCACTTGCTATTGAGAAACATCTTGGTGTAGTCAGAAAAGCCCCGAGAGCCAGGAAGCCGGGACTTGGAACTCAGCTCTGCAACCATCTTTCCCCATGACTGTAGACAAGTTATGTCATCTCTCTGGGCTGAGCAGTTGTACATATAAGGAAATTGTCACTCAGAGAAATGAAGCAATTTGCCCAAGGCCACTCAGCTAGTGAGTGACAGAGCTGGGGTTCAAACTCATTTCTGGTTGGGCCAAAGCCCTGCCCTTGCCCTCACGCCAGTCTGCGTCCTCTGAGGAGGCTGGTCATTGTCAGGGTGGCAGCAGGCTCTGGTGCTCAGAAGTGAGAGAACCACCAGCGCCTGGAGGATGTGGGGCGAGAGGGAAGAGGGGGTGCCTGTCCCGCCAGGGCTCCTTTCCACACGTGGTGGGCGGCTCCGTAGCAAGGCGGGCACTTCAGGCAGGCTGGTCGGCCACCCTCTGAATAAAGGCTTTCGGGTGGGTGTGACCGAGGTGAGCTGCCTGTCCAGACAGGAAGGTACGGGCCTCACGTCACTGGCCTTGGCCCATGTTCGGGTCAGTGCCCAGGATCCCCAGATTGGCCCATGGATCCCCAGGGTGATCTGGAGGAATGGGGGAGGCACTGCTTCAGCTGCCTGGGTGCCTGGGGGTGGGAGAGGGGAGACAGGAAATGTTAATGGGGGAAAGGTGCACAGAGCCTTGCCAAGCAGGTCACTGTGGGTGGGGAGACACCGCCTACTTACTCTGGTCGCCCCAGGATTGGGGCAGAGGTTCTGGAGCAGGCAGCCAGGGAGGAGGACCGGGCCCCTGCCAGCGCCTCCGGCCTGTCGCCTTCCCTGTTAGCAACTCTTCCGCAGCAAGTAGCACCTGCGCGCTTGGTGAGGAGCACCTGTCCTCACACTTGTGCAGCGTCCCTCCCCGGAGCAGTTGTTTTGAGGAAATCAGTGGCTCCGGCTCATTCTGGATATAGTTTGTCAAGGCCATGTCTTCCTGTGTTGCTGGAGAGCTGAGAGTCCAAGAGGGTCAGCCTCCCCGAGTTCCAGCTGCTTCTCCCTGCATTGTTCATCCCCACAGGCCTCCAGGGAAGAGACTGAATTCAGGACTGGGGCCAAAGCAGCCCTACAAAGAGCAGACTGTGCTATGTGGGTCCTGCAGGGAGTTCTGGGCAGTTCTTCTGCCCCTGGTTCATGGCCTCCTCGGGCCCTCACTTTTGGAGGGACCTCCGGGGCTCGGGCAGCCGGGCAGGCTGGGGCCGAGGGGGCCTGGAGAGAGAAGCCCAGAGGGAAGGCGGTGTGAACGGTCACCCCCGCCCCCGCCGCCGCTGGTTGTAACACTCGGGACAGCAGCAGTGCTTTACCTGAGTGTGTGGGGGGAGCCCCTTCTAGCATCCTGCCAGGTGAGGCTGGAATCCGTACTGGGAGCCTGATATGACCCAACGTGTGCGGCCTTCCGCTCCCTGAACGAATTCCTCCAGTGTCATTACTAAGTCATTCAGCCTTGGTGTTTCTCCATCTCGTCCCGCACACCACTCCTCCTGGCTCCTGAGTCCTGAGAAGTGACATTGCAGGTTTTTGACCAGTTTTCACCCTCAGGGCTCCTGCAGGCTGTCGTGCAGGTGTAAAATCCAGAAGCGGCTGTCAGAATGTTGTGAGAATTGCAAGGTGAGGGCCTGGGCCAATCTTCCGACGCTCCAAGGTGCTTCGATGTTTAAAAAGTATGTTCTGGGCTCCCTGAGGTTTGATAACTCTTGTTTTTTGTCCTTTTACTCCCTCACCTCTGGTTCTCCCTTTCCTCTTTGGGAGACTTCGTACTTTCCAAATATTTGTTAACTAGGCCCTTATCTGGGACTTTAGAAAGCAAGCAGACAGGTGTGCGCTGAAAAAGGAAAGGGAGAACAGAAAGCAAGTACTGAAAATGCCTCTGAGATCCACCACCGGGCAAGCTTCACCTCACTTCCTGCTGTCAGTACTCACCCTTAGTTCCTGAGCTGATTTCTTTCAAGTGAGGTCCAGAGCTTGTGTTAGGGAGAAAGCAAGACATTTTTTGAAGGAGACTCCTGGCTCTTCTGCCCAGCTTCATTGCAAAAGACATTGATACTTGTTTTAAAAACAATTACAACTACAATCATGTAAAGGTTATTGATCTCCCCACCATCACACTCCTCGTTCCCTTCTTCTAATTCCAGACCTTTCACAGTTGTTTATGTTGTAGGGCAGGTGTTTGTCAGCTCTGTATTGCAGTCCCGTAAAATGGGCATGAGGCCGACGTGCAGTTCGACCACTGGCTGTTTCCTCCCAGCTGTGTGTCCCAGCTGTCCACCTGTGGCACTACATCTGTGCCACCTGCAGGGTTGGCAGAGAATCCATGACGTGCATGTGCCAGAATGTTGCATCTTGAGATAGACTTCCTCAGCTTTCCTGCTTCATCTTGCTACTCTCTAAAATAACGATATCTCATGTTTGTTTCATGCTTTAAAAACGTTTTTTGTTTTATTTTGCTTACTAAACACAGCACATATTCATTATAGAAAATTTAGAAAGATCAGATAAGCAATAAGAGAAGAAATAAAAATGACCCCTAAGGGATAACCATCATTAACATTTTGGCATATAAATTGTATAATACAAATGTTTTTCATATTTAATGTCTCATCTGAGCTTGGCTGCTTCCATTTGGAAGGCATGTGGATATTAGTTCCATCTTACAGATGGGATAACTGAGCCACAGAGAGGTTAGAAGGTTGCCCAGAGGTACACAACATAGTAAAGACAGAGCTGGGAGTGTACGTGTCATGAAGCCCAGCACCAACAGTGCTCTCTCCACTGTATCCCTCTACCTTCTCACTTCCAGATAGAAAGGAGTCCTGCTGGGGGATTTCAGCGGGACCTGGGCAGTTGCTATCATTTGTTGAATTGCCTGATCCAAAAGTTAACAAACGCCTAGAGGAAAGCATCTCATGACATTTTGGCCCCTCATTGACGCAGGAGAAGAGAGAGAAGGAAAATGTGCTCCTGAGATTTAAAGTGTTGCCCTTCTAGCACTTGGCTTCATCACCTTGATTATTGGGGCTTTGGGGAGCTGCACACTGAGAGAGCATGATAAACAAAGGAGGAGGAGGGTCGAGAAACCTTCTAGTGACAACGCTGCGGTAATGAGAGGCTTCACCTGGAGAAGATGGCTTTGGGGAGGAGGAAGGTGCAGGCTGAGACTTGGTGACCGGAGGTCAGACAGGACAGGACCAGGAGTGGAAGTTAGTTGGATGGAGGGTCTACTCACCAGGATTAGGGAGACTATAGCATTAGAGGGCTTTGGGAATGGAAGTGCGAGGGCTTCGGGAGTGGAAGCGCGAAGCAGGACCCTGGAGTGGTTGAGAGCTCCTGCCCTGAAGGCAGTCGGGCTCCTGGCCTGCATCCTGGTTTCCCCAGCCTGTTCTGGCCCCTGCCACCCGTCTCTGCTATGTCTCTCTCCACCTCCCTCTCCTGGACCTAGGAGCCTGCATTTCCCCTACCTAGAACACCCTCGGTCTATGTAAACAAGATTCATCTGCCCATTCTTTGACTTTATTTTCTTCTCTGAACCCTTAAGTGTTTTCTCTAATGAGCATATTTTACTTTTAAGATCATTTCTGGATGACCCAGCTCTCCTTGGCCTTGACCCCTCCCTGAGGCTTCCAGCAAAAGGCCACTTCCTCCCTGAGGACTCAGCCGCCCTCCCTCCCCTTCCCCTGTTTGTGTGCAGCCAGGGTGATTGCAGGTACTGGTCTTCTCTTCCTCCTGGACTGGAGTGTAAACACTTTAAAGGCTCCTGATAATTTGTTACCACCTCCCCACCCCCTTCCTGAGAGGAGCTGAGGCCTAGGAATGCCTGTTCCAGTGGGTTCTGCACTGCTTCTGGGTGGGGACAATGGAGCCGAGAAGAATGAACCACCTCCCCCAAGGTCACCCGGCAGATTAGCAAAAGAGATGCCCGGACCACCGTTAAGCCCCCTCAGCCAGCTGCTTCTGGGCCATGTGTTTTCCCCTCCACCCATTTCTACCCATTGATGGTAACCCTGATAAGCTCCTCTTTTGACTGGAGTGGTCTGGAGCTCAGGCTCAAATGCCCCTAGAAAACTGAAGCCTGAGGACAAATGATCTCTACAGGGCTACTTCAGACTGGGCTGGGAACGAAAGGCTTTTTTCCCATTGTAAAAAGTTATTCTTTTATTCAGCAAGATTTGTTAGATAATTACTGTCTGCCAATCACTCCTCTCTACTGTCTGCCAATCCTCTCTTGAGGATCAGCGTGATTATAACAGACGAAAATCTCTGGAACAGACGAAAATCTCCAGCTCATGGAGTTTATGTTCTTTAGGGGAGAGATAAGCAGTAAACAGATCTGTAAAAAAGTACACACACATATGTATAGGTACATACATGTATGTGTGTGTGTGTAAATATATATATATACACACATATTTGTGTATATGTGTGTGCACACGCACACACACATTCCAGATGGTGGTAAGAGCTACAGAGAAAATTGAAGCAGGGAAGAGAAATGGAAGTACCTGAGGGTGTGCTAGGGTGGTTTTTAAATCGGGTGGTCAGGTTGACTGTCACATTTGAGCAAATCCCCGAGGAGGTGAGGCAGCAAGCCATGGGGAAAGGACATTTTCAGCTGGAGGGGACAGCTGCAAAGGCCCTGAGGCAAGCTATACCTGTTGGGTTCAAGACAAGCAAGGAGGCCATGTGCCTGGTGCCTAGTGTCCTGGGAGGGAGGTAGCAGGCAGGTGCACCAGTTTCGGAAGTCCTCCAGGCCAGCGTAAAGTTGGGCAGGAAGAGCCTGGAGGGATGTGATCACAGGAGGGATAGAATCTGACTTAAAGGGATCACTCTGCCTGCTGTGTGGAGAGTAGTGGGGTGAAGCCAGAAGCAGAGAAGCCAGTTAGGAGGCTGTTGCAATAATCCAGGCAAGAGATGATGTTGGTTTGGGCCAGGATCCTAGCAGTGGAGGTGGTGAGGCGTGATTAGATTCTGGGTGTTTATTAAAGGCAGGGGCAACCAGATTGCGGACTCCGACATTTTGGCCTGATCATCTAGAAGGTTGGAGTTGTCATTTGCTGAGATGAGAAAGGCTTGGGGGGAATGTCAAGGGCTTGGTTTTGGGTGTGTTAGCCTTGTGATATCATTGGGCATCCACGTGGAGATCTCAGAGAGGCTGGGAATGGAGAAATAAATAAGGGAGTCATCAGCATATTGGAGGTGTTCAAAGCCACAAGCCAACATAAGATCATGCAAGGAGGGAATGTAGATGGAAAGTGAAAGAGACCTTTAGAGATTGGGAGGAGAATTGCCGACTGGCGCCAGTAAAAGAGATCAATAAAGAAGCAGCCATTGAGCTCAGAGGAAAACCTGGGAGCCAAGTGAAGAAAATATATGAAGGAGAAAGGATCCAGCTCTGGTGAGTCAGGTGAGACGAAGATAATACATATTCAATACAGAAAGTTTTATTTTTTTATTTTATTTTTAAGTTTTTACTGGAGTATAGTTGATTTACAGTGTTGTATTAGTTTCAGGTGTACGACAAAGTGAATCAGTTATACATATATCCACTCTTTTTTAGATTCTTTTCCATATAGGCCCTTACAGAGTACTGAGTAGAGTTCCCTGTGCTATACAGGAGGTCCTTATTAGTCTTCTGTTTTGTATATAGTAGTGTGTATATGTCAATCCCAATTTATCCCTCCCCCTCCCCCCTTTCCCCCTGGAACCATAAGTTTGTTTTCTACATCTGTAACTCTATTTCTGTTTTGTACATAAGTTCATTTGTACCCTTTTCTAAGATTCCACATATAAGTGCTTTCATATGATATTTGTCTTTCTCTGACTTACTTCACTCCGTATGACAATCACTAGGTCCATCCATATTGCTGCAAATGGCATTGTTTCATTCTTTTTTATTGGAAAGTTTTAACAGTTGAGCAACATAAGAATAATAAATCACCTATCTATTCATACAAGGAAACTTCCTTCCATTCTTCCTATAGTCATTTTTATGAGAATCATGCTCTGTGTAGTTTTGTATTCTGCTATTTTTCACTTAACAAGTTATTAAATGTTCTATGGAAACATGAGTTTAATGGCTGGATAATGCTCCGTTTTCGGGGGCATCCTAATTTAATTACCCATTCCTTTATTATTGCACATTGAGTCATTTCTGTTATTTTTCATTATTAAAAATATTTTTAGAGTAGCACAGACATATATATACTACCAACTGTAAAATAGATAGTCAGCGGGAAGTTGTTGTATAACAAAAGGAGTCCAACTCGAGGATGGAAGATGCCTTAGAGGACTGGGGCGGGGAGGGTGGGGGGGACTCGAGGGGGGGGAGTCAAGGAAGGGAGGGAATACGGGGATATGTGTATAAAAACAGATGATTGAAGTTGATGTACCCCCCAAAAAATAAAAAAATTTAAAAAAAAAAGAAATAAATCTAAGTGAGGATAAAATGAAAAAAAATATATTTTTCATTGTTATAAAAAATTGATTTCATTATTGTAAATAACATTACATTGAGCAGCCTGGTACAGTTTCCTATGTGAGGAATTACAGAGTCAAAGGACATGATCCCTTTTAGGTGAAGCTTGAACTTCGGGGTCACAGTTTCTCCTGGACACAGAGCTGACTGCTCCTGGCTTCGCCGTCGGGCTCGTCAGTGTCCCCTCCCCCCTCGGAGAGGCTCAGCCGTCACTCTGCCCTGCTGACCCCCGTTCCTGCCTGCCTGCCCTCCACCTGGTGTCCCATCTCTCCGGGGCTAGTCCGAGTTCTGTTTCCTCTCACTAGTAGACCTGGCCTCTCCCCCTCCCCTGTGCGCTGTGCCCCTCTCCTTGCCCGCAGCTTCTTTCTGTCCCCTCACCCGGTTTGTTTGTATGGCAGCAGGAATTAGAGCTTCCCTCAGAGGCTCATTTGGAGTCTTTGGATGAAATGAACCAGTGTAGGTGCTCAACATACATGTTAGCGCGGTGCCCTCCTCTCACCGAGTCGACGAAGTGAGATCGTGTACACGAAGGCGCCTCTTGAACTGTAAAGGGCTGGCTGATGTCCAAGTCTTAATTGTTGTTTAAAGAGAAAAATGTATGAATTGCGGTGTCCAGTCCACACCCCGTAACCACGTATTCCCGCAGCAGGGCCACCAATGCGCAGGCTGGTGTGCTGGTGGCGAGAGCTGGGTGTCAGGAGTTCGGGGACTTGAATGGACTTGTCAGGCCCAGGAATGTGGCAGCTGTTTTGTGTTAGTTGGCCTCCTGCCAAGCAGTGCCAAGTGCCGCATGGGCTCCCCAGACACGTGGGTGTGGTAGTCGGGAATCTGAAGACCAGAACCGTGCTGGGAGGCTGGCGCTCAGGCCAGTCAGAGCAGCAAAAGGTCTTGGAGTATCTAATCCTGCCCTGTCGCTTTCCTCAGTGAGGACGCCGGTGTGGTGGCAGGAGACACATCTGTGTGAGTGCCCCATCCCTCAGCTCCTCAGCCCGGATCCTCCCAGGAGTGGAACAGGGGGCTGCTTCCCGCACCCAGCCTGCCAGTGCTCTGGGAGGTGGCCTTCTGTCTCCTGTTGACACCCCAGCTGGGTTTGCTGTCACCTTGGCCTCGCGGAGCCCAGCTGAAATCATCTCCAGTCCGTCCTCCAAGGCAGTTCATTTCTAAATGCTGCTCTCACCCTGCCCATCCTCTTCATACCCCCCCTAGGCCCTCCGCTGCCCTTCAGAGAAACAGCCACATCCTTCCTTGTCCCTCCTAGGCCCCAGGGATCTCCAGCTCCAGCCAGACCAGCCGACCCGTGCTCTCCGCGCCAGCCGCACGGCCCCTCTTCCCGCCCCTCAGAGGGCCTGTGCCGCCTCCTCCCTCCAAGGGGTCTCTGTTCCCCCTTTGCCCTGTCACCCCACCTGCCTGCCTCTCAGTCGGAGGCTCTGTCCTCAGGACCCCGTCCCCGTCACCCACACTAGGCTCACGTGGCGGTCGGTGTTGGCCGCTCGGCGCCCGGGTCATCAATCATAGCCGTTTGGGTTGGACACAGGATGGTGGGCGCTTAACAGATATTTATTAAGCGAGTGAATGAAAGCAGCTGGCAGCAGCCGGCACCAGAGGAAGCGTGGAGGGCGTGGGCGGCATCAGCCGCTGTGGCTCTTGAAGTCCTCGGATGAGAAGGTTCTGGAAAGGTCCCCTGCTGTGGCCCTCTGCCCGCTGGCTCCCCCCCCCCCCCCCCCGACCTCCGAAGCCTTCTCTAAGCAGGGAGGGTCCTCAGCTCTCAGGCTGCCAGGGAGAGGCCTGGCTCGCTTCTGGGCAGACCCTTCTTTGCCTCCTCAGCATCTTTCAGCATGTCATTCAGTTTTCTTTGTTCAAAACACATTTAAGTATATCTCCCTCTCTTCCCCCCGTCATGAAAGCTTCCCATGCTCATTGTAAAGCATTTGAAGAACACAGAAAAATATAGTTAAGAAAATAAGAATCCCCCCTCAGAGGGAAGCACCGTTAACAGTTTGGGTCATGCCTCTCTGGTCTTGTTTCTGTGCATTACGTGCATGTTTTCACATTGCTGCGGTTCTGTTGTCTGTGAGGACGAGGCTTTTAGCATCTCCTCGGTCCTCCGCTGCTGACGGTCAGAGGAGCTCAGTGCGCTGACCTGCGTGGGGCGGTGGCCGGGAGCTGGCAGCCGGCTGCCCCTCAGGCCCCTCTCTGGTCCCGGCTGAGGGGCCCTCCTGCCCACTCTGACCTCTTCTCCTGGCGTGTCCTCAGGAGCTCCCTGAGCCCGGCTTCTCCTTTTATTGTAGCTTAGCTCCGCGCCACAGGGCTGACGGGCTGGCCCTTGATGGAATTGGAAGACTTCTAGAATGTGGGGGGGAGGGGCTGGCTGACTTTTCTCTGGTTCCCGCACTCTCTGAACAAAATCAGCCCCTAGGCCACTCCTGGGGGTTGGCCTCAGAGGACCTGCTGGGGTGAATCCCTTCCAAGGCTGCACAGGCCTCTCATGTGCCCTGAGGGGAGTGGGGTGACCTGGATGGACAAATGGGGAGCAGAGAGCACCGTGGAGCTGCTGGTCTGGAAAACCAGGGCACTGGGTCAGGACCAGGTTAATGATTGATGGGGAAACTTGGGAGCGCGTCGACCAGGCTCCCGCACCCATGGCCCCTCTGATGCTGAGCAGAAGCCCTTGATTCAGAGGCTGTGTCTCCTTATCCCCCTGCAGTGAGGGGAGGAGGAGATGCAGCGGCTGGGTCGTCCCAAGGGGTGGCGGAAGGGGCAGAGGTGGAGAAGGGTTTGGACCCATCTCTCTGAAAGGAGCACAAACCCAGAGCAGGGCGCCCTGTCAGCTCTCCCTTCTCACGGTGGATTGTACAAGGCAGCGAATTGGGACATTCTGGGTGTAGGTCCCTGGAATTCCCAAGGCCAGCACATGTCCAGACCTGGAGTGTCACTTGCTCATTGTCATCCCCTGAGGTGGGCCAGGAGCGATGACAGTAGCAGTGGCCACAGCCCCTGGGTGTTGGGTGTTTACGCCCAGCACTGTTGAGCGCTTGCTGTGTGGTTATCTCATCCACATGACTGCTGCTTAGGTTAGGTGGTCGTTGCGCAGCTTTAGGGCTGAGAAACTGAGGGGTTGGTGTCTCCCCCAAGTCACAGAGAGGGAGAGGCAGAGCCAGGGTTTGAACCCAGGCCTGACACAGAAGCCTGTGGAATGAACGTCTCTGGGGCACTCACTGCATCTCAAGGGCAGCATTACACGAAAACGGACATAGTGGCAACTGCAACAACTGGACCCAGTGTGGCTGGGGTTAATGTTTTTAGTCTGTTTATTCATTCAGAGGGTGTATGTTGAGTACCCAGGTGCCGGGGACCTACCTCTCCAAAGTAGATAGAGGGCATTGTGTGGGAAACTGATAACATGGCAAGGACAGACCAACTAACAGACGTTGCAGCTTGATGCGGAACCGCCTAGGTCAGGGTTGCAGTAGGGTGGCACAGAATGGGGCTAGTCAAGGAGAGCTTCCTAAAGGAGCAGGTGCGGGCAGGTCTGGAAGGAAAGTAGGCCTTAGCTAGTGGCAGGGATGGCATTCCAGGCTGACGCCGGTGTGAGCCTCCATGTTCAGGGAGTGATGCTGTACACGGGGCGTGTGGAATGAGCTGGAGAGGGAGCCCAGGATCAGAGCCTCTGGCTTTCTTTAGCACACAGCAGTCATTTTCTGGCAGGGAGTATCCAGAAGGGCTTTAACCAGGGTGTTCTTTTTTTTTAGTAAATTTATTTATTTTTATTTATTTTACTTATTGGCTGTGTTGAGTCTTTGTTGCTGTGCACAGGCTTTCTGTAATTGCAGAGAGCGGGGGCTACTCTTCGTTGCGGTGCACTGGCTTCTCATTGCTGTGATTTCTCTTGTGGAGCGTGGGCTCTAGGCACACGGGCTTCAGTAGCTGTGGCACACGGGCTCAATAGTTGTGGCTCACGGGCTCTAGAGCACAGGCTCAGTAGTTGTGGCTCACGGGCTTAATTGCTCCGCAGCATGTGGGATCTTCGCAGACCAAGGATCGAACCTATGACCCCTGCATTAGGTAGATTCTTAACCACTATGCCACCAGGGAAGCCCAACCAGGGTGTTCTTGACAGAAGCAGTTCTTGGCATCTAGACAAAGGATTCAGGGGTGATGGTTCCAAATTGAGGCTAAGAGCAGCTTCCAGATCCAGCTGGGTAGGGACTTATCAGCTTCTGGTCCAGTCTTACCCAGCACCACATGCAAGGTACACCGCATAGTGATTAAGACTTAAGCCAACCTGCCTGAACTCAAATCCTGCTGCTCCAGTTACTGTGTGACCTTGACTCAATTACTTTCCCTCTCTGTTTCCCACAGTTTTCTCATCAGTTAAATGGAGATAATAATAGTACCTGACTCTTAGGGCTGTTGTGAGGATTAGATGTGTCAATATACACAGAGCGTGCTGTATTAAAAGCCCTTGGATAATTGGAAGCTGCTACCACTGTGATTGAGGTGGTGGGCTCAAGGCTTGGAGCTGTGACCCACCCTTGGGCTCTGATGCAGAGGGAGGCCTAACAGAATATGTCACAGCTGAATGGGGCCTGACACAGACCGACCTCACTCTGAGCATACAACCTGGTGCGGGGCAACAGGGAAGCTCCATTTCCTGACGATGGCTAGACTTGGTGGCAGGATTAGTGCCCCAGGTGGCTTGGTTGCTCAAGCCCCAGACCAGGCCTCTCTGGAGCTCTCATTTGGGTTAAGCTCCTAACGACCTCTGCCCATGAAATCTACCTGCCCAATGGCAAGTGGATAGAGTCGTGCTCCTTGCCCAGCTTTAGCTCCTAGAAGGGGCGAGAGGGTGGGATGCTTGCTTGGCGGGCTTGTGTGAGTGTGTATACACACAACACACGTGTGTACCTGCCAGAATCAGAGTAGCCCAGGCATTTGTTTTGTAAGAATTTCCTTTGGTAGCCACTCCATTTTCTGTTCAGGGGCCACAGAGAGCACCCTTCTCGTTCTGGCTGCAGGGCCCTTGTCTTGTCTGAGGACAGCACCAACCTCTGAAGTGGGGTGAAGCTGTGACACAGAGGGTTTCCGGCTCTGGCACAGTGCCGGGTGGTGGCAATAGCCAAAACCAAGGTTTCTCAGCCACAAAGAGGTTAAACCTCATGCCAGGTGCTATTTTTAGTGCCAGGGCTGAAGAAAGGAAGAAGGGAACAGGGTTCATTGCAGGGAGAGAGGTGGGTGGGGTGGCAGCTACCTGTGAAAACCCAGCCAGTGGGCCTGGGCCTGGTGAGGTGGGGGAAAGGGCCTAGGGAATTAAAGCAGCTCCTGGCTGGGCTAGCTGAAAACACCTGGGGGGGTGGGGTTGGGGGGTGCCTTGGCGGCTGGGTAGATGGGCAGACCTCAGCTGTGGATGGAACAAGCAGGGCTGTGTGAAAATGGGTGGTTTCTGGCAAATTGCAGGGATGGGCCACACCGTAGGGTAACATCTAAATAAGCAACAGCCCAAGGGGCGTGTGTGGGTTTTAGAACAACCAGACTGCAGCTCCCCTCCCCCTGCAGCTGGTGTCCTTAAGAGGTCACAGACAGAAGGGACAGCTCCGGGCTGGGAAGGAACATCCGCCTGGAATCCAGAGACCCTGACCCCAAATCCACAACTCTAGCCAGAGCCCAGAATCGCATCTGATTTCAGGAGGCCACCACTTGCACCCCAGAAACTGAGAAGACTTCCTCCAGTCTTAGTGAAAGAACGTTCTACCAGCTGGTATGTGGAAGGGAAGCGGAGGCTCAGGAGTGTCAGGTGTACAGGGTGGCCCTGTGCGCACAGGGCCTCAGAGGCTGGGCCCGGGCTCAGGCCGTGCGGCGTCTGCACCCTGTGGTCCTCTGCTGCATCCTCTAGTGTGTTCTCCGAGAGACGCCCGCCAGGCCCGGTGGGCCTGGGCTTTTTGTCACTCTCCTCATCCGCCAGGGGAGCCCACGGGGCTGGCCTTGTGGGGACTCGTGAGGATTGCGCCAAGCCCGCCGCATAGTGGGGACTCAGTCAGCTCCTGCCCCTCCCTCCAGGATTCAGCCTCGACAGTGACCTCTGTCCCGTCTCCCAGGGTCACTCGGAGGGTTAGAGGCTATGAGGGAAATGTGTAAGAAAATGTTTTGTCAAGTGTGTGTACAGGGAAGTGTTTTTCCTCCTCTGTTTCCGCCTGCCAAGGGGCGCCCGCAGTCCTCCTGTCCCTCTCTCCCCGGCTCTCGTCACCACAGCCCGTGGGATTCCCCCGAGTCCACTGACACCCAGGCGACACGGATCCCGAGACAGTTTGTTCTGATCAGCCCCGCCCGCCTAGCGCTGTGGTCCGTGTCACCTCTGCGCTGCGGGCTCTCGGCTGTCCCCTTGTCTGCCCCTCCCGTCGCCGTGCCGCCCATCCTCTTGGCGCTGCTCCTCAGAAACCTCCTGCAGCCCCTTCCGCCACAGGCCCGGCTGAGGGTCCCTCACCCCTCACCTGCCCCTGCCTTCTCCACCTCCAGGCTTTTCAGTTCTGTGGAGCATAAGAATCAGTGTCTCCGGTCCTTGTTATTTAGAGAATCACTCATTTTTGTAGAGCGTTTTATACGTGCCGTGACGGCCACACACTGCTCTTGGTGATCATCAAGGCCCTTTACAGTGCTGTCACCAGCCCCTCCCCACAGTCCCTCTCTCCTCTTCTGTCCTGCTGCTGTTTCAGTTAGGATTGTGTTCGACGGCACGAAACTGAAATCTGGCAGACAGTGCCTTGTGAAATAGGCATTTAATTTTTCCCACCTAGGGACTTCCCTAGTGGTCCACTGGTTAAGACTCCACACTCCTGGTGTAGGGATCCCAGGTTCGATCCCTGGTCAGGGAACTAGATCCCACATGAATGCTGCAATTAAAGATCCCGCATGCCGGAACTAAGACCCAGCACAGCCAAAGAAATAAATTAAAAAAAAATTTTTTTTCCACCTAATAAATAATCTGGAGACAGGTGTCCCAGGGCTGGTTCAGCAGCTCCATGATGCTGTGGTGACCCGGCTCCTTCCTACTTTCTGCCCCACCCTCTTGACCTGTCTTCTCGTGCTCGTGTTTCCAGAAGACCTTCTAGTAGATTTCTGTTTACATATTGTTGGTCAGAATCGTCACATGAACGCTGTAGCTGCCAGAGAGCTTGGGAAATTGAGTGTGTAGCTAGGCACGTGGCCGATCCAGGGAAAATGAGGACTCAGTGAGAAAGGAGGGGGACTTGGAATCAGGTGGCAGCTGGGAGTGACTGTCCCAGGTGGCCGCTCCTCATCAGAACCACGTGGTGGGAACTGCACCTCTAAGCATTTCCCTTGCTCTAGGTCTGGTGATTCGCAAGTGTAATACTCAGGGATGATCGGGGATTGATCCCTGAGGAACTGATTTACGCTAACCAGACTCGCATGCCCGCAAGCGGGAACAGTTCATGCGTCGTGAATGAGTGAAGCAGCCTAGGAGTGACAGCTAGAAGCAGTGGTGACACTGCCAGTGGAGAGCGCAATTCCAGGTAAAGGGGCGGCCACTGCCCAGCCCCTGGCGGTGGGGGTGGGGGGTGCCAGGGGCATGCAGGCCAGGTCTACTTGATTTTCAAGGGAAGCCAGGGAAGTTCCTTGGCAGTCCAGTGGTTAGGACACCGAACTTTCACTGCCAAGGGCACGGATTCAATCCCTGGTCAGGGAACTAAGATCCCACCAGCCATGTGGTTTCCCCTCCCCGCCCCCAAAGAGAGAGAGAAGCCAAAAAGTCAGATTTTTTTAAGGTTTTTTCAAAAACTCCATTTTGAAAAAGTCTAGGGTTTATAGAAATATTGTAAAGATCGTACAGAGTTTGGTAAGAAACTTACCAAGCTTACCAAAACTAAGAAATGAACGCTGGTATGATACTATTAACTAAACTAAGCAGATTTTATTCGAAACTTCCCAGTTTTTCCACCACTATCCTCTTTCTATTCCAGGATCCAGTCCGCCACCCTACATTACATTTGGTTGTTATGTTTCCTGCCTGTGAGACTTTTCTCAGTCTGAAAGCTAGGATTTTACGACTTCTCTGAGTTTTCCCACCCTGTTGCAATAATTTGGAAATTATACATTCTATTTGCAGTGTCTCAGTGGTTACCTTTGAAACTTTTCCATGTACATTTGACCAAACTGTAAAGTTCATCAGTGTCTCCAGCTGTCTCCTGAAAAATAAAGGGACTTGAGCAGTTTAATGCTGATCACGCCCTCTCACCTTCCACATTATTGTTTGTAAGTTTTGCTTTTTATTTTATTCCACTTTAAATTATTTTTAAAGCAGATAACATGCCTATAGTTCAGAATTTAAAAGGTACAGTACTAACACAACATTGTAAATCAACTATACCCCAATAAAAAAATTTTAAAAATAAAATAATAAAATAAAAATAGAAAGTACAGTGAAAAGTCTCTGTCTCATCAGTGACCCAGACACTCAGTTCCCTCCCCAGAGGCATCAGCATTCCCAGTTCTTATTGCAGCCTTCCAGCGCTGTCTTACACATACAGTCATATCCAGCTTCAGTATATCTTTTTTGCACAAAGTATAGCTTTTCATTCTGCAAATTGCTTTCTTCCCTTATTAATGTATCTTAGAGATATTCTTATATCAGTCCATAAACATCATCATTCTTGTTTATGGCTGTCCCCTGTTAATGGACATCTAGCTTGTTCCCCATCCATACTGGTCAAATAATACTGTAATGAGTAACCATGGCCTAAAACTTTATGTCATAGTACTTCAGTGGAAGGGTAGCTGTAAGATACAATCTAGAAGTTATATCTCTGGGTCAAAGGGAATGTGTCCTGTAATTTATTTATTTATTATTATTTTTTGTTTATTGTTTACAATAAACTGCATGCATATATTTAGAGTGTACAACTTGGTATCCCAACCTCCCAATTCATTCCCTGCCCCAACCCTCCCCGCTTTCCCCACTTGGTGTCCATATGTTTGTTCTCTACATCTGTGTCTCTATTTCTGCCTTGCAAACCGGTTGATTTGTACCATTTTTCTATAGTCCACATATATGTGTTAATATACGATATTTGTTTTTCTCTTTCTGACTCACTTCACTCTGTATGACAGTCTCTAGATCCATCCATGTCTCTAAAAATGTCCCAGTTTCATTGCTTTTTACAGCTGCGTAATATTCCATTGTGTATATGTACCACATCTTCTTTATCCATTCATCTGTTGATGGACATTTAGGTTGCTTCCATGTCCTGGCTATTGTAAATAGTGCTGCAATGAACATTGGAATGCATGTGTCTTTTTGAATTATGGTTTTCTCTGGGTATATGCCCAGTAGTAGGATTGCTGGGTCATATGATAGTTCTATTTTTAGTTTTGCAAGGAACCTCCATACTGTTCTCCATAGTGGCTGTATCAAGCTACATTCCCACCAGCAGTGCAAGGGTGTTCCCTTTTCTCCACACCCTCTCCAGCATTTACTGTTTGCAGATTTTCTGATGATGCCCATTCTAATCGGTGTGAGGTGATACCCCATTGTAGTTTTGATTTGCATTTCTCTAATAATTAGTGATGTTGAGCAGCTTTTCATGTGCCTCTTGGCCATCTGTATGTCTTCTTTGAAGAAATGCCTGTTTAGGTTTTCTGCCCATTTTTGGATTGGGTTGTTTGTTTTTTTGATATTGAGCTGGATAAACTGTTTATATATTTTGGAGATTAATCCTTTGTTGATTCATTTGCAAATATTTTCTCCCATTCTGAGGGTTGTCTTTTCGTCTTGTTTATAGTTTCCTTTGCTGTGCAGAAGCTTTGAAGTTTCATTAGGTCTCATTTATTTTTGTTTTTATTTCCATTACTCTAGGGGGTGGATCAAAAAAGATCTTGCTGTTATTTACGTCGAAGAGTGTTCTTCCTATGTTTTCCTCTAGGAGTTTTATAGTGTCTGGCCTTACATTTAGGTCTTTAATCCATGTTGAGTTTATTTTTGTGTATGGTGTTAGGAAGTGTTCTAATTTCATTCTTTTACATGTAGCTGTCCAGTTTTCCCAGTACCACTTATTGAAGAGGCTGCCTTTTCTCCATTGTATATCCTTGCCCCCTTTGTCATAGATTAGCTGACCATAGTTTATCTCTGGGCTTTCTGTCCTGTTCCATTGATCTATATTTCTGTTTTTGTGCCAGTACCATACTGTCTTGATCCCTGTAGCCTTGTAGTATAGCCTGAAGTCAGGAAGCCTGATCCCCCCAACTCCGTCTTTCCTTCTCACGATTGCTTTGGCTATTCGGAGTCTTCTGCATTTCCATACAAATCATAAAATTTCTTGTTCTAGTTCTGTGAAAAATGCCATTGGTAATTTGATCGGGGTTGCATTGAATCTGTAAATTGCTTTCGGTAATATAGTCATTTTCACAATGTTGATTCTTCCAATCCAAGAACATGGTATGTCCCTCCATCTGTTTGTGTCTTCTTTGATTTCTTTTATTAGTGTCTTATAGTTTTCTGAGTACAGGCCTTTTACCTCCTTGGTTAGGTTTATTCCTAGGTATTTTATTCTTTTTGTTGCAATGGTGAATGGGATTGTTTCCTTAATTTCTCTTTCCGATCTTTCAATGTTAGTGTATAGAAATGCAAGAGATTTCTGTGTGTTAATTTTGTATCCTGCAACTTTACCAAATTCATTGATGAGCTCAGGTAGTTTTCTGATGGCATCCTTAGGATTTTCTATGTATAGTATCATGTCATCTGCAAACAGTGACAGTTTTACTTCTTCTTTTCCAATTTGGATTCCTTTTATTTCTTTTTCTTCTCTGATTGTTGTGGCAAGGACTTCCAAAACTAGGTTGAATAGTAGTGGTGAGAATGGACATCCTTGTCTTGTTCCTGATCTTAGAGGGAATGTTCCAGTTTTTCACCATTGAGAATGATGTTTGCTGTGGGTTTGTCATATATGGCCTTTATTATGTTGAGGTAGGTTCCCTCTATGCTCACCTTCTGGAGAGTTTTTATCATAAATGGGTGTTGAATTTTGTCAAAAGCTTTTTCTGCATCTATTGAGATGATCATGTGGTTTTTATCCTTCAGTTTGTTAATATGGTGTATCACATTGACTGATTTGCATATATTGAAGAATTTGCATTCCAGGGATAAACCCCACTGATCATGGTGTATGATCCTTTTAATATGTTGTTTGGTTCTGTTGGCTAGTATTTTGTTGAGGATTTTTGCATCTAAATTCATCAGTGATATTGGTCTGTAGTTTTCTTTTTTTGTAGTATCTTTGTCTGGTTTTGGTATCAGGGTGATGGTGGCTTCATAAAATGAGTTTGGGAGTGTTCCTTCCTCTGCAGTGTTTTGGAAGATTTTGAGAAGGATGGGTGTTAGCTCGTCTCTAAATGTTTGATAAAATTCACCTGTGAATCCATCTGGTCCTGGACTTTTGTTTGTTGGGAGATTTTTAATCACAGTTTCAGTTTCACTGCTTGTGATTGGTCTGTTCATATTTTCTATGTCTTCCTGATTCAGTCTTGGAAGATTATACCTTTCTAAGAATCTGTCCATTTCCTCTAGGTTGTCCATTTTATTGGCATATAGTTGCTTGTAGTGATCTCTTATGGTGCTTTTTATTTCTGCGGTGTCTGTTGTAACTTCTCCTGTTTCATTTCTGATTTTATTGATTTGAGTCCTCTCCTTCTTTTTCTTGATGAGTCTTGCTAGAGGTTTATCGATTTTATTTATCTTCTCAAAGAACCAGCTTTTAGTTTTATTGATTTTTGCTATTGTTTTCTTTGTTTTTATTTCATTTATTTCTGCTCTGATCTTTATGATTTCTCTCCGTCTACTAACTTTGGGTTTTGTTTGCTCTTCTTTCTCTAGTTTCTTTAGGTTTAAGGTTAGATTGTTTATTTGAGATTTTTCTTGTTTCTTGAGGTAGGATTGTATTGCTAAAAACTTCCCTCTTAGAACTGCCTTTGCTGCATCCCATAGGTTTTGGATCCTTGTGTTTTCATTGTCGTTTGTCTCTAGGTATTATTTTATTTCCTCTTTGATTTCTTCAACGATCTGTTGGTTATTTAGTAGCATATTGTTTAGCCTCCATGTGTTTGTGTTTTTTACAGTTTTTTTCCTGTAATTGATTTCTAATCTCATAGCGTGATCAGAAAAGATGCTTGATAAGATTTCAGTTTTCTTGAATTTACCAAGGCTTGATTTATGACCCCAAATGTAATCTATCCTGGAGAATGTTCCATGTGCACTTGAAGAATGTGTAATCTGCTGTTTTTGGATGTAATGTCCTATAGATATCTAGTAAATCAAGCTGATTTATTGTGTCATTTAAAGCTTGTGTTTCCTTATTAATTTTCTGTGTGGATGACCAGTCCATTGGTGTAAGTGGAGTGTTAAAGTCCCCCACTATGATTGTGTTACTGTCAATTTCCTCTTTCATAGTTGTTAGCATTTGCCTTATGTATTGAGGTGCTCCTTGTGTCCTGTAATTTAGATAGATGTAGGCAAATCACCCTCTTTAGAGGTTGCGCTAATTTACTTTTCTACACGGGACATATGAGATGATGTTTCCCCATGTGCTTAGCCAGAGTGTTAACATCTGTTTTAATCTGGTTGTAAAAAGTATATTTCAGCATTGTTTTAATTTGCATTTCTCTTTTATGAATGATGTTGAGCATTTTTTCATATGTTTAAGAATTAAACGTATATACCTTTTCTGTGTATATTTTTTGTATCCTAGGCCCATTTTTCTATTAGATTGCTGGTCTTTTACTTAATTTGTAGGAACTATTTTAGGGCAATTAGTCCTTTGTCTGATGAGTTGCAAATATTTTTTCCCAGTCTATTATCTTTTTTTTTTTTGTCTCTTATGATGGTTGTAATAAGTTTGTATTTTTATGAAATTAAATGTATTAATTTTTTTACCCATTAAGTTTTATGGGCTGAGTATCAATCTCAGCTCTTCCCCCACTTAGCTTTTCAACACTTTTTATAGTTCATGTATTTTTTGTTTTACCTTTAAAACCTTTGATTTATTTGGACCTTGTCTTGGTATAAGATGTGAGAGGGATCCAGATGGCTACTCACTTGTCCCAGTACTATTTACTGAAGAATCCATCTTTCCTTTTTAATTTGGAGTGCCATCTTTATAACACTAAAGTCCCATATGCATGTGTATCTGTTTAGGGACTTTGTGTAGTCTCTTTCAATGATTATCTATTCATGTGCTAGTACCACACTATTTTAATTACCATAGCCTTAGTATATGATTCTTTTTATTTCTCGTCAGCTAATTCCCTATCATGTTTGCCAGAGTACCTCCACTCAGCCTCTTTGCTTTCTTCAAGTCCCATCTTTTACTCTCAGCAGACAACCATCCCTCCTAAAGTTAACTGACGAGAGTGAGGTCGTTCCCTATGAGCTTTAGCACCAACACCACTACCCCCATACACACTGCTGCAGTACTTTGTGTTTTCCTCATCCTGTGCCCTTGGATGAATGCCCTCCCATCAGTCATCCTGCCCTGGCTTCCCCCTTGAATCTTCAGACTGTCTTTCTCCAAAGACCTCTCCTCTAGCCACTGCTTACTTGAGTCTCCTCTATTCCAAAAAACCTTTTCCTGGCTCCACTACTTTTTCAAGCTGCATCCTCTTGTACATTTCTTTCCCTGACATATTCATTAAAAAATTAGTCTTCATTCACCATCCCAGCTTACTTGCTGCCACTTATCTTCAGAGCCCAGGTTTCCATCCTAACCGCTTGGTTGAAATTTGTATAACAAGGTCAAAGATGACCTCACAGTCACCAAACTCAGTGGCTATGTGTCAGTTTATCACCCTTAAACTGAAGCATTTGAGATGGTTGACCATCCCCCCAGCCCCCCCCCCCCCCCCCAAAAAAAAAAGCCCTTTCCTTGTTCCTGAGACACCCGGCTGTCCTGAGTCTCTCCTGTCTCTGGCCACTGGCGTGTTGTCTGCTCTCGTGCCTCTTCTGTTCTCCCTTGACATGCCGCTCTCCTTTGGTGAACTGAATTCCTTCCTGCAGCTGTCACATCAGTGAAGATCCTCCCCCGCTCCCCAATCGCCAGATTCCCAACTCCCCAGCTCTGAATTTCCAAACTGCTTTTAGAAGACCAATGAAGAGGTCATTGTGTCAGTCCAAACAAGGGAAGATGAAGGCCTGGTGGAAAGGAATGATTAAGAGGGAGCAATTTACCATCAGCTGGAAGTTGCTTTGCTGTGGCATGGTGGTCCTCAAGCTTGGCTGCATGTTACCATCACCAGGGGAATTAAAAATAAAAATCCTGCTGCTCAAGCTGTTCCCCAGACCAATCAAATGAGAATCTCTGAGGATGAGCCCAGCATCCATATTTCTAACAACTCCCCAGTGATCTGGTATAGCCCCGTTTGCAGGCCTAAAGCAGGAAGAGGCGGGGTGCAGTGTCCAGTGATTCCCACCTCTGGCTTTGATAGGTGGATAGTTGGGCATTTGGGTCACTAAAGTAGGGATTACCAGAGTAAGAGAAGGGCAGGCTTAGGGCCAGATGGTGGCTTCTGTTTGGATAGGTTGAGTTTGAGCTGCAGGTGGAATGTCCAAGATAAGGTCTCACAGATGCTTGAATTTCCCTGAAGCAGGTCTTTTCTGCTCTGAATCTTCCAGGCCTGCACCACCACGGGACAGAGTCTAGTCACACTTTCTGCACCAGGGCGTCTGAAGTGCACATGCCTGGATAAAACCCACCTTCCCAGCCCTCCCTTCAAATCCTCTCTCCTACAGCGCCCCACGCCCCAGCCAACAGGGTCCCTCACCACTCCTCACTGGGCTGCCTCCGTGTCTTTTCTCACACTGTATCCCTGAGAGGTGTTCCCTGCCAGGAGGACTCTCTCCCACAGCACACTGTAGCCTTACCCACTCTGACTGCGGCATTTGTGGACAGTATTTTACTTGCTGAGGATTGGAACTGCCTCCTCCTGGGTGGTGTAGACATGTAACCCAGACTCCGGGACAGAGTGCATCGCCCCTTGCCTGATGGCTCTGCACTGAGCATCTCTGCACTGAGATCTGCTGTCAGCTGTGAGCCTAGCGTGGCAGGGGCTTGTGTCTTTTTCCCACACACCAACACAGGAATGGTAGGATCCACTCCCTTGAAGAACGGTGGCTTAGGAGAGCAATGATTCTTGGGCCTGAGTGCTGGTGGGGATGGGATGGGGGTTGGGAGGTCTGATGCATATCAGGATCTCCAGGGGGACTGGAGAATTTGTAAAAGCTCCTCAAGTCATTCTCATGTGGCTCGTGTAGGCTCAGGAGGCTCAAAGAGCAGGCTGAGGGAAAGGTGGCACAGGGGTGCGTCCCCCTATCTGACTAACGGAAACTGCTCTGAACCCCCCAACCCAGGAGCCAGGTGGGCAAAGGGTGGAGGGGCAGTGACCTGTCATGCCAGGAGTAGAGGCTCGCACTGCAGGGATGAGTCGCTCCTACGTGTGGGAGCAGGAGCAGCAGAACGCACCCCTCCAGTCCCCCCAGGTGGTGGCCCTCGATGCTGCCCCACTCCATCACCCTCCCCTCATCTTCCCCAACCTCTCCCTGTCTTCTGCTTTGCGCAGGCTGACAGGAAGTGCCCTGTAGAGGTCCGTCTGCGTTCAGACCCAGATGATGCCAGAGCTATGACCGGGCCTGCAGGCGTGGCGCCGAGGGGAAATCAGCCATGGAGCAGCCACCGGAGGAAGCCCCTGAGGTCCGGGAAGAGGAGGAGAAAAAGGAAATGGCCAAGGGAGAAGGAGTCCCAGAGCTCAATGGGGGACCAGAGCACTCACTTCCTTCCAGCAGCTGTACAGGTGAGGGGGGGTCGGCGGGGGACATGGGGCAGAGGGGGCACAGATGGATGGGGTCAGAGGCACAGGGAACCAGGCCCTCTGCTAACAGCATCGTCTTGGGATGCACGGCGGGAGGATGGTTAAGGACTGGAGCCAGACAGCCCAGGGTCACACCCCTGCTCTGTTGCTCATCGACTGCAGGATCTTGGGCAAGTTGTACCCCTTCCTCTTGTAAAACAGACAGGGATTATAGGGGACGTGCACACGGGCTTTGGTAAGAATGGAATGCGTTAGCATTTGTAATGCATGTTGTCATCATTATTATTCCACCTCTCCTACCACGAGGGATCCAGGACAGATGTGCATCAGCAACACACCAGAAAGATCTCCTGTACGTGTGATTGTTAGGATCAGTCAGAACACACAACTCAGTTTACCTGGTACTAATCACACATCACCAAGGTGCATTGTAATTAGGCAAATGCTAAGCAGTTAGTGAGAATGACTGGAATTAATAATACTTTTGTGCAACCAGACAGATTTTAGCTTGTCTCACTTGTTGGTTCGCCTTTATCTACTGCCAGCAGCAGTGTAGATGTGTTCCTCTGGTTCCTTGTACTGTTGTGTCATCCTCTTCATCATCATTATGCTTTGTCCACCTTCAAGGACATCAGACGCCCCCTCTCAGCCCCTGACGTTCCCTACTGCTGCTGCCGCCCCTTCCCTGCCCCATCACCCCAGTTCTCTCCTGCTCCCTTCACCCAAGTGCCAGCACATTTGGCTGGTCCTCGCTCCCTTCCCTTAGAGGGTACTCAGGGTCATTAGAGGATGTGCTGCCAGGAGGGGACATCCTGGTTGTGCTGCTGGTTTCAGCTGAAGGGGATCGTGACCACAAGTGCTGATGCAGGGCGGAGGAGCAGGCCAGCCTGACAAAGATGAGCCCTGGACCCCTGTGTCTGTGTGGGGAGAAGGAGGCGGATGGTGTCAAGAGTTGAGGCAGGGCGGGGACTGTTGAGGTAGGACAGGCTCCTGTCTGAGCCTGTAGCTAAGAGAGGCCTGAATCTTTGGGCCATGCTGCTTTGAACCTGCAAAGCTAAGTCCTGGGATTTTGCAAGTTTCTTCCTCTTTGGGGCACACAGTGGGGTAGGGCGAGGGGAGAGCTATCATCCAGTCCCTCTGATCCCACCAGACACCCAGGAATGACCAGAGTAGGCTCGGTGTGATTTCAGGGCCCAAGAGAAGGTATCCCCCTTCCCCAGGGTAACCTACTCCCTGTTGGTTGGCTGATGGCTTTGCAGACCCCAGCCTCTCTCAGGAGAGGGAAATGGCTAACCTGCAGCCATCAATCACAGTACTAACAACACACACTGTCCTGAACTTGAAGCAGGCAGGGAGGGTCAGGAGGCAGAGGGGAGACACTAAGGGCTAAGAATGAACAAGAGATGTCACTGAGGACACCAAGGGAGAGTGGACGGGGAAGAGAGGGCCCTGGGGTTGGTGGCCTCACTGCCTGCCCTAGCCCACACCATCCCCACGTCTGGCCCTGGCACGTAGAAGTTCCCTGCAGTGTGGTGTACTGTCCTGGGATTTCCTACACACTTTTGTGGGAACCATATCCTGAAGTGATAGGCTGTTTGCATGCAGACCAGAATGTGGTAGCTGGTGCAGAAGCAGGAGAGGTGGGCATGCTGATGGCGTCTCAGGGAGCTGGACTGGTAGGATTTAGGGCACATGGGGAGATCTCCGGGGCAGAATTTGCCCAGCTAGTATCACAGTGCTGTATACGATGTAGTGTTTAATAGATTCCACTTATCAATAAATGGATGAATTGGCGGTAGACTTACTTGTTTGGTAATTGAAATAGGAGGGGACTGTGTAACCTGATCACTAGGTGAAAGCCACAGTATTTAAAATTATATAAGACAAGCCCCCCCAACAGAAAAACAGAAGCAGGCAGTTTACGTTAGGGCAAATACAAATGGCCAGAAAACATGAAACATTTTTCAGTCTACTCAACAGTCAAAGAAGGAATCTTCAGATGAGATGTCATTTAGCCCATCATATTGGCAGTGAGGACTGGGCTGGCTAGAGGGTGAGGACGGGGCCCTCCAGCCCCCGAGGGTGGAAGGGCAGCTGGACAGTGCAGGCCAATACTTCTCAGTGTGCATTCCTTTGGCCTTGCAGTTCCTCTTTTAGGAATGTATCCAGTATAAATACACACTTAGCATGCACAGAGATTTCCACACTGATCTATGGCGGCACTGCTCATAATAGCAGAAAATTGGAAAGCACCCATGTGTGGGGAATTGGTTATGTAAACCGTGGTAGAGCCGTGCAATGGGATGTTCTGAAGTCATTAAGAAGGATAAGGTAGGTCTGTATATACTGACAGGGAAGTAAGTTCCTGACAACTTGGGGATTCCATTGTTTAAAAAATCCTTATGTATCTTAGAAGGCACTGGAAGAGGACACACAAAGGGCTAGTGGGGCTGCTCTGAGGAGTAGGATTGTGGGTGGAGGGGATCTGTCCTGCATGTGTGCCCGTATGTGTTTTTCTCAGCAAGCCTGCAGTATTCTCATAACTTAAAAAGTAAGTACATTACTTTCTTTCAAAGGGTAAAATAAATTAGATGTTGTTTTCTTAAAAAAAAAAAGCCAGCAGGTGAGGGGTGCTGGAGATAGAGCTTCTTGTGTTGGGCATCACACAACCCAGGGCAGGAATCCCAGATCTGCCCCTGAGGACTGCGGTTCTCATCAGTGCCCTCACCTTTCCAATCTCAGACTCTTCACCTTTTAAGGCTGCATCCTGGGACTTCCCTGGTTGCCTAGTGGTTAGGATTCCGGGCTTTCACTGTGGTGGCCCAAGTTCAGTCCCTGGTCGGGGAAGATCCCGCAAGCAGTGTGGTGTGGCCCAAAAGGGGGCTGCATCCTGCCCATCTTGAGGGCTGGCTGGGTGAGGAGTCAGTGGTAGCATGCGACACGCCACAGATGTGCTGGTTCCCTGCCCCACCCTGCGAGTCTGTGACTTTGGCCTCTGGAGTCCCCTCAGGGACCCATGAGGATGAGGCACAGTCTCAAGCCCTGAAACAGCAGGAAGGCTGTACAGTTTGCTTCCCTTCTGACCGGCCAGAGGTTCTGTGCTGACCCTGTGCACCTCTGTACCGAGCTCAGCACCTGCCAAGCACCCTACCCCCGGGAGGTAGGCAGGACAGGCCTCACCATTAGCACTCAGCAAGCAGGAAGCTTGAGTGCCTGGTTCCCCCAGCTGGGCAGGGGCAGGGGCAGCTGAGCCAGTGCTCACCTCCAACTCCCACCCTCTTCCCCTCCTGCTTCAGTGATGAAGGTCCTAGTCACACCCAAGAAAGAGGTCAGGGGTCTCAGCACGGGGCTGAGCAAGATAAAGTGTCCTTCCTCCTGGCCTTGGTGCCGCCTCTCACTCAGCAAGTGCTTGGTGGGTGTCCAGCAGGGGCCAGCCACCCAGTGAAGAGCAAGGCTGAGTGTCCTGAGGAGCCCAGTCCAGGCAAACAGGACAACAGAAGTAAGGAGGCTGCTTGGTAACCCAGCCCCAGAGTCCTGCAGAATTGGCCCTGACTTCAGAAGCTGTTTGACTTTGGGGCTCTGCCAGCAAAGTAAATAGACAGGGCTGTTCCCTCCAGGCCACCCTCACAGCTATGACAACAGCATACCTCCAGCAATGGCGACTAGATAGGCAGGAAAACTCTTGACCACACGTAATGACGTGAATGAGGTCAGTCATGTCTGTTTGCTGAACTTGTAATCAGAGATGGTGCAACTGATACTTCACTCTCTGCGTGACGGGAGTGGTGCTTATGCTGAGTCCAAACATTCGAATAATGGCACAGTGTTATCCTCGGCAGTGACGCGAGTCATCGTTTATCATCATGGACTACTGATTAGTAGTAATGAACACGCACCCACACATATATATGGAAAGTCATAGAGTGCAGTGGGTAAGAGCTCAGCCCCAGGGGTTGGATGGTTCTGGGTTATAATTCTCACTCTGCCACTGTGTTAGTCAGGGTTCTCTAGAGACACAGAAGCAAGAGGGTGTGTGTGTGTGTGTGTGTGTGTGTGTGTGTGTGTGTGTGTGTAGAGAGAGAGACAGAGAGGGGTTTATTTTGAGGAACTGGCTCATGTAATTGTGAGGGTTGGCAACTTGAAATTCTGCAGGCAGGCCAGCAGGCTGGAGACCTGGGGATGTTGATGATGTAGCTCAAGTTGGAGGCAACCTGGAGGCAGAATTCCTTCTTCCTTGGGGAGGCCTTGGTCTTATTTTCTTAAGGCCTTCAACTGACTGGCTGGGCCTACTCACATTGTGGCGAGTCATGATTTAAATGTCAATCACATCTAAAAAAATACCTTCACAGTAACATCTAGACTGGTGTCTGACCAAAAACTAGATTCCATGAGTACCGTGGCTTGGCCAAGCTGACATAAAATTAGCTATTGGAGCCACTGTCAACGTGTCAGCGTAGCCTTCTGAGCCTGCTTCCTCAGGGCATAAGAAGACCTGCCTGAAGGGTTGCTTTGTGAGTCACATGCAGCTAATGGTGTAAAGCGTCCAGTAGAGGGCCTGGAGCACAGTAGGTGTGCACTAAAAAGGGGGCGTTATTGCTTCAAAACACATAGCCCTTGCAGGGATGCAAATTTAGGATCAAATTCCAGTCCTACCATGTACTGGACAGGTAATCTTGGATAGATTCCATAACTTCCCGAGCCTCAGTTTCCTCATCTTTAAATGGTGGCAGTTAACTGTCTTCCAAGGTGATTTGAAATGATACTAACAAGCATAAAGACACTAACACGCTCTCTCAGTACTTAGTAGGGCCTGATAAACGCTGGTTCCTTCCCCTTCCCCTCCCAGTACTGGTAGAGCCAGGCCCTCAGGAGAGGTTTGGGAGGCCAGGCTGGCAGTGTGTGGCTGGAGCAGAAGTTCAGAGGCGGGGCTCAGGGCCCAGATGATGGCCATCAGGTGAGCAAGGGCATCTCCTGAGAGCAAAGGAGGGGTCCAGGTGAGAGGACTGTCCTGGGCTGGCCCAGGAGAGTGGCTGTGCGGGCAGACGGCCCTCAGATGGCAAGCCCGGGGTCTCTTCCACCCAGCATGCCTGAGAGTCATTGAGGCAGGGGCTCCCAGTGGGAGGCAGGGCCTCTCAGAAGCCCAGTCTCCCGCTAGAAGGTCATGGTGAGGAGTGGGGGGTACCTTCAGAAGCTGATTCCTTGAATGGGGAGCATTCTGCCCTCATTACTTTTGGGCAGGATGTGATGGTGATCGGAGGATAAACTCTTCAGCCAGGTGGTCAACGAGGAAGAGACAGGACCTTTATCTTTGGGAAACTCACCATGAAGTGATGGGATACCGCAGTACACACGCACCCCACAACAAAACCTACCCCTGCAGGACACAGACCCTCCGCCCACTCCAGCCCCTCATCTCCCCTGCCTCCTCCTGCCTCGTGTGTCAGTTCTTCGTGTTCTCTTATTCCCCTCAAGTGGGGGGGGGGGGGGTTGTCCCATCACCCTTCTGTCCCAGGCTTCCCTGATTACCTATGCCCATCCACCACCCGGGGGGCAGGACACACCCAGGGCTCCCACGCTGCCCTGGGCCTATTTCCCACCCAGTCCAGTTTGCAGCTCTCACCCTGGGCCTCTCCCTGCAATCCAGGGCTGTGGCCGCCTCTGTGGTCTGTGGGCTGGGGCACTTTGACTTCTTCCAGGGTGAGCAGGGGCCGGCAGAAGACCAGAAGTAAGAGGAGGCTAGGTCTTATTCGGGGCTTTCCCAGCCTCATAAGTAGGGGACCCTTCACCCCCACCTTGGGTTTCTGTGAAGCCGTGGGGAAGAGGAGCAAGCAGCCAGGGGAAGGGAGAGGCACGGTCCCTGCCTGTGTGGGCCACACGCTCAGGGGCTTTAGAACTGCAGCTTTCTGATAATAAAAAGCCTCATCCTAACTTGAGCTGATATTCCCACAGCACATGGTCCAGGAACTTTCTCTGTTAACTCCTCTGCTCCTCACCGTGACTCTGAGACACGGGCTGCTGTTATCTCCATTTGCAGAGGAGGAGACAGGCCAAGAGGGCAGAGCTGGGTTCTGAGTCTCAGACCCCGACTTGAACTTGGGCTGTGTGGCTCCTGAGTCCATTCTCACCCCCCAGGCCTGCTGCTTGTGAGCACCTGGAAGCCAGCTTGGGGGTCATCAAAGCCCTGACCTTTGAGCCCAGAGAGGGGAGCAGTCACCTTCCCTGATCACCTCACGCCCGGTGGTTCCTTCGCTGTCCTGCACCACGTTGCCTGCCCCACTGGCAGCCTTGCCACTCGCTATCTTGTGTCCTGGTTTTCTTACCTCAGCTGGTTGCGGGCAGCGTCCGATTCCAGCTCTGCACACAGCAGGTGCTCATCAAATGTATGTTGAATGAAAAGAGAGAGTGGCATTGCCACGGGCAGTGCCGACAGCAACCAAGTAACCAGACATCTGCCAGGCCTCCAGGGCCACGAGGGGAACTAGCAAGGCACCACCAAGAGGTGGGAAAAGACTGGGGTGATCGGTCACCGTGGACCAGATTTGGTGGAGGAGGTGGCCTTTGAGATCCAAAGGGAATGTGAGTAGAGACATGCCGAGTCTAGCAGAGGAGGCAGCCGTGCAAACCACAAAAACAGCACTGCTTACAAGAAGTGCCAGAAAGCGAACATGTACACAGACCACACAGATCGGGGGAGGAAGTGCCGGAAACCCTTTCTGCGCAGGTCTCTACGGAGCGTTTTTACATGTTATCTCGTTTTCTCCTAGCAGCTGGTAATGGGAATTCTGTTGCCCCCGTGATAACGCCGCCGGTAGCGGCGGGCGCTGAGGCTGGGCCGCGCTGGCAGCTCGAGGAGTGCTTAGTCCAGAATCGCTGAGCGCCTGCCGTGTGTCCAGCAGCAGCGCCCTGGTGGACAGAGTCCCCGCCTGGGGCCCTTAAGCCCTGGAGGGGGTCGCCCAACACGGAGTAAACGGGAAGGCTCCTGAGAAGCGCAGAGAGGCTCCCCGCCCCCCAGCTCCCCACAGCGCATGTGCAGGAGGGAGGGCGCCAACTCTCCCCGTCTTCGGGCTGAGGGGCGCAGTTACACCCCTTGGAGTGACTGAAGTTGGGAGCTAAGGCCAGGCTGTTTGAGGAAGCAGGGACCGTGTCACCCCACCCTCCCCACCCAGGAAGGCGAGCAGGCTGCTGGGTCCTCTGCGGGGGACTGGTGCTCGGCTCCTTCCTGCGGGCGGGGTGGGGTCTGGCCGGAGGCTTTCCTGCTGTCACTCCTAGGACCCCAGGGGACACTGGGGGAGCGGAGAGGAAGGTGTGGGGGGAGTGGAGTATGCTGTGGTCTGGGGGAGCTCCATGGTAGGGAGTCGAGCTCTTGTGCAGTGACCATGCTGTAGAGAGGGCAGAAGGCAGGCCTGGAAAACGTTGAGTCCGGGCTGACCGCCATGGCTTGGGTCTCCCTGCAGCTCTGTCTGCTCTAAGCCCCTGCTCCTCTGGTCTGGGGATTTGGCCCCTGCCCCTGAGGAGTTTGCTTAGGCGTCAGAGAACAAAGCGGAGAATAGCAGGTTGGCAGGCCAGCCTGGCAGAGGCAGGGCAAGCGGCTGTGGGGTCACGTGGCGGCACTGGGCTGGGGGCAGAGATGGGCTCAGTCAGGCTCCCTTTCCCAGGGAAGGACTCGTTCCGGGGAGAGATTCAGGAGAGACCCCCAGCCATTCTTAGTAAGTCACCTGACAGCACAAATACCCTGCGGTGGCCCATGGCCAAATGCTTTCCTCGTTGACACTCTCCATCACAGGGCTCAGATGTCTGTGCATTTGATAGAAAAGCACTCCAGGAAGTTCAGTCTGCCACCCAGTCAGCATGACTGAGACCTCCACTTTTTCTGCCCCAGCAAGACGTTTCTTGGGAATGAATTTCAGCTTCTTGAGAGATCCGCTAGAGCATCTCTGGAGTCCCTGCAGGAATCAGATTTCTGGGTTGGGGGCTGAGCTCTGCAGAAGCCTGTGTGTCTGTAGCCGCCACAAAATACATTTCACACAATCCCTTGGGGGCCCACACAGTGGAGTCTCTTAAGCCAGGGAGCCACTTCCTAACGACAGTCTGAAGAGAATCTGTCTGCTGCTTCCTCTTGATCCCCTCCTCTTAACACACAACCATCCCCCCATGCCCTCTCCCCAACAGCAGTGAGTTCATTCAGCCCAGGTGGGTCTGACTCAGCCGAGATAGTAAGCTGCAGTTCTGGAACACCTGCTGGGTGTCAGGTCTAGGGGAAATGCTTTGGACACTTTTGCCCTCCTCCCAGAGAAGCTGTCATTAACCCCATGTTCTAGATGTAGAGGCTGATCCTTGGAAAGGTTCACTCCCAGAGGCCACGTAGCCCATAAGTGGCTGAGCCAAGACTGTGTGATTCAGAAGTGCAGGCTCTTCCCACTACCTCTGCAGCCCTGCAGACTCTGGTCACCTCCCCAAGGCTCCAGGCCTGGCACAATATGAAGCCACTCCTGTGTTATGTGTCTGCAGACCTCTCCCGGAGCTGCTCTCCACCCTCGCTGCTGGACCAGCTGCAGATGGGCTGCGATGGGGCCTCTTGTGGCAGCCTCAACATGGAGTGCCGTGTGTGCGGGGACAAGGCATCAGGCTTCCACTACGGTGTGCACGCATGCGAGGGGTGCAAGGTACGGGCAGCGGAGGGGTGGCTGCCCGTCGGGGCTGTGGTCACATGGTGAGTTGACCTGACAGGAAGGCTTTCCCTGCTGCTGGGCTAGGCCCTGACCACACCCACTGCCGAATTCCTGCCTGCGAGGCAGCCAGGCCGTTCCAGGCTTAACTCTGGGTCCTGCTAGAGAGGAGGGGTTCCCTCACCGGGCCTGCCCTGCTGGGCACCGGTCTTGCCAACCCAGCCACTCGCCTGGGCTCTGGGCTGCTGGCGCCCCCTGGGGTCCTGATGCGAGAAGACAGGCAGGACAGAATGAGGGTCTTGGGCTTGAGCCATCTTCCCAAGGTCAGGGTTTCCTGCGCCTCAGGGCCCGAGGGGGCTCTTTGATAGAAAGGAAATGTGATATTTCTTTTTCCAGTGGTATTTTTGGGTTCTTCCTCCTGACTGCACATCCATCAAAATTTCACATATTTTATTAAACGACTACCTAGAAAAGATGTAGAACCAGCCACAATACAATTTTGTGTCATCAAACTAACAAACAAGCACTTAAAATAAATATGGTATAGTATTTCAATTGTTTCAGAAGTTTTAGAGTTGTTTACTTTCCTTCTCCCTTTCCCCTCCAATAATATTTCCACCTTTACTTCCAAATTTCAGAAATTGTTACATCTCAATGCATGATCAAGGCCCTGGCACAACCCAGTGAGCAGAGCAGGAGTCTCACCCTTTCTCCCTTCCTCGTGGCTTTTCTCTTCCTCATGTGTCTGCTGTCCCTCAGGGCTTCTTCCGTCGGACGATCCGCATGAAGCTGGAATACGAGAAGTGTGAGCGCATCTGCAAGATCCAGAAGAAGAACCGCAACAAGTGCCAGTACTGCCGCTTCCAGAAATGCCTGGCGCTGGGCATGTCGCACAACGGTGAGCCGACCTGAAACCAGGTCTCTGGGAGCCCAGAAACAGAAAGGGGGTGCCCTCAGAGCAGCGCCCAGCGCACAGTCAGCATGCAGGTCAGTGTTGACCTTGCTGATCTGGACCCTGAGTCTCAAAGCCAACGCAGGCTGGCCTGAGGCCTGCCCTCCCAGACTGCCCGGGACCTGCCGTGCTTCCCAGGCCGGGGGCATTCACCACCTGTCTGTACCTGAGCCTCACCCTCTCTGGCCCAGAAGGGACCTGGGAATTGACTCCAATTCCAGTAGTGCTGGAATCACCACTCCCGGAACCTCGAGCCTGTCTTGGATGACCTGACAGGGTGTGAAAAGCCACTTCTAAGGCCCAGGATCCCCTCAGGCCTTCTTGGTTGTTGAGGGCAGGCGGGAGCCAGTAAGTGACCACGTGTGTCAGCTGCCAGGAGCCGGGCCAGAGTCTCCTGGAGGCCGGCATTCCCGGGAGACAGAGCCTGCTGGGTGCTGTGAACCAGACCGGCAGAAGCCCTGCCCTACCCAGAGCTTATACTCTGGAAGGGTTCCCCAGCATTTCAACTTGCTGGCTCTAGAGCTCCTGAGGGCCCTGTGCTCAACGTGTGTCTCCATCCTTGGCTCGTGTACCTTAGAGGTGCTGGCCCCTGCCCAGGCTCCTCCATGACTGTCCCCCTTCCCCGTGCAGCCATCCGCTTTGGCCGGATGCCAGAGGCTGAGAAGAGGAAGCTGGTGGCAGGGCTGACGGCAAACGAGGGGAGTCAGCACAACCCCCAGGTGGCTGACCTGAGGGCCTTCTCCAAGCACATCTACAGTGCCTACCTGAAAAACTTCAACATGACCAAAAAGAAGGCCCGCGGCATCCTCACCGGCAAGTCCAGCCACACGGCGGTGAGTGTCACTGCTCGGCCTGGCAGCATCCCGGGCTGTGGGCCCTGCTGCCGCCTGCCTGACTCCTGGGAGAACCAGGCCTCCTCCCTCCCCTCACTTTGTGGTATAGGCAGGGGGTTTGGGGAACACATGGGCGGGGGTGCCCCGAGGCCTGGCCTCTAACGGGGCCTGGTTTTCAGCCCTTTGTGATCCACGACATCGAGACATTGTGGCAGGCTGAGAAGGGCCTCGTGTGGAAGCAGCTGGTGAATGGTCTGCCCCCCTACAAAGAGATCAGCGTGCACGTCTTCTACCGCTGCCAGTGCACCACGGTGGAGACCGTGCGTGAGCTCACCGAGTTCGCCAAGAGCATCCCCAGCTTCAGCGACCTCTTCCTCAATGACCAGGTGACCCTTCTCAAGTATGGTGTGCATGAGGCCATCTTTGCCATGCTGGCCTCCATCGTCAACAAGGATGGGCTGCTGGTGGCCAACGGCACTGGCTTTGTTACCCGTGAGTTCCTGCGCAGCATCCGAAAGCCTTTCAGTGACATCATTGAGCCCAAGTTCGAGTTTGCTGTCAAGTTCAATGCCCTGGAACTTGATGACAGTGACCTGGCTCTCTTCATCGCGGCCATCATTCTGTGCGGAGGTACGTCGGGGAGGGGCAGTGGGCTGTTCCCACATAGCCAGCCCTCCTGGGGGCTGGGCCCTCGCTGCAGGGGCCAAGCCTAAGCTGTGACATCATGAGGAAGGGTCCATGTGATGATGGCAGTGGAACATGCAAGGCACTAACTGTGTGTGCAGGACCAGCTCCGTCTTGTAGAGACAGAGATGAGATAGAAAAAAGACTGAAAGAAAATATAGCAACATGTTGATGGGGGTTATTTCTGGTGGTGGAGAAATTTTCTGTTTTACCTGCATTTTTCAAATTCCAACACAATAAATATAGTAAGACTCATGCTGACAGTGGCATAGAGCTTGCTTCATGCCAGGCACTGTTCCAGTTCATTTTCCTAGATTATAATTCTTTAATCCTCATAATGACTCTATGCCAGAGTTATCCCCATTTTACAGATGAGGAAACTGAGGTCCAGAGAGGCTGGGTGACCTACCCATACATAACCTCATTGCTAATCTGTAGTAGAGAAGGGGTTTCAGTCCAGGCAGGGAGGCCTACTGTTCCCAAGGCCAAAAGTCACCCACACCAGGGGTTAGGGGAGCTGCCCTGCTTTTCTGAGACCCCACGTGTGCCTGTGTCCCCACAGACCGGCCAGGCCTCATAAACGTGTCACAGGTGGAGGCCATCCAGGACACCATCCTGCGCGCCCTCGAGTTCCACCTGCAGGCCAACCACCCTGATGCCCAGTACCTCTTCCCCAAGCTGCTGCAGAAGATGGCTGACCTGCGGCAGCTGGTCACCGAGCACGCCCAGATGATGCAGCGGATCAAGAAGACCGAGACCGAGACCTCGCTGCACCCCCTGCTCCAGGAGATCTACAAGGACATGTACTGAGGGCTTCTCCATTGACCAGCTCCTGAGCGCTGGACGTGGAGTGTCGAGCGGCGGGATCACACACACTCGGCGGACACAGGACCTCTGGCTCCCCGTGTCCCCGCCTCCCTTCCTCAGCTCCCTCCTTCTCAGCTCCCCGTCTCCTCTCATGTCTCTGCTCTTTTTCTTCCTTCTGCTCTCGCCCTCCTTTCCTCTCTCCTGACCCCCATGTCTGTCCCTCTTTCTCTTGCTGTGAGACAGTTTGTGTGATTTCACCAGCAGCGAGAACAGGACTTCTGCTTTCCCCCACCCCACCCCACCCGGCCCCCAGCAGGAGAGAGCGGGGTCTGCCCTCTGCACCAACAGTCACCTTCTCCTATCCTCACCGCAAAGGACTCGAGCCATCCAAAGAAACACTAAGCTCTCTGGGCCTGGCTTCCCAGGGAAGCCAAGCAGGGCCTGGGCTGACTGCAGAGCAGCCCCTAGTCACCGGGTCCCTGGCGGAGGACAACGTCCCCGCACGGTCGCTGCCCTGCCGAGGCTGCAGTTGGCACCCTGGCTCTGGTAGCATGCCTCAGCCCCACTGATCCCCGCCACCCTTCTATTCTTCTTTTCCTTGGTCTTCCAGGCTGGTGTTGCTGATGGCCCCCCTGCGCCGGCCGCTGGGGGACACTGCCCCCAGCCTGGGCAGAGATGGGGTTCCCTCCTGGTGGGGGTCCCCACACCCCCATGGAATAGGAGCAAGCGTCAGGGGAGGCGGAGGTTGGTAGAGAAGGTGGCGCGTGGTAGACTCACCCCTCCTGACCCCATCAGCCTTGGGGTGGGCCCCCATCAGCGCCCCACGCTTGCCACCCCGCTGCAGTAGCCACCGAGTCGTACCTACTTGTGTCAGCACCGCCGCTCCCACCTCAGCCCTCGGTGCCAGGGCCTGGCCTCACATGCACCCCTCCTTTCTGTGGCCAGGAGACACGGGCACCGGCTCCAGCCCAGCTGAAGCTCACGCCCCACACACACTCCCTCCAGCACACACAGCACAAGCACTGAAATCACTTTACCTGCAGGTTCCTCACCCCTCACCCTCCCCTCCCTGAGGCAGGTGAGCGCCCAGAGGGGCCTGCAGGTGGACTGGCAGAACCGTGCCCCTGTTCCTGGGGTCGGGCCAGATCGCTTGGTGGGCAGGGGGCGGTCCTGTAGACCCAGCCCAGCACCTGCTCACAGGGGAGGTACCGGCCATAAACTGATCCTGCTCGTTTGTGACACCTGTTTGTCCCACCAGCCCTGCTGCCCTCCCCTTCCTTGTATTTGACCCAGCTGGTCACCTGGAACTCTCCCTGCACCGCCTCTGGTGACCAGGGACCTCGCCAGGCCCAGTCCCACTCCTGGCCCTCCCCCCCCATCGATGCACGCTCGCCTCGGAGGAGGGGCTGAAGCACAGCTTGGAGCACTGTCTGAGCAGAGGACAGAGAGCCCACCCCGGCTGCTTTTCCAGGGAAGAAGTGGGCCTGGAGGGGTGAGGGGCTGCCTGGGGTCTCTGAGAATGGTGGCGGGAGACGTGGGGTTAGCGCCCAGGCTTCCTGGGTCCTGTGTGGTCTTCCTTCCCGAGGACCCTTTCCATGCCCCAGGATCACTGTCTTCTGGCAAGATTCTTCCCTCCCTTCTCCTCCCCTCCCCCACCACACACCCCATCCTCATCCCCCACCCAGATCTGGTACTGAGAATACAGCTCTTCTCAGTGTCTGAACAATCTCCAAAATTGAAATGTATATTTTTGCTAGGAGCCCCAGCTTCCTGTGTTTTTAATATAAATAGTGTATACAGACTGATGGAACTTTAAATAAATGGGAATTAAATATTTAAGAGTTGATTTAGGCTAACTGAAGTTCATAGTGTTTTTCCTGGGGACTGATGGGATCCCTCCCCCTCGTCCACATCCAGTGCACAGGGGGAGACTCGGTTGGGCAAATGAGACAGTGTGGTACTGGCCGGAGGGGTCAGTTCTGGCTTGTGGGGGCTGCCCATCATGCCCCCTCACCTCCTGCTCTGCTCACCACTCGTCAGTTAGCAAGGGTTGTGGAGGACTGAGAAGATGCCATCCCACCCTGGGGGAGCATTTGGGGTGGGAGGGGGAGAAAGGATACACACCCTCTGAGAAGGGTGTGTGGAACCGTGGCACAAACCAGGGTTGGGGGTAGGGGGTCTGCGAGGGGCTCAAAAGGGCCTGGGAGGAGGCAAGTCCCCCTGGGCCTTGAGTGGTAAATGGAACTTGCAAAGCCAAAGCCAGGCATTCACTGTCAGTTTTTTACCCTACAAGACATCAGGGCTTTCCTTTCCTTAGCTGACACCCCAGTTTTCTCCTTTACTTCTGGCGGTGCCATCTTCACAGAGGCTCAGGACAAATGAAGCAAACATTTAGACTAAAGAAGAAAGCAACCTTAAGAGAATTAGAAGATACTATCTTTGCTATAAAGCTTCTAAAACTTAAAAGGTTTTTTTAATATTTTAATTTTATTGGAGTATAGTTGATTTACAATGCTGGGTTAGTTTCAGGTGTACAGCAAAGTGATTCAGTTATACATATACATATTCATTCTTTTTTAGATTTTTTTCTCACGTAGGTTATCACAGAATATTGGGTATAGTCCTCTGTGCTACACAGTAGGTCCTTGTTGGTTATATATCTTTTTTTTTTTAATAAATTTATTTATTTTTGGCTCCGTTGGGTCTTTGTTGCTGCACACGGGCTTTCTCTAGTGCAGAGAGCAAGGGCTACTCTTCGTTGTGGTGTGTGGGCTTCTCATTGCGGTGGCTTCTCTTGTTGCAGAGCTCAGGTTCTAGGCTTGCAGGCTTCAGTAATTGCGGCACGGGGGCTCTAGAGCGCAGGCTCAGTAGCTGTGGTGCACCAGCTTAGTTGCTCTGTGGCATGTGGGAATCTTCCCAAACCAGGGATTGAACCCATGTCCCCTGCATTGGCAGGCAGATTCTTAACCACTGTGCCACCAGGGAAGTCCCGGTTATCTATCTTGTCTATAGTGGTGTACATGTTTTCATCCCAAGCTCCTGATTTATCTCTCCCAACCATGTTTCCCCTTGGGTAACCATAAGTTTGTTTTCAATATCTATAAGTCTGCTTCTGTTTTGTAAATAAGTTCATTTATATCTTTTTTAAAAATTCGATTCCACGTGAGTGATATCACATGATACTTGTAAAAAAGTTTATTTTTTTATTTTTAAATAAAGGAAGAAATGGGGTCCGCAGCAGTAATATCCCTGGGAAGCCTGGAAGCAGCAGACACAAAACCTTTCTGGAGGACAGACACAGGCAGTACAGAACCCCCACAAAATTACAGACATGAGAAAACAAGCCTGTGTGAAAATAAATAGAACGACCAGTGAAATCAGAGGCCCAGGACATCAATATACAAAATATAGCTATTGGTTACAGTACAGGAGCCAAATAAGTTGTATATTATTTAAAAATATAAAGAAATGAAAACGATAAAGTTTGCCTTTTAAAAGAAATACCTGGAACTTCCAGAAAAAAAACTCAAGTTAGAAAGCAGATTAGACACAGCCAAAGAGATCATTTTAGCACCTCCAAAAAGATTTGTAGAAATTATCCAGAAAATAGCGTAGGAAAACCAAGATAGAAAATGTGGAAGGGAAGAAGAAAAATGCAAATTCTCATGTACTGCAGAAGGGAGTAGAAGCTGATACAATCAACTTGAAAAACAATTTGGCAAAATCTCATAAAGTTAAAATGTGCCCGTGGAAGCCGTGAGGCATCAGGTTCCACCCCTAGAACCCAGGCACTGAGGTCCATGGCTGCCGGGCTCGCAGCTGAATTCCTCTCAGGAAACTGCCCACAGTGAAGGGGGCCGCCTCGCCCAGGATAAGCACACCCCCTCCTCAGGAGCAGCCTAGAGCCAACAGGTAGGGACAAGGCCAAGCTTCCTTGCCCCAGTTTGAGAACGTGAAGAATCGTCCCAGCTCCAGAGTTGGGGTTTCTGTCGTAAGTACATTGTGGTTTAATTTCTTTCTCTACCCAGTCCTGCTTCCTTCAATTCCTTACAGGTGTTGTCCTCAAAAGCGCTCTCCAGTGAGTGTCCTGCAAGTAAACCTCCAAATCTATTTCCTGGAGAAGCCAGCCTGACACAATATCCTAGAGTGAGAGCCACAAAATTATACCAAGACTCGTATACATGTTCATTACAACAGCAGCAAAAACTTAGAAACAACAAAAATGTTCATTAACAGGAAAATGGATAAATTTGATATATTTATACAATGTTTTAAAAAAAAAACTAGAAGAGTGGGGGAGGGGAAAAAACCTAGAAGAAAACATGGGGAAAATTGTATATAATCTGGAAGCGGATAGACTGTTCAAAAATATTGTATACACAAAAGTTTCTAAGCTTCATGCAGTATACACAAAACTTTATAAAATAAAAAGATAAAAGATCTTACTATATCACATTAAAAAATATTTCTCCCGGTGGGGGCAAGAACAAAAAAAATTTACATCAACTATGTTAAAAAATGTGTGACGTTGTACACTCTAAATATATGCAGTTTATTGTAAACAATAAACAATAAAAAATTTTTTAAAAATGTGTGACATTAATAAGACAAAGACTAATTTCCTTAATATGTAAAGAGCACCTGCAAATCAGTGACTAAAAGGTCAACAACCCAATAGAAAAACGGGCAAAGGATATGAACAGGGAAAGAAATGCCTTTAAAACATATGGAGAGATGCTTAATCTCATAGTAAGAGAAATATAAATTAAAACTACAATGAGACACTGTTTTACATAACAAATTAACATACTAGCAAGTTTAATTATATTGTGTTGGCAAGAGTGTGCAGAAACAGGCACTCATAACTGTTCGTGAGAGTATAATCTGGCACAGCTGCCACAGAGGGCAGACTGGCAGCACCTAAAAAAAACTTTTTAATAATTTTAATCCAGCAAGAGTTAAATAACAAAGATGTCCAAGACTATTTGTTTCCCAAACCAGCATCTCAGTTTACCGACAGAGATAGGAAGTTGTTTAAATTCCATTAAAAAATCTCTCCTTTAACTTCTAAGTGAATTCCTCTTATTTGGTCTTTTTAACTTTCCCAATTTATCTGCCACATGGGATATTGCAGTCTAGTGGAGAGAACGTGGGGCTTTGGAGGATTAAGATAGGAATTGAAGGGGTCATAGGAACAGTCAGAGCTGGAAGGGCTCTTAGAGTTCGTGGCCTCCGTTCCCCTCACTCCCCATTGTCAGTGGACACAGCCTAGTGTTCTCCACAATGCAAGCTATGACTCCACCAGCCAGTTATACTGCCCAGGAGAGGGTCTGATTGGCTGATGTGCTATCAATCAGTCTGGAGCTTCCTCATTAGACAGAGCCTCAGGCAAGCGCCCTCCTGGCCACCTCTCATGGTGGCCCTTGCTGAGGCCCTTAAAGTCCTTAAACCAGTTTTAAACCTAGTTTCCTCCTGTAATCATCCAGGGATCCCTGAAGGCCTTCAAGCCCCGCCCCACCCACATCCTGCAGCCTGAATGGGGCAGCTGGAGCGCCTGCCTCCTAGCCTTGCAGCCATCATGCTTCACCCTCCATCCCTCCTCCTGCATGCCTGGGGCCAAGAGGAAGGGTGGACCAGCTGCGCAGCTCCTCCTCCCTTTGGCCCTGCCCAGAGAGGGAGGGATAAAGGACCACCAGAGTATCCCTGCCTGATTCTCATTAGGGGCCACAGCTGGGATGGACCCTGCTGGGCCAGATGGCAGCAGCCGAGGTGCAGAGAGCAGCCCCTACTCCCAGCAGCCACACAGGTAGGGGTCTGGGTTTTGGGAGGACACAGGGGAGGTGGGAGAAAATTCTTTGGGCTTCTGTCTGGCCATTGAAAGCTCAGTCTATAAGAATTTGAGGTGCCTCAGGAGGGAAATGGGGCTTCCTAGCCCCCACCCCAGTGCTGGAAGGGTCTAGAGACTCTCTCACCCCTCATAGTTCAGAAAAGGAGACTGAGACCAGAAAGGGGATAAGTCAGGGTTAGCTCAGGATCTGACCATTTAGGGCAGAGATTCCCCACTTGCCTTTTTTCTCTTCCACTCAACAAAGGTTTCTCTGCCCAGAAACACCATACAGCTCACTGCATTTGGATCTGGTCTCCTGGTTACCTTTATAGCGTGTTCATACATGTTTGAATGGAAACACTTCAGGTTGAACAATACACTACTAGAGAGTCATTCTTTTGGGCATGATAGCTCTCTAGGCCTTCCATCAGACATTCATACCTTAGCACACATTCATTTTGCCAACAGCTGGAAGAGATGAGTTCCCCAGAGAGAATTGAAGTTTGGGTAAAGGATGGATCATTGTAGATTTTAGAATCTCAGTGTGAAGTGATTTTCCCAGGCTGGGAAGAAAGGCAATCTGGTAGCAAGAGGAAGGAAGAAAAAAAAAAGAAGATGGACATTTACTAAAGGAGATTTTCAATTGTTTCTGGTCCTGCCCAGAGCTAAGTTGGGGCCCTCAAGTTTTAAGAATCCTGGTCAGGGGGCTCATTTGGCAGGCTCCACCCCACCACACACTGTACCCGACCCAACCTTCCTCATCCCTGCTCTTCTCCTCTGCACCCTCTGCGCTCACCCAACAGTCCAGTCCTGATTCCCCAGTCTCACCGCTCAGGGGTCCACTACTCCGGCCTCCCAGCCACCCAGCTGCTTTTGCTGCTTCCCCAGGCCTGGATTACCTCTGGCTGTTCTGTCCCCAGCCCTTGGCCTCAGAAGTTGGCTTCAGAAATTCCCCACATCCAGCAGCCCTCAACCCTGACAAGTCAATCTTGGTTAACTAGAGAAGTATTGCTCTGAGTGAGGACACCTGGGTTATAGTCCTAACTCTTGTTCCGAGTCCCAGGCCAGTTACTTGACCTCTCTGAGCCTCAGATTTTGAAAACAAAAGATGACTCTTGACTTTTAAGGCTCGTTTTGAGGATTGAATGAACTAATTTGCCAGTTCCCCAAACAAAATTGTTTTATTGGTATGTTAAGTCTGTATGGGTAGAGAGCCTAAACAAATAACAACAGAAACAAGTTTAAGCAATGCTGAGTTAAATCAAATAGGTTCCTTTGCAGGACTTATCAGAGCCTATAATATGTTCATGTGTAATAAACAATATACAACGTGACTCTAAGAAAATATAGAAGGAGGAGTTTCTCAAATTGATTTCATCACAAAGCCCCTAGCCCCTTTTGTTGTAGTTCATCTGATCGGCTAAGAGCTCTCTGGACATGCTGAGAGAGCTGTGTCACTGGACCTCTCAGCTTGTGAAGGAGCTAGTAGGGTGGCCTCTCTCAGCAGTCCTGGAGGTCAGCCTCATTGCTGGTCTTTAGGGAAAGCAAATCTTTGGGGACTGGTGACTGGAGGTTTGCAAAGCCTTCCTTTGAGGGCCACTGGCTCCTCCCCTAGGAGATGAGAGGCTCCTCCTCTCACGTCACCCACCCCTTCCTCAGTGACTGTCATTTCCACTCACCCCTCATCCCAACCTCCCTCCCTAACTTTGGCTGTCACCACTGATCTGGTCCCTCCCCCACTTCAGCCTCGTCTATCTACTCCCCAACATATGATAGGGAGCAGAAACATATCAGGCCAGGCATTTTCTATAAACCTAAAAGAAATTTGAAAAAACACGTATCCCCTCCACACTCCAGGTTATATAATGGTTTTCATCATAACGTAAATTGTTGCAAAGGTTAAATTTCTAATGTATTTTAAATAGTCCCACTTTAAAATAAAACAATTATTCTTTTTTAATTCCAAAAGAAAGCTTTAAACGATGTTTTTAGCGTAGTTACATCACTAAATCAAATGCTTTTCACCATTTCTGAATCTTTCTTCTCCAAGGCTGGCACTTCAGTCAAGATTTTGAGGAATGTGTTAAAGCTCTCAGCCCACAAGAACTTACCCTTCATCTTCCTGCAGGAGCTTCTCAATTTTTCCAAGCTAGGAAGTGAGAATGATTACAAGGCACCATGGGGTACTGGGCTGGGGCTGGGGCTGACTGTAGCTCTGTGTAGAATTTCAATTGAAGGTATTTCAGGCTGCTTACTTTGGGACCTGCCAATGAACTTGCTATGTGGGCAGCTGACCAGCAAATGGCAGGTGAGCAGGGTGGATTAGAATAAGTACATTATTCTTTTCATGTATCTGGTGGCATCTAAATACCAGAGAGATTTAATATATACTGTCATCCTTTTATAAATATATATAAGCAAGCTCTCTACAGTTTTGCTTAACTCCTTTTTCTCCTTGAATGCCTATTCTGCTTCCCCCTCAGTGAAAGCACCCAGTCCCAAACACTACACCGTCAGGGAACTCCCTACACACTTCAACGGTTAATTACTAAATAAAATTTTCTTAAGAAAATTTAGATGGGATTACTGCTTTCCCCCACCTCAAAAAATAGTTCATGTATCCATAGATAAACATTACTAATTGCTAGAATAAGACAGGATTCAACATCAATTTCTCTCTCTCTCTTTTTTTTTTTTTTTGATTTTTTTTGTCTGTTATTCAATTTTTTTTTTAAATTTTTATTGGGGTATAGTTGATTTACAAAGTTGTGTTATCAACATCAGTTTCTATTTTTAATATTTATGAATGGAAGCACTGAGAAATCTTGTTCACGTAAATAAGCGAATGGAAGTGAAAGGTGATTTGTTGCAGGAGGGGCACTCAATTCTTTGAATTTCTTCTGAATTAAATGCCCAAAATGGCATAGTGATCTGAATTAAAATCAAAAGTCACAGTTTAACGATCTTATATTACCCTCCTGGCCCTCACAACAGCATCCATAAAAATAACAATAACAACTACAGTTATTGTAAGTATCATGTGATCATATAATAATCACTGTAATGATGCGTAGACCTTCCCTGACCGTCCTGTCTAAAGTGGGTCTCCACCCTGCCAGCCTGCTATTTCTGCCTGAGCCCTTTCCACCGTCTGTGTTTGTCTGGGTTATCTCTGCCTTTGTGGTCTGGCCAGGACTAGGGGAGGCAGGTAAGGTAGGTGATGCAGGGTTGAATCCTGTCTTTAGTTAAAAATTTGCTGTTTTGTTCATTATGGATTTTTTTTTTTGCATTAATTTTGATTTAAAAAAAAAATCACACTAAAATATTATTTCTTTTTATGACTGAGTGTTTCAGGCATCCCCTGAAATTTTGTGTCCGAGCTGAATGCCTCACGTGCCTCCCCCGTTCCTGGCCCTGGTTTCTTGGTTCTCGGCTCCATCACTTCAGGGAGCTCCACAGACAAGTTCCACATCCAGGGGCTCCACGTGTTGTCGTAAATGAAGGACCAGGTACCCGATAACCTGGTACCTTCACCAAGACTTGGGTGCCTGTCGCCCATCCTGCCCTTCCTCTACCTGCTTCTCTGCCAGGGCCTCTCTTGGACATTCTCTGGGGAATAGTGGGGCCACGCTATGGCAGACCCCCAGGATCAACTGGCAATCTGTGTTCTCTTGGGACAAGAGTCCGGCCTCTGTCCCTGTCCCTGCTGCCCTGGCCACTTCACATGTGGGCTCATTCCCACTCCTGGCAAGGAAGCCCATGACAAGAGCAGAGGTCCCCAGAGCCCTGGTTCAGGGCGGGATATGTAGTAGATTCTCAATAAATGTTGGCCCAACTTGGCCTCCTCTCATCATTCCCACCTCACACCCTGACCCTCAAATGTCCCCGTAGTAGTGGTGATGCTGATGACAGCAGAGTGATAAGAACAGCTAATATTTATTGAAGGTTTGTTATGTGCCAGGTATAGTTGGCCATGTGTATCTCTGGCTTCACTGTCTGTGGATTAAACCAACCGCAGATAGAAAATATTTGGGAAAAAATCCCAGAGAGTTCCAAAAAGCAAAACTTGAATTTGCTGCATACCAGCCAATATTTACATAGTATTTACATTGTATTAGGTATTATAAGTGACCTAGAGATAATTTAAAGAGGAGGATGTACGTAGGTTATATACAAATACCATGCCTTTCTTTTTTCATTTTTATTTATTTATTTATTTTTCTATCTTTCGGCTGTGCCATGTGGCATATGGGATCTTAGTTCCCGCACCAGGCATCGAACCTATGGCCCCTGCAGTGGAAACATGGTGTCTTAACCACTGGACCTCCAGGGAAGTCCCTACGCCATTTTACATACGGGACTCGAGCACCCGTGGATTTTGGCGTCCATGGGCATTCTGGAACCAACCTCCCATGGATATCAAGGAATAACTATACTTTACATACAATATCTCATTTACATTTTACAACATCCCATGAAGTAAGTATCGATAACTTACAAATGAAGAAACTGAGGCATGAGTAGCTTGCCCAAGCTCACACAACTAAGAAGTAGTGGTACGAGGCAGAACTGGCTATATAATTTGTGGGACCCAGCACAAAAAGATAATCAGGGTCCCTCGTTCAAAAATGTAATAATTTCAAGACGGCAACAACAGAAGAGTGGAGCAAGTGGGGGGCCCCCGCGTGACTACACAGGTGTGTGCCCTTGGAGCCATCCCCGGTCCCAGAATCTAAACCCGTTATTCTGAATGCGGAACCCGCAAGACTCTGTGCCTGGAGAAAGTAATAGTAACCACTATGGTCTACTGAGCCCCTGCTGTGTGTATCGTGGGATATCTTAAAAATTCTTCACCACAACCCTGAGGTCACGGGAGGCATTGTTACCCTCGTTTTTTGTTGTTCTTTTTCCTTTCTGTTTTTGCTGTGTTGGGTCTTCGTTGCAGTGGGCAGGCTTCTCTTGCGGTGGCTTCTCATGTTGTGGAGGACAGGCTCTAGATGCGTGTGCTTCAGTAGTTGTGGCTCACAGGCCCGTAGTTGTGGCTCTCGGGCTCTAGAGTGCAGGCTCGGTAGCTGTGGTTCACAGGCTTAGTTGCTCGGAAGCGTGTGGGCTTTTCCCGGACCAGGGATTGAATTTGTGTCCCCCGAATTGGCAGATGGATTCTTAACGACTGTGCACCAGGGAAGTCCTGTTACCCTCATTTTTAAGGGTGAGGAAACCAAGCTTTAAGGAAATTGTTACCACCCAGGGTTACCCAGCGGAGTCAGGATTTGAACACGGGACCAAGCCTGGAGCCTGAGTCCTCACGTCACACAGCGTCTATCTAGAGGGATCACAAAGGCAGGAACTAAAACAGGGCTGGACATGACTCAGACAATCTCTTAGGAACTTTGACCGAGAGGCCTGTCACTGGGGGTCCAGCCGCTGCTTCTCTCAGGACCGGAAGGCATCCCAGGTCTGCAGATATTTCCAGCGAGGCTTCTGCTTCCACGGAGATGGATGCAAGTAAGTGCCTCTTCTCCTTGAGTGGGGAGCAGCCTGGGGGACTCAGGAGGACTCATCCCTCACGGACCGCGCATCTTCCCAGAGCCACCTCTGCCCTCAGCACCAAGTTCTAGGCTGAACTAGCTCTGAGCCTTGGAGGGGCTATCCCCGCCTCCTTACCCTTCTCTTCCTCATGACAGCTACCAGCACCTGCAGCCTCCCCACCGCCTCGCGTGGGGTCGCCGCCATTCGGAGCCACACGTCACCCTGCCAGGCCCCTCACTGGGGCTGACCCGCAGGGGCTCCGAGCCCTCCTACCTGCCCTCTGTGGCTGTCAGCTGGGGCTGGGCTGGGGCCTACCGGGGCATGGAGCCTGGCCTGGAGGAGTTGTTCAGCAAGGCTGAGGACGTTGGTGGCAGCTCCTGGAGGTCTCTGTCCCTATCATGTGAGTCATCGGGGCACTGCAGGTGGGCACAAGTGGGATCTGAGTTCCTGCCCTGTCTCTGAGCAAGGCTAATACTTCCTTCCACTCCTCTCCCTCCTCAAGATTCCCAGCCAGAGGGAAAATTTCCTCTGGCTCTGTTGCTCTCTGTGTTCTAGAAGCAGAATACCATGGTGCCTGTGGAGTCAAACCACCTAGTTTCAAATGCTGGCTCCACCGCTTAGGAACTGTGCGATCTTAAACAAGTCACTTAACCTCTCTGAGCCTCAATTGCCTCATCTGCTGAATGGCACTGATAACAGCACCTACTCACAGGGTCATGACGAGTCTGTATATGTGATGTGCTTAGCACAGTACCTGGCACAGAGTAGAAACTAAATGTTAGTGGTTGTTTTCTAAATTACTGCTCTAATTCAGTGCAGTTCAACAGAAATATGTTACACATCGAATTTTTTCTGTCAACTTTATTGAGATATAATTCACAGACCAAAAAAATCACCAAAGTGTACAATTCATTGCAATACACGGTATATTCAGAGTTGTACAAACATCAGCACTTTTTAAAAATTAATTTTTATTGAAGTATAGTTGATTTACAACATTGTGTTAGTTTCTGCTGTACAGCAAAGTGAATCAGTTATATATATACATATATCCATGCTTTTTTAGATTCTTTTCCTTTATAGGTAATTACAGAGTATTGAGTAGAGTTCCCTGTGTTACACAGTAGGTTCTTATTAGTAGCACTATTTAATTCTAGAAGATTTTCATTACCCCAGAAAGAAACCCATTAGCAGTCACTCTCCATCCACAACCCCTCCCAGCCATGGCAACCATTAATCTATTTTCTTTCTCTCTGTATTTGCCTATTCTGGACATTTCATATAAATAGAATCATATACTATATGGCCTTTTTCTGTCTGGCTTCTTTTATTTAGTATAATATTTTCTAGGTTCATCCATGTTGTAGCATACAGAAATACTTCATTTCCTTTTATGGCCAAATAATATCCTAGTGTATGGATATATACCACATCTTGTTTTATTCATTCACCAGTTGATGAGTACTTGGGTTGCTTTTGCTTTTTGGCTATTATGACTAATGTTGCTACGTACAAGTTTTTGTCCAGATGTATATTTTCCTTTCTCTTGGGTATATACCTAGGAGTGGAATTGCTAGATCATATGTTAACCCTATATTTAATATTTTGAGGAACCGCCAAACTGTTTTCCAAAGTGGTTGCACCATTTTACAATTCACACATGTAATTAAAAATTTTCTAACAGCCTCATTAAAAAAAGTAAAAAGCAACAGGTGAAATTAATTTTAATGTTTAACCCAATGTATCAAAAACTTTATATCCAGTATCATTTCAATATGTAATCAATATAAAAACTTATTAATGAAACATTTGAGAGAATTTTTAGTATTAAGCTTCAAAATCTCATGTGTATTTTACACTTACAACGCATCTGAGTTCAGACTAGCTCCCTTCCAGCTGCTCGATGTGGCAGGTAGCTGTCCTATTGAACAGCACAGGTCTAAACACCTGTTAGAGACATAATTCTGATGACACTCTGAACTACTGGGGGACAGAACTTTACGCACCCACAGGGCTTTGCATGCAGCAGACGCTCAGTAGATGCCACATGAATGAGTAAATGAATGAATGGATCTAGTTTTCCCCAACAGCTGCTGATGGTGATCACAGCTACTTCCTGAAGCCTGGGTGTATGTCAGACCCTGTCCAGGAGCTCCTGGCCCTACTTCACAACGTGGACCTTGAGGTGCAGCAGGTAGTGGAGGGGGAAGGGAAGAGGGTGCGATGCTGGACCTCTGGGATGTCCAGAGCTGCTAAAGGAGGGCTCTGTGGTCCCCGGAGCTGTATTTGGGGTGGCAGTGTGTGTGTGTGTGTGTGTGTGTGTGTGTTGGCGGGGTGGGGGCGGGAGGGGGATGTGCTCTGACCCTGCCCGTGGCTGCAGAGGGTGCAGGACAGTCAGGACATCGTGTGTGGCATCTGCATGGACAAGGTGTGGGACAAGCCAGAGGCTGAGCGGATCTTTGGCATCCTGCCCAACTGCAGCCACCCCCACTGCCTGGGCTGCCTGCGCACCTGGCGGAAGAGCCGAGGGGACTTCCCTCTCCATGTCATCAAGTCAGTGTTATGGGAGGGGCCAACAGGGAGGGAGGAAAAGGCCCCACAGAGGGGTGGGCTCAGAGGCAGGCTGGTGGGCTTGTGACTATTCCTCTCCCACCTCCCACCCCACTCCACCTCGCAGGGCCTGTCCCCAGTGCCGCGTCCGTTCCAGCTACATCATCCCCTGCAAATTCTGGGTGAGCAAGGGGCCTGAGAAGGAGCAACTCATCAGGAACTTCAAAGCTCGGACCAGGTGAGCCTGGCAGGGCGAATGTGAATCCAGGTAGGAAAGAGGGGAAGCAGCCCCTGGTCCATTCACACTCAGCTGTGGTTCCCAGCATGGGATCCCCCAAATCCTAGAAGTGCAGAGTGACCGAGATGGCAGGCAAGGGTGTGAGCTATTTCCACTATTTCAGAAAGCTCAGTGAATAATAGTGAGTGACTGAGACAGTCAAGGCCAAGTTCCTCTTCTAGCCTGGCTCAAGATCTATGCAGGGAAATGCTGGTTCTCTCAGCATGATGGGAAGCCCTGCTTGGCTTTTATTTTGATTTTTTTTTTAAAGCAGCAAAGTATGGGGATTCCTTGGCGGTCCGGTGGTTAGGACTCCATGCTCTCACTGCCGGGACCTCAGGTTGATTCCTGGTCAGGGAACTAAGATCCCACAAGCTGCATGGCACAGCCAGAAAAAAAAACAGAAAAAGACATTTAAAGCAAGAAAGTAAATTGATATGAATATGTGTTTGTGTAGATAATCTTTCAGAAGGAGACTGAAACACAGCCCTTGGAAATGGGGTAAAGTTGAGTAGGTTTTAATCTCTTGGGGAGAGTAGGCTTTTATCCAAAACCTGGAATTAGCTACAATTCCAGATTCTTAATTCTACCTTTCCAAAGGGTTTATTATACTTAACATATGCAAAGTATATTTGGATAAAAGATGGGATAAAAAGATCTAGTCTCTACCTGGATTTTGCCTGTGAACTGTAACAGCTGCCTCAACAAAGTTACGGAGAACAAAACTTGGGCGAGTCTCACAGAGGGGGAGGTATTTGAGCTGGGTGTTGGGGAAGGAGTAAGGGCTCTTCAGGAGGAGAAAAATGGAAGCACTCCATGCAGAGAGAGGTCAAAGTGGGGAAATCCTGGCAGCTGGGATACCAGTTGGGAGTCTTCAGAAGCCATCGAGGGAATTCCCTGGTGGTCCAGTGGTTAGGATGTCTGCACTCTCACTGCCGAGGGTCTGGGTTCAATCCTGGGTCAGGAAACTAAGATCCCACAAGCAGCCATGGAAGTAGGGGCTCTTACTATCGTCAGGCTGAAGAAGGAGAAAGTGAGGCAAGGTCTATGGGGTTTAAGTGAGGAAGTGGGGTTTGAACCCAGGCACTCTGACTCCTAGCATGGACTAGAAGGAATCGTGGGGAGGATATTGACTTGAGAGGAAGAAGGGCTACACCTGGGTAGCCAATTGACCATGAGGTTGAAAGGAAACTGTAAGATGATTAATATTTCCAGCATAGGTGGCCACAGGACTGGCACTGCCACGCGAGAGCCGGGTGAGGGAGGTTGATGGAGGATTTGGTCAGTGGGGGGTGTTTGGACACTATAAGGATGGAGGGGTTCCTGATGCTAGGTTTGGTCAAATGGTAGAAAGAGGAAGAGGGACAGTCATTTAGAGGGATTCCCAGGTTTCCAGCTTGGTGGTCAGAGGGATCCTGCATTCATGCTGGGACTGCAGGAAGTGGGAAAGACTCAACTGTGTTGGAGTCAAGCAGAGAGTTGACGATGCAGGAAAAAGGGTATAAATATGCACTTTATCTTTTTCTCCCTCTCATCTGTCTTTCTGTGCATGAAAAAGCTGTTCCTACTTAAGCACATCACAAGTTGACCACAAACCCTTCCTGCATCTGACATTTCACAGAATGAAATTTGAAATCTCAGAAGTGGGAAACTTCTTAATCAATTTCATTAGCTAGCAATTACCAAATCATAAAGACCACCCCTCAGAAGAGAGCATTGTTCTAACCTGGTAACAGTGACACATTGTAGAGTTATCTGCTCTCCCTCCTCCTCTGGTGGTATTATTGAAACTCAGTTCAAAGAAGGAAAGGAGATTCCCAGGGTCACTGCTGTCCGAGTAGAGTTTGTGGGAATTAAGAGAAAGGTACTGCTTAAGACACTTTACTGCCATCTGCTGGGAAATAATTGTAATAAATGTAACATCTACACTGGTCTATGATCCTAGGGGTGCCTGCATAGATGTGGTGCCTTTGTGCTGTGTACAATCTACCCAACCTTATATGTCAGCCTTGAGTGCCCCTTGTTCCTGGGGCAACTGGACTTGAAGATGATGGTCTTCTTTCCTTCTGCCCTCTCACAGCCAGATTCGATGCCGGTTCTTCATGCGGGGAAATGGCCGCTGCCCCTTCAAGTCTGACTGCATTTACCTGCACCAGCTCCCAGATAACTCCCCGACTTCTGATCATCCCTGGCCTGGGAGTGTGCAGTTGGCCTCTGCGAGTGAGGTGGTAACAGCAGGGATATGGGGTGGGGGAGGCTGCTGGCCGTGGTTTATAAGTAATGTCTGTGATAAATGTAAGACCTATGTATGATGTCTGTGGCGTTAACGGTGCCTGCTGAGATATGGTACTTTTGCGCTAGATACACCCTGCCCAACCTTATGTGTCAGCCTGTACCAGGCACAACTGGGGTTGAAGCTGATGGGTTTTCACTGATTTCTTTTTCTTCTCCCAGGTAGTGGGCAAAACAGCATTCCTAGGGAATACCGAGCCAGAGGAGGAAGTGTTCTTCATGGACTGTGCCCTGGCCATGGCCTTCTGGGGTTCAGAACTCCTCCTGGACCCCAACAGTTCTTACCACTGCCTCCTGTAACCAGGATCAACGTGGGGTGGGTAATGGGGCTGAGGGGCAGGGGTTGCCAGGTGGTAGGTCTTTTCCCTTTGGGGCTTGGTGCGGGATGAAAGTAGCAAGCCCTCCATCCCCATGAACCACAGCAGTGACACAGGTGGGGAACATGGGGAGGGGGGAGGGCTGTTGGGAAAGAGGAAGGGTTCTCACCCTCTTGCCAGGGACTTGGTTTTTAACTTTGCTCTTTTGTAGAAGGATTCTGAAAGAAAACCAATAAAATGCACCTAAGCCATCACTGCTGGTGTCTGAAGAGTGTCTGCTTAAAGCCCAGGCGCTCCCCCACCCCCACCCAGGGTTTCTTCTGCACTTTATCTGTTGCAATATCACCTGTCAGCCTTTGGAAAACCACTTTATGCTCATAAGAGAATGAGAACAGAAAGGGCAAATAACAATGTAGGTATTATAGAAATAGTAATGTCAGAGATCCCATGAAAGGGTCTAAAGGATTCCCCCAGGGTTCTTGAACCACACTTAGAACTTTTCTCCCTATTCTTCTTCCCATTGGCTAGAATGCAGACCTTGGTGGGCGTGAACCAGAGTCACCACAGAGTAAAGCTGGCAGTTGAAGATGGGCAGGGCATTGAAGGCTGTTTAGCATTCTCAGCCCTGCCCACTACTTATCAGGGCCTACCCCCCTTCACCCCCAACATCATTTGGTCATTTGAAGACCAAAAACATCTCCTATGAAGTTAGAACTGATAACCTGAGATAGAGGTTCCCGGAAGAAACTTCTTTCCTACTATTTTGGCCTTTGCAAAGCAGGCGCTATCTAAGAAATACTCCTTAGTCTTTTCCAACAGCTCCCTTGAAATCATTCTGGAAAAAAATAAAAAATTTGGCTCTAATGGAAATCAGATTCAGTTCAAAATATGCCTATGGCTTCCTATACTATTCAGGGTGAAAGACAAATTCCTCTCTATGACCTCAAGGCCTCACAAGATCTGGTCTGGTTACCTCTCCTATCACTCCCCAGCAAGTGCACTCAGCTCTAGCCATACGTCTGCCCCAGAGCCTGTGCATCTGCTGTTCCCTCTGCCCGACATGGTCTCACAGACCTCTGCCTGGCTTGCTCCCTTAACTCCTTCAGGTTCATCTTGGCTGACCACCTATTTAAAACTACCTCACTCTCTCTCCCTTCTCTGCTGTATTGTTGAAAGCGCTTATCACAAACAAACATTCCATTGATTTCTTGTTTAGTTGTCTGTCTCTCCTCACTTGAGGGTCAGCAACAATAAGGGCAAGGGCCTTTATTTTGTTCCCTGTATCCTGAGCCCTAGGTGCACTTACTGACTGAGTGGATGTGTGCGTGGCAGTAGAAGCTAGGAGGATGGAAATACAAGCTGGCACCCAAAGTAGGGTTTATGGGGTGCTGTGAGGCTCTTCTCCCCTCTGCCTTTATTCCTATCCTCTGCTATGATCCCTCCCTTCGCCGGAAGCCTGCCTTCTCCAGCAGATTTCCTTAAACCGAAACACTGGGAAGTGGAGGCACTTTGGTCCCTTACAAACAACCAGAGCAAGGCTCTTCTTGATCTTTGGGAGGAAGTTTACAGGAAGGCCTTTGGCCATATAGATGGCATTAGGTTTTACTGCGACTCCATTCTCTGGTATATTAGTAGATGAAATGTTTCTGGAGAGGACTAAAACCCGAATGATGGCAGTTGATGGCCTGTGGAAGAGGTGACGTTATGATAAATTATTATTAAATCCTATGGCAAAGCCCATGATCTACAAGCAACATGGGTGTCAGCTAAAATGAAATGATGCTTGGATCCTGAAGTACAACCAATAGGATCCCGGGTATCCATTCTGTACCCCCGCGCACTCATTTACTTAAGCGAGTGGTGGAGGAAGCAAGGTTAGGGTCAGCAGCCGAGGACCCAGTCCTCCATCAAACCCCGCCCCACCCCAGCTCTTGCAAGACCTCACCCACAAGCCTACTTCTCTGGGGCCCCGCCCCCGCTCTCGTCCCGCCCCGTCAGCAGATCTGCACTCGGCCTTCGCCCCGCCTCCCTGCCCCGATCCTCCTCCCCGCTTCCGGCCTGCGCTCGCGCCCCGCCCCAGCCGCACCTCCCCCTCGCTTCCCTTTCCGACTGCTCCAGTCTCGCGCGCTGGCGGGCCGCGGGTGCGAGCCCCTCCCTGAGCGCTGAGGAAAGGACGTGGTGCGCGCGGGAGGGGCCCGGCCGCCGCGTCGCGGCCGGCGCTGTCGTCCGCCTCCCTCTCCCCGGGCCCCGGCGCTGAGGCCCGAAACCAGAGCGCGGGGCGGCGCGGCCCTCTGGCCCCGGGCATGGAGTCCCCGGCGGCGGCGCCCGCTCCGGCTGAGGGCGCGGAAGCAGCGCCCTGGGCGCGCCTGGAGGCCCCCGCGCGCCTGCTGCTGCGGGCGCTGCAGGCGGGGCCCGACGGGGCGCGGCGCGGTCTGGGGGTGCTGCGGGCGCTGGACGGCCGCGGCGGGGAGCCCTTCGGCTGGGGCCGCCTGCTGGAGGCGCTGTGTCTGGAGGAGCCTGTGGTGGAGGGCCCGGACTGTCGCCTGCAGCTGTAAGTCGTCCACCCGTGTTCCTCCTGCCCTGCTGGTCGCGGCGGCCGCTGGCGCAGCGCGGGGTACCGCGCGTCCTCCTCCACGGTGGCGTGAGGCAGGGGCGGGCGCTACCCGCTCCTCTAGATGAGAAGACGGAGGCGCCGGGAGGATGAGTACCTGACCCCAGCGAGCGGGTCCCTGCCGCGCACCCTGCGAGGACGGGCCTCCGGCAGACCCTCACGGAGCGGGTACTGGGTGCAGTGCCGCCTAGCTAGACGAAGACACCTGTCCTCGGTTGAGTGTAAATGAATAATTATGTCAGTGGACTCCGATTGATTTTAATCACACACTTCCATCTCCAAAATACTCGCTCTCTTACCTCCAGTATAGGGCAAGTGTACGCGTGTGTTAAAATACGTACATTGTCAAGTATATACATAGACAGAAATTTAAAACGTGGTAAATGACAGAATAAACATCTCATCATGGTGGCTTTGTATTATCAATTTTTCAAAGCATAATACACAGTTTAGGGCAAGATCGCTTACCTTAAGGATGGTGTGCTTGATAATTTCTAGTCTTTTGGGTGACTGAACTTTTTTGCCCCGTTCTTTATGTGCCTAAGAATTCCTACTAGCAGCAGAAGTGTCAGCTCTGCCGTTTTTAAATTGAGGTTGTGCTTCCGTTGTCGGTAGTCAGTTTCTTTTCGGACATCCTTATAAGCCATGTGTCCATTTTGTGAGGGTTCATTTTGTTAAGAAAGTTAATACAGCACCCATAGATGCGCTTAACTATCTAGTTAAGTAAAATACAGAAAGGAACAGTGAGGTGCCACCTTCAGCTTCTAGGGAGCTCAAGAGCAGGCCTCCCACTCTCCTTGAATACCTCTCCCTGAGAATTGGGCTGGACACTGGAATATGGAGGGCCAATCCATATTTTAAATATTTGTAATACTTAATTTTTTATATTTTAGATAAATAGAAATAGTTCTAATAGTTTCTTCCCACACTCCATCTTGAATTTCTTTCAAGAGAATGAACAAGAGTATTTTCTGAATCTGCAAATTGGAGGCTGTAGAAATATTTACCCAGCTGTCTGGTTATTTCTGGACAGAGTAAGGGGAATGACTTAACCTAGGGTCCCTGGATAGAACTGTACTTCAGTATAATTGTTTTCTTTTGTGATCATATGTATTTTGTGCATTAAACCTCTTATTCTGATAAGGGGGTTGATGCACAAAAAAAGGTAAAAGACCTTGGAATAGGCTCTTTCCCTCTTCTCTACTCCCAGAATCCTCCACCACAAATTGCCCATCTTTTTAACTTTTACTCTAGTTTTCTCTCTTAGTGTTTCTTCTCCACAAAAAAATAAAAGATTTTGTTCCTCTCTCGCATATCCCATGTGCCTCTGTGTGTGATGACAAGCAGCCCCGCAAAGTCACATACAGAGAGGTGCAGAGGCGTGATGGGTAGTGGGCTGAATGCACTCATCACCTGCCTGCCACTCCAGCCAGCCTCAGGTCACATAGCATCTGCATTCGTGCCTTTGCCCCATTACAGACGGCTCCTTGCTCAGTTCACTGCAGTCTTGCTGATCTGTGAACACTTACTCTCAGAGGTTTAATTCATTCGATAAATGTGCACCAAGTGCCTGCTTTAGGCTGGTGCTGTGCTGGGCACTGGGACACAGAGGAAAGAGACACTGCCTCTGCCTCTCAGGAACTCAGTTCAGTGAAAGGAACATCAGCGCTGGACAGATGTGACCCTGTGAGTTCCAGGGGACTGCCAAGGGGGGGCACAGGGCTGCAGGCTAAGCATTGCTCAGTATTCTGGAGTATTATTTTTACATAAAAAAATAGTGTATTAAAATAAGTATTACTTTAAGTTTGAGAAAGGGCTTTTTTTTTTTCTTTTTTACATAAAACAAGCATGGATCTATTATACGGTAGGTTTCAACGTGAATTTTTGAGCTGAAATAGGAGATGCTGAAGAGCAGGGCCTAGTGTAGTGTAGAATAGATGCTCACTTGTTGAATGATAGCCGCGCGTTCCCCGCCTCCATCCACACAGACTTGCAGGTACTGCCCACCAGCGCCCCCGTCTGTCCGGTGCCATATAGCTTCTAGCTCTACCCAGTCTGCGCTGTGTTCCTTTCAGCAAGACTATCTTAACTGTTTGTTCTCCCTCTGCTACCCAGGAAACCACTGCTGCTGCGATTGCCCCCATTATGCCAGAGGAACCTGATGTCCCTGCTGATGGCTATTTGGCCATCGCTTCCTGAAAGCAGTCTCCTACCTGTGCTGCAGATTGCGCAGCAGGATCCAAGCCCTGACCCTGATCCCTGGCTCCGGGCCCTTGGGGAATTTCTGCGAAGGGATCTGGGTGTTGAGGTCTCCATTGAGAGAGCATCCCCACTGTCTAAAAGGTGCCAGAGACAGCTCCGAGGCCTATGTCGGCAACTGGACCAAGGAAGCAGGAAGTTGAAGTTGCCCCAGACTCCAGGTCCTGAAGGGGAAGAAGAGCAGGAGGAGGACAAGGACTCCCAGCGGCCTGGGAAACGCAGAAGGGAGCCAGAAGAAAAGCCTGCCAGTCCTGAGGGGGAGAGGGCCCCCAAAAGGCTCCGGTGTTTGGAAAAGGAAGAAGAAGGTCATGAGGAAAAGAGACCTGAACATGACTCTTTGGACTCCCTGGCCGATGGCGGAGGTGCATCACCCATTAAGAACCAGCCCGTTGTTGGGGCTGAGCCCAGTGAGGCTCGTCAGAGTCCAGAGGATGCTAAGGGCCGACCTGAGAGTTTGGAGTTGCCCAAAGCTATCCAGGTACTAGGGTGAGGAGGCTGTTTCAGAGGATTCCTCAGGAGTGGGGGGTTTATACAGGGTAAAAGCCAGTTGGGACACTATGTCCCACTTGGGATGACTATAGTCCGTGGAGCAAGGGGAAGGAGGTGGGTTGAGGGAATGTAGTTTCTGCTCCACAGGTTCTGAGGAGTGGGTGGGGATGGAAGTTACTGGAGGTGGGAGCCCTTGACCTAATGGTCCGTAACATGAGGTTAAGGGTACCAGGGAAGAGGAAATGCTCTGGAGCTACCCCTGCCACCCCATCTTATGGGAATGGGAGAATCATGCCAGCATCCGGCCTGTCCTCCAAGCCCAAGGCCTGGGTCTGCCCCCATTAGGATGGATGCAGAGAAGACAAGTCTATTCAGTTGGGTTTACATGGGTCTTGTCTAGTTCAAGTTCTTAAGCATTGTGCAAGGTTTAGGCTTCATGTTCTGGCTCTCTTGAATCATTTTTGTGCACTAGCTCCCACTGACCTGGGGCCTTCTCAGGGGGCTGGGACGGGGCTGGGGGCCACGCTTCATGGATGGGGACTTGGCAGTGACTGGGCTCTCCCCTGCAGGACCAGGTTCCCAGGCTGCAGCAGCTGCTCAAGACCCTCGGGAAGGTGACTGGCCCTACCCTGCTCGCCATAGCCCTTCTTCCGCCCCTGCCTGGGCCCCAGCCATGCCCAGGGAAGCCCCAGTGCAGTGGGGCACAGGCTGTGTGGGTGAGGGGGTTGGAGTGAAGGTCTGAGGACAGTCCCTGCAAAGGCTTTTCTTGGTCCAAGTATGTTGTCTAACCCAAGGCAGGTTCTAACCCCAGGCAAGTTCCTCTCCTCTAGTAGCACCTTCTGGGGTCCACAGCCACCCACTCTGCCAATCGAAGGGGTGGCCTCAGTGACTTGTCACTGAGGACTCTGCCAGCCCTCACACAGGATTTGCCTTCCCAGAGGTTGGAAGGGCTGGAGGGTACCCCACCAGTTGAGCTGCAGCTTCTCCACGAATGCAGTCCTGGCCAGGTGAGTCCAGAAAAATTACCTGGCCCTGAGAACACAGTCCCTCTCTCCATTTAAGTTTGTGTTTCCCTGCCTCATGTGGGAATTTGGGGACGGGATTTTGTTGGGTTTTTTGGTCTCGGGGCAGGGGTGACCCTTAGTGGTTTCTTTTAGCCCTTGGTTCCTCCTCGTAGGACAGCTGTCCCCACCTTACCTTACCCTGGAGTGTCCTGGCCCTGCCCCTTCTGCTGCGCAGTTGGCTTGAGACAGCCCAGCAGAGACAGGCTGAGTGTCCCAGTGTCGTCCCTCCTCCTTGGCAGGTGGACCTGCTGTGTGCCCAGCTGCAGCTCCCACAGCTCTCGGACACAGATCTCCTGCAGCTCTGCACCTGGCTGCTGGCCCTTTCACCAGACCTCAGCCTCAGCAATGCTACTGTGCTGACCAGGAGCCTCTTCCTTGGACGGGTAGGTGCACTGGGATGCACATGGAGTGCCAGGGACAATGAGGGAGACAGTCTGAGCCCTCAGCAGGGTGGGAGAGGGGTTCCCAGCCTTGCACCATCCGGCCTGTCCTGGTAGCCTGAGGCAAGGGAAGGGCATAGACCCCTAGGCCTTCTACCCACGTGGCATCTAACTCCTCCCTCTTGGGCCCCAGTCCTTAGAGAAGCAGAAGGGATTTGGGATCAAGGATTTGGAAGCTGGGGAAGGAGCTATGTGTCCTTTCCAATGAGTAGATCCATGTGAGTCCTAGATAAAAGCACTTTTTTTTTCTCTGTACTGTAATGTGTGAGCCTCTGAAATATGTGTTCGATAAACACTTATTGGAAGGAAGAAGAAAGAAATTAATGTTTTCCTCCCCGTTGGCTATAGATTCTCTCCCTGACTTCCTCAGCCTCCCGCTTGCTCACAACTGCCCTGACCTCCTTCTGTACCAAGTATACCTTCGCTGTCTGCAGAGCCCTCCTTGGCCCCGTTCTCCAAGCCCCAAGAACAGGTAATTCTGGAATGGGCCCCAGTCCTGGTAGCTCTGCCTTCTCTGTTCCCAGCACCCTTCACCCCTGGGTGGCCCCGGCAGGAGATGAGATGAGTTTTCTTTTCTTTCTTCTTTAAAAAAAAAAAATTATTTATTTATTTATTTATTTATTTGTGGCTGCGTTGGGTCTCTGTTGCTATGCGTGGGCTTTCTCTAGTTGTGGCAAGTGGGAGCTACTCTTCTCATTGTTGCGGTGTGCTGCGGTGGCTTCCCTTGTTGCAGAACATGGGCTCTAGGCGCGCAGGCTTCAGTAGTTGTGGCTTGTGGGCTTCGTTGCTCCGTGGCACGTGGGATCTTCCCAGATCAGGGATCAAACCCATGTCCCCTGCATTGGCAAGCGGATTCTTAACCACTGCGCCACCAGGGAAGTCCAGGAGATGAGTTTTCAACGCGTAAAGATACCTGTTGCTTCGCTGATGATGCTCCCTGTAATGGCCAGGCATTCTGTTCCCTGCTAGCCCCATCCTCTCCTGCCAGCTTCCCCCAGACTTCTCCCCTCTTCTGCCGCCCACCCAGGTACAGCTCAAACAGAGTTACTGTGTTGCCTTACAAAGGACAAGGCCCTGGACCCAGACATGCAGGTTCTAATGTTGGGGTGAGTGTACAGGCCCCATGCTGGCCCCACCCACACCTCCTCCCTCTGGCCAAGCCTGCTCTTGGCATTCTGGACTTGAAGTCATCTGGGCACCCGGTCCTCTGCCTGAAGTACAGGCGACAGCACAGCTGATGCCCCCTCTTGCTGTCCTGAGCCTGGGTTGTGCCTTCCCACCTGTGGTCCCCTGTAAGTTACCATCCCGTGCACCTTCCCAAGCCCAGGGTTCCAGTCTTCTGTGCCAGGTGCCCCAGGGAATGTGAAGAGGCCGGTGCTCCTGCTCTTGGAACAGGGCACGATGGTTCAGAACACTGGCTCTGGCGTCAGACAGACGTGGCTGCAGATCTCAACCTTGCCTTTTATTTAAATGTGTGAGTTTTAAACAGGTTATTGCATCTCTCTGAATGAACTCCGTAGAATTTTTCTAGATATTAAATGTGATAATGCGTATAAAGACCTTGGCACAGTGTTTGGCACCTAGTAAGTGCTCAAATATTGTTATTAAATTGGTGTTAAATTTGGGTATCAAAATTGGGGAGTCAAGATACAGACATGTAGAAATAATGAGTAGGTGAGATCCCACTGGACACTAACATGAAATATAAAATGCTAAGTATAATGTGAGAAGGGGACAGTCTAAAAAATACTACCAGCCAGCAGTTATTGAGCACTTTCTCTGTGCTTTGGATTCCTTACTTCAGTTAGTCTTCATGCAGTCCTGTGAGTTAAGTGCTGCTGCCACCTTAGAGACGGAAAAACTGAAGCTCAGAGAGGTTGAGGGAGGTGGCCAAAGGTCACACAGCCAGCAAGTGGGATCAAACCCAAGTCTGTGCACCCAAGAAGCCACACCGTTTCCATGTGACATCCTGCCTTTCCAAACAAGCCGAGGACAGTAGGTGCAGCTGGAGTGGACCTCACTGTGGACTGGGCTCCTCCCCAGGGCTAATCTCTAGGAAGCCTCTTGTGTGTCATCTCACCCATCATCATCATCCTCCTCTTCCCTGGGTTGCCCTTCCCTTTCGAACTCAGGATGCACTGTTGACTCCTGGTTATTTTTCAGGGGACCTTTGTACCTCTCCTTCACTGCCAAATCCTTCACTGTCAGCTCCCAGGGGTCTTGGGCTGTGGCCTTCCCAGCGCTGAGTATGGGCTCTGCAGTGGTGGCTGCTACATGGCCACCAGCGCTGGGGGGCTCTGACGACTCCTTCTGTTAGCTGGGGATCTTGGCTGTGCCCAGGGCCTTGCCCTGCCTTGGGGTAGGAGCAGTAGATACCCAGGCTCAGGTGGGAGGCTGAGCTTTCCTCACTGGGGCCTGTGCTTTGCAGACAGATCTTGGAGCTGCCCTGGAAGGAGGAGACTTTCTTGGTGTTGCAGTCACTCCTGGAGCGGCAGGTGAGCAGGCTGCCTTGGGGAAGAGTAGACAAAGAAGCACTGTGCAGCTCCTGGGTTTCTGACCCCTTCACTGGTGGAGGGGCAAGCAGGATGGCTGCCCTCCAGCAGGGTGCCCGTGACAGTGGGAGGGTCCTGGGGCTTGAGGGGCCAGTAGCAGAGAGCTTACCGAACAGTGTGAATCCCAGCTCTGCCTCTTACTAACTGTGTGGCCTTGGGGAGGGGCTTTTTGATGTGTGTGTGAAAATTTTAATTTATTTTTAAATTTAATTAATTTTTTGGCTGCACCATGTGGCATGTAGGTGGATCTTAGTTCCCTGACCAGGGATCAAACCCGTGCCCCCTGCAGTAGAAGTGCAGAGTCCTAACCACTGGACTGCCAGGGAAGTCCCTAATTTATTTTTGAATAGGTAATAGATTCATATGTTCACAATTTTGAAAGGATATAGCGAAAAAATTTCCCCCAGCCATCCAGATTCCCCTCCCCAGAGCTAATCAGTGTTACTCATTGCAGGGGAACCCTCCCAGAGATGCTGTATATACACAAGGACACATGTTGAAATTTACCTTTCCCCTGCTTTTTATATAGATGGTAACACACCAAGCTCAGTGCTCTGCACTTTGCTTTTTTCATCTAACAGTACATTTTGGCAGTTTTTCCATATATCACTACCTAAAATTCTGCCTCATTTGTTTATAATGTAGGGTAGTTGACTTAACTTCTTTATGCCTCAGTTTCCTCATCTGCATAGAGGAGTGATGATAGTAGCTACCACATAAAACTGGGGTGAGGTTTAAATGGTATATGGTATAATTGGTGTAACGTGCTCAGAATGGTACCTAATGCATAATAGTGTTTGTTAAATTGTGACTGTGAAGAGCTGTTGTTATTATACTGGCAGTACCCCCTAAGGACCTCTCACTCTTTTATATCTTCAACCCTAAGCCAGGCAAGGGATCCTTGACACCCCCCTTGCTCCTAATCTGAGCCTTTGCAACAGTGGCCACCATTTTCTGAGACCTGTGTACCAGGCTTTATGTGCATAATCTCATTTAATTCTTTTCACAGTCTTCAGAGTTTGACATAAGCCCTATTTTATAGATGTGGAAACTGAGGGTCAGTTTGGTTAAGTGACCTACCCAGGGTCACCTAGTTAGGAAGTGGTGGAGTTGGGAATTGAATCCAGGGCCCTTTCTTGTGCTACTGTTCCATTTCCTAATGTGTGCAGGTGGAGATGCCCTCTGAGAAGTTTAGCATGTTGATGGAGAAACTCTGTAAAGAGGGGCCAGCAGCCACCACGTCCATCGCCTATGCCAAGCTGGTGCTGACAGTGGTGACCAAGTATCAGGCCAACGTGAGTATTGGTAGGGTCACGAGGGCTGCTCCTGCTCTTCTGAACCTGCCATAAGGGTGTATGTTTGCCAGGGAGAAAACCCTGAGTGTTAGCTAGGGAAACCACAAGTTCAAGTCCAAGACAGGGGAGTGAGACTGCTTAGGAGTTCATTCATCCAGCCAACACTGCTGTGGGTCAGATGCTACCTGGGGTGTTAGGGAATCAACAGGGACCACATCACAGTTTGTGTCCTGGACTTGACCCTCTCCCCCAGCAGCTGGCTAGTGAGAGGGGAGAGAGATGCTAAACGGATTATTGTAATGTCTGGCAGGAGCCAGGTGAAAGGTGTGCACAGGGCATTTGATGACGGAGGAAAAGGGGGCAACTAAACCCCGTTTGTGGTTGGAAGTTGGGACAGGCTTCCTAATTCTTAAAGGGTGAGTGGTAGTCAAGGGCTGAGATGGAGGAAAGGGCATTCCAGGCAATAGAAACGGTATAAGCACTGAATGTCTGAGGGGATCTTCAGGTAGGTCATTGTAGCTGAGGCTTAAAAACTCAAGAGTGGAGGTGGTAGGGGAAGAGGTTAGAGAGCTCATATACTGAGAGCTGATACTTGTAGTCCCTGATACGTTCCAGGCATCGTTGCAAGCCCTTTACATATGTTAACTCGCTAGTTTATTCCAGGTGTTAGTCCTATGAGAAGATATTATTGGCTCCATTTTGTAGATGAGGAAATTGAGATGCAGGTTAAAGTAACTTACCCAAGGTCACATTGCCAAGCCATAGTAGCATCTAATGGAGGGCCCTGTAGGTTATGGTGAGGAGCTTGGACTTTATCTTGAAGGCCAGGTCTTGGCTCTTAACTCTTTTCTTGGGATCACAGGCCTATTTGATGATTTAGTGAAAGGTATACCTCCTCCCAGGAAAATGAAAATATGAACACACATCTTATTTCAGGAGGTTCCTGGATCCTCTGAAGACCCTCTGTAGATCCTGGAAGAAGGACCTCCAATATGAGGCATCAGAGTTATCTCAGGGCCTTCAGCTGGAGTGATTTGATTAGATTTGTATTCTGTAAAGAAACCTCTGGCCTTTGCAAGGAGTGGGGATTGGAGAGTGAAGGTACAGGGCAGAGATGGGTCAGGAGGTTGCAGCAACAGGTCAGGGAAGAAGAAGAGTGGCCCAGGAGGAATGTGGCAGCCATAGTGGAGTGTCTCTGAACCTCAGTTTCCTCATCTGTAAAATGGGAACATTGTGAGGATTATATGAAGTCATGCATATAAAGTGTTGCCACATAGTAAGCACCTAATAATTGTCAACTGTTATTAATATGGCTGACATAGTACATCGTGCAGTTAGTATTTGACCCCAGGTCTACCTGAATCCAAACACTTTGCTTAACCATGGTGAGATAATGAGGTTAGATTGCTCAGGGAGTCATCTTCTATTGTCCTTATGTCCTGGATTCCTCTCTTCTAACTAAACAGAGCCCAGGGGCAGAGGGGAGAGGGGAGCGATTGGCTGCTGGAGTGCTGACATGATTCTTCCTTTTCTCCAGATCACTGAGCCCCAGAGGCTGGGCCTGGCTGCAGCCCTGGAGCTCAACACCACTTTCCTGAGGAAGTCCCTGCAGGCTGCCCTGAGACATCTGGCCCCCTGAACGTCCACCAAGGGACCACCCTCCTGGAGCTCCCTCACCAGCTTCCAGCAGGACACTTCTGCCCTCAGCACCTCACCCTGCCCCTTGCCTTGGCTGAGCCTGGCAATCCCAGGGATCAACTGCCTCCCTGCTCCAGGCTGCAGAGAGGCCATCTGGGCCTCCCAGCCAGCAGGAAGGGTCTGGGGCTAAGGAGGCTGGATGAGTTGTATTACCAAGGGCAGCTGACCCTGAGCTCCCTCCTTGTCACTTCTACCTCAGGCTGTGGGGACAGACACTTTAAGATAGACCTCGGATTTCCCTGGTGATCCAGTGGTTAAGACTCTGTGCTTCCATTGCAGGGGAAGAGGGTTGGATCCCTGGATGGGGGGAGTTCTGCATGTCACATAGTGTGGCCAAAAAATAATAATAATAAATAAAACAGGAGTTAAGATAGGCCTCAGTAGGGTTTCACCGCAGACCTAGAGTGGACGACGACGATGCACCAGGAGCCCCGGGAGACCTGTGTCCTCCGCACAAATCTCTTGTGCTCAAGTGTATGTTATGATCCTCTGTGTTCTTATTTCTGACTTCAATAATAATTTATCAGTGGTATTTCATAAAAAGCAGGAAGTTCAATAATGTCTTATTAGAAGCAGTGCCTACTGTCCTACCAACTCTGAGTGTTTGTTGAAAACCAACACATACCACCCCCACCCCCGGCCCCACCCTGCTCAGTGACAGGGGGCATCTTTTTCCCAGTGAAATGTCCTGTGAGGGGAAGGTGGTAGAGTTCTGTGGGCCAGATCATGTATGAAACCATCCACCCCAGCTGTATCAGAGCTGTCAAACTGAGTAGGTGAGGCTGTGCATCCTGCACTGGGGGAGGGGGATTTGAGGGCAAGAGAGACTCAGCCTGGAGTTGAGGAAGACCTGGGCAGAGGATGGCTTTCGAGGAGGGGTCTGAAGGGCTCCTGGGATTACTGTGAGCAGAGAAGAGGATGAGGCCTATTGGGCCGGAAAGGCAGAAAGGGTCTGCAATACTGTGGGCACATCTGTTCTACATCTGTATTTCCACAGCACTTAGCTAAGCTCCTTGTTCATAGTAAATACTTAACCTGGAGACGTCCCTGGTGGTCCGGTGGGTAAGACTCCACGCTCCCAATGCAGGGGGCCTGGGTTCCATCCCAGGTGGGGGAACTAAGTCCCACATGCATGCTGCAGCTAAGCGTTCTCATGCCCCAACTAAGTCCACATGCTGCAACTAAGAGTTCGCATGCCCCAACTAAGTCCACATGCAGCAACTGAGAAGCCTGCAAGCCACGGCTAAGACCTGGTGCAGCCTGAATAAATATTTTACAAAAACAAAACAAAAACAAAACTGCTTAACTTGTAGATGTTACTGAGCCAACTATCAGTTGAAAGTTCATCACAGAATCTTCCCCGCTTCTCTCCACCGCAGGCTCTGAGGGGCCAGGAACAGAACTCTTGACATTTCCCTTCCCACAACTTCCTGGGAAGCCGTGAGCTCCCGTTAGAACAAGATGATGAGGGCGAGGACTCAGGAGTAAAGCCTGCTTTTCAGAAGTGAAGCAGGTGCGCAAAGCAGGAGGAAGTGGGCGCAGGAGGTTTAAGAGACAAACACGTGGGAACTGCAGGCTCTCAGCGGCCGGCACCGCACCGGGAGTGTGACTACTGCAGCCCAAGCCCTGGACCCAGCCTCTTCTCTAAGGGCCTGACAGCAGCTGGGACCGCCGCAGGACGTCCCGGCGCAGGTCTAGCAACGCAACGCGCGACAACGGCAGCGCCCTCCCGCGGCCGCAGACTGAGACGCTTCCCAGGACTGAGTCACCCGACTGCACTCAGGAGGGAAGCAGCGGGAACAAGGCATCTCTCGCGAGAACCAGGTCCTATTTGAGCGCATGCGCGAGGGGAAACTGTCTTTTTTCCGGTTATCGCGGCGTGAGGCACCATGAGGTTAGTGGCGCGCGGGTTGCTATCCGCACTCATCCACGCCTCCGGGCGCCCCCGTGGGGAGGGAAACACTAGGGGCGGAATCGCGGGTCCTTGCCCCTGCTTCGCTGCGGGGCAGTTTTGTCAGGCTTCGGCCTTCGGGCCTGGTGTTCGAGTTCGCGCGCCAAGGCCGGTCGCCAGCAAGGTCCCTCTTCCCCGGGGTTTGCATCTGGTCTTCGGGCCCAAATCGCCCCACTTGGTGTCCGCAATCCGCGGAGAGTACTTCGTGGACCATCCTCGCGCCTGAGGCTTCTGACACCCCAAGGGGTTGATCCACGGTTCCCGGGTCCTGAGCGCGCGTCTGCCTTGTTTCTTGCAGCAGCAAAGTGTCCCGCGACACCCTCTACGAGGCGGTGCGGGAAGTTCTGCATGGGAACCAGCGCAAGCGCCGGAAGTAAGCGCGGGTCTCGGTGGGGAGGGCTGCTTTGGAAAGCCGCGGGCGGCCGGTTAACTTTATTACACTTTTTAAAGGTTTTTGGAGACGGTGGAGCTTCAGATCAGCCTGAAGAACTATGATCCTCAGAAGGACAAACGCTTCTCGGGCACCGTCAGGTTGGCACCGTTCTGATCCCACCCAGCCCTCAGTGTCCCCGTGCCCGTCTCCTCCCTTCAGGCTCCTTTTGAGCCCGAGGCGGCGGGGCACGTGCGGCACTGAAGTGCCCGGGTAGTTCAGACCCCCTGCTCCGGGCAGGCGTGGCTGGACGGACCCTCACCCTGGGTCTTAAAACAAGAGGGGAGGCGTGGGGAGGCCTTGGCCGAGCCCGCCGGCTAGTTTGAGAAGCCAGACTAGCTGTTGGTGACTGTGGACACTCTGGGTAAGGCTCAGTGCTGCAGCGGTTCCAGACCCCTTCACCTGCCCTTGGGACACAGGGCTGGGCATGATCTATTATGTTCCCCAAAATACAGGCTTAAGTCTACTCCCCGCCCCAAGTTCTCCGTATGTGTTCTGGGGGACCAGCAGCATTGTGATGAGGCCAAGGCTGTGGATATCCCCCACATGGACATCGAAGCGCTGAAGAAACTCAACAAGAATAAGAAACTGGTCAAGAAGCTGGGTGAGGTTCTGTTGCCTGGCGTGGTTCTGTATGTGGGGTAGGGTGAAGGCATTCTCCATCGGAGTGGTAGAACAGGGGTTTCTGCCATTTGAATGTTTTAAAGTGATGATGGGGTTAGAGTCATAACAAAGGTTCTGCTGTGGCTGGTTAACTTGAGTGGTATTTTTTAGCCACGTGAAAATTCTTTTTTGTTTCGAGGATTGGATTTTAAGAAGGCCAGTAAGTGTTCTTTTCTAAGCAAGTGAGATATGTCATGTTGATAGGTCAGATGATGGTACACTCTGAATTGGAATTTCTACTTAAAGCTCTCACTATTTTAATCTTTATGCTGTGTGATTTGAGCATTTTACACATAATAGATTCCCCAGTTGTTTTATATCTAGAAAGTAGGAAGGCAGGATTTGAATCCAGGCAGTCTTAACCAGAGTGAGCATTTCCCATCACAAGATGGATTGTAAGTCAGCCTGGACTTCTGTCACCGGGTTTCATGTGAATGTTGAACCAGTAAAAGTCCAGAGGATGGAGATAATACTGGAATGGGGAGAGGATTAAAAATGGAGAGCTGGGGTGCTGATTAGAGGCCACTTCTGCGGTTGGCTCACAGCCCTGTTTATGGAGGTGTCTTCAGGGGCCAGGTCCTAATGGCTTCCTCTCTTTACCAGCCAAGAAGTATGATGCCTTTTTGGCTTCAGAGTCCCTGATCAAGCAGATCCCACGAATCCTGGGCCCAGGCCTGAATAAGGCTGGCAAATTCCCTTCTCTGTTGACCCACAATGAGAACATGGTGGCCAAAGTTGATGAAGTGAAATCCACAATCAAGTTCCAGATGAAAAAGGTGAGGAGGTTCTGGCTGGTTGCAGTAGCTTCAGCAGTGGTGAAGTTGACCCACATTCTCAGTGGGAGCCCTGGTTTGCATTTCTGTGGAAACTTAGGACTTGTGACAGTCATTGAACAGGACTGAAGCTTTTCAAATAACTGTGGTCTTGGTCTGGGGCCAAAGTGCTGCTCATTAGGTCACTGGAGTTGGGGGGGGGCATCTGGCCCACTCCACATTCTCTTGAGTCACCCTGATTGGATCTTCCTCTCCCCACAGGTGTTGTGTCTGGCAGTGGCTGTTGGCCATGTGAAGATGACAGATGATGAGCTTGTGTACAACATCCACTTAGCTGTCAACTTTCTGGTGTCATTGCTCAAGAAAAATTGGCAGAACGTCCGGGCTTTGTACATTAAGAGCACCATGGGCAAGCCCCAGCGCCTGTACTAAGGCACAGCTTAATAAACCAAACTCCCACCATTACTACTGTCTCCTGTGGCCTTGGAGAGGGAGGGAGGTGCTTTGAGCTGACCTTGTGTGCCACAGCACTGTGCTGATGAGCCAGTGATGGGTAGTCATTTACTACAAACAAGGCAGGGCATTCTTTGCCCTCAAAATCATGGGGTCTTAAGATTTCCTGGAACTAACCAGGGCTGCCAGTCAGGACTGAAGCTTTTCTGATAACCCTGAGAAGAGCAGATCAGGGCCAGGACCCCAGCCTGTACTGCTGTCGGTTACTAGTGGGAAGGGAAGGTAGTACCTTCCCATTGGGGACACTGACTCGGCCCTTGGCAGCATACTTAATCTGTGGCCTGTATGCCAGCAGTTCTTAACGTGGGCTTTCTGTTTGGAGGGTGGTTTGTTGCTTTGAAGTCATCTGGGGTCTTGGTCTGTAGGAATCTCCCAGTAGTTACAAATGGAGATTGGTGTTTAGTGGGCCTGGGATTGGCTTCCTAGATATTTCTGATTTAGTGGTCCACATACCCTGAGAAACATCTAGTATTTGCTTTCTTGAGTAAATACCAAGAAATTGTATACCCTTCGTGTACCCCCAAATTGCATACCCTTATGTTTGGGGGTAATGATTTACTAGGTAAGTTATTTCGGAAGAAAAATTGGAAGACCTGATAATACTTATCTAGGGACACCTGTTTTCTAGGGGATTTAGCAAATGGGTAGAATCTGCCTGTGGAAACTGCTAGGCCCCCTTCCTGGCTTGAGGAACTTGTGTTGCAGTTCTTTCCTCCAGCACTGGGAAGGTGGATTCAGGTGTGGTGGGAAATACCGATGGTTAAACCTTAATTTTTTTAATATTTATTTGGCTGTGCCATGTCACGCAGGATCTTGTTGCCACGTGTAGGATCTAGTTCCCTGACCAGGGGTAAAACCTTGGCCCCCAGCATTGGGAGCATGGAGTCTTAGCCACTGGACCACCAGGGAAGTCCCTAAGCCTTTAATCTGCTTCATTTAATTTTGGTAAATAAAGGAAGTAGAGCTGAAAGGCTAATCATGAATAAAAATGCACCTTCTCAAAAGAAGCTTTATCTGTACTTGAATGGTGAAGAGTACAAGATATTCACCAAAAGAATGTCATTTTAGCTTTCAAGTTATAACTGCAGGTAAAAGAATTTTAGTTCTCAATGTCATAGCTCCTCTGGTAATACTACTATAGGAGTAATACCTAGGCTTGTTGAACAATGTTCCCAGTAGGTAAGGAGAGGAAGAAATGGGCTCTGAAACTAGTTAGGATCCAATTTTACTGAAAAGGAAAAATTTTGTAATCAGAAGAAAAAGGCAACACCTCAAGGCAGGTAAATGTGATTTGATGACTAGATGAATATAACAAGGTAATTTACAAGGGTGAGTTCGTTTTATACTGTCTCTTACAAAGCTGACAACAGCAAGAGAAAAAGGCATGAGAACCGTCAGGTGGAGGCAAACAAGCTGGTCTCACGTGCCGGTGGCCAGTCCTGAGAACCATACTGATCACGGGGCCTGTGAGGAAAGCAAACCATTTCCAGGAGCCAGAAAGACAGTTGTTTGCACCAGCAGCTGTGCGATCATGAGCAGCGTCACGGCAGAGCAAGGGTTTCACGGAGGAGGTTCCCATGACCCGGTGCGTACGATTTGTTGGGTGCAAGATGACCAGCCACGTGATTGCCTGTGGGCTGAGGGCCCCCCCAGTGCCTGAGGGAATCCCAGCTCTACCACTCAGGAGCCATGGGAGCCTGCCGAGCCAGCCTCTTAACGTTCAGAAAACTCATCTGAAAGTGCAGCTGACAATGGCACCTACTAAAAGCATGACGTGCCTTGCACAGTGCCAGGCACTTAGTACTTGATTAAACAGCAGTTGTAAAATGGTAATTAGGTATAGTTATATACACCCGTGTACCAGAGCTGGCACACAAGTTCCTGCTTGTCTGCCTTGGTTGGGTTTGACAGATTGAATGTAGGCCAACCCGAGGACCTCTATCTCGTCAGTGGTGGTGAGTGGGGAGAACAAGGTGCCTTCAGAATAAGTCACAAGGACTGAAAAAAGCCAAGGATTGAAATCCTTAAAAATAGTTTTGGAAACTATGGGTATGTTTTAGAAATACTTGGGAACTTGAGTCTTACTGGATTATTGATTTGCATCACCTGAATTTGAAAATTAAACCCACTCCACTTTATATCTATTAAGCCTTATGTATTGGGGTAAAAACTAACTCTGTATTAAACCAATATGACTCACTGCCTTCTGGCCTGCCTGGAAGCTGTTTTAGAGCTGTGGTGCCTGCCCTCCAGAGGCCCACAGCACCGCAGTAGGGAGGAAAGGAAAAAGCCGGAGGCAGAACAGGAAAGCAAAGCAAAGGAACGCGTGGTGGCAGACTGATTCAATTATAAATGGGGGTTGAGCTATCTTAAACAAACCCCAGCCTCTAGGATGATTTTACACTTTAGACTAAAGCTTACTGTGCACCTGAGTTAGAATTCAGGGTTCAGCTATCTGGAGAGGCACAGTTTTCCAGCATTTGTACTAGAGGGAAATAAAGAGCCCCCATGAAACCCCAGGACAGTGCTCAGCCTTTGACCATGGAATTGGCAAAATGATGGCCCACCTCCATCTTCCTAGGGACATCAGAACAGCAGGAAAGAGAACTACCGGCCTCTTCTTTGGGTCCCTGCTTTCCTTACAGCTTTCCACAGAACCCCAGGTAGGGAGAGCCACTTCCAGGAGAGAGCCCTGGGCTTTGGGCTCACAAGACCCACCTTCTTATCCTGGTTCCTTCCCTATTTTGAGACCTCAGAACTATGTAGTTATCACCCACCCCTGTATCTGTTACATTTGTATGTGGGAGTGGCAAAGGAGGCCAGCCATATTTCACTTATTGATTTTCTGCATGAGACCTACGTTATTCTAATAGAAATTACCTGGAGGCTGTTTTCTCCAGGAGCATGAAGGCAACAACCCACTTGATTCAAGCAGCCAATAGATTTAATCACGTGTTAGTAGAGGCTGGATTTTGCGTCCAGCCCTAGGCCTAGCATATGGTGGGTCTTTCATAAACCACTTTCTGTCTCCGGGACCTCCTCCCACCTGGTTGGGGCTCCAGGCACCCTACCCATCTCACAAGCAATGGTCATGGGTCCTTCCAATGCAGTGAACCAAGATAAAAGGCCACCTGATTACTTAATAGTATACCAGGTGCCTGGGCTTGAAGTCAGAAGACCAGGTTCAAATCCTGGTGTTGCACTGACAGCTAAGTAAGAAGAGCATTTAACCTCTTCTGTTTCCCTATTTGCAAAACTGGAGGTTGGGCCAAAATGATCTAGAAGACAAGATTCAAGAGTATGGTTGCCAGATTTAGCAAGTGAAAATACAGGCTGCCCAATTAAATCTGAATTTCTGATAAAAACAACACACGTCTGTTGAGGACACCATCCCCCACTCCCCCCTCTGTGGTCCTGGTCATGTGAACACAGGATGGCGCAAAGGGGAGAGGTTTTCCCAGGCAGACAGGAGCAAGTTGGAGTCCAGCTTCCCCCTGCTAGCAGCCATCCACTTGGGGAGCACTCACCTCCTTGAGGCTCTTTCCTTACGTGTGGAGTGAGGACTGGGCAGTGAGAACCAGTAGTAGCCACTGTCGACTGTAGGGATTTAACAGGGTGCCCCATCTTGGTACTGAAGTCACCTGGGGCAAGTCACTTCACTTAGAGAACTCAATGTAAGGCCCAGGCCAGTGCTAGCCACACTTCAGTGCTCAACTCATGGCAGGAGGGGTGGGAGAAAGGCTGCCATTGGCAAAGCTTTCATGAGACATTTGAATCCTATTTTTTTTTTTTTTGGCTTTTGTGCTGCAAGGCTTGCGGGATCTTAGTTCCTGACCTGGGATCCATCCCGGCCCTCAGCACTGAAAGCACTGAGTCCTAACCACTGGACCACTGGGGAATTCCCAAATCCTATCTATTTTGAGTGTGGGTAATGCTTGGGGCCCCCCAGCAGAGATGGGGTGGGGTGACGCACCAGGACCTGACCCACAAGGAATGCCCACCCGAAGCTGTCCCAACCCAGGGGTCTGGCACACAACTAGTCACACGACTAACCCACAAACAAATAACTTTAATTTTTTTTTTTTTTTTTTTTTTTAAGCAGGAGCCGGGCCTTGAGGGCCCCTGCCCCAGCCTTGTGCCACATTTATGATATAACCCATCACGGCTGGATTTAAAAAATACACAAAAAATATATAATATACATTATAAAACCTAGGTTGGGTTTGGAGGTGGCCTGAGCGATATGCAAACTGTGAGGACCTTCAGGAAGCTCGGGGGCAGCGAGGTGGGGGGAGGAAGGGGCACAGTACTTCATACGAAACTCATAAATACCCACAGGCAGCGGGAGGACAGGGCTGGCGGCGGAGGGGCCTGGGTGTTGGGAAGGGGCTGCCGGGGAAGAGTTAACCTTCAGTCCCAGAACTGGGTGTGGGGAGCTGGTGCTCCAGGCCAGAGAGACTGAGGTGGGAAGACAGAAGGGAAGGGTGCTTCCCCCTCCCCTCACCGAGGGCTCACCACCAGACGCAAGTCTTAGGCAAGAGAAAATGTCAAACTTTTCTGCTACCCCTTGTCCCCGGGCCAGTGGGCTGGGGCTCCATCCTCCTACCTGGCCCTCCAGACTGTTTCCGGGCCTGGGCTTGCCCCTGGGAGCCTTCGCCTACAGGGTGGCTGCTGGGCAGCTCGGGGCCGGATCTGGGCCAGGAAGCTCAGAGGGCTGCATGGGAGGCCCCGGAAGCCCGTGGCTGGACTGCAGGCTGGTCGGGCTCTGGGAGGAGGTGATCTGTTTGGGATTCCAACCCAGCCGGCCTGGCGCCTCAGTGCAGACCCTCTCTCCCGTCCCTGTGGCTGGCCCCCACTCCAGGGAGGTAGTATAAACCTGGGCTCTAGGGACAGGCAGCCCCGGGGGAGGACTCCAACTCTGCCCACCCCTCCCACGGGTCCCTCCACTGAGACACGGCCCCATGCTTGGCCTGCAGGCTCTTAGGATGGCATGAGGCCCTTGGGGGCCTGCACCAGGCCTGGCACACAGCAGGCGCACAGAAAGTGTGGGTCCCTCTCTCTTCTCAACTTGACCCCAACTCGACACTCCTCTTCCGGGGCCTCTGCACTCTGGCTGCCTCAGTCTCCGTTCTGCCCTCACCCACCCATGAGGGGCCAGTGGCCACGCATGCCTGAGCTTGAAGGTGTCCTCCCAGTCTTTCGAGGCTGGGCAGAGCTGGGGACGGTGGTCAGCATCCCGGCCAGGCTGCCCCACCGCTGAACCCTCCTCTCTTCTCCCTCAATTAAAGCGCAGAACAGTGGCAGGGAGTGTGTGCGGGGTAGGTGGAGAGGCCTCCTGGGTCCTGGGCCTGAGGCCTGGCAGGTGGATGAGTTCTCAATCCTGGACCCCCAGGCGTGCCAGGCAGGTGTGTGGAAAAGATGCTCGTCCCGGACTGTGGTGGTGGGGGTGCAGGGCGCCCTAGTCTTTGACGAGTTTGTAGACATGGTGCTGGGCCCCGTGCTCGCTGGTAGAGACTTCAAAGACGAAAGCAATGACGAGCAAGGTCTCCTGGGAGTCCCGGCTTGTGACTACCTGGGGGCCGGGTAGGAAGAGGCGGGAGGTCAGGCGGCACAGGGCCATGCGGCGTGCCGGCTGTGCAGACCCTTCTCCTTTCTGGGGCTCAGGCTCCTCCTCTGAGGAATGGGTCTGGCCACCCCTGCTTTGAGGCCCCTGTGCCTGGGGTGCTCCCGTGACACCCCGCCCTTCCCCTCTGCCTCCACACCTGCAAGATGGTGAAGTTCTCCAGGACACTGTTCATCATGTACTTCTCGGGCAGGTGCTTGAGCTTGTGGATGAAGTTGATCATGTACTCACACATGGGCGAGCGGTGGATGCGGTACACGAAGCGCCCGTTCTCCAGCCTGGCGTACTCGGTCTGCGGGAGCCAGGGGAAGGCGTCACTCAGCTGGCTCCCCCCCAGCCCCTGCCCCACCCCCCCCACCCCACCCCGGGCCCCCACTCACCTCTACCTTCTCCACCACCTGCTTGCCAAAGGAGCACACTTTGGTGGACACGCTGATGGTCATGCTATCGGCCGAGCTGTACTGGGAGCTGACCCCATAGAAGGCGCCCGGACCCTCCTGGATGGTGCTGTTGAGGTCAGCCTGGAGGAGGGGGCGGGGCAGTGTGAGGTGCCGCCCAAGGCTGAGGGAGGCATCCCACCTGAGGGCCCATCGCCTGCACGGAGCCCACAGGCCTGGGGAGAGGGGACGGGGCAGGGGTCGGGGGGCTGGGCCCTGGTGCACTGCACACCTGGGGGCGGGGCCGTGGGGAGCAGAGAGACCAGGGCAGCTCACCCAGAACTTGACGAGGAAAAAGGCGTTAGGGGGCCCCTTCTCGTAGAGCTCCTTCAGGCCACCCTTCTTCTCGGGGAACTTGTCGTAGATCTGGCGCACATCCACTGCCTCTAGGGGTGGGTCTGAGAAGGCGGGGTTCGTCTGGCCGATGTGCACAAACAGGTGTTTGCTGTACTGTGGGGAGGGCCCAGTACAGGGTCAGGAGAGCCTGCCAGCACACAAGCCTGGGGGTGGGGGGCAGGGGACCAGGGGAGGCTGCACGGGGACAGGTCTGCCCTGGGGCCTCCCAACCCTGTGACCCTGAGCTGTGGCCCTGGACCACACAGACCCTGCCCGCACCCCCACGTTACCGTGTCAGGGTCTCGCTGCACCTCCATGAAGGCGGAATATTCGAGGAGCCGCAGCCGGGAGGAGGCAATGGTGCGGTCCTGCCACACGGGCACAGAGGCAGCAGCTGAGGGGAGTGGGGCCAGGGGCTCGTAACCTGGGAGGACGAAACGGACCCTCGTCTGCATGGGCGGGTGTGCGGTCACACACAGAGCTGCCCCCACCTGCATAGAGCCTGTGTGCGAGTTGGAAAATGGCACCCCTTTTGTACAGGAACACGGGCTGGATTTTGACTCCCCTGCCAGGTGTCCTTGTGCAGTGCACAACCTGCACCACCATGTGTGGTGGCCCTAGTAGTGTACATCAGTGGAATTTCCCTTATGTCACTATTAACGTGCGTCCAAACAGAAAATACAGACAAGTAAAAAACATAAAAATAAAAACTACCCAGAATCCCGATACCTAGAGAACGTAAAACTCTGAAGATTTTGGTGTATTTCCCTTGGAGGAATTATATATACATACATATACCAATGTAACACCTTTGGTGGTGTGTACTTGTAGCAGGGTTCTGGAAGCAACATTGTAAGAGGTACATGGGCTATATCTGGCCTGTCCCAATCCCCTACAGATGCCACCCACTTCTCCCTCCCCTCACCCCCCACCCCACCACTGTCTGGCCCCAGCTCTTTTGAGCAGAAATGCAGGTGCAGAGGGAGGGAGAGGTGGTGGCGGCTGCCTCATGCAAGAAACTTACTGCTGAGCGTTGGCGGCAGGGGTGGCTGGACGGGGTAGGCTGGCTGTGCAAAGGGCTTGATGCTGCAGACAGGAGCACAGGCTGGTTAGAGGGTCACCCCCTTCCCCACCTTCCACCTGGCCCAGTCACCCGGGTCTTGTCTGGGAACCCAGTAGGGAGACACCGGGCCTTCCTGTGGAGGCCCAGAAATGCACGCTGACTAAAAAACAAGCTTTTTGTTTTCTTCACGTTTTACCTTTTATGAAGTCTGGCTGCATCTCACAACTGATGTGCACATTTAATGCAGCATTTCAAACCCCACCCTGCAGAGCTGTTCATTAAACTGAGGGCGTGTCTCAGGAAGAAAGTCATCTTAGAGTTGAAGGAGCTGAGAATACTTGTTGACTAAAAGGTTGACTCAGATTAACTGAGTGAAAAATAATTGTAAGATGGATGACAAGTGGTTGATGAATGAACAAACACATGAATGAACAGACAGATGTATTAGCTCTCTTAACTGGCACTCTCCAACCCTCTATTTTTAAAAAATTAATTTATTTAATTAATTTATTTATTTTATTGGCTGTGTTGGGTCTCTCTTTTTTTTTTTTGCTGTGAGCGGGCTTTCTTTTTAGTTGCGGTGAGTGGGGGCCACTCTTCGTTGTGGTGCACAGGCTCCTCATTGCCATGGCTTCTCTTGTTGCGGAGCACGGGCTCTAGGCGTGTGGGCTTCAGTAGCTGCAGCAGATGGGCTCAATAGTTGTGGCTCACGGGCTCTAAAGCGCAGGCTCAGTAGTTGTGGCGCATGGGCTTAGTTGCTCCGCGGCATGTGGGATCTTCCTGGAGCAGGGATTGAACCCGTGTCCCCTGCATTGGCAGGCGGATTCTCAACCACCGTGCCACCTAGGAAGCCCATCCAACCCTCTATTTTTGAATCAAGACTTTGCTCAGCTGTTGCTGGAACCCAGATGGGAGGGGACGTCCAGCGTGGCTGCCAGGGGAAAGAAGAGGGTGTGGGAAAGACATGCCACAATACTCACTCCTGAGAGGGTCCAGGCTGCTGTCCCAGGAGAGGGGGGCTGCTCCAGAACTGCAGAGATGGGACAAAACCCAGGGGCCCTCAGTATCCAGGACCCCTACCCCGGGCCACCCTAAAGGCACTCCCTCACCCCCCACCTCCCAGGACCCCTGTACCCGAGAAGAAGTGGAGAAGACGGCCTGGGGCAGAGGGGAGGGCGGGCTGAACTTGTTTTGTAGGACACTGGCGGAGACAATCTGGGCGGAGGACATGGACGCCATGCTCTGAAGGGCTTTGTCCTTGGAGACCTGGTCCTGAGGAGGGGAGGAGCCTTGTGAGGCCCGGGCCAGGCCAGAGACAGGACAGGGGCTTGCCTCCGGGGCCCCCTCCCAGGCCCTGTCTCCTAAGTGTATGCCACCTCCCTGATCAGTCCACACTAAGAAATTATTTTACTCCATAACCCGGTACGTGCCAAAATAGTTCCCCTTATTTTGTTTATTTTGTGTGTCACACACTCTCATATTTTCTATTTCATCAGTGGTTCTCAAAGTATGGTCCACGGACCAACAGCACCAGCATCACCTGGAAGCTTGTTAGAAATCAAATTCTCAGGCCCCAGCCCAGCCCTACTGAATCTGAAACTCTGAGGGTAAGGCCAAGAAATCTGGCTTCCTAAGCCCTCCAGGTGATTCTGACGCATGCTAAAGTTTGACAACCACTATAATCCACTTTTTACAAAACACTATTTGCAAGCCTACTGCATTGAGCGCACAGTCCATAATTTGAGAATCCTATGTTAGGTGCTCTCCCCTCCACTGCCCCCCACCCAGGGGAGGTGCAGTACTACTCACCAGGTTCATGGCCTGTGGAAGAGAAGGAGGATGGATTAGAAGAGACACAAAGGAGGAGTAGATGGGGTGGGGGGACATGTCATTTCACTGTCTCCTCTCAATGCCCACTTGGCTCTCAGTTCCTGAGGAGCCCAGGGAAGCTCAGAGGTAGCTGTGGACCCTGCCCCAGCCCCACTGCCACCCAGAGGGAGTGCATGCCAGCTGGGGGTGCCCTGGAAAAGGGAGGATGAGGGTGAAGGGTCTGGAGATCTAGATGATGGACCAAACTGGGGACCCTTGGGTCTGTCCACATCCACTGAAGCTGTGCTATAGGCGTGGGGGCTGGGGCGGGAGGCCCAGTCTGCTGGGCAGCTGTGAGCAGGGAGAAGAAGATGCAGTCTATACGGGCCTTGACCTGGGCCGGGGCCAGGAACCTGAAGCTCTGAGATCCTCAGCCACAGAGCAGCCGGGATTGAGCATCTAAGAGGAGGCATGGCCATGACTGCCAGTCCCCGACCAGTGTCTCCTCCCTGCCCACCTGAAGTCCCCATGCAATTAGCAAGCAGCAATCAGGAGGAAGGAGAAAAGGAAAATGGAGAAGAAGAGAGGTGGGCCTTAGTGGCCCCCAGGTGGTCTTCCTCTCCCTCACTGTAGGGCTGGCTGTCCCCTTGGGCTCCTGCTCAGTCACCAGGGACTGTGGCCCTGTGTAGCCTGAAGCGGCCATTGGGCTTCTTCTGCTGCTTGTCTTTCTGAGACCCTCCGTGCTGCCCCTAATAGCTCCTCAGCCCATTCCCTGCACTGGGTTGGGGTCAGAGAGCAGTATCAGGCCCGGGAAGGGCCAGGCCAACTGGCAGGGGACCCCATACCTTCAGCTTGGACTGAATCTCCCGAGATTTCCGCCTGGCTAGAACCTGCAAGTGGCTAGAGACCTGTAGAGAGAGAGAGAGAGAGAAAGAAAGAAAGAAAGAAAGAAAGAAAGAGAAAAAGAGCAGAAAGAACAGGAGAGGCAAGAACAGAGTTTCAGCCAGAAAAGAGGCACAGGGGGGCCAGAGAGCCAGCCAAGGCAGAGGCCTGAGCCGTGCAGAGAGAGTGGTGGAGGCGCCATGAGCGAGGGGCCGAGGAGGGGCTGGAGGCCCCAGTCAGGCGCCCAACGTACCTTGATGCCAACCTGGTACTCCCGCACCTTCTTCCGAGCTAGAACCTGTATGTGGCTGGACACCTAGGGGGCCGCCCCGCGCCCAGCCAGAGAGGAAAACACAGACAGTGAGGAGGCATAGCATGGGGTGGCCACGGGCAAGAAGCATCCCAGCCCTCATCTCTTGGAGCAAAAGTAAGTGGGGGCAACTGTGGGTCCCCTGTGGGCAGACACACCTTGGCCCTGCCAGTTCTGCTCTCTTTTGGCCCTGTCTTGATCAAGAGCCCACCATGGCTTTCAGGACCACAATGTACAGTTGTGCAGGTAGTTCACTGCATAAGAGCACCTGGCCCAGTGAGGGCTAAAATCCAGCCCAAGCTCTGCTGGCCAAGCCATGTGCCCTGGTGCAGAGCTGCATCCAAAGTGAAGGAAGAGACCCAGGAATCCAAAATGGTATCAGTCATACCACTGAAGGAAGAGAAGCTCCTGGATGTCAAAATAGGGGAGCTGCCAGGCTGGATACCAATGCAGGATTTCACCCCTAAAGGCACTGCTGCAGCACTTCAAAAAGGTTACTACCAGTACTGCAATAAGTATGTCAATGTGAAGAAAGGCAGCTTCGCTGGGCTGTCTATGGTGCTGGCAGCTTACGTGCTTTTCAACTACTGCTGTTCTTACAAGGAGTTCGAACACAAGTGGCCACGCAAGTACCACTGAAGAGGGCCTGGTGTGAAGGGCACACTCTGCATTCCTGACCTTTGCCCAGCAGCCCTGAATCCTTTCATATCCTAATTGAGAATTAATACCCAATAAAAGATGACTGATAAAAAACGGAGGAAGAGCATCTTTGTATTTTTCCCAAAAGCGGTGACTTTTTCTCACTGGCATCCTCAGAGGAGATATTTTCTCTTCTAATTGGCATCGCAGAGGCTAGCCGTGGCCATGATGCTCCTGCTGGCCACCATGTCATACGTCAAAGGCAAATCCCTTACGGAAGGTCTCCCCTGTACCACTGCCCAAGTCCTTCCGAGAACCCCACCAGCTTGCCAGCCTATGAAACCAGGCCTGGTCCAACTCCTGCTTTGTTCGTGCAGCTTCCTCCCCCAGCATGCCTTCCTTCCCCTTGGACTAATACACGGCAGTGTACACTATCTCTGTGTACACAGTATGTGATCTTAACTGCATTTCTTCTCCAGCTCCTCCTCCCTGGCAAACCTGAGCTGGTCACGGTCTGGATGTGTGTGCCCTGGGCTTGCACAACAGACCCTTGACGTTGTCAAGGATCTGACCCTGAGCCTCAGAGAACCTAAATGTCACTGTTTTCCCCATGCAACAAGCCGAGGGAACACATGGATCCTCTAAGTTGCTTCACACTTTCATTATCAGCGATTGCTGTTGGCTTTCTTTGCAAGTTGTTTTTATCTCCACAAAGAAACAGTTTCTTTTTAATCATGGGCTAAAAGTTACTATGTACATGTACGCCATGCTGGGCAGACCCTGTTGGGTTAGGACCCAGGTGGGTGCTTCTCAGGCCATCTCATGGCGCCCAGGATTCAGACCTACCTCCGGCAAGATTCCCAATCACTTCACGTCATGACAATAAGTGACGTTTACTGAGCACAGCTACTATTGTTCCCAGTACTTGACACGGACCAACTCATCTGACCTTTACAGCAATGCAAAGAAGTCGGCACTAATAGTATTCCCAATTTACAGAGGATGAAACCAAAGCAGAGAGGTTAAGCAAGGTCACTTATCCAAGGTCACACAGCTGAACTCAGGTGGCCTGACTCCAGAGCCCACTTGGCTACCACCAACAGACCCTTAGCCCAGAGGACTATCTCCAAATGGTCAACTCTGTGACAGCTGAAAGTCACATGGGACTTAATCCTGATGTAATATTTAGCTGTGTTTTTAGTATGGTGGCATTGTATTTGCTATTAATTGTTGTATGTAGCTGTAAAAAAAAATGAAAACTGTGTTTTTTTCAACCGCAAGTAAAATGAAAACCACCAAAAAAAAACCTTGCCTGTCAGCTGGTTGCTCTTTGCAACACCTAAAGACATGCCCTGTTCTCACAGCCATAGGAAGGAACCGGCTTTAAGGAGATATTAGACATCAGAGTGCTGGTAAAGAATAACTTAGAGGAGTGCTACCTTTGCAAAATGATGAAGGCCAGAGGGTTTCAAAATCCTGAGCTTGTTGACAGCTTGTTTGTAAAATGTCTCCGTACAGCCAGCCTTCTCGGGATACCTGGCCAGGAGCAGGTATGATGCTGGACCCAGAATTAAGAGGCTCTGCTACCCTCCCTGAGCCTCACTTAAAGATCCCTGGGCCCCTTCCCACTCTGACAAACAGGTTCCTATGAACATGTCTTTTGGGTGAAGCAGGACACGCAGGGACAGTGCCCTCCTCCTGTGCCTGGGATGGCTTTCTGTTTATAACAACAGTAATAATAATAGCAACAGCGGCGGCAAATTCTTATACAAATACACTCTGTTCTACATATCAGCTACTGAATGGCTGAGGAACAGAGGCTGCGAGGTGAAGCACCCCCCCCCACCACAGGTAGAAGCAGGTATTTGAACCTGGGGGCTGATCAGCCAGTATTCTTCCTGTGGCCCCAGGCTCCAGGGAATGGGGCCCTTGTCTGTCCGGTTCCTTGCCAGATCCCTAGTGCTGAGAACACAGTAAGTAGCTCAATGATTTGCTGAATGAATACATGCTGTACAACCTGAGCTAGACCAGGGAGAGTGGTTAATACTGGCCTGAACAATGAGGGAGCGTTTCGGCTTCCGCACCAGGTGGATGGACCCAGAACCTTCCTTTGAGACAGTGGAGATCTAGGGGGTGGGTGCAAGGCCCAAATTCCATCCCAGACAGGGAAGTTTGCGGGGCTGAGGGCCAGCGTTGGCCTCGGTTCTCCAGGTCCCTGCCTCCAGTCTGCCTCTCTCCCGCCACCCAAACACCTCTGTCCCCACCACCACTGCCCTCACCACTGCCACTGCCCAGGCCGCCGCTGCTGACCTAGGTCCCTCCTTGGTGCTCTGGTGCCAAGATGCCGTGACCACTGCCACACACCACTCCCCGATCTATTCCCTGCCATGGCCCCCTGCTGCCGCCAAGGAAACCTGTCCCTTGGGCCTCCAGCCAAATCTCTCACCGCCCTTGGCTTTCCCCACCCCTCCCCCCACAGGCCACACTGCTAACTGAAGGCCCTTTCCTGCCCAGTGGGTTGACTCTTGGATCCACCACCTACCCGCCAAGTGACCTTAGGAAGTTACTTAACGTCCCTGTGCCTCGGTTTCCTCACCTGGAAAATGGAGATAATGACTGTACCTACGGCATAAGGTTGCTATGAGGACTGAATAAATTAATACAAAGTCAGCTCTGAACGGGTTTACAATTACTATTTGGATAGTCAACTTCCTCAGCCTGGAAGAATCCTCTCCCTTTTTCCTGCCTGGTTAAATCCTCTTCCTTCCTAAAAATGCATCTTGAGTGCCACCTACTCCAAGAAGCCTTCCCAGCCCTCCCTTCCCCTGCCTGGTCCAGGTTAGAAGCTTGTGTGACAGCACACGCTCCGATCTCAGCCATACTGCCCTACTCTGCCCTCATTTGTCCAACCGTCTGTCTCCCTCACTGGTCAGCGAGCCACTCAGGGCAGTGACATGCAGCTGCCACAGTTGCCCCCTGAGGCGTATCTGTGGTCGCTGAACCAAAGGTCTGGCGGGGGTGGGGGTGGGGTGGGGGGGATGGTCAGAAAGGACAGTGGGGACTTCTCTGGCGGTCCAGAAGTTAAGACGCCTCACTCCCAACGCAGGTGGCATGAGTTCCATCCCCGGTCAGGGAACTAGGGGAGTAGGCTGTGCGAGGGGGCGGCCCTGAGCAGGTGCGCAGGGCGATGGGCTAGCTGGGCCAGGAAGGGGCCGAAGGAGGCAGGGGGGAGAGTGTGTGGGCCGGGGAGTGGCAGCATAAATCATCTCTTACCTGCTTTCTCGTTCGAGTCTTCCCCGTCCGCAACTTAATATACCGTGCGATCAACTCATTTCGACCTAGATTGGCGTGAGAGAAAAAAATGGGGAGTGGGCAAAGAAGGGACCCGGTGGCTGGAGGCCTCCCCACACCAGCTGGAAACCACACCAGGCCCCTCCCCCACACGCGGCTCTTCAGTGCCCTCCCCACTCTCTTCACTCCACCCCCCCTTAGGGGTACACGCAAGATGGGCACAGGGGGTGGGGAAGTCCCAGAGCTTCCCCACGGCCTCCAGGACCTGGGGGGCTGCTGTTGGGGGAGGGGCAGCAGCGCAGGAGGCGGAACCACGTCAGGCGGCCTGACAGGTTTCCCTTCGAGACAGACAGGGGCAGGTGTGGCCGAAGGGCAGCAGGACCGCTGGGCCCCTCACTCCCAGCCCCCAGCAGGGCTTCCTTTCTCCTCGTGCTGTCATCAGTTCCCAAGCTCGCGAGGGTAAGGGTTCATGTGTGTGTGCGTGTGCGCCAGGCCTGCCCCAGGAAGGAGGTGTCTGGGCACACATCCCTGTGTGTGTCTGTGAGAACTCTCGCCTGGGTTCCTGTCCTGGCTGCCCTGGCCACTAGGAGACCCTGGACACGTCCCTGCCCTTCTCCGGTGAAACAGGCCAGGAGGGACAGCATGGTCTCTAACACGCCTCCTACACTGACAGCCTCGGTCAAGATGTGTCACTGCATGTGTCACTGTGTCCTTGAGCCTGTCGCCCCCATGTCACGGGGTACCGGTGACTGGTGACTGTCCCTCCCTGTGCGAGAGAGCTCAGCCCGTCAGCCTTGGGGCGGAGGGCTCTTCTCAGCACCACGGACCCTCTGGGGGCCCAGAGGCTGGCCAGCGTCCACGGGCCTCGGCCCTGTGACGGGGGCTGCTCGGGACACACGGTGAAGCCTATGTCAGCATCCCCAGGGCATCTACCTCTTACCCCCAAGTGGAGGCCTTCTGCCCCCCAACCCCATAGCCTCCCCAGAAGGACCACATTCTCCAAATTCCTCGTCCATGACAGAACCAGCCCCACCGCTCCTCCCTTCCTGCCTGCCCCTCTCCACCCCACTCCCTCCGCCCTGTCTAAAAATACCCTGTGGGGCTGCCCCAGCCATCGGGGAGGTAGCGGCGGGGGCAGGCGGCCCCCGCTCTATGGAAGGCGTCCTGGACCATCTGCCGCCCCCAGGAGCGGGGCGCTAGGGCTGGGGGTGGGCGTGGCACAGTGGTGGCGGCAAGGGACGCGGGGCAGCCCAGCTGTCCCCTTCCTGCCCCCGCCACGGTACTGGACACCGGGAGGGGACAGGCCGAGGGCCCGCCTCGCTCAGCCAGAGGCCATCAGGGAGGCTCAGAGGGAGCGGGCAAGACGCCAGGCCCAGAAGGGTGGCGTTATCCCAAAAATGCAGCCCTGGGAGAGCCCTCTCAGGGCTGGGCCGCGGGGACACTCCCTGCTGGAGGCAGGAGGTGGACAAGGTGGCGAAGCGAGGGGCCAGGAGAGCGGAAGGCGTGGGAGGGGGTGTGAGGAGTGAGGGCGTCTCCGGCCTTCTTCCCCCTGCAGCCCCTCCCCGCCCCCCCCACACGCCGGAGGGAACTCGCCAGTGGGAAGCCCTGCTCTGTGCTGGGACTCCCACCCCAGGTCTCACCCCTTGGGCTCCCGTACATCCTCCCAGGGGAGGGACCCTCTCCCGGGCCCAGCCTGGAACACACTGAACTGACCCTGACCCAGTTTCCTGGGCCCACTGAGTCACCCCGAAACCTCCAGGCCGGCAGGGACGCGGAGAGGACGGGCAGCCGGGGGTGGCGCGTGTGGGCCGCGCTCCGGCGGAGGGGGCCAGCCTGGCCTGTTTATGGGGAGGATCCAGACACACAGGCTTGCGCGCCCAGACTCGCCCGCCCGCGGATGGCGGATGGCGGCCTCACAGGACTTCGCCAAACCGGTCGGGTGAGGGGGCAGAGAGCAGGGGGAGGGGCGGGGAGGGCCCGGCCGCCTCCCCAAGTCCAGTCCAGGGTCCCTGTGCCTCCCCACACGCACCGTACATCTTGCCCTCGTCCGACAGGATGATCTTGCGGCGGCCGCAGGGCGGGTAGATGGCCAGGGCCTCCTGGAAGCTCTGTTCGATGTCCGGGCTCCACACGCCCTCTGCGTCGTTGTCCAGCCCCTTGTCCAGGCCCTCGGGCCCATCCTCCCGGGCCTCCCCGGGGCTGCTGCTGGCATTCCAGCTGTTGGACGCTATTGTGCTGGTTGCACTGGGCTCTGGGCCTGAGCCCACTGGGCAGCCTGAGCCTGGCGGGGGCAGACGAAGAGGGGTTAGGGCAGGGGCCTCCCAGACCACAGCAATCTCCCGCCCGGGGGTAGGTGCTCCAGGGTGGGGCGGAGTCAACCAGAGGTCATGTTTTGTCAGCACTGTGTGACCTTGGATGAGCTACTTCACCTCTCTGAGCCTCAGTCTTATAAAATGAAGGGTCTCCTTGAGGTTCTGGGGGTTAAAATGAAATGAGATCAACGGGCCAACCATGATGCCCAGCTCTGAACACTCACGATGCCGTACTGGCGGTGACCAACAGCAGCAACAATGCTTATGCCTACACAGCACTTCTGTAGGGAAAAAGTACTTCATATTCACTCTTTCCTCAAAAGTAAGGCAGGAAGGGCAGGGAGGGATGCCCATTATTCAGATGAGGAAAATAGGCTCACAAGGCCATGCATGCAGCTGCCAAAGGCGCCGCGATGGGCAGAGAGGAGGAGCACGAGCGCCGGGCCCCCGCGCCTCTGTGGCTCTCAGAGGGACTCCTTGACTCTCCCTCTGCCGGCTCCTCCTCCTTGTCATCGGGATCCCTGACCAGGGGCCTCCACCCCTCATTCTACCCCCAGCATCAGTGCAACCCTGCCAAGGACCCACCGCGGGATGAGGAGGGTCCAAGACCCAGGAAGGGTGCGGTCTTGCCTTCCCCAAAAGATAACTCACGAGCACCCTGCCAAGGAAGCTAAACGCTGGGCAGGAGCTGCCCCAGGAATGAGACGGAGCGACGCTGGCCGGTAAGGGAGCAGCTGAGAAGGTGCCGGGCCGACAGCCTTGCTCAACCCCACCCGCTCCTCCATCCCACTTCCTGTTCCCGCACCTCCCGGCTCCACAGCAGCCCATAAACCACCCACACGCCGGCCCCTGCCCTGGCCCACATTGCAGAAGGGCCAGGACTCTGTAAACTCTGAGTTCCCTGCACACGCCAGCTGGGTTATTAAAGTAGACCACACCCAGACAGTCCCCCAACACACACAGCCCTAAGGCTCCCCCTGACCAGCCCCCTTCAACCTCAGAACCACATGTCCAAGGTGTATCAGGGTCCTGGGAGCCACAGGGCCCCAGATGGCTAGATCCTGGGACTTTGCTCTGGGCTGTAAGGAAAGCGGGGAGCAGGGTGGAGAGTGGGAGACCCCCTCAAAAGCTGGGGAAGAGGCTTCTTTTCCCTCAAATAAGAATTCCAGGTCCTGCCAAATGGGTGGGGATCCTCCCTGTGGGGGCCACCTATTTGCTTTGGAAGGCATGAAGGCGGTTGCTAGTAGCCTGGGACGGGGAGGGCCTGGGCGGCCTGACTGTCAGATGGGTAGAGTTTACACTTAACATTACTATGAATGACAGCACCTGCATATGGCAGGCACTAGGCTGGGACTTTACATACATTGACTCATTTAATCCTCATAATCACCTATGAGGTAGATACTATTATCATCTCCACTTTACAGATGAGGAAACCAAGGAACAGACAGGTTAAGCAATTTGCCCAAGGACACACAGCTAGTAAGTGCTAGAGCTGGATTCTGAACCCAGGCAACCTAGCTTCAGTCTCTTAACCAAGGTGAGAAGCCCCACCATCCGCAGAGGGAAAGAAGGCCCAGCTGTCATGGCAACCACCCTAAGTCTGCCTAGTGGGGTCCAGACCACAGGGTCCCCCTGAGCCCAGGTGGCTGGAGCAACTTCAAGGACCCCCAGACCACTGTAACCCTTCCTTGTGAGGCCTCCAAAAACACTGCATCAGAGGGCAGCCAGGGAGAGAGGAAGCCACGCTCCTAATGAGTCAGAGGGGCCACACTCCTCTTCGCACCCCAGGAAGCTGTATCCCCACCCCATCCCTTCCTCAGCCCCTTGAGGCCACGTTCTTTTAATAAAAGTTGGGGGGGGGATGCTGGGGGACACAGTGGCTCACATATTGAGGAAGCTGGGATGCAAGGCCCGCCACCCCACCCCTCAAAGAGGGATTACAATAAGCTAAGACCCCTCCCAGCAGAGTCCTCAACCCATTTCCCCCCAAATCTTTTCCTGAGGCCTCCCTCAGAGCAGCAGGGGCCTGGCGCGTGGGGGGCCCTGGCAGCCCCAGGCTTTTCAAAGCAGCTTTCCTGCCTCCCCCAAGGCTCTGCTGGCCTCCCCTCATCCAGGCAGTGGCCCCCCCCCTTCTCGGGGTGATGTCAGCCCCGCCCCGCCCCCCGCAGGAGCACTGTGGCCAAATATGGCGAACACAGCAGTGCTTGGGAGCGGGGACAGACTGGGGGGGCGGGGCGGCGGCCCCTGGCTGGGACTGCTGGCAGCTGGGGAGGGGGAGGGGAGCTCAGGGGGCGCCGCAAGGACAAGTCAAGGAGAGAAGCAGGACCACCATCCCTTCTGCCGGCTAACAGGCACATGCAAGACTCACTTTCCAGGAACACCCCTGTGGGCAGAGGCACCAACACAGGGGCCCCACAGGTGACCCCTACCCCACATAGCCATGCACGGGAGCACGGCAGCGCAGGTATGCTGTGCGGGTGCCCAGGCTCACACCCCAGTGAGAATATTTGTATCCTCAGACCGAGGCACACCCATGGGCCACGGCAGGCGGGCGGCTGTGCCCAGCCAGGGGCTGAACTGGGGTCTCCGTCCTACTGCATCTCTCAGGAGCGGGTCAGGGTTAAGGAATCTGGACCCGCTGCTCTGGCCTTCCCAGAGTTACTGCTGTGGGATGAGAGAGAGTGGGCCACCTTCCTCTGCTTAGACCCCACACCACTGGGACCCAGCCTGGGGGGAGGGAGGAGGCTACAGGCTCCTCAGACAGCTGCAGGGCTGGACTGAGGCCAAGGTGGGGCTCAGACGTGGTAGAGGGGGCTCCTTGGGGTCAGAGGGCAGGCCCCCCGGGATGGCAGCCCCAGCCTAGTGTAGGGCCTTATCTGCCCTTTACAGAGAGGGGTTGAGAGGGGTGGCAGCCCCCCAGCTGCTTGCTGGCCCAGGTGTCTAGAACCTCCGTGTTGCTGTTGCTGGGCTGTGCCACCAGAGGGGTGGGAGAAGGGGGAGAAAGACCCAAGTGAGGGGCAAAGAGGGTGGCGCTTGAGACAGACAGAAGGGGAAGGGAGACACCGGGTAGGAGAGATTCTGGGGGCGGGTGAAGAGAGCAGGAGACAGACAGACAAGAAAATAGACAAAAGAGGACAGTTACAGAGCAAGAGACCAAAAAAAGAGACCTAGAGAGGGAATCTTGGAGTGAGACTCAAGGGGAAGAGACAGAGTCAGAGATCCAGAGAGAAACAGACAGACGGAACAGGTAGCCCACTGGAGAGATCGGGATCCACAGACACTGGGGGGAGGGGAGAGGGAGGGAGGGAGAGGGACGGTGGCCAACAGAGACAGAAAGACAGAGACCAGGATGGAGGGGATGCAGACACACAGCTGAAGGGGGTAAATCACTAACTCAGACACAGTCAGCCAGTGAGGGAGGGGAAAACCAGGAGAGGGGGGAGAGGGAGAGGGAGGGAGCGCACACGCCAAGGACAGAAAGACCCAGAGGCTGGAGCAGACCTAGCGGGAAGGAGTGACCAGAGGAGCGACTGCTGGGGGCTGGAGTCGGTCACGTCCAGGACATCCCCACTCTACCGCATCCGCTTGTCTCGGGAGAGCTTCCCGTCTCCCTGCTACGGCACAGCCCACAGACCTGCTGTGGTCTTACTCTGCCTTTACCCGCAATCTGACCAGCCACACCCGCTACCCCTCTCCCACGGCCTTCTGAGGTCAGAAGGTGCCTCTGGGTGGTGACCAGGTGGGAGATAGGAGGCTGGGTGAGCAGGCTTCAGGGCCCTGAGGGAGATAAGGGGCACCTTGTTGCCCACTCCTCACCCCGGGGCCAGACCTGCTGGAGTAACTGGCTGGACAGCTCCAGGGGTGGAGGCCAGCCGGGGGCTGCTGCAGAGGCCCGAGGTCCTCATCCCCAGGGCCCCACAGCCTTCAGACCACCCAGCCCTTTACCGTCTTTCAAGTAGGGGGAGGGACAAGCTTGAAGCTTGGGCTCCCCCAGAGCTTCGGCCTGGTGGGGGATGAAACAAGGCAAGTCCAGGCAGGCGTCTGCAACAACTCCCCCTCCCCCCGGCACCAGCCCCAATGAAAGGTCGAACTGAGCCGGGTGACCATAGTGGGTCTAGCCGGTAGCAGCTGTCTGCTCTTGCAGGACTTCAGCCCCCAAAGTGCTCTCACTTTGAGTGATGTTCTCACTCAAAGTGTGGGAAGATTAGTGAAATCAGCAGTTTTATCCCTAATGCCCTGCCCCCAAACCTGGGTTGGGCTGACCAGCCAGGGGCTTGAGGATGGGGCAGGCAGCAGATGAAGGCTAAGGGAGCCTCCCCGCCCCCTCTGCCTCTCCCTCCCTCCTCCCCACCCACCCCCACAGCGGGCCAGCTGTTCTCCAGCTGCCAGAGGCTCCCACCCTAGAAGTGGCCATGCTCTGGTTGGGACGGCAGGGAGAGCAGGGTGGGCGGGAGGGGGCTGGTGTCTGCCTCCCCCACCTCCAGCTCAAGGACCCCTGAGGGACCCTGCCAAGTGACCACACCCTGCCAGGCTGGGGAGGGAGATTTTTACAGGAGGAAGCAATTTAAGGAGCCCACTGGGGTGGGGGTGGGGGGCTCCCCGCCCCTCCCCAGCTTATTAATGTGCTTGCAATTTGGGAATCCAGTCTCCGCCCCACCCACCCCCTCTCCTAGGGCATGGGCTTCTCAGGGAGCGGGAGGGGCGGGGTCGCCCCCCAGGCGTCCCTCTTCAAGGCTCATCCTCACAGTCACCCTCCCCCTCACTTCCAGCAGTGTAGGAGGGAGGGAGGGTGGGAGGGAAAAGACTCTGAGTCCTCAAACCTCCTGCAGAGAGAAGGGGCCCACTTCCCAGACCTCCCTTCACCCCCACTCTGAGACTCTGTCCTGTCTCCACAACTTGTCCCACTCCAGGAGGCCCAGGGATCCAGGCTGCAGGGGGCGGGGATGCAGACAAGGGGTGCAACTAGGATTCACAGTCCTCAGGGAACGCGTCAGAGGGCCCCTTGGACCCACTGAGCTGCGCGGATCCTTCAGTCAGTTGCCCCCTCAGGAAAGTCACGTCAATGTCGTCTATAAACACACAGGCTTTCCCTGGGTCCCTCCTTTCTCTCAAACACACAGTCCTCTTCACAGCCACTGTCCTGCACATTCACTGTTAGCTGCATCTCTCTTATTTATTTAAAAAATTTTTTTATTGTGGTAAAATATACGTAACAAAAAAATGTACCATTTTAATCATTTTTAAAGGCACACTTCAGAGCCATTAAGTACACTTGTTTTTTCTTTTTTCTTTCCTTTTTTGTTTTTGCTGTACTGTGCGGCATGTGGGATCTTAGTTCCCCAACCAGGGATAGAACCTGCACCCACTGCACTGGAAGTGCAGAGTCTTAACCACTGGACCACCAGGGGAGTCCCATTCTTTCTTGGTTTTTAACAGTTTTCTTTTTGTGGTGCTCCACATAGACGCCACAGGCATTGGGGTCACAGGCCCCCAAAATTCATCATACACGGTATCCCACGCCATATATGCCACGGTCCTGAAGGACATCACCACCACTGCCCCACAGTCCCAAACCGTCTCAGATGTGACCACCCGCAGTCAGTCTCAGTCACACCCCACCAGCAGTGCTGTCCCTCCATTCGTGGAATTTCTTTCTCTCTCGTGCTCAGTATCACCCACACGCCTGATTTCACACTCAGCTGTCGCCACAGCTTCTCAGCACACGCATGCTGCCGTGGATATACTTCACCGCTTCTCCCTTACACACACGCACACACCATGCTGTCACAACTTTTCTCATATGTGGTGTCGTACATAGTCACACACAGACCATTGGGGTTTCTACAAACCTGAGGTCATCTCATTTGCTGTTCACAATGCGTCATATGTAGGCATGCCACAGCAACACACGTCACACAGAGTGTCACTCATTCTGCTTCTGACACACACAGCATCACACAATCGCCGTGTCCCTCACACATGTGGAGCAGTGGAATCCCACCCAGACACGGGTGTGAGCTCACACCACTGGTCAAGCAGACAGTTTCTTTCATAAACACACCCCGTGTGATGGTCCCTCACACACAGAGAGGTCCCCCATACAGCCTCACACTCACACACACACACACACACAGCGTCAATCACACACTAAGAACGTCATTCATAGTTTCTCGCGTGTACCTGCAGTGTCGCTCACACACTGGGAATATCATAGCTTCTCTCACCCATGAATGTTACAAAATCACAATGTGACACACAGTTGCTCTCACGTGCAATCACACACACCAGTCGGTTCCACCCAGTTCCCCTCATGTCACCCACCACACACCCCGCCACAGTGTCACCCACACAGAGTGTCAGAGTGTCCCACTTGGCTTCTCTCTCACACACATCCAGTGGTACGCACAGTTGCACTCTCATTTCCCTCCATCACTTCCTGTCCCGTCGGGCCTGGCCGGGAGTACAGGAAGCAATCAGCACTCTAGGAAACCTCAGGGGCCGAGGCTTTGGGACAGGATTCTCTGGCCCCTGCCCCCAGCCTCCTGGGGGACCCTGCCCTCTCCCCTCCAGTGTCCTCCCTGGAGGGGCAGTGCCTCTCCTGCAGACCACCCTAGGCTGGCACAACGCCAGGGGGGTGGGGAGGACAGGGCCGAGTGTGAGCGGCCAGCCTCCACCCCAGCTCCCGCCATGGCCCCTGGGTGGCCCCGGAGGTCTACAGAGACCTGGATCCCCAAGGCTGCCCCTCGGACCCCACAGCTCCTGAAGCCCCATGTGGGAAGCTGAGACTGCGACCTCCTGGCCACCTCCATAGAAAGTGCAGCATCGCGAGCCCTCTTGGTCCCCCAGCTCCCTGGGGCCTGGCACCACCAGCTCCTTCCCCCACTGTCCTCCCTGGCAGCCGGCCCCTAGGCTCCTCTCCCTTCCTGAGCGAGGCGGTGGGCAGGACTGGGAGCTTTCATTCCCTTCCAACTTCCACCCTGAGCCCCTAGAAGGGTCTGGGAGAGCGGTTGGCCATCCAGATGGCCTCTGAACACCATCTACCCCACCCAGCCTTGCCAGACCCCCACCACCACTTCCCAGGACAGCTCCCGCAACTCTACCCTGTCCCCCGACACCTGCTGCCTGTAACCTTTTCAGCCACTCTCACCTGGCTTAGCTGCCCTCAGTCACCCCTGGTTAGCCCTCACCTTCTTCTTAGACCACTGGGTCACCCACTCACCTTTCGAGGCCCCATCAGGTTCAGGTTCCATGATGGAGAAGGAAGGCTGACTGACTAGGAGACAGAGATTCCAAGAGAAGCTCAGAGAAAAGGGACGTGAGAAGTCACTGATTCCAAGCAGGGAAACTGAGGCCTACCAGGATGACACAACAGGTTAAAGGCCTAGCTGGGGCTAGATCTCTTAATGTCTTGACCTCCTCTGTTTGAGATGTCTCCTTCTCGTTTTAGTATTTCCCCAACTGTCAGAATGTACCAAGGTCTGAAAACCTGAGGTTGAGGGTGGGAGCAGGGCCCAGGGGACACACACACACACACAGCTCTGTCCTGTCAATCCTGGGGGGTAGGGTGGGGGAGGGCCCACAAGGTTGAGACTCCCAATGGATCCCAGCCTCTCTCTGAAGAGAGGGCATTCAGGGCCCCCGAAGTCACCCTCACTGTATAGCCTAGTCCTAGAAAATACCTCTGTTTATCACCTGCTCACAGGGTGAGCAGGGTTCCAGAAAGACCACAGAACCACGTGCTGTGGTGGTACCGCTGGGGAAAGGAGCTACAAGAATGTGGAAGGGAAGAATACCTAATTCCCCCAAATCTCTAACTTTTGGCAACTTTAGATTTCCCTCCTTGCTCCAGGCTGCCCCCAACATTCTGGCCGAAGAGGCATCCTGGCCCCCTGCACTGGGGTGGAACATGTGGACACAGAATCAGACTGCAGGAGGCCGGATATGCAGAGCCAACGCCGTGGGCACCAGCCCCTCCAAGCTGTGTCCAGCCCCCACCCCCACCCCCCGCTCTCCTGGACTACAAGTCCAGGCCTGACCTGGTTCTGCCTCTACCTGGAGAGAGAAAAGACACAGAGGGAGGTGCCCCCTGAGAAGCCCTACCCCAAGGCCCCATTCCCCCTTGTTCAGAAGAACCTCTCAGCCCTGGATCAGGGCCCCTCTCCTGGAAAGGTGACACAGTGGGGTCTCAATGACACTGCCCCGGGGCCTGGCTAGGCTGGAAACCAGGCGCAGACAGGCACTCCCAGCCTTCCTTCCCTAGGCAGGAGTAAAGGACAAGATGGACAATGGTGGGGGTGGTGTCGGGGGGTTAGGGTTAGAGAAGACAAGCTGCCTTCGAACCTTCCGAAGTCTAAACAAGGGCTCTTGAGGAAGCATGGCGAAGAGAAGGCCCCAAATCCAGCCCCCCTTGGAACCAGGCTCACAGAGCTCAGGGCTGGAACTCCGAAACCTCCACCCCGACACAGGCGGCAGAACTGGAGGGAACTTAAGCCCCTGACCCTTCGGGGGGCACATGCCCGGGGCGCGCAGCTTTGCTGCCAGACACCCTCCACAATCCGGCGCGGCGGCGGGCACCGCGCGCAGGAGCCGGCCTGGGCGCCGGGAGGCCGGCCCGAGGCCTGCGTGGAGCTGGGGCCGGGCGGGCTCGGAGAGAGCGCGAGCCGGGAGTCCAAAGGGCGGCGGGGCCCGGGCCTGGGCGCTCCGGGTACGAGCTCCCCGGTGGCAGGCCCTCCAAGCCGTGCGGGCCCCCAGACCCCGACCTCGACACCCCAAACGCGTACGTTGGGACAGACGACGGCAACCGGAGCCGAGCTCCCGGCTCCCCGACCTCCCCCGAACAACTCCTCCGGGTCGCGGGGGGGCTGGTGGGGGGAGTGGGGGTGGGCGGGGCTTCCCGGAGAGCTTCCCCCCCTTCCCTCTAAACTTCCCGGCACCCAGATCCGGGGCTCCGGCTCAGGCTGGACAATAGCTCCGGGAACCAGCCCCCCTCGAGTGCCCCCCCCCCCCCAAGCCCGAACCAACCAACCAAACCACCTCTCCCAGCAGGGCCTCCTCCCTGCGTCCGCCCGGCTTACCTGGTCCGATCTCGCGGGGGCGCTCCGGCCGGGCGGCTACGCCGGGCCCGAGGGAGTGAAGAGGGGGGCCGGGGAAGGGGGGGGTCGTGGGGAGGGGGCTGACCGGAATGTGCGGAATGAGCCGGGCTGGAGCGGGAGGCGCCGGGCGCGGAGGAGGGAGCGAGCGGGACGGAAAGTTTGTGTTGAGGAGCCGGGGCTGGGGGTGGGGGCTGCGGGGAAGGAGGGGGCGGGGCGCGCAGGGGGGCGGGCACCGGCCGGGGAGGGGCGGGGCCGCGCGGGGCCGCCCCCAACCGGCGCTTGGGCTGCCCACCCGGAGGCTGCGGGACCCCGGGCGGCCCCCGGCCGCTCCGCAACCGGGCGCGCCGCTCCTCGCCCGCCGGAGAGGAGCTCTCAACCTCCCTTGCACGCCGGGCCCTACCCCACGTCCCCAGTCCCCCGCCGTAATTTGGGGCTCCGGCCTGGGCGGGACCGGGGGCGGAGCTCCCACCTCCGGGGCAGGACTCCCGTCGGTGCCGGGGCCCGGGTGCCGCGTCACTAGGAGCCCGGCGGAGCCGGGGCGCACGGGCCTCGGGACTCCCTAGCCCCCACCCGAGTCCCGAGCGGCCGAGGCGGAGCACCCTCTCCCGCCCAAGGGCCCGCCCCCCTCACTCGCGGGGCCCCAGACCCGGCCCCGCCCCGGAGCCCGCGCCCGCCCTGCCCGAACCCGGTTTGTCTGGTTCTCCCCGAGAGGCTTGTTTCTCGAATTTCTCCCTTTCCCCCTCTTCCAGACCTCCGGGGCCCTCCCTCTCGGTCCGGCTCCCCGGGGCCCCCGCCAGGGGCGTCTCACCGCGAGCCCGCGCGGCGTTTCGGTGGGACCCGCACTGGGCGCATGGGAGGGGACACGGGAGCGCCCGGGGCCGGAGCGGGTTGGGGGGGGGGCGGAGAAGGGAGGCCTCCAGCCCGCCCTCCGGACCTCTCCCGCGCTCCGGACCCCTCCCGCCGCTTCGTTCTCCGCACGCGCTGAAGAATCACTGCTCCTCTTGGCCTAGGACACGGCTTTATTGGGGATGCGGGTACCCGGTTTTCGTTCCCCATCACCTACCCCTTCCTCCGAGCCTGTCCCAGCTCCTCCGAGCCCTAGTACGGTCCCAGAGGGGGTTAAAACAACACTGACTACTGCTCCTGGACAGGAAGTGACTGGGGCGCCGGGCGGAGGTGGTGGTGGTGAAGCGGCACAGGCTAGCTAGCTCCGCGACCAGATGTGCGGCTCCAACTCCAGATGTTCTTCATCTCCGTCCGACCCGCCGTCTGAGCTCCTCCCCTGCCTCGGCCTGTGCCAGGCTGGGTAGTGGACGGAGGTCACTCGGAGACAGTGAGGGGTCAGCCTCCGACAAGGGAGGAGTCTTCAGTGGGGCCTCTGGTGACGGGACCGTGCGAGACTTCAACCTGAATCCTTTCCCCAACTCTGGCGGGCGCTGGGGGCTACTAGGGTCACTCGCAGGCCAGTTTCCCGTCGAAACTGGAGAGAGCAATGGCGAAGGCCTGCAGGGCGCACAGCGGGTACCGGTAGTCCAGGGTGAAGGCGTCCTCGGCCACGCGGCCGAACTGCAGCACGATGTAGTCGGCTATGGACACAGACAGGGGTGGGGGCGCCCCGAGACCTCTTGGGTTCTCTGTCCTGGCAGACAATGCCCTCAACATTGAGGGAAGTCCCCCATGCTTGCATTGGGGTCCCAGTCCTTAGCCACCGTCTCGGTTATTCACCCTCCATCCATCCACCCTCTTATCTCGCCCAACAAGCCCCGCCAGTCTGCAGCTTTACCAGCCACTGTAAAGCCCCTGAGGGCAGGGACCTTGCCTTACCTTCTGCTGCCCAGGGCTATGCATATGACCAGCCCGCACTTAGAGGAACCGGTCAAACTTCCTTAAGCCTAGAATCCTTCCTTTCCAACATCTCTGTTGTCTTTGCCCCATTCCTCCTTCCCACCCCCACACCCCAAATCCTGTCTTAGACCAGCAGCCCCTTGGTTCCCTTCCTTATCCAGTGGCCCCACTCAGCCCCGATCCCATATCTGGCCCAGGTTCCGAGCCTCAATCCCAACACCTCCCCCAGCATCCATAGGGACAGGATGTTGCTAAAAATACCCCCAACCTCAGCAGACCAGGCTCCACCAGAAATGTGATCTGGAGAGCGGTTTTTCAAGGCCTCAGGGCAGGTGACACTGGGGGCACATCCCTAGGATGGAGTGGGGGTGGGGAACTCGCTCAATGTTAACCAATCCTAGGAACCTGGGAAGTCCCTGGGAGATAGCTTTCCACATCCAAACCCCTTCACCCTAGTGGGGACCTCTCCCCCAGGCAGACATTTTTACTCAATCGTGTTCAAGGTACATTTCGATTCCCTAACTCTTCGAAGGCTGACCTTTGACCTCACTGGAGAGAGGATGATAGAAATGCTTGATTTATATTTCCTAGTCCTAAAAGGCATCCATCTAGATGGGGTTAGGAGTGGGGGCACTGGAGCAAGATTACCTGGGTTCTAATGCCACCTCTGTCTCTCACAAGCCATGTGTATAAGTTACTTAACCTCTCTGCACCTCGGTTTTCTCCTCTGCCAAATAAGGACAATAATAATACCTTCCTCACAGGGTTGTTGAAAAGATTTAATTTTTTTTTTGGCCATGTGGCTTGCAGGGATCTTAGTTCCCTGACCAGGGATTGAACCTGTGCCCTTGGCAGTGAAAACATGGGAGTCCTAACCACTGGACCGCCAGGGAATTCCCGAAAAGATCTAATGATTCAGTTTCTATGAAGTTCTGAGAATAGTGACTGGTCCACAGAAAGCACTAAGTGTTTATGAAATAAATTTTGAGGGCCAGGGTAACTGCCTAGAGTTGCTGAGAGGCTTTGGGTAAAGGGCTGTCCTCCCTGAGCCTCAGCATCCATTTTGGCCACATGGGAGTTGGGCTATCAGTCTCTTTAATTTTTAAATTTTTATTAATTATTATTATTATTTTGGCCGCGCCACATGGCCTGCAGGATCAGCTTGCGGGATTTTAATTCCCTGACCAGGGATTGAATCCGGGGCCACGGCAGTGAAAGTGCTGAGTCCTAACCACTGGACTTCCAGGGAACTCCCTATCAGTGTTGTAAGTGTCCCTTTAACACAGTCTTAGCCAGAATACCCCAGTATCTGCCCCAGGCTCTCGTCAGTGCTCAAATGAGGGCCTGGAACAGTGAGCCCCAAGATGCCTGCTTGGAATATCTGAGGCTCCTGGGAGCACCATGTCAATACCCCTGCAGCAGAGAGTGACCTTCCTGAATGTTCTCGCTCCAGGGATAAAGGAGAGCTTCACTCCAGTGTGTGTGTGTGTGTGTGTGTGTGTGTGTGTGTGTGTGTGAGAGAGAGAGAGAGAGAGAGAGAAAGAGAGAGAGAGAGAGAGGTGGAGGGTGGGGGAAAAACTTGAGTGAGGGTTGAGGTCATGGAGGTAGTGAAGAACAGCCTGGCTTGGGTCCTCAGATACTCACGGTCATCAGCATGGACAATCTGGAAGTTCTTGACCGAGGCCTGGGTGACTCGACCTTGGAAGTTGAGGGTGTAGGAGCCGCTGTCTTCGTTCCAGATGGGAGGCTTGTTGTGCAGCTCGATGAGGCTCTCCAGTGTCTTGTTCTGCCAGCGCACCAGCAGCCCGTCGCTGGCCTGGGATGCCAGGGGTGGGGCAGTATTAGGGAAAGGACAGTTAGGGGTGGTTCAGATAGCTCAGGACTGATGGCGGGGGGCGGGGACCTGTACATGCCCGTGTGTTTGTGTGTTTGTGTGTGTGTGTGTGTGTGTGTAGCCTGGGTGTCAACAACCATGCAGGGTATCCTTGAGCTCATGTGTGGTCTCTGTGGTATCCTTATGGGCAGGGTGTACCTCTGTGAGAATGGGCTTTGCTGTGGGATACCAAAGTGGAGGGTTGGAAAGTGGAAAGTAGCATTTGGCACACAGGAGGTGCTCGGTGCCATTGGTTCCCAAGGGGTCTTAGGAATGGCCACATGCTGGCACCTATTACAAGGATGAACCAGATATTCTAGGACTTACAAGGAGCTCACAGTTGAGCTTGGAGAGACGTGTAGGTAAAGAGTAGTTAAAATAAAATGTCCTGGAAGAATTTCTGGAAGGAAGGAGCAATGTCTGTATGATATTTCTTTCCTGAGTTTCTTTGTCACCTGTACATGTTCATGACATAGAATGAGTCCACTCAAGATCATGTCCTCCAAGAAGCCTTCCTGACTCCATGTCTGATTTAGATGTCTTAGCTCTGAGCTTCCATAATACCTTGCCCTTACCATTTCTCCCACTGCACTGACATGGACAGAATTAGATACCCTAACAGCAGGCACAGTATTTGCCTAATGGCTCTGTGCCTCAGTTTCCCTCACAACAGGGTTTTGTGAAGATTAAATGATTACTAGTGCATGAAGTGTTATTTAGATCAGTTCCTGGCACAGAGTTAATGCTCGATAAATATCAGATATTATTTTGATGGTAACGTGTGTTGATTTTGGATCATCAGTGCCTGGCTTTAATAAATGATTGTGGAATGAATGAACTGTCAGATGATGAAGACATACCCCAAACTGCACTGGGCAGTTCTTACCAAGCCCAAACACACGTGGGAGGCACTGCCTCTGGAGGATTTATGTGTTTATTCCAGGATGGAAAGAGCAACTGTGGAACCCACAGGCTCCTGAAGACCAGAGCCTCCCAGGGCTTGTGCCCCATGGGTTGGCCAGGCCTCTGATTACAGTGTGACTTTCCAGCAGGGAAGGATGTGTGATCAGCTGATGAAAGTATTCTTTTTCATTGTAAATGAGTAAAGTGACATCACTGTGAGTGTGGGACATGCCAGTCATCTGTCTCTGAAATCCTGGGCTCACCCAACTTGCAGTGCTAAGGAGCAGAACATGGGACTGACACACTGAAGGAGGCCACCTCTCTCCAAGCCATCTCTCCATCTTACCCTACGCCACACACACACACACATACAAAACAAACAACCTTTGCTTTTTAAAATATGTCAATCATATCACTCCTTTGCTCAAAACCCGGCTATAGCTTCCTGTTTCTCTGAGTAAAAACCAGTTATACAGGCTCATCTGCCCCTCACTCTCACCTCTGACCTCATCTCCCTCCAGCCACACTGGCCACCTTGCTGCTCCTCCAACCCACCAAGCACTCTCCTGCCCCAGGGCCTTTGCACTGGCTCTTCCCCCTGCCTGAATGCTCTTTTCCCAGATATTTGCAGGCTGGCTCCTCACCTCCTTCAAATTTCATCTTCTCAATGAGGACCACTCTGACCACTGTATTTAAATTGAAAGCTACACACACGCACACACTCATCTCATCTCATCTCATCTCATCTCATCTCATCTCATCTCATCTCATCTCATCTCATCTCATCTCCCTTCCCTTGTTTGACTTTTTCGCCCACAGTACTTATCACCTTCTAACATACTACACAGTTTACTTATTTATCACAATTGTTGCCTCCCTCCACCAGAATGCCGGCTTCATGAGGGCAGATCTTTGTTTTGTCCGCTGCTGTCTCCAGTTGCCTAGACTAATACTTGGCACTCAATGTATGTGCGTTGAATGAATATGTGAATGAGTGATCTGATGTAAACTGAAAAAAACAAAGCAAAACAGAACAATCCCTATTGTGCTTGCTTCAGTGAATTCAATGAAAAACCCCCCAAATGAATTCATTCCACAAGTTGCCAGAATGAATTTGTGACAGGATGATGGGTGTGCTCAGGGGGTTGGGTACTGGGCAGGCCACCCCCACATCCCCCCCTCCAGCTTCCCAGGAGTGGGTTAAAAGCGGGTCATGTAGAGAGCAGGACCCTCAGGGAAGGGCTTCGGGGAGGTGCCGGGCTCACATTGCGGGGCCGAATGGGGACCCTCTCGTTGTCCGAATTCATGCCGGGAATGATGACCGTCATGCGCCGGGGACCTCGGAAGCCCAGCACGTTGGTTTCCTGGGAGGGAGATGCGCTTTAGGCAAACCCCAACGAGGGGAGGGGCCTGACGCAGGGGACAGGTGGGGCTCTCACATAGATCACAGCTGCCAGCTCCTGCCGAAGGCTCCCCACATTCGTGCTGCCTCCACGGTGCGGGTTCTGCCCGTTGTCAAAGACCGTAAAGCGGTTCCCCAGGAGGTTGGACCTGCAAGCAGGGAGGAGCTGGGGGCGGGGCTGGGGGGTCCACACCCCTCCTCCCAGACCCTTCCTCATGGCCAAGCTTTGAGAGCTTCCTACCTCAGGCATGGGTGTGTCTTAGACCCGGAGCAATCCAGGTTCCCTGCCCCGGCTTCCCCCATGAAGTCTTTTAAAAAGCTGGATCTAGAAGGAGACTGGGCAGCTTTCAAATCTCACCTCCATCTCTTACTAGCTGTATGACCCCGGGCAAGTTACTTAAATTCTTGGCCTCAACTTCCCCATCTGTAAAATGGGCATGATAACAGTATTTACTGCATTTGGTTGATAAGAGGATTGAATGGATTAATATTTGGAAGTTACTTAGAAATACATCTGACACATAGGTAGGCCTTACATAAGTGTTTGTTAAATACATAAATTAAAGAATAAGGCCTGAGTCGGGGTTCACTTTCCCCTCACCGCTCAGATTTGTGGTGAGGATTGAATTAGCTATATGGAGAGACACAGCACAGGGTAGGTGCTGAATACTGGTTTGTTCAGTTGGTAAATTTTTATTGAATAGCTACTATGTGCCATGTGCTAGGAATTCACCATGAACAAGACAGCCATAGTCCCTGTCCCATGGACCTTATGTCCTACTCCAAGTGAGGTCCCTGGACCAGCAGTGTGGGCATCACCTGGGGGCTTCTTAGAAATGCAGAGCCTTTCTCCCTACCCAGACCCACTGAACCATTTTTTTTGGGGGGGGGTGTCACCCTGCGGCTTGTGTGACCTCAAAATTCCCTGGACCAGGGATTGAACCTGGGCGACAGCAGTGAAAGCCCAGAATCCTAACTACTAAGCCACCAGGGAACTCCCCCCAGTGAACCATTTTAACAAGACCCCCAAGTGATCTATGCCCAGCAAAGTGTGAGAAGCCCTGGGCCAGGGGACAATTCCAGAGTGTCCGATGTAGTGGGCACTCTGCCAGGCACAGGCAGACAGAGGTGACTGGCCATTGAGCTTCCCAGCCCCACCTCAGCTTCCCGATGAAATTCTCCCCTCCTCGGGACAGATTGGTGGGGTCGCTGGAGATGAGGTAATTGGCTGTCTTGCTCCGTTTCCGTTTCCTGCCGGCCAAGAGGAACACCTGGGGAGAGGGCAGCGGAGTTGCGCGCTGGAGGCAGGAGGGGAGCGCGGGGAAAGGGAAGGCTCGTTTGCCCCGCAGCGGGGCGGCCCTCCCCCCTGCATTTTGGCTCTAGACTCTCCCTTAGCCTGGGTCCTGGCCCCTGCACTCTCCCTCCTGCTGCCACCTCTCTCCGACCCACCTTCTTCTCTGTGTCCAGGTGCAGGAAGTAGGAGGGGTACAGGCCCCGGTCCATGCCCTTCTTGTCCCGGGTCAGCCGGCAGCGGACCGTCCGGCCCTGGGGAGCAGGTCGAAGCACGAACTCCTGGGGATCGTCCACTTCCACGGGTGGGGATGGGGCCCTCTCCTCCTTCTGGGTGGGGGCAGAGGGTACATCAGCTCCAGAAGACTAGCTCCCCGGCCCTCACCAGGTCCCCAGTGCCGGGATGCAGGCAGGCCTGGCAGGCCAACTCACCGTTTTGTGTTTGGGGAGAGAGCAGTGGCCGCTAGAGTGCGGCCGGCCCCTCCCCCTCCGCCCGCAGCTCGCCAGGCCGGGTTAGGAGGCTCTGGGGAGCTTTGTGCTTTATTGCTATTTTGTTTAGCTTGTGGTTAAGAGCCCAGGCTCTGGAGCCAGACAGCCTGGGTTCAAATCCGTGTTCCACCACTAACTGTCTGTCATGTTTGTTAAGTTTTAGCCACACTGTGACTCAGTTTTTTCATCTGAGAAGTATGTAGGGTGGGGGTGGATACCTGGGACGGACCTTACTTAGTTTATATATTTAACAGACTCATAGAAAGTCTACCAATGTGCCAGGAATTATTCTAAGCACTTTCTAAATATTAACTCATTCCTCTTATCAATGGCTACTGAGGTAGTTGTCCCATTATACAGGTGAAGAAGCTGAGGCTCAGAGAGCTCAAATAACTTGTCCAAGTTCACATAGCTAATGCCATGAAGCTGGGCTTTGAATGCTGTTAGACCCAGAGCTCTCAGGGGGTGAACTGAGGTGAGGCTGAAGGTGTGGATTGCTGTGTTCTAAGCACGTGGTGTTATAGAAGTGTTAGCTACCACTATAATTAAAACAGACAGTAAATACTCAATGATGTAGCAGTCAACCTCCAAGATGGCCCCAATGCTCCCTGCCTCCTGGTACTTACGCCTTTGTGTAGACCCCTCCCACATTGTATCAGGGTTGGTCTTTGTGACCAATAGGGTACGGCAGAAGTGATGGGCAGTCATTTCTAAGGCTAGGTCATAAAAGATATTACAGCTTCTGCCTTGCTCTATCTCTTGGGCCACTCTTGGGCTCTGGGGCAGGTTGGCTGCCATGTCATAAGGACACTCAAGCAGCCTCTGGGGAGGCCTCCAGCCAACAGTCATGACAGGGGACCATTTTAGACGTGGATTCTCCATTTCCAGTCAAGCTTTCAGAATGACCGCAGCCCCAGCTGACATCTTGACTGCAACCTCATGGGAAAGCTTGAGCCAGAACTACCCCTTGCTAAGCCACTCCTAGATTTCTGACTCACAGAAATTAAGAAAATAAATTGTTGTTTTCAGTTTGGGGGTGGTTGTTATATAGCAATACATAGTCAATACAACGAATGAATAAATAAGCTCGTTTTGCTCATTGAAAGACTTTTAATAATCATCTGATTGCATTAGGCCCTAGGGTGGCCTGGTGATACCCTACCATTGCCCCTTCTGTTCTTACGCACCTAGTACCCCTTGCTCTCATGTTCTGTCTCTCACAAGAGCAGGAACCAAGACTCTAACCCCAACTTTCCCAGCAGGGGAGAGAAGGGACTGCCACCTGGGTGTGTGTGCATTTGAGGAGCAGATGCTGTCTGGGAGTCACTGAGAAGCCCTGATGTGCCGTGGTGGCCCATTTTTGCTGAGGGCAGGTTTGCACTGTGTGTGAACTGAGGCTGGTGTTGGGGAGCGGGCCCTTAGCCTTCTAATAAGTGGGCATCTCTTCTCCACTCTAGGCTGCTCCAGAAGAAACTTGGGAAACCCAAGACTATGTTTGGAATGTGATGTGGAGAAAGCCAGACTCATTTAAACATTTCTACAGAGGTGAATTTCAAGGGCCTACTATAGTAAAGGCTGTACTGCAGTTATATTCTTTCTGGAAGATAATAAACTGGCCTTTCAGTTTATACATCACTATCTGGTGATCTTGGCTAATGTGAATCAGTCCCCCAAGACCTGACCACTCCTGTACAAAAGAATAAACCCACAAAGCTAAGACTCCAGCCCTGCCCTCAGGGTGATCTCTCCACTTTGTGGAAACCTGTTTCTCAAAGACTTTTATCACTTTCTCTCTCCAGTTGGACCTCACTCTCCTGCTTACTCCAGCCTGTGCATGTTAGTACCTGAGTCCTGTTTGTGAGTAAGGGTTATATTGGAAATGTTTAACAACATGTTCTGCCCACGGAGACTGCCCAGTCAGAGTGGACACTGATAGGCCTGGAGGAGGGTCCTGGAGGCCCCTGATGGCCAGTGTTAACCCTTTGGTTCTGGATAGTTTGGATGCTGGAAGGTTGGGAGGGTCTGGGTGGCAGAGCAGAAAGCACTCTGAGCAGGATCTCAGAGCAGCAGAGCGAGACTATGTTAATAACTCAAGTACAGCTGGCTGTCAGTCAGTCAGTGTGCGCAAGGGTGTGTACGCATGTGCCCATCTGCCTGCGCTCCACCTCCCTGGTACAGAAAATGTGTGGCTCTCACGTGGGGGCCATGAGAGCATCTCCGGCTGTGTCTGATGATTAGGCTGCAGAGGGGGAGGCCTCACGCGGATGACATAAGGCCCCTGGGTGGCCATTCCCAGCCTGGGGACCCCACAACTGCCTCTTCTGTTCTCATAAACTCGGTTCCCTTTGTCCTCATATCCTGTCACCAGAAAGGGAGCCAAGATTCTAACCCCAAATGATTCCATGGCCCCAATCCACAAGGTCCCACATTCAGGCTCCCCAAGCCCAGGCCCCTGCCACTGCTCCCTGGAGGGACCGCACCCTCTCCCCTCTGGGCTCCAACCTTTTTGCCTTTTCCTTTTGCTTTGCCCTTCTGATTGCTGTTCTTGGTCATCACAGCTGCTGCCTCTTCCGCCTCATCCTCTTCCTCCTTCCTCTCCTCTTCTGAGCCTTTGGGAGTGCCTGGGCATGGAGGGGGAGCAAGTCTGTTAACCCCTTTCCCTGGCAGAGCACCTCACGGTTTGCAAGGTACATCCAACACCCATTCTTCACTTGGACCCTTCCCACAACCACAAGAGAGCAACCCCGTTTTACTATTATCAGAATGTAATAGGCTCAGAAAGGCTAAGACACCTGCCTGAGGCCACACAGCTATTAAAGTGGGGGTGGACGTCCCCAAGTCTTCTGACTTTAGAACCCACACTGCTTACCCTATGCTGCATCCCGCCTTCCACACCCACGACTGCCTCTGGATGTCTTGACACTAGAGGCCACTGCCACCCACCTTTCTTCTTTGCAGCTTGCTCCGGGGGGCCATCCCCCCCAACCAGAAACATGGCTGCTGGAGTCTTCTTCCTCACTCTTGTTGGACTTGATGAGCGGTCCTTGTCAGCCTCCCCGGACCCTGCGTGTGTGGATGTGAAGAGGTCACAGCCGCCACCACACCCAGAGTCCCTTGTTCCTCTGTAGCCCAGGCTCACCTTCCTTCTTCTTTCTCATCTTGGCCCCTTCCCCCGCTGGTGCCTCCTTCTTCTTCGTGCGCAGAGGTTTCAATCGGGGGACAGGGCTTCCCAGGTCCCCTGGAAGTGGAACATAGGGGTTAGACAAAGAAGAGCCACCTTCCAACACACTCATTGTTCCTTCAGTCCCCAGGGAGGCTCAGAGAACCTTCTACTTGTCTTGTTTTTACCCTGAGTCCAAAAAGGACTGGACGAACACCAGGAGTTTAATAAGTAGTGAATGAATGAATGAATGCCAGGCCTTCTAACTGAGCCTCTGAATCCCAGCTCCCACCCCATCTGCACCCCTCCCCCCACCACACTGATGAGAGGCCCAAGGCCCTAGTTACATGTCCACATTTAGACGAGACCCCAGTAGCCGCAGGGTGAGGTGCCCCAGCCAGGGAACTATCACAGCATTTATTCATTGATTGGTTTTTTACTATAATCACTTTGATACTTTCATAAAAATCATAACAATAATTCATATTGAGTTAAAAAAAAAACTAAAAAAGTCACAAAGAAAACTAAAATCCTCTGCCCTCCCTGGCTCACAGAGCACCCTGGGCAGGGGGCTGGGGGGATGGTGAAGGGAGCACATATTGATTTAGGGACCATCAGAGGGAAGAAACCACCAAAGGAAAAAGCTCTTGGGTCCAGGCACCAGGTAGCGTTTTGAAGTCTCAACTCCTGTGTATCCATGAGACCCCCAGCCCCTCGGGGGCAGGGCTAGTTTTGTGTGTCTCTTTGCCCCCTCTGGACCCTCAACACCCACCCTTCGGACCCTGGGCCTTGGCCTTCCTCTCCTTTGTGTCTGCAGAAGCCTTCTCTTTGGGGGGCTTCTTGGGAGGCAGACGGATTTTTTCTTTCTTTTCCTCCTCCTCTTCATCTTCGAGGTCCTCTTCTTCCTCCTCATCCCCTGTGGGTAGAAACTCCTCATAATGGGGGCTGGGTGGGCCCCATTATCTGGGGAGCCCAGTCTTTCCAGATTGCTGAGAGGTGGTGAAGGAGCTGGGGGTAAGAGGCTCCCCTTCTGGAACAGAAAGGGGAGGAAGAGAGGAGCTTTGGCATCTTCCTCAAAGAATGGGGTGACCCCAAAGTCTTCCAAGGTCTGCAAGTCAGGAGAGAGAGCTGGAGTTGCGGAGACGCTGGGGACTTAGCAATCCTGTTCTGGGAAAATGCCCTTCTCTGCAAGTCCTTCTCTGCAGGTCCGTCCTTCTCTCTGGGACCCTCAGCTGCTCACACACCCTCCTGGTGGCTTTCAGTTTCCCCTTCTCTGCCCCTTCTAAGAGACACCTGCGCTGCTTCTCCCACTCTGCCACTCTGCTTCTCTCTGTCCTGGTCTGTTTCTGTTTCTGACTTCCAGCCAGACCCACATGAGCTACCTCTGGCTCCCAGCTGCAGTGTGTATGTATGTATTTAAATTTTTGGCTGCACCAGGTCTTAGTTGCCTCAGGCAGGATCTTCCTTGTGGCATGCGGGCTCTTAGTTGCAGCATGTGGGATCTAGTTCCCCCACCAGGGATCTAACTCTGGCCCCCTGCGTCCTGAGCACAGAGTTTTACCCACTGGACCACCAGGGAAGTCCCCTTGCTGCAGCTCAGGACAAAAGTCTTAACGTCTCTGTGCCTCGATTTCCTTATCCGGAAAATGGGACAAGAACATGAGAAGAAAGCTTTTCCTAGCTCAAAGACAAAGCCAGGGACGTGGACGCTGTTTTTCTGAGTTGTCTGCCTCTCTCCATCTGCAGTTCCTTTCCAGCCCCTACCCTCCTCCTCTCCACCGCCCCCTTCCCTTGCGAGCTCTCTCACCGTCCTCTGCGTCTGGGGCGCAGGCTACCAGGAAGGTCTCCCGAGGGTCGCGCTTCTTGGCCTCGGGGTCCCTGAGGAACTTGGTGTAGACTGTCTGCGGTGCCCGGGCCTCGGCCGGATCCTGGGCGGGCTCCCCGCGCGGGCTCCCCCTCCGCCCGGCTGAGCCCAGATGCGCGGGTCAGGAGGGACCTCCAACGGCGCTCACTCCCCCTCGGGCTCCTCACCCTGGGGTCTCCCCTGGGCTCTGTTTCCACTTTTGACATCCTTCTACCAGCTTTCATGCAACCCTACAACTCCTCCTTCCCCGCAGATGAACCCCAAGCTCGCTCCCCCACTCCCCCCTCCAGTTCCCCCTGGTCCCCACCCCCGCCCTTGCCCCCAGGGAGGGTTCCAAGACTCAAGGACACCCTCGCCTGCGGTCCTTCTCTCCCGTGACCCTCACCCTGGGGGGCGCCCCGGGGCTCGGCCCCCCGCGCGCCTCCAGGTCTCCGGGGCTTTGATCCCTTGGGGCAGGGGGCCTCTGGGGCCTCTGGGGCCTCTGTCTTCTTCTTCTTCAACTTCTGCCGCTGCGGGGTGCGGGAGAGGAAGGAAAGCGGGGGCCTCTGAGGGCTGCCCGTCACTCTCTAATCCCTTGAGCCGCCAGAAATAACCGCAGATTATCCGAAGGGGAACTGCACCCCTTCTTGGGGAGTGGAAGGATGACCCCCCTCCCGTGCACCATGGCCACCTCCAGTGCCCCAAATCCCAAATTCCTCCCCTGAACACCCCAAGCCCCCAAACACCGTTTCCTGCAAAGCCAAACAAAAACCTCCAGGGAAGCAACACCCCCCACCCGCAAGCTGCTGAGGGGGACCTGCCCTACTCCCAGATCCTCTGCCCTGCGTGAGGGGCTCTTCCTGTCTCCTCTCCAAGCAGGGGCGACATACCTGCTTGGTGCGCTGCTGGACCTGCGGGCTCTGGCCTTCCTCCTCATGCCCGCTGCGGGTAGCAAAGGAATCAGTCTGCCTCCCTCCCCTTTTCCTGCCCCTCCCCAAACCCTCCATCTGGGCCCTCTCCCCACCCCCAGCCCCCGCAGCGTTCAGGTAGGGTGAGGTGGGGGCTTTCCACACCTGTCCGAGGCCCACACCTCTCGGAGGGTGTCGTCCTGCAGCGGCATGGTGCCTACACCCATCCAAACCCCCTTCTCTGGCCACCCTGCAGCCCTAGAAGCTTCCCCGCCCGCCCCAGTTAATCCTGGCTCAGCTTCACCCCCACCTCCTAATGGCTCAGGAGGGTGGCAGCACTGTGGGAGGTGCTCCTTCCCCGAACAACAACTCCCCCCACCTGGCCCACGGAGGGAAGAGGCTGAACTCAGATGGCTAGCGGCCTGAAGGATGGCATCGCTGTACCAGGTCCTCCGGCGCTCTGAGCTTTGGCTTAGAGATGCTGACTTGTATTGATAATTTGTTGGTGGTAAATGGGGCATGGGAAGAACATATGAGACCAGATCCTACATCTTTCTTTTTCATTAAAAAAATAACTAGGATTTCCTAATTTTTAATGTATATGGATTGATAGATACAGGTACATATACTTTAGAAAGAAATATGCCTATATTCTGGGTATCCACTTAAATATCTTTTTTGCTGATAAGAAACATGCTTGTTTATTTGTTTGTTTGTTTTCTTGGCTGCACTTTGCAGCTGGTAGGATCTTTGTTCCCCAACCAGGGATCAAACCCAGGCCCTCGGCAGTGGGAGTGTGGAGTCTTAACCACTGGACTGCCAGGGAATTCCCAGAAATATACTTTTTTAAAAGTTTAGAGACATGGGATGCAGTGTTGATGTGATTAATATTAATATCATGGGAGAGGTTTGGCTAAGTGCAGAGGAAGCCCAAAAGAGGGGCCCAATTGGGGGTCCTGAAGGCTTTCTGAAATCTGATCTGAATGGAGTTTCACAGCCAAAAAAAAAAAGAGAAAAGGTGGGGTGGGCTATACCTGGAAAGGGAACAGCAAGTTAGAGACCTAGAGGTTGGAAACAGGCAGATATATTCAAAGGTCTAGCAGTAGCAGGGAGGCAGCTGTCTGAGGCATGGGTCAGCCCTGAGCCTAAGCCCTAAGCTCTGCTACTTAAGAGCTGAACATCCTTGGGCGACTGACTCAGCCTCTCTGGGCCTCCGTTCCCTCACTTATAAAATAGGTTTGATAATAGCACTGATCTGGTAGGAATGTTGTGCAGATTAAATGAGATGACAAGTAGAAAGCTGCGTACAGTGAGCGCTCAAAAATTGGTAATTATGTGCCCCTTTTTGGAGCACTTCAGCTTCATCTCTGTCTCCTCAGCATTTACAACGCAACTTGACACATGATCGTGGTTCATTTTTTGCATGAGTGAATTAATGAGCACTTTTTTTTTTTGCCGTGCAGCTTGTGAAATCTTAGTTCCCCAAGCAGGGATTGGACCTAGGCCTCAGCAGTGAAAGCGCCAAGTCCTAACCACTGGACCGCCAGGGAATTTCCTTATTTCATGTGATTTTCACTGGCTAAGGGTCCAGTGAGATAGGCGAGGTAGAGATTATTATCTCCACTTTATAGGTGGAGAAACTGAGGCCCAGGGAGGTAAAGTGACTTGCTCACTATGAGCCAGATGGTAACCAGATCTGTCTCCTGTCACAGCTTTTGCTCTTAACCCTTTTCTATTTTCCAATCATAACGGTTAGAGGTGTAATTTGAATGAAACAGTCTTTTTGTCTCTCACCACTTCCTTGGTCCACCTGATCCAGATTTGCCATGATTAATCCTCCTAAAATACCACTTCTTTTTTTTTTTTTAATTTAATTAATTAATTAATTTATTTTTGGGGGTACAGCAAGTTCAATCATCTGTTTTTATACACATATCCCCGTATTCCCTCCCTCCCTCGACTCTCCCCCTACCCTCCCTCGAGTCCCCCCATCCTCCCCCTCCCAGTCCTCTAAGGCATCTTCCATCCTTGAGTTGAACTCCCTTTGTTATACAACAACTTCCCACTGGCTATCTGTTTTACAGTTGGTAGTATATATATGTCTGTGCTACTCTCTCGCTTCGTCTCAGCTTCCCCTTCACCCCCCGCCCCCACCAAACCTCGAGTTCTCCAGTCCATTCTCTGCATCTGCGTCCTTATTCTTGTCACTGAGTTCATCAGTACCATTTTTAGATTCCGTATATATGAATTAGCATACAATATTTGTCTTTCCCTTTCTGACTTACTTCACTCTGTATGACAGACTCTAGGTCTATCCACCTCATAACGTATAGCTCCATCTCATCCCTTTTTATAGCTGAGTAATATTCCATTGTATATATATGCCACATCTTCTTTATCCATTCATTTGTTGATGGGCATTTAGGTTGCTTCCATGTCCTGGCTATTGTAAATAGTACTGCAATAAACATTATGGTACATGTGTCTTTTGGGACTAAAATACCACTTCTTTAGTTGACACCTTTGCTCAAAAATCATCTTTGGGTCTCCACGATCAAGTTTAAGTGTGCTGGGTTGGCATTCAAGGCTGTCCCTGATCTGGCCCCAATCTGCCTTTCTAACTACAGGGCTGTCTCAAACTCTGCTCTCCATCCAGCCCCAAGGGTTTGCTTTTTGCCTGTATACTTTCTGTCCTTCATGCCTTTGTTCAAGCTGTTCCCTCTTGGAATCCAGCCCTCAAGTCCCCACCTGCAAGAGTCCTCGGTCCTCAACTGCCTCTGAATGTGTAATAACCATAACGGCATTTATTGACCACCTACTGTGTGTCAGGCCCCTTGTTCCCATTCTCTTTCCACCCTCACGATAATATTTATGAGGCAGACATGAACACCCTGATATGAAAGGTGAGGAAACTCACAGCTGAGAGTCAGTCCACAGGTATTTCCTGGGCACCAACTCTGCCAAATGGTGCTGATTGTATGGTGGTGGACAAAAGGTTGTGGTCCCTGCCCTCTTGGAGCTTCCATTTTTGTGAGAAAGACAGGTGGTGAAGCCATAAATACACAAATACATAAATATACAAATAATGCTTTTATTATTATTAATTGTAATAAATGCCAAGAAGGGAAGGAACTGGGTTCCATGAGAATAGTTGGGGGGACCAGTCTGGATATAGAGGACAGATGAGGCTGTCTGAGAAGAGAATTTTTAAGCTGAGACCTGAAGGATTTCAAAGACCAGGAAAGAGAATGTTCCAGGTAAAAGGCACAGCTTATGCCAAATGTTTCCAAACAGCAAAGAACTTGGCACCACGGAGCAGTGGGGTCCTCTCGACTAGGACAAGAGTGACCCAGCCTAAAAACCACCCTTCAGAGGGTTCTGGAGAATGTCCACCCCCAAATAGATCCACACCAAGAACCACAGGGCGCCTGGGGCTCAGCGGGCTGTAAACCTAAACTATCCTCTGTCTAACACTCCTCAGGCCCCAGGGAACATGGCTCCTCATCTCTTGCCCACTGTTCTCAAAGCAAAGATTCCTGCACCAGCCCGTGGGAGGCGTGTGGGCTGAGCTTGAGCAAGGCCAGAGATGGACCTTGCTTAGGAGTTGGGGGGTGGATTTGAGCTGCAGAAGCTTATAAGTGACAGAAAATGTAAATTCAGTTCTCAGATCTCTCCTCTCTGGTTACATGGATATGACAGATACTTGCATAACAAAGTGTCCATTTACTTGCTTTTTTTCATGTTCTGAGGGTCTCATGATGGCAGCTGGGGAATGCTGTATGGTACTGAACAATTCACATGACTTAAACTTGTACATACATAGGTCTGGACATGACCTGTGAAGCATGGTAGCAATTCATGTTGGCACCTAGTTGGATGCTATTTTGAGAACAGTTCAGTTTTTCTAAAAGTGTTTAAGGTGAAATTAAAATTTTTAAAAACCATTTAAATTTGATTAATTTTGGATATTTATTAAGTGTAAACTATATTTCCTTTTAAATTTTAAATGCATAATTTTGAATATATAAGAAGAGTCACTTTTCATAACGTACATGAAAAATAATTTTAAAGTCTAACATTTACTTAGTTACTTTTGAGGAAAATGTATTCAAATTTGTACACTTTGAATGCAATGATGTGTCTTTTTAATCCTTTGAGAGTTAGTCTGGGTCCAGATCATGATAGGAACAGAAAGTAGCAAAGTGGAACTCAGAAAAGAATAAAAAGAAACTTCAGAGTTTTGGTAGGGACCAGAGTGGTGAGCATGTGTGGGAAAATTAGAGGCGGTGTCAATGTTTAGATTTGGGTCAGGGGTGGGTGGGTTTACGATTCGCTGTCAAGATTTTGGTGAAGATGAGGACTTCCTAGCTGGTGCAGTGGTTAAGAATCCACCTGCCAATGCAGGGGACATGGGTTCCATCCCTGCTCCCAAGAAGATCCCACATACCTTGGAGCAGCTAAGCCCGTGTGCCACAAGTGTTGAGCCTGCACTCTAGAGCGTGTGAGTCACAACTATTGAACCTGTGTACCGCAACTACTGAAGCATGAGTGCCTAAAGCCCATGCTCTGCAACAAGAGAAGCCACAACAATGAGGAGCCCGTGCACCACAATGAAGATTAGCCCCCACTCACCACAACTAGAGAAAGCACATGTGCAGCAACAAAGACCCAACATAGGCAATAAATAAATAAGTAAATAAATTTATTAAAAAAAAGATTTTGGTGAAAATGAGGGTGAGTTTAGGGATAAGATTCAGATCAGGAATGCAGATAACTTCTGGTACCTTCTGATCTGACACCAGAACACTAAGCCTCTCCACAAAGAAAAACAAGCTTGTGGCTTTATAATTGTTTTGGTCTAAAAATGACATTTCTCAGCTTGATCACTGGTGATAGTCACCAGACTCAATTCCACCTGAATTTTAGCTGTTTTCTAAAATTAAATCTACATTCAGAAGATAAAGATTTGCTACCACCAATGACTATGGTGCTGATCAATAATGACTCCTACCGTGTGCACTGTGCCTGGTGCTTTTGAATTATTCTCACAGCACACTTGCATGTCTGTGGCTCAGAGAAGTTACGTAACTTGTCTAAGGTCACACAGCTGGTGCTTGGTGGAGCCATCCCATTGACAAGCACCTACTAGGTCCACAATATTTACTTGTGTTATCTCTGGTCCCTGTGGAAACTTTGAAAGGAGTGAGCTGGGTTAGAGAGTGGTAGGGATGTGATGGAAATTCGGGGGGGTGGGGGCGGGGCATCAGTTATGACACAGTGATGATGAAATCTAGTGGCCAAGGAAAGGTAGAGGACAAGACCATAGGGGAAAGGAGTGCATGATAACAAATGGAGAGGCTGGGAGTTGGAAGAGTTAATTTAGATAAGGAAATCACCGGAAATTAGGACAGGAGGATGCCAGAGAGTCATGAGCCAGGAGCCAAAATCTTTGAAGATTTCCCAGCTTTCTTTGCATCCATGTAGCCAAATTCCAGCTATTGGGGAGGTTCCTTTACAGAAGAGATGCTCCCTTCTTGGTTACTTTTCCCTTCCCACTGGCTGGCAAGAGGATTTAATGGCTGGAGCTCTAGCAGCCATATTGGACCATGAGGTAACTTTGGGACTGTGAGCTGCCACTGTGGAGCAACCAGCTAGGAGCCTTGATTTGAGAGAGAGAGAGAGAGAGAGGATAAGAAAGGAAAGAAGGAAAGAAGGAAAGAAAGAAAGAAAGAAAGAAAGAAGAAAAAGAAAAGAAAGAAAAAGAAAGAAGGAAAGAAAAAGTAAGAAAGAAAGAAAAAGAAAAGGAAAGAAAGGAAAAGAAAACAAATCCATCTTACTGAAGTCACTGTGACACGGGGATTTTTTTAACTTGTAGTTGAACCTAATGCAAACAGACTAGCTAATGGTTACAACTGGAAAGTTATGTTTGGGTCCTACTGAAGATGACATATAATGCTAGTGGGCATGAGTGGGTGCTAAGAAGCCTCGGAAAGTTGTTGAGCAGAATGTGAGCTGATGAGATCTGTACATTCAGAAAAGCTGTGGAGAATAAAATAAAAAATAAGGTGGAGAGAGCTGAGGTGAGGATGTGTAGTTAAGGGGGACATTTAGATATTCTGAAGACTCGGATCAATGATGGCATCTGAAGGACTGGGTCTAGAAGTCAGGTTTTAGGAAGGTTGTGAGGTCGGTGTTAGGTTTAACAAGCAATTCAGGCACTTGACTATGGCTAGAGTCAGGTCAGGGTGAGGTTTGGGGCTGAAGTTTATGCCAGAGTTGGATTTTTAATTCAGAAATCTGAAGAGTGCAATGGCAGGGCTAGATGTCACTGGAGGTGTCAGGCAGACTCAGGAAGGGACATTTCAGGGTTCTGGGATATGCCTGGGTCTTAGTGTCTGATGCAGTGGTACTCGGGCAGGGCATTTGGAAATGTGTGGGTTGTTTTGTATTGTCACAATGACAGCGGGGTGTGTGCATGTGTGTGGTTTGCTCATGGTGTTTAGAGGCAGGAGCTCGAGGTGCTAGATGTTCTGTAATGTGGGAAACAGGCACGGTGGTCCTGCCCCAAATGCCATGCACTACTGGGAAACACTGAGGCAAAGCGGCATCAGGAGAAGGGAAAAGCTGAGCACTATGGGGTTTGAATCTTGCTCTGCTGCTTTCTTCCCCAGGTGGACATAGCCTTCAGTTTTTCCATCTATAAAATGGGATGATGATAGAGGCCTCACAGGACAGTGAGAAGATTGGTAACAAGTTTCCAGACGGCCCAGCACAGGGCTGGCCCAAGAGGCTGCAACTGGGAGAGGTCCAGACCAAGCTGAAGGCAAATCTGGGTAAGACTGAAGTTCAGTCTGGATTTGGGTTAGTTTGGGGGCCATGGTGCCCAACCATGGCTGTGTGTTAGGATTTCTCAGCTCAGGAGGCTTTAAAAAGTGCCGATGCTTGGTCTTACGTCTCAGAAATTCTGAGTTAATTGGTATGGAGTGGGGCTTGAGCAGTAGGAGTTTTAAAAGTTTGTTGGGTGATCAGAGTCTCCTGTAGGGCCTGAAACTCTCACTCTTGAAATTACTCCTCAATAAAGCAGTGGTTCTCAAAGTGGGTTCCCTGGACCAGCAGCAGCATCACTCGGGAACATGTTAGAAGCTCAGATTCTCAGATCTCACCTCTGAGCATCAGCAGCGCTGGGGTGGGGCCTGGAGATCACCATTCTAGCACACTCTCTGAGGATTCAGATGCCCACTCAAGTTTGAGAACCACTCAATACAGCACCATCTCCAGGAAGCCCTCAAGAAAGGCGGGGACCATTTCACCATTGGGTAATTCCCCACACTTCTCTGAATAATGTTACATGAGCTGTGAGGATAAGCTCCATGAGGCCAGGGACTCTGCCCATCCTATTCACAGCTGTCTCTCCAGGGCCCACAGCGTGTGATGAAACTGAATGAGGAGAGAGACGGAGAACTATCTCAGGTGCCGTGATCGGGGAGGGGAGACCCTGCCTGTCTCTTGTTCCGTCTTGGTCTCACAACATGTGAGTCTAGTGTTTCTAGTGTTTAAAGATACAGATTTCTGGCACAAATGGGCCTTTAAACCCCGGTCTCTCCACCTGGTGCTCAGGGGAAGAGATGTGGACTGTTTGCATCCCTGGTGGAGCACCACCGCTGGTGGAGCACTTCCCTGGCAGTTGTCCAGAGTCCTTTTGTGTCTCCAGTGTGGTGCATGCATGTGGCAGGTACACTATTTGACAGGCAATTTACAAGACTTTTTCTTCAAAATTTTTTTCTTTATTTTTTTCCAATGTTCATTTTTTCCCTCCGTTTTTTCCCTTTATTTTTGAAACAATTTCAAATTTACACATAAGTTTCAAGAATAGTATAATGGACTCTGGAATACCCTTGGCCAAAGACCAGTACGTTTTTCTTATTGCCCCAATAATGGCTCTTATAGGTCCAGGAAAACACCTTGCATTGGTTATTCTGTCTCCCTAGTCTTTGTCCACACGGGAGGGATTGTCAAGGGCAATTCTGCTATGTGCAGTTTCCACTTACGGGTGATTAAAGTGATTTGAGAGTTGCCTTCAGGACCCAACCTCCACATAAGAAGCCACTTCCTGGACATCATCTCAGCTGAATTGCTGGGGGGTGATTAGGGACTATGAATCCAACCTAAAGCCAGTTAGGACTCTGCTCATGGCAGGTGACAGAAGTCCGATGCAAACTAGCATAAGCTCAAAAGGGAACTGATTGGCCTCTCAACTGGGTCAGCTGGACGCAGTCTCACCTCAGGCATGGCTGTACCCAGGGGCTCAAAATGCTCTCTCTCTGCTTTCCTCTGCGTTAGCGGGAATGGTTACTTCTGACAGCTCCCTGACCACATCGATTCCCCCAAGTAGGGGCCTGACCGGCTCTGCTTGGGTCACTTGCTTACCCCTGGATCATTCTGAGCACGGGGGTACTCTGATTGGCCAGCTCGAGTCATGTGCCTGTCTCTGGGCGTGGCTCTCTGAGTTTGATTTGGGAGAATAGCAGTTCTAAAAAGGGAAAGAGGATTTCTGCTACTCCTGATCACTTGGTGAGTAGTCCACATGGGGAGCTATTGTCAGTCAGGAATAATAATAATAATGATAATAGCAGCAGCAGTGGTTGTAACATTTATTGAGAGCTTGCTGGGTTCCCTGCTTTGTTCTAGGTGGGTTTTCTGTTAATTGGCTCATTGAATACTCAGCCATTTTATGTCGTTGTTGCTAGTTTCATACATGTTTTCCATACTGGCAACTTCGCAGAGAGGTGCAGTCACTTGCCCAAGGCCACACAGCCAGTACACAACAGAACTGGGGGGCCCTACATCCTCAGGTCTTGCTCCAGAGTGGGTATTGAGGAGCACACCCTCCGCCCAGGAGCACACCCTCTATTGTCCTCCCTGCAGCAGAACCTGGTCTCCTGCTCCAAGATGGCACTCTTATCCTCCGGTGCACCTGTGAGCTCTGGGGAAGCAGAACACCTCGGCTCAGATCGCTTATGGGAAGTTTGCCATTACCCCCAGAGCAGAGAGCAGAGCCCCAAGAAACAGAAAACAGAATGGGTGAGTTTAGAGCAGTGGTTCTCACTGGCTGCCCACAAGAATACTTAGGGGAGCTTCACAAAACCCCAGTGCTCAAGCCATATCCCAGGCCAATTACCCAGGATCTCTCGGGTGGAGCCCTGGCGTTAGTGGTCCTTAAGGTTGCTCAGATGAATTCAATGCCCAGCCCAGGTGGGGCATCACTAGTTTAGAGGCCTTGTAGCTTAGCATAAATAGCCATGGTTTAAGATCCACCTGGGTTTGAGACTTAGCTCTGCCATTGCAAGCTCTGTGACTTAGTGCCAGTCACTTAACTTCTCTGAATCTCAATTTCCTTAGCTGTGGAAAAGGTATATGTCCCTCTACTTTATGTGAGGGCTGAATGAGAGAATGTCTGTAAGGCCCCAGCGCAGAGCTGGCTCTCAGCTCCATCCTTGCTGTTGAGGAGGGGGCAGCACAGACCAGGCTGTGCAGGACCACCCAGGGAGACAGAGCTGTGCCAACAACTCACAGTTGCTAGGGTGAGAATGGACTCCCGGGGCTGCTGGGACCCTCAGACCCCAGGCCCTCCCGCCTTGGTCTCCCACCCTCACAGAGGGGCTTGAGGCTTCTGAGTAGGGTAAACTAGGGATGGAATGGGCGGGGTGGGAGTTGGGGCAGAGTCGGGTGGGGAAATGGGGAAATGGCTGTATGAATGCACTGACTTAGTCTCACCACCAGGTGGCGATAGGAACCCACCCACTGCGAGAGGACCAGCCGGGCTGAAGGAGAGGACCGCTGGGAATAACGCAGAGATATTAGAGAACTTTTTTGAGTACTAGGTAAATACTAAATCCTTTTTTTCTTTCATTTCCATTTACTTAATGCAACAGTCCTGTGGTAGGCGCCATTACCCTCCTTTAAGGGATGAAATTGAGGTGGTGCTGGTAACTGGCAACTAGGAATTTAACCCAGTCAGTTGGACTCCAGATTACTCTCTTTAGCTCTAAAGTTATAGGTCACAGCTGCAGTGGCCTTTGGAATTCCTCAGGCCCTGTGATTCCCAAACCTGTTTGATGATAAAACTCACCTGAGGCTCTTTTTAAAAAGTTCAAAATTCCTGGGTCCCAAGACAGGCACTGAATTAGAATCTCCCAGGAAAACGAGCTTGGGAATATGTGTGGTTAATATAAGTCCTTGTTTGGAAACATGGATCTGCTCTCAGGGAGGGAAAGTGACTTGCCCAAGGTCACACAGCCAATCCCCTGCAACCTCCTAATACCCTCTAATTCAGAAGCCAGGCCATACCCCCCAAAAGATGAGACAATATAGCACATGACCCAGCAATTCCACTTCTGGGTATGTGCCCCCGAAGAGTTAAAAGTAGGATCTTGAAGAGGTATTTGAACACCCATGTTCATAGCAGCATTATTCACAATAGCTAAAAAAGTGGATGGCACCCGTGTCCTTCTACAGGTGAATGGGTAAGCAAATGTGGTATATACATACAATGTATTATTATTCAGGCTTAAGAAGGAAGGGAATTTTGACATATGCTACAACATGGATAAACTTTGAGGAATATTATGCTACATGAAATAACCCCTTCACAAAAAGACAAATACTGTATGATTCCACTTATAAGAGGTACCTAAAATAGTCAACTTCACAGAGGCAGAAAGTAGAATGGTGGGTGCCAGGAGCTGAGTGGAGGGGGCAATAGGGAGTTACTGTTTAATGGCTACAGAGTTTCAGTTTTGCCAGATGAAAATAGTTCTGGAGGTGGATGGTTGCACAATGATATGAATGCGCTTTCATTGAACTGTACACATAAAAATGGTTAAGATGGTTAATTTTATGTTAAGTGTATTTTACTAGAATACAAAAATTGGAGAAAAAAAAAAAGAAAGAAAAAGATAATCTGTGCCCAGCCCTGGAGGGTTGATAGTGGTGAAGTGTGAGAAGGTGTGTGATTTTCTTCTTTTCAATGATTTTATGAATAAATATTATACGGAATTTGATGAATATTGTCAAATCACCTCTCTCCTCAAAAAGGATTGTACTAATAATGTATGGATATACTTTTTTCCCAGTAACTTAACCAACTTTGGGTTTTATTATTTTACTTTTTTTCCTGTTTAAGGGGTGAGAGTTAGTACTTCATTATTATTTAAATTTGTATTACCATTTGTTAGATTTAAAGTGGGAGGTCCAGAATTGACCATTGTCATTGACAGCCTCAGAATGATTTTCCTTTCAATGTTAATTCTTGGGGAATTTCCTGATGGTCCAGTGATTAGGACTCTGTGCTTCCATTGCAGGGGGCCTGGGTTCCATCCCTGGTCAGGGAAACTAACATCCCTGCAAGCCACACACATGATCAAAACAAACAAACAAAATGTTAATTCTCGATTTATCATACTAAATAAAACAAGTCCATGTTTATTGTTAAAGTAAATTTAAAAACCTACTAGGTCTGTTATGGAGAAGAGAAAGTGGCTCCTGCTTGAGCTTCTGCCATGATTATTATTGCTTATTCAGCAATAATTCCAGGTTCTGAGATGGAGGCTCACAAAGGAAGGTGGGGTTAGGGACCACAAATGTAAAAACTCCTGTTCATTTTGTGGCACCCCCTGGCGGCCCTCCCAGTGGCTGTTATTATGTACCCCCTAGGGCACTCTCCTTGTGATGGGGCAAAAATGCTCAGTGAGAGGCTGGCATAGACATGTGTTCCCCCCACCCCCCCAAAAAAACAGCCCTGTAATTATTGGTCCAATTTCTGCTCCCTCTGTCTTCCTAAAGGAGACTGATTCTTCCATGTGGGAAACTAGCTGAGTTGAGCTGGGAATGGAGGAGGAGCTTTTTTTTTTTTTTTTTTGGTGGGAGATGGCGATGGAGTAGCTTCAGGGCATCAAGAAAGAGAGAGGAGAGGAAAGGGGATTTTAATTAGCCTGGCTTTGAACTATGTATTTGATTCCCTTTAAATCCCTTAGGAGGTGTGACTAAAGAATGAAATTGCCTGTTAATTACTTCAGGCTATTGGGTTGTATTCTTGTGTCAGATACCATTCTGAGACTGAATCACGTGTGCCCACGTTTTATTAGGGTTCCACCCTTAGTGATGAAGACTTAGGCACAAGCCCTTGAGCTTCCAACACCCTGGGGTGTTGGCTTCTTGACAGCCCTGCCACCCACCGCCAAGGCCACACCTTGGACCGTGTCACCACCCGAAACTGCTCCACCTCTGAAATCACAATTCAGACTTCCCACTCTTTAGTGACAATCTCCGCCTCCCACCCCCTGCCCGCCTTCCTCCACCACGCCTCTCTTCTGACCCAGCTGGGGCCTCCAGCCCATTGATCCCTATGGTTCTGCCCAGTCATCTTTTCCCTTTTCTGTTGCTAATGACACCCACTTATTCCTGGGAGGAAAATTCATTTTTTTCTCCCCATATAGATGATAGGATTCAGGTGAGGCTGACTCTGCCCTCAGATCTAGGCAATCATACTTCAGACCCTTGGCCACAGCAGTTGCTTAGGGTTGGGCATATGACCCTGTTCAGTCCAGGGAGAGCCAACCCAGTACTATTGCTGAGACTCCAGAGAAGGGGACGTTTTCTTTCTGCTCATGTGGCTCACCTGGCCCGACTTAGCCTGAACTTGTTAAGGGCCATCCTGGGGCTGAGAGCTTGCAGGATAAGGAGAAAAGCTGAGCAAAGAGAGGAGGTTCCTAATAATCTTGTTGGAGTATCTGGAAGCAGCCATTCCTGAAACTACCCTAAGTTTTTCAGATGTGTGAATCGATGTCTGAGTTCTGTGAGTCAAGATTGGATTCTGTCACCTGAAACAGACGTGGCTATTACAGTGCTGCCCCATCAGGCTCTTGATGAGGGGTGCCTAAATGTGGTTGCTTATCAGAATCACATGGAAAGATGTTTTTTTCTACATTCTTTTTTTTTTTTTCTTTTTTGGCACACGGGCTTAGTTGCTCCGCGGCATGTGGGATCTTCCTGGAGCTGGGATCGAACCCATGACCTCTGCATTGGCAGGCGGATTCTTAACCACTGCACCACCTAGGAAGCCCTGTTTTTTTCTTAAAACCTTTATAGATACAGAAAAAAAGCATAAAACATAAATATATAAGTTAATTATTATTACAAATCCAACTCCCTTGTAACCTCATCAAGGCTAAGAAAGAGAACACTGGGGACTTCCCTGGTAGTCCAGTGGTTAAGACTCCGCCCTTCCAATGCTGAGGTCTCACGTTCAATCCCTGGTTGGGGAACTAAGACGGCATGGCCCCCCCACCAAAAAAAAAACCACACACAAAAAAACAAAAAAACAACATTGTTAGACTCAAAGCCTCAGCCCCTCCTCCCCTTCACGGAACCACCACCCTGACTTCTGTGCCATCTCATCCTTACTTCCCTTGATCATTTTCAGCCTGAGTATGCTTCCTTAGACACTATGGGGTTAGTTTTGCCTGTTTTAGAATGTTGTACAAATGGAATTATTTATTAACCTTAACGAAACCAAATTTGTCAGACTTTTCATTTAAGGTTGGTGCTTTTATGTCAGGAAAAGTAATCTGTCACCACCCTGAGGCTTTCATCCTCAAACTTTTCTTTCACCTTCTATCATCTTTTATAATTTTCATTGTCCTTTATTCTAATCTTTATTGTCCTTATGACAACCCACCTGAGATTTATTTGTTTATGGTGTAAGTGTCAAGTTTCATTTTTTCCCCATATGAACACTCAATCTTTATCGAAAAGTCTTATCTTTCCCTGCGCTCTTTAGTGCCACATAAATCACAACTCGTGTCCATCTCATTGTCAGTTTTTTTGTTTTGTTTATTTATTTATTTTGGCTGCGCTGGGTCTTCGTTGTGGCACGCGGGATCTTCGTTGTGGCATGCAGGATCTTTTAGTTGCAGCATGCAGGCTGTTAGTTGTGGCATGTGGACTCAGTTGCAGCATGCAAACTCTTAGTTACGGCACACATATAGGATCTAGTTCCCTGACCAGGGATCACACCCAGGCCCCCTGCTTTGGGAACGCGGAGTCTTAGCCACAGGACCACTAGGGAAGTCCCTCGATGTTAGTTTCTAGTCTTTTCTTTAGTCTGTCCATCCTTGCACAAATACCACCCTCTTCTAATCACTATACTTTTATAAAGTTTTGATATTCAGTGGAGCGATATTCCCATATTGGGTTTTGTTTTGTTTTTGTGTGTGTGTTTTTTTTTTAGGAAGCTATTCTTGGCCATATAATTTCCATACTTATTTTAGAATCAACTTATCACCTTCTACCAAAAAAAAAAAAAAAACCCATGAGGATTTTGATTTGATTGGGTTGAATCTATAGATCAATACATTGTTCAAAACTGAGTCTTCTGATCCTTTTTTTTTTCTCAAATGTGCACATATTAAGAAGAGAAGATATAGGATGGGGGGAGAACCTAACAAAATCTGATTCTTTTCTGGCTTTATTGAGATATAATTGACACATAATACTGTATAAGTTGTGATGATTCGATACATTTATAAATTGCAAAATAATTACCACCGTAGCATTAGCTAACATTACATCCTGTCACATAATTACCATTTCTTTTGTGCGGTGAGGACATTTAAGATCTACTCTCTTAGCAATTTCAAGTATATAATAGAGTATTATTAGCTATAATCACCATGCTGTACATTACATTCCTAGAACTTGTTAATCTTATAGCTGGAAGTTTGTATCCTGGAAGTTTGTCTTCTAATCTTTGAATGTGGTGTGTGTGTGTGTGTTGTGTGTATGTCTGTACTCATATGCATACTCACACACATACATGTATTCAATTAAGTAAAAATTTTTTCTGTATAACGCTTTTTGCACATTTTTTGTTAAATTTGTTCCTAGATAATTGCTATATTTTTTAGTGCTGTTCAAGGGTCTTATTTAAAGTGTGTATTCTTTGGATCAGCCTCTGGAGAGTCTGAGTAGTTCTGGGTGGGCCCAGTGATTCTGATGTGCAGTCAGGCCCAGGAACATGGGTCTCTCTGGGGCTCCCCTCATGATCTCTTTTTAAGCCTATTCAGCCCCCTCCCCCTCCCGTGACTGGCCTCATCCCATAAGCCAATGAACACGCTCAAGTCTCTCTGTCTTGGAGTAAACCCAATGATCCCCCTGAGGTCCTCCCATCACATTTTTATCCCATGCACAGCCACGCTGTCAGAAGGGGTTGTCTACATCTATGATTTCAGCTTTTCATGCTATGCATGCCTAGATAAATTTGAAAAATCGTGTAGCCCCTCACACATTTTAAAGTTGACACCTAATTCAAATCATCCGTACCCACCCCTGTGTCCTTCTGGACACACGTGTGCTCTTCTCTCGGCCCCCTCACGCTCCCTCACCTTCTGCAGGTGGTCTCCGGTGCCTACGTGCCACGAAAGCTGCTCTACGCAAGGTCTTTAGACTTCCTTGTCACTAAATTGTGGGGACAGTTTCAGTCTTTGTCTTACCTGCCTTCTCTGCAGCATTTGAAGCTCTTGATTCTCCTTCCTTTTACATGCTCTCTCCCTGGGTGCCCATGACATCACATTTTCCTGCTCTTCCCTCCTCCCTTCTAACAAGCTACTTACTGACTGTGATGAGTGATTGAAGGAAACAAGCAGGCAGCGGGGATGGAGAGTACTAGGGAATGGAGGGCACCAGGGGGTGGAAGGCTCCAGGGGGTGGGATTGCCAGGAGATGCAAGGTGCCAAGGGATGGAGGGCACCAGGGAATGGGGGGCACGAGGGGATGGGAGGCACCAGAGGATGGAGGGTGCCAGAGCAGTTTCCTTGGCTCTACCCTCTTCCTATCCCACCATGCCAATCCCATACAAGACTTGCGGATCATACCCACACACACAAATTTTTTTCCCGCAAAGAAAAAAAAAAAAATAATGTTGATCATTGTAAAAATTTAAGCATGTTGAAAAGAAAAAGAAAGAAAATTAAAATCACCTGAAATTCCCCAACCCTGAGAAAATCCACCATCATAACATTGGTGCTTGTCCCTTCATTTGCCTCTCTGTGCATTTGCACACATCCAAATGTGTTAGTTTACAAACAGCTGGCAAAATGGTTGTTATTTTAGAAGACTTTTTTCTTTTAAAATTTTCACTTATCATTTTGACTTTTTTCCCCCAGAAAAACCAATGTTAACACTCTGGTTTTTGTTCTTCTACACTTTCCACTTTTTGCTAGAATCACACATAAAAACACTGGATCGTATTTGGGTTATTTTTGTCACTGTTTCTATATAAAAATGTGCCCATGTTATATACACATCTCTTCTTCTTGCTTATTTGACTTAACCCTTCACATCAATTAGCATAGTGCTAGACTCATCCTTCTTAATGGCTGTATAATATTCCACAGCATGGATGCACCGTCATTTATTCACTCATTGCCTTAGTAAGGTGCATTCCCTTTGTTTTTCAGTTTTGTTTTGTTTTCAGCACTTTGACTAAAGCTACCATAAATATTCTTGGACATATCCATCTTTATGTGCTTATTTATTTACTTATTTATTTTTAAAGTGGGTTGATTCCCAGGTATGAATTGTTGGGTTAAAGGGTATGCATATTTCAATTTTAATAGATCTTTCCAGATTGGTTTCCACGATGGCTATAAGGAAACACTTTCTCACCAGAGATGAATGAGAGTAAAGGTATTTTACACATATTCCCACAAACAATAGGTAGCATTTGTGTTTTTCTTTTTTGTTGATCTGTAGGTATTAACATGCTGTTACTTTAATTTATGTTTCCCTGACAATTGGTAAGACTACATATCTTTTTTTAAAAATATTTATTTATTTATTTGGCTATGCTGGGTCTTTAGCACAGGGGATCTTCATTGTCTTGTGTGAGATCTTTAGTTGTGGCATGTGTAATCTTAGTTGCGGCACACGGGATCTGGTTCCCTGACTAGGGATCGAACCCGAGCCCCCTGCATTGGGAGCACGGAGTCTTAACCACTAGACCACCAGGGAAGTCCCAGCAACACTTATTAAATAAAGTACCATTGTTTCCTCACCAAATTGAAACATCACCATTGTTACCTTTTTTTTTAAATAAATTTATTTATTTTATTGGCTGTGTTGGGTCTTTTTTGCTTTGTGCAGGCTTTCTTTTAGTTGCGGTGAGTGGGGACTACTCTTCATTGTGGTGCGCGGGCTCCTCATTGCCGTGGCTTCTCTTGTTGTGGAGCACCGGCTCTAGGTGCGTGGGCTTCAGTAGTTGCAGCACATGAGCTCAATAGTTGTGGCTCACGGGCACTAAAGCACAGGCTCAATATTTGCGGCGCATGGGCTTAGTTGCTCTGCAGCATGTGGGATCTTCCTGGGGCAGGGGTCAAACCCGTGTCCCCTGCATTGGCAGGCGGATTGTCAACCACTGTGCCACCTAGGAAGCCCCATTGTTACATTTTAAATCAAATCTATATTGGGATCTGATCTTGTGCTCTCTTCTGTTTCACTGAATTTTTCATCATTTTCTTGACCATTCTTGGAAAAGTGTTGGTAGGAGTCAGAATTCTGGAAAAGGCCATTTTCGCCACATCCTTGGCCAGACTTGAAGGGTGAGCAGAGTACTGTTTACACCTGGCAAGACAACCCCTCCCCAGCATGTACAGGATTGTTTCCCCACGGTATGTTTATATGTACTTCTCTCCTCTACTTTTCTCTCTGACAGCCTCTCTAGTCACTCGACCCCACCACTGCTCTGCTGCAGATGCCAGGACTAATCTCATTACACCATTAATCCCTGTTTATGGTCCCTGGCCAGCCTCCTCCCTGCATCTAATCCCCATCTGGCCCTGCTTCCCCTTCGCTTATCCTGTTTCCAGCCTCCTAACTACTAAAACCCTTCACCAAGCCCCTCCAAACTCAGGTATGGGAAGGGCCCTGGATTTGTCTTCTGTGGACAGTTCCTTCAACTCCTAGCTCTTTTGGAAAGCTGGATCTCCCTGGGACACTGCTTTCCCCACCACTAGCTCAAATGGTGACTGTCTTCTCTCCCTCACTCCTCCTGCCACTGGGCCAAGATTGATCTACTTGCTTCCCTTCCAGAAAATGACCTTTCCCTCTTCCCCCAAACGCCCAGCTTTAAATCTCATGCTACTTAACAGAACTATTGGGGACTTCCCTGGTGATCCAGTGGTTAAGAATCCACCTTCCAATTCAGGAGACGCAGGTTCGATCCCTGGTCGGGGAACGAAGATCCCGCATGCTGTGGGGCAACTAAGCCTGCAAGCCACAACTGCTGAGCCCACGCGCCACAACTAGACAGAAGCCTGTGTGCCGCAATGAAGAGCCCGCATGCCGCAGTGAAAGATCTCATGTCACAACTAAGACCTGAAGCAGCCAAAAATAAAAATTAAAAAACAAACAAAAAAACAGAACTATTGTTGAAGATATCTACTGACCCTTGGTTTCTCCTTCTGATTCCTTGAAGGGCTCAGTACCTAATTCACTGCCCTTTTCGCTAATACCACTCCGGCCATAATTTTTTTTTGAAGAATAATTGACCTACAACACTATATTAGTTCCTGGTGTGCAACATGGTGCTTCAGTATTTCTATGCATTACAAAGTGCTTACCGCAATGTTACCAGCTGTCACCATGCAAAGATATTACATAATTATTGACTATATTCCCCACGCTGTATATTTCATCTCCATGATGCATTTATTTTGAAACTGGAAGTTTGTGCCTCTTAATTCTCTTTACCGATTTTACTCATTCCCCTCCCCTACCCCTTTGGCAACCATCTCTTTGTTCTCTGTTTCTATGACTGTTTCTGTTTTGTTACGTTCATTCATTTGTTTTATTTTTTAGATTCCACATATAAGTAAAATCATACCGTATTTGTCTTTCTCTATCTGGCTTATTTCACTTAGCATGATATACCAAGGTCTCTCCATGTTGTTGCAAATGGCAAGATTTCATTATTTTTTTAATGGCTGGGTGATATTCCATTGCATGTGTGTGTGTGTGTGTGTGTGTGTGTATAAAACATCTTCTTTTTCCTGTCATCTATTGATGGGCACTTAAGTTTCTTCCATACCTTAGCAATAATGCTGCAACAAACACAGGGATGCATGTATCTTATCAAAGAGGTGGTTTTGTTTTCTTTGGAAAAATACCCAGAAGTGGAGTTGCTGGATTGTATGATAGCTCTATTTTTAGTTTTTAGGAACCTCCATACTGTTTTCCATAGTGGCTGCACCAATTTCCACTCCTACCAACAGTGTACGAGGGTTCCCTTTTCTCCACATCCTCACCAACACTTGTTATTTCTTGTCTTTTTGATGATGGCCATTCTGACAGGTGTGAGGTGATATCTCATTGTGGTTTTGATTTGCATTTACCTCATGATTAGTGATGCTGAACGTTTCTTCATGTACCTGTTGGCCATCTGTACGTCTTCTTTGGAAAAGTGTCTGTTCAGCTCATCTGCCCATTTTTAATGGGCTGTTTCAGCCATAATTCTTTACATGTTCAATGTCCACATAGGCGGTCCTTCCCATCCCCTGGCCTTTCAATCCCCTGACTTCTCTCCACCTGTGACCTTGCCCTTCACCTGGCCTCAGAACACTCCCCTGTGGTCACACCTGAGGCTTTGCTGTTACTGATGATAGGCCTCTCATTTGGGCCAGCTCTTTGCTGGCCCTGCCTGAGATCTGAGCTGTAGGCATCCTCTCTCCACTTATCTCCCCACCCTCCCTGATTCTTCATCTCTATTGCTTTGGACGCTACCTTTGCCCATTTCATAGTTTGCAATTTTGGTTATTTCCTAGTTTCATCAGAGGTGGCATTTCTGTTACTGGATTCATCAATATGAGATCACTTACCAGAGACTTTGGCTGGGACATGTGTCCTAGTTATCTGTTGCTGTATAACTTAGTGACGGAAAACAATAACTTTTATTTGCTCATGATTCTGTGGGTCAGTAATTTAGTCGGGCTCAGTTGGGTGATTCTTCTGCTGGTCTCACCTGGTGGCAGTCATCAGTGGCTTGGCTGGGGCTGGATAAACCACCCAAGACAGTCGGCCTGTTAGTGCTGGCCCTCCTTTGGGACTGTCTCTTTGTGCGGCCGCTCATCCTCCAGGAGGACCGTCCTGGTGTCTTTCCCTGGCGGTCTCAGGGCAGCGAGAGAATGGAAGGGCAGGGTGAGTGGAAGCTGCAAAGCCTCTGAGGACCTGGCCTCAGAACACCCATGAAATCACCTCTGCTGTATTCTGTTGGTCATAGCATGTTACAAGGCCAATTCTCACGTAAGGGAGTGGAGACGTAGATGCCCCGCCCCCTTGATGGGAGTTGCAGTAAAGTCACATTGCAAAGGGGTTTATACACAGAGAGGGGAGGGATTGTTGCCATTTTATTTTGCTATCTGCCACAGTATGGCAGCTGGTGCAGCTGGGAGAAGAATCAGCAGTTTGCTTGGTTGATTGACTAAAACTTGGACTCACTGATTGCCTCCATTTGGTGAACTTGAGGTGCTAGCATGTTCCTGGGATTATGTAGGAGAAGGAGTCCAAATGTGCAGGAGGGAAGAGATGTGGAGTGGCTTTGTCATTTGTGACAGGCACATCCCCTCCCTGTTGCATTTCCTGAGAGGTCCTAGAGGACACACCCACCCCAGGGCATTAGGATTCTGTAATCAGGGGAGTCCCAGTGTCCTCGACCAGCTCTGTGCTGGCTGGCTTCCCACTGGCCAGGAGAGGTGGGGGGACCCACCCCTGAGACAGGCTCCCATATTTCAATGGGAAAGCTGGAGTCCTGGAGCAGGAGCGGCCACGTGGCAGTCTTTAGTCACCAGGGACGTAAAGGGCATCGGAGAATGGTAATCAGAATGCTTTGATCTGCATGGGTTTCGAGGATGGCTAATTGACTGTGCTGTCCCTAGGAATAAAGTAGATGAACAATCCCCCTAAAATGTTTCTTGATCTGCAGAGCAGAAACATGACAGGTCAGGTGGCCAGAACCCTTAATTCCCACAATAGTAGTCAGAGTCCCCACCCAGTTTCTGGAGCTAAAGAAAGTCACAGACTCAGAGCCCCTTGATTGAGTTGAGGCCGGGGTCCCTTTGAGACAGGATCTTGCAAACTCCCATAAGCATGCAATATAAATCTTCTCCAAAGCTTTCCTCCAAGGGCCCTGCAGCCATTTTCTAGGGTAAGTGTATGTTGGGGAAAGGGACATTCTCAGACTCTTTGGAGATCACTAGATATTGGCTTTGAATTGTCATTAATTCCTGGGAACCACAAAGGCCAGTAGGGGCTTATGGTGGTCAGATGACAAACAGAATTTTGGCTAAAGTCTAAATCACAGTGAGCCAAGCCGAACCATAGACCCATTCGGTGGCTCTTTCCCTAGTTCTTTTTTTTTTTTTTTTTTCCAGTTCTATCCTGGTTTCCTTAGTTCTTGAATGAATACTTGGCCAGTGGTAAAATCCTCACATTGGCTCTTTGGAGCCATTGAATAAAAACTATTCTGCCAGGAAGGACCACAAGGAAGAATCCCAGAACTTTCCCTCACTAACAAGGTAGTAAAGTAAAAGCAATGTTGCAGGCTTGGGGAGACTGCAGGGAGGATGCCACCTGTTATACCCCCATTTATCTTCTCTGTTTGGCTGGTGCAAAAGAGATGGCTTTTAGAGCAAATTTCTGTAATTCATTGTAAACATAATCAGATGGTGACTCCAATTGCAGCTGCTGTTCCAGATGCATTATCTTTATTGGAGCAAATTATTATAGCTGCCTGTCCCCCCTGGTATAGCACTATTGATCTGGCAAACGGTATTTTCTCTGTAACAATTTGCACGTATTACCAAAGGCAGTGTAATATCACCTCTCATGCCCAACAGTATACATTTGCAGTCTCGCCTCAGGTCCATGTCAACTCTCTAGTTCTCTTGCAATCCAGTCTGCGGAGGTTTCCATCATCCCACTATCTCACAGAACATCACGGCCTTGATGATGTTAATCTGATTGGGCCTGAGGAGCAGGTCATAGCAAGGATCTTAGATCCCTTAGTAAGGGCCAAACAAGCCAGAGGGTGGGAGACAAAGCCCTTAAAAATGTAGGGACTTGCCACCTCAACAACCTTCCTGGGGTCCAGTGGTTTGGAGTTGTGTTATTTCTTTACAGGTGAGTGTGGTACCTATACTGCCTCTGACTAAAAATGAGGCCCAATGCTTTGTGAGTCTGTGGATTTGGGGGGTGTTATGGTTTGGATTGCATTTCCCAAGAAGATATGTTGACATCCTAACCCCCGATACCTCAGAAGGTGACCTCATTTAGAAATAGGGTCTTTGCAGATGTAATCGAGTTGAGATGAGGTCATTAGGGTGGACCTTAATCTAATATGACTGGTGTTCTTATAAGAAGAAACAAATGTCGGGACTTCCTAGGTGGCGCAGTGGATAGGAATCCACCTGCCAATGCAGGGGTCATGGGTTCGATCCCTGCCCCAGGGAGATACCACATGCCGCGGAGCAACTGGGCCTGTGCGCCACAACTACTGAGCCTGTGCTCTAGGGCCCATGAGCCACAACTATTGAGCCCACGTGCTGCAACTGCTGAAGCTCATGTGCCTAGAGCCCGTGCTCCACAACAAGAGAAGCCACTGTAATGAGAAGCCTGCACACTGCAGCGGGGAGTGGCCCCCTCTCACCGCAACTAGAGAGAGCCCGTGTGCAGCAATGAAGACCCAATGTAGCCAATAAATAAATAAATAAATTTATAAAAAAAAAAAAAGAAGAAACAAATGTCATGTGAAGACACAGACACACAGGAAGAAGGCCAAGTTCTGGCGGAGGCAGAGATTATGGTGATGTGTCTAAGAAACCCAAGAAACACAGGACTGCCTGGAACCACCGGAAGCTGGGAGATAGAAAGGCATGGGATAGATTCTCACCTGGACTCCTCTTTGAGAGAGTGTGACCCTGTGACACCCTGATTTAAGATTTCCGGCTTCTAGAACTATGAGAAAATAAATGTCTGCAGTTTTAAGTCACCTGTGTTCGTAGTAACGTGTTACAGCAGTCCTAGGAAACGAACACAGGAGGCAATGCACGTCACACCGAGTATACAGCTCAGACTCATTCACTGAGTTTTGAGTGGGGTCCAGTGAGGGGCAGGCTCTGCAGCAGGCTCAGGCTGCAGTGCAAATGGCTCCATCACTTGGGCCTTCTGTGATCCAACAGCGGAAGCCCTGATGGAGAGTCACAGCACACACATGCAAGCTCTTGGAGCAATTCCAAGCTGTGTTCTGCAGAGAACTACTTTCCTTTTGACTTAGCTGCAAGCTTGCTTCTAGGCCCTGGTAGAGACTGAATGTTTGGCCATGGAATATCAAGTGTGGTTCATCTTATAGGATCAACTGCTTCGAAGATGTGTCCAGAATATACAGATCTGGAAATTGAAGAGTGAACTTGTACATGGTTCCTCTCACAATGACATCGAATAATCCATAGATACTTCCAATTTCTGCAACTCTGAGCTCTTCTGGTTTAAAGGTCATGATTCCCAGTAAAGGAATGTTTCTGTCATGGGACACAACATTGATTTCGTGGTCTGGAAGCTGAGACTGCCAACTGGCCGTTGGGGCGCCCCATGTCACTGAACCAACAGGCAAAGGAGAGGGTTACTCTGCTTGCTGGAATGATTGACCTAGTAACTGAGGGAAAAAGGGGGCTGCTATTACACAGTCTGGTCAGAACTATGTCTAGAATCAGGGGTGTTCTCCCGGGTGCCTCTTAGTGCTTCACATTCCAAAGTAAAAGCTAATGGAAAACAATAGCAACCAACAACAGACAGGATCACTGAGAACTCATAACCTTCAGGAATTAAAGAAAGGGTTACCCCATCAAATAAAGAATTCAACCAGCTGAGGTGTTAGCTGAAGGCAAAGGGAACATGAGATGGAGAATGGAAGAAAGAAATTGTTGACATCAACTATCATTCTTGTAATGAATTACAAAAATGAGAATATACTAGCTAGGTACACTTTCTTTCTTGCTTATTATGTGCACACAGACAGACACACACACAGACACACACACAGACAAACACAGACACGCACAGACACACACAGACACACACACAGATACACACGCAGACACGTACAGACACAGACACACACAGACACACAGAAACACACAGACACACAGATACACACACAGACACACAGACACAGACAGACACACAGACACAAAGTCACATAGACACAGACAAAGACACATAGACACACACGCAGACACACATGCAGACACACACAAACACACACAGACACACAGACACAGAGACACACACAGACACACACATACACACAGACACACACACACACACAGACACACACACACAATTAGTTTCCTACGGCTACTATAACAAAGCCACAGGCTGAGTGCCTTAAAAAACAAGAGAAATTTATTCTCTCACAGTTCCGGAGATGGAAGTCTGAAATCAAAGTGTGGGCGGGACCATGCTCTCTCCAAGGGCTGAAGGGAAAAATCTTTTCTTTCCCCTTTGAGGTTCTGGTGGTTTCCGACAGTCCTCTGGGTTCCTTGGCTTGTAGACATATCGCCCCAGTCTCTGTCTCTGAGAACTTGCTGTTCTCTCTGTGTCCATGTCTTCAGATAGCATTTGCCTCTTCTTATAAGAACATCAGTCATATTAGATTAGGTCCACCTTCATGACCTCATATTAACTTCATTACATCTGCATAGACCCTGTTTCTAAATGAGGTCACATTCTGAGGTACCGGTGTTTAGGACATCAACTCATCTTTTTGGGAGACAGTAGAGTGAGTGTGTGTGTGTGTATTTCCTTTTCCCTCTGACTTCAACTGCCCTTTTTATTTTATATAAGGATTGTTATTGGAGTTAATGTTACAATTTAGTCTCTAGGTTACAGAATATTCAGCTAGAACTGTAGTTGAATCTCAGAGTTATTAACATCATTTAGAGATGGCTGTAGGGACTTAATGTGTCTGCTTTTGAGGAGAGGGTGAGAGTGTCTCCAGTGGTTTGAGGGATAGTGGCAGAAACATTTGTTTGTTAGGCAGAAGCATAAAGTTGTTTTGTTGGAATATGGAAGTTCAAATATAGGTAGAAGGGTGGAAATGGATGCCGAGGAGCCAGAAGGGTGGCTTGGGTAGACTGTTATTGTCTTTCAGCTCCTAATCTACCCTTCTGTGTTCTGCTCTGACCTGTTGGAGCTGGAACTCTGAGGAATTTCTCCCGCTAGGTGGCGCCCAGTGGGCTTCTGCCAGCAGGGGGCGCTAGAGGGAGACCAGCGGGCCAGAGTTGAGACTTGTCCCATGCAATTGCTTGGCTTTCTCAGCATTTCATCAGCAATGGGCACGTTACCCCAGGCAGCAAAGGATGGCTTCCACTTCCAGCTTGTTTTGGGAGTTCAGACTCCAGCCTCCCCACAGCCCCTTGATATACTTGCACTAGTGACACAGCATCTCTCCTTGGAGGTCGACCCAGTAGCAGGAGGCCCTTCCTCAGAGCAGCTGGGATGGTAGCGGCAGGTGGAGACCACCTCTCCTTGGGGCTCTGAAACTCACCTCCAGGAGACCCCCCCTTTAAGCTTTTAGCACCTTCCCTTTGTTCCCCCAGCCCTTTAGGTGGGAGTTGCTTCCTGGAGTAGCACACGTATCATGGTGCGACCTCAGTGTCTCACTCTTGCTTTTTCAGTCCTCCAGCCTCTGTTTAACCAATGCCTTATCTTACATTCTCTCTTTTGAAATAACTAGTGTGGAATCTATTTTCTTGACTGGACCCTAACTGATACCGATAATTTCTAGCCAAGGGGGAAATATCAACTTTACTGTATTAAAATCAGAAGTCAAGGACCCTGGGACTTCCCTGTTGTTCTAGTGGTTAAGAATCTGCCTTCCAATGCAGGGGACATGGGTTCAATTCCTGGTTGGTGAACTAAGATCCCACATGCCTCACGCAACTAAGCCTGTGTGCCACAACTACTGAGCATGGGAGCCACAACTAGAGAGCCCATGTGCCACAACTACAGAGCCCACATGCTCTGGAGCCTGCACCACAACTAGAGGGAAGCCAGAGCACCACAACAGAAGGTCCTGCATGCCACAACGAAGATCCCATATGCTGCAACTAAGACTTGACAGCCAAAAATAAATAAATAAAATAAAAATAAAAATAAAAGAAGTCAGAGATGCTGTTTCGTAAATTTTTGCACACCCACAAAACTGAATGCTGACTTCTACAAATATTCAGTAAATGGTTGAGTAATGAATATTGAATGAATCAATGTGCCCATAAAAGATATTCACGTCCTAATCCATGGAACTTGGTGGGGGGCTGGTGATGGGAAATCTTTGCAGATGTGATTAAGAATTTTGAGATGAGGTAATTATCCTAGATTATCCAGGTGGACTCTGAATGCACACACATGTACTATCCTTAGAAGAGGCATGCAGGGCTTCCTAGGTGGCGCAGTGGTTAAGAATCCGCCTGCCAATGCAGAGGTCACGGGTTCGATCCCAGCTCCAGGAAGATCCCACATGCAGCGGAGCAACTAAGCCCATGTGCCAAAAAAAAAAAAAAAAAAAAGAAGAGACATGCAAAGGAAGATTTGACAGAGAAAAAGGTGATGTGAACATGGAGCAAAGGGAGATAATAAGATGCTGGCCTAGAAGACTGGGGTGAGGCAGCTATAAGCCAAGGACTGCTGGCAGCCACTGGGAGTTGCAAGAGGCATAGAGCAGATTCTCCTCTAGAGCCTCCAGAAGTGTAAGGGAATGAGTTTCTGTTGTTTTATGCCATCAAGCTTGTGATACTTTGTTACAGCAGCCACAGGAAGCTAATAGATGAATATCCAACTGGATTAAATTGACATGGGAGATAATTTTCCTAAGAAAAATTAGTTCTTCTGGTGTCACATCCACATGGCTTAACCAGACAGGTCAGTGTCCTGTCTGTTTTGGGTCCATTGAGGAGCCCCTATTTTCAACCCTCTGATTTATTTCCTAGAATAACCTACCTGCTACCTAAAAGGATTTGAGGTGGCTTATAGTGAAAGACAGCTCTAAGTAAATGTAAAATGAGAAGGAAAGAACTGAAGTCACATTATAGTAGTCATTATTTGTTCATCCATTTATTCAATCTTTTTTTTTAAAGAACTTTTATTGAGATACAATTGGCATACAATAAACTGCATATATTTAAAGTGTACAATTTGATATTTTTTTCTTATTAGTAATGTATATGTGGCAATCCCAATCTCCCAATTCATCCCACCCCAACCCTTCCTGCTTTCCCCACTTCATTTATTCAATCTTATACTCATTTAAAATATTCTCCACAGCAAATGAACATATCCAGCACTGTCCTTGGTTTGATAAAGATGCTCCTTATGATGCAGAGTCAAGATATAAAAAAATTATGAAACTAAAAGGCACTTAAGCAGCTTGGTGTTTGGGCTCAGCATGGCTAAGAAACTGGATTCTAGGCCAAACGCCAGGCTGCCTATGTTCTTTTTTTTTTTTAATAAATTTATTTATTTATTTTATTGGCTGTGTTGGGTCTTCGTTGCTGCACACGGGCTTTCTCTAGTTGCGGTGAGCGGAGGCTACTCTTCCTTGTGGTGAGCGGGCTTCTCATTGCGGTGGCCTCTCTTGTTGCAGAGCATGGGCTCCAGGAGCGTGGGCTTCAGTAGTTGCGGCACATGGGCTCAACAGTTGTGGCTCACGGGCTCTAGAGCACAGGCTCAATAGTTGTGGCACACAGGCTTAGTTGCTCCGTGGCATATGGTATCTTCCTGGGGCAGGGATCAAATCCATGTCCCCTGCATTGGCAGGTGGATTCTTACCCACTGTGCCACCTAGGAAGTCCTTTTTTTTAAAATTAATTAATTTATTTTGGGGAGGGGCTGTGTTGGGTCTTCGTTGCTGTGTATGGGCTTTCTCTAGTTGTGGCGAGCGGGGGCTACTCTTTGTTGTGGAGCATGGGCTCTAGGCGCGTGGGCCTCAGTAGTGTGGCTCTTGGGCTCTACGGTGCAGGCTCACTAGTTGTGGCACACCGGCTTAGCTGCTCTGCGGCATGTGGGATCTTCTCGGACCAGGGATCGAACCCATGTCCCCTGCATTGGCAGGCGGATTCTTAACAACTGCACCACCAGGGAAGTCCTGCTTATGTTCTAGTTCCTTACTCTGCTGCTGTAACCAAGCCAGTAGGCTCACTGTCCGCTGTGCCGAGGAAAGACCAAATTTGGAGGCCATGGTCTTTTGCAGAGAGAAGAGGCTTTATGGCAGGGCAGCCAAGCAAAGAGACAGGAGGCAAAGCTCAGATTGTCTCTCTGAATCTGGGGTTCAGTCAAACTTTTATGAGGTAGGGGAGGAGAGTTGGTCTGGTGAATGCTGGTGGGGCAGGTTTTGATTGGAGGGGTTTGGAACTTGGCCGTGTATGGTAAGGTGTGGTAAAGGGGGCTTCAGCATCAGATCTTCCTAGACAATGACTCTTCATTTCTGAAAGGGTTCCAAGGTTCAGGTTCCAGTCACATCCTGGTCCTTTGGTTCCAGTGGGGGAAGTTAACTGAGGTCAAAATTTTCTCCTCTGCTCATGCGTTGGTTGTGTGACTTGAGGTTTTGTTCTGTTGTCTCAATAACAACTCAGTGTCTTGTTAGAAACAGGGTAGGTTTGGGCTGGTTCTGTGGTTACACTATGTGTTTTGCTACTGGGCCTCAGTTTCTTCCAATAGCCTGGGTACCTGAATGACTGCATGGACAAAGGCTATTTACCTGCTCAGTACTGTAACATACAGAGAAATTTCTGTTGTATATGAGCCTTGCATATTTTGGGGTCTGTTTGTTGTAGCGGCTGGCCTGTCCCAATTCACAGCATTCTAGGGCAATAGATTTATCATTTATTTGGGATAGAGTGCACTGCCGATTTCCATGGAGGGCCAAACTTAAGGAGTGTGACTTATAAGAATATGCATTTGGTCTTCCTCCTGCTTCTGCCACAGAGCTCCTAAAACGCTTGGAATTTCCTAAATGATAAGCGCAATGGGAGTATTTTTTGTCATAATATTTGGTCTTTTGTCCTTGGTTCCTGAAACAGCTTCAGAGCCATGAAGGCAAAAAGAGTGTTTTGTTATTTACTCATAACAAACCCATTTCAATCACAGCTGCTTTATATTAATGAGGAGGCTTATGGAAAGCCCCAAAGGATGGTGGCTAGTTACCAGGGGAACTAACCACTGATTAGAGGGTTGGAACTTTCAGCCCCTCTTTGACCTCTGGGAAGAGGCAAGGGGCTGGAGATTGAGTTCAGTCATCAGTGGCCATGATTCAATCAGTCATGCCTACATAACATAGCTTCCTTAAAAACCCAAAAGGATGGGGTTCAGGAGGTGCTGGGAGAGTGGCATGCTCTGAGAGGGCATGGAAGCTCCATCCCCATTCCCACATCTCTTACCCTCTGCATCCCTTCCATCTGGCTGTTCCTAAGTTATATCCTTTTATAATAAACTGATAATCGAGTAAATAAATGTTTTCCTGAGTTCTGTGAGCCACTCTAGCAAATTAATTGAAACTTAGGAGGGGAATTTATAGTTTGTTGGTCAGAAGTGCAAGTGACAACCTGGACTTTTGATTGGCATCTGAAGTTGGGGTAGTGGGCAGTCTTGTAGACTGAGCCCATAAGCTGTGGGATTTGACATAATCTCCAGGCAGATAGTGTAAAATTGAGTTAAACTGTATGATACCCAACTGATCACAGAATTGTTTGAATGTGTGGAAAACACCCACACATCTGGTGTCAGAAATAAAGTAGTTTTGTAGTAGAGTACTGTGAGCAGTAAAGGAAACACAGGAGAAAGTGAGTTTTCCCTTTATGTTAAGCCATTTTGATGTAGAGCAGGGCTAGACAACCCCTAAGGCCAAATCCAGCCTGCCGTCTGCTTTTTTCTTTTAAATTAAATTTTATTTTTTGAATAGATATTATAAACACATGGTATAACGTTCAAAAGATAAAAATGAATATGCCTTTGAGAGTAATTCCCCCTCATTCCATCCCCCAGTTATCCAGTTTCCCTCCTTAGATGCAGCTGTTATTGGGGATTCTTGTTTTCTTCTAGAGGTATTGAGGTTCTGTGCATATAAGTGCGTGTATTACTTTATCCAAGGTCATGAAGATTTATCACTGTGTTTTCTTCTAACAATTTCATAGTTTTAGCTCCCATGTTTAGGTCTTTGATCCACTTTGAGTTGATTGTTATATATGGTGTGAGGTAAGTGTCCAAATTTATCCTTTTGCATGTGAATATCCAGTTGAACCACCACTATTTGTTGAAAAGACTACTTTTTTCCTCCGTGAATGGTCTTGACACCCTTGTCAAAAATCAACTGACCATAGATGCATGGGTTTATTTCTGGGCTTTTAGTTCTATTTTATCTCTATGTCTATCCTTATGTTAGTAACACACAGTCTTCATTACTGTAGGTTTGTAGTGAGTTTTGAAAGCAGAAATATGAGTCCTCCAACTTTGTTCCTTTTCATAATTATTTTGGTTATTCAGAATCCCTTGCAATTCCATATGAATTTTAAGATCAGCTTATCCATTTACATAAAAAGGGCAGTTGAAATTTTGATAGGAATTTCTTGAATTGTAGATGAATTTGGGGAGTTTTGACATCTTAACAATATTGTCTTCCAATCCATGAACACAAGATGTCTTTCCATTTATTTAGGTCTTTAATTTCTTTCAATGGTGTTTTGTAGTTTTCAGCATAAAAGTCTTGCACTGCTTTTGTTAAATTTACTCCTAAGTATTTTATCCTTTTTGATGCTTTTGTGAATGGAATTGTTTTCTTAATTTCATTTTCATTTTTGGATTGTTCATTGCTAAGTGTATAGAAATACACCTGATTTTTGTATATTGATCTTGTATCCTGCAACTTTGCTGAACTCGTTTATTAGCTCTATTAGTTTTTTGGGTGGCAGATGCCTGATTCTTTTTTTTAAATATCTTTGCTGGAGTGTAATTGCTTTACAATATTGTATTAGTTTTTGCTGTACAACAAAGTGAATCAGCTATATGTGTACATATATCCCTATATCCCCTCCCTCTTGAGCCTTCCTCCCACCCTCCCTATCCCACCCCTCTAGGTCGTCACAAAGAGATGCCTGATTCCTGATAGACACATGGCTACTCATGCTGTAGACTACACTCCTAGCCTTCCTTGCAGCTTGCTGTGGCCCAAGGATTAAGTTCTAGTCACTGAATGTGAATGAAAGTGATGTGTACAGCTCCAAGTTGTGCTGGCCCCTTCTCCTTTCCTACTCTCTTTTGACAGGAATGGAGTCAGCCATCGTGGCCTGACTTGCAAAGATCTGCCATCTCTTTTTGTTTTTTAATTTTTTTTAATTTATTTTTTATTTTTGGCTGCGTTGGGTCTATTGCTGCATGCAGGCTTTCTCTAGCTGTGGCAAGCGGGGGCTACTCTCTCTCTCGTGGTGCACAGGCTTCTCATTGTGGTGGCTTCTCTTGTTGTGGAACATGGGCTCTAGGCGTGTGGGCTTCAGTAGTTGCAGTGCGTGGGCTCAGTAGTTGTGGCACAGGGGCTTAGTTGCTCTGTGGCATGTGGGATCTTCTGGGACCAAGGCAGATTCTTAACCACTGCGCCACCAGTGACGTCCCTGCCATCTGTTTTTGTAGATAGAGTTTTACTGGAACATAGGCACCTTCATTCATTCATGTATTGTCTATGGCTGCTTTCACGCTATGATGGCAGTGTTGAGTATTTGCGACAGAGACCCTATGGCCTGCACAGCCTAAGATATTTACTATCTGGCCTATTACTGGGAAAAGTTTGCCTACGCCTGGCTTAGAGGACCTCTCGATAGTAGGACTTTATGATCCCATCTTTCTAGAATTGGTTTTATAGTCACTGTTATTTGAAGTTTCACTGTCTCTGGTTTTACTTATATTAATTTCTGTTGCAGGCTGGCTGCTTGCTTCTTCTCTCCAGGAAGAGCTCTCCTGGCAGCAAGAGCAGCTCACGGATCATCAAGAACTTTCTGATTATAAAGAGTAATCTAGGTTTTATTAGACTGATCATTCTCTCTCTCTCTCTACTTTCTGTAATTTGCCTTCCTGTTCTTGAATTCTCTGCTTAGAAGTTCTTTGCTTCTTCTGTAGCTAAGAGCTTCTGCTCTCCTCCTGTTCATGTTCTTTCTTTTTTATTTTTATTTTTTGGTAGCTTGTGGGATCTTAGTTCCTCAACCAGGGATTGAACCCAGCTCACGGCAGTGAAAGCACAGAGTCCTAATGACTGGACTGCCAGGGAATTCCCCCGTTCATTCTTTCTCTCTCTCTCTCTTTTTAAAAAAATAAATTTATTTATTGGCTGCATTGGGTCTTCGTTGCTGTGCACGGGCTTCCTCTAGTTGCCATAAGTGGGGGCTACTCTCATTGAGGTGTGTGGGCTCCTCATTGCAGTGGCTTCTCTTGTTGTGGAGCACGGGCTCTAGGCATGCAACTTCAGTAGTTGCGGCACATGGGTTCAATAGTTGTGGCTCACAGGGTCTAGAGCATAGGCTCAATAGTTGTGGCGCATGGGCTACATTGCTCTGCAGCATGTGGGATCTTCCTGGAGCAGGGATAGAACCTGTGTCCCCTGCATTGGCAGGCGAATTCTTAACCACAGCGCCATCACTTTCTCAAGCCAGCTTCTCCTGCTGAGCTCCCTTCTCTGCTGATGCAGTATTTAAAAGTGTCTGCTCTATGCCACAAGGTTCTGCATTACTCCGCTACCATCTCTGTGGCAGAATGCAGCTCTTATCAGGCTTACACCTCATCACTCAGTTTAATTAGAAATGGTCTCTTTTTCAAGTACAGGACTCTTTTTAAAAAATTGAGTGTAATTTACATGCAAAAAATACTCATAGTAAGTGTCCAGTTTGATGAATTTTGACAATGTATGTACCTGTGTAGCCACCACTCAAAACAAGGTAGAGAACATTCCCACTTCTACTCCCCAGGGGCAACTACTGTTCTGATTTCTGTCACCACAGATTAATTTTGCCTGTTCTTGGACTTCACCTAATCAAAACCATATAGAAAGTGCTCTTTAAGGGAGGGTGAGATGGAGTCGTGGGAGGGAGGGGATATGGGGATATATGTATAAATACAGCTGATTCACTTTGGTGTACCTCAAAAACTGGCACAAGAGTGTAAAGCAATTATATTCCAATAAAGAGCTTAAAAATTTTTTTAAGTCAATTTTCTTTTAAATTAAAGAAGAAAGAACAAAAAAAATGCTCTTTTGTGTCTGATTTTTTTTTTTTACTCAGCATATTACAATGTTTTTGAGACGTATCTTTGCTGGCTGAGTGGTATTCTAGTGTGTGGATAGAGCACAGATTGGTTATCCATTCTCTCGTTGATGAACATTTGAGTTTGTCCAGCTCAAGTACAGTATTTTTTAAGCAGAATTTTGTTCATGGCCCTTTCCAGATTTATGGCGTTGTCATCCTGTCTTTGTCAGTTGTATAATGCAATTATCCAAAACTTGAATTTCTTTCTGTTTTAGAAGTCAGAGCTTCTGGTTGTCAATCCTGGCTGCGCACTAGAAACACCTGGGGAGTTGTACGTCCTAACAGGCCACACCTGAGACCAATTAAGTGCGGCGCTCTGGAAATGGGTGGGGCCTAGAGTCCGAGGTTTTAAAGCCCCCCTGTGATTGCACTGTGTGGCCAGTTGGGGGAGCTCTTGCACAAAGTCGTCTGGAGTCTGCGGAAGGCTTGGAATGTTGCTCTCAGCTTAAGCTTCCGGTAGGAGCTGCTCCACGCTCTTCATAAATCCGGTATTTTTCTTCTCTAGAATTTGAAAGCATTCAGACTTCATGTTCTCTCTAACTGGTTTTGCTTCTTTAAGGACTTTTCTTCTCCTTCCTAATGTTATACCAGATTCCTGTTACAAGCTTCCTTATCTCTTTAACATTCTTTTCCCTCAGCTTCCCACCGCCCCCGCCCCCCAGCCCTGCCTCCCACCCGCATCTCACCTCCCTGACATTCCCCCATCCCAACCCCCCACGCCGCCCCCAAACAGACAGATTTCCCCCCCTTGCATTTGGTCCAGATCCTCAAGCCTTCTGGAAGAGTGCATTGTAAAGCCCATGCACTCTTCAGGTGAGTTCTCCTTTTGCACATTATTTTCTTCAAAAGAGATCATAACTGCTCTGCTCTTTTGGTCATAAATCGACGTTTTGAAATAACATTATTAAGGAAAAGATTTCTGCGGAGACTGTTGTTCAGTCCTCTGATATCTTCGACTCTTGAAGGGAAAGAAAGTTCCCTGAAAGAAAATGGCAAGTGCACGAATTGCCAATAAAGCGTAATAATTATAGGCTCGCAGGTGCCTGGTGAAAACCACGGGTTCTAGATCAACAACAATTGCCCTCTCCTTGGCAGTCAAACCGGGACAATTTGGCCAAATTCTGAAGCACCGATATCCTTCAGCTTGCAGGCAATCAAACTGCTGGCCTCTTCTGGCTCATCCGTTTCGGGTCTCGTTCTACCTTCTCTGGCAGCATCTTGCCGCTTCTCTGCTGGGCCGTGACCCTCAGGTCCTTACTCACCGTTGTCTTCAGTTCCAGTGTCTTATGGGCTCTGTTGCGTGCCCCCGCGTGGGTCTCTGGAGCAGCCGGCGGGACACTGTTCTGCAGCACAGGTGTGTCAGTGTCTGTCTGCACCTGACCCAGTGGGCCGTGCCTCCAAGCGTGAGTACCCTCCTGGCCGGGGATCTGGAGCAGTGAGTTTCCAGGGTCAAGTAACAAGGGCAGGAGGAGGACTGGGGAGATTCCAGTGCTGGACTAGGGTGAGCAGTGGGCATGTCAGCCCCAGGTGCTGGCACGAAGGGAGTGCATGGTGTGTGGAGATTTGTTGTAATTTTACCTTGTGTTGATTTAGGTGGTTTAGGTGGTTTAGAATATATAATAGGGACTGTTTTCCCTGTTTAATGACTGCCCACTTTTACTATTCTACCTGTGACTTCTTTCTTAGATCATAGCAAGGTTGCAAAATGGAAAATCAATGAAACAGATGTAGAGAATTTTAAAAACAATGGTAAAACTGAATAGCTTGCCTGCTTTTTATTGTAAAACCTTGCCCTGGCAATCCTAAACAATGTAAGTGGTAAAATGACCCCATCTCCCCAAATCTTTCATTACAGTTGATTTGGTTATTGTTGAATTTCAGTAAAAAACTGTGTGCTTCAAATTGGCATAGTTTTGTTATTTATCCTTTATAGTCTACATGGAAGCTAATTTGGAGAACTCTCAATTAATATAGTAGGAAACCTCCCCCTGACCCAGCACATACACATAAACTCAGTTACATAGATTCATTAGGAAAGTAGGAACCTACAGGTTTGAAATCCTTCAGGCTCAGTTCAGTTGTATTGTGTCTCCAGCTCCAGCTGTACTGTGTATTCCTGCATTTAATTAGTGAATATGAAATAAACAATGATGGCACAGTGGTTGTAAAAATTATAGAACAGAACTGGTAGAATTTCAATTCTGTCAGTCTTTATATGATCACTTAAAGTTTTTGTGTTTAAAATTTCAAACGGCAAAATTGAGTGTAAACTGAAAGGTGTGTGTGTGTATTCTTTGGTTAGCGCAAATTTTCGTACACGGAATACTTTTATTGAACATTTTAAAATTTTGAAGTTATTCTTTTTAATAATTATTTCAAAACTGAAGAATGAGTCAAGAAAATGATTATTACCGATCAGAACATGATTATTACTGAAAATAATTTTGTTTATGGAGAAGGGGGTGTTAAAATGATCCACCTGGGGTATGAAATGGAGCAGTGAACACAGAGGCAGGAGTCCCCTGCTGGGTCATCCCAGGAGACCTGCTACACCAGCTCTCCTGTTCTGACTTTCCCTCTTGGGTGGCTGAATTTCACTTTCAAGTCTTTTCCTCAGGAAACCTTCTGAGAACAATATTCTTGAGCAGGTTCAAAACTGTTTGGGCTAAGCATAAATGTCTTGGGTCATGTTTGCTTTTTCCTGCATGTTGAGGCCTTGCTGGCTCCACAGTCCTCCAACACTGACGACAGGTGTAGGGTTGTGTGAGCCCAGCCAAGTTCTTCTGATGGGTGGTGTGATCTGTTTGCCTGTTGGTTCAAAGGATTCTTTTTTTTTTTTTTTTTTTGGTTCAAAGGACTTTTATCTTTGAAGTCCAGTACAATTTGCCAGCATTGGAAGTGTTCACCATTTATATTCCCCTTTACTGGGACCTGGCCTTTCCAGATGTCTCATCATGTGTTTTCTCATTGCCAGGAGCAGTGTCAGGATTCTGTTTTTAAGTCCGTCTTTGGATTTGCTTCCTTAGGGATGTCAGTCTCACACACAGATACACGCACACGTATTTATATATTTTTATGTATATATATATTCTGTCTTGTCCATTTGCCATGTATATAATTTCCTTTTAAGCCTGTTTAAGTATTTCCATTTCATCTTGCTCACGCTTCAAAGACTGGTCCTTTAAACCCTGTTCTGTGTTTCTCAGCCTCTGTTTTCCCCGTGATACTTTCAATTTCATCTTCTCTTCTGTGTTAATTTTCTTTCTTTCACTTATTTCCTGGGTTTTGCCAGCTCACGTTTTGCTCCTTTTTAATGCAGTGTTCATATGTCTTTTTAGTCTTATCCTTGGGCTCTGGTTTCATGGGAGAGTTTTTTTTTTTTTTAATTTGAAGATGAAATATCTGATGGAATTTTTCACCTGCTTTGTGGTAACAATTTTCTAAGTGTTTTTTCAGTGTTCATGTTTGTCCTGCTTTTTTCCTCCTGTTTTTTTCTAGTATCTTTGCATAGGTTCCTTTTTCATTATTCATCTTTGGCAGAGGTGAGCTTTTCAGGTGGAGCTGGGGCCCTTTTCCAGCCAGCTGGAATTTTCCTAATGGCCTGGGGTTATTATAGCTTTTACTTTTCCCCAGCTGGTAGAGGCAGGCAGCCATGGGGATAGTCACAATGCAAAGTCATGGGTATTGTAAAAACAACAAAGTAAGAATCTCCCAAGATTCTCTCCTCTGTAAAAGCAATAAGAAAACTGGCCAAAATGGTCAGAATTAACTTTCCCAAACTCTGGAAATTAACTAAAGGCTTGCAGTGATGCAGGAAGTGTTTACGCAAGAAAAATGGCTGAATCTCAGTAAGAGTAGTGAGCTTTTTAGTGTTTTTGCTTGTTTTTATTGTGGTGAAATATACATAACAAAACTTACCACCGTAACCCTTTTTAACTGTACGGTTCAGTGGTATTAAATACTTTCACATTGTTGTGCAACCATTGTCATGATTCATCACCGTATTTCTCGTCATCTTGTAAAACTAAAGCTCTATACTTTTTAAACAATAACTCCCCATTCTTCACTCTTCCCACCCCAGAACCACCATTGCAATTTCTGTCTCTATGAATTTGACTACTCTGAGTACCTCATACAGTATTTATCTTTTGTGACTGGCTTGTTTCACTTAGCAAAATGTCCTCAAGGTTCATCCATGCTGTAGCATTTTGGAGAATTTACTTTCTTTTTAAGACTTGATGATAATCTATTGTATGTGTCTATGACATTTTGCTTATCTATTCATCACTTGTGGACACTTAGTTGCTTCCACACTTAGCTATCATGAATAATGCTGCTGTGAACGTGGGTGTACAAATAGCTCTTTGAGCCCCTGCTTTAAGTTACTTGGGCTGTATACCCAGAAGTGGGATTGCTGGATCATATAATAATTCTGTTTCTAGTTTTTTGAGGGACTGCATGTTGTTTTCCACAGTGGTTGTACCATTTTACATTTCTACCAACAGGGCACAAGGTTTCCAGTTTATCCACCTCTTCACCAACATTTGTTGGTTTTTTGATAGCAGCCATCCTAATGGGTATAAGGTAGTATCTCGTGGTTTTGATTTGCATTTCCTTAATGATTAAGTGATGTTGAGCATCTTTTCCTGTGCTTATTGGCCATTTGTTTATCTTCTCTAGAGGAATGTCCAAGTCCTGTATGCATTTTTGAACTGGGTTGTTTCTTTGTTGAGTTTTAGAAGTTCTGTATGTATTCTGCATATTAAGCCCTTAGATACATGATTTGCAAATATTTTGTCCCATTCTGTGTATTGCCTTTGTACTCTGTGGACAGTGTCTTTTTTTTTTTTTTTTCTTGCCTGTGCTGTGAGGCTCCTGGACTCTTAGTTCCCTGACCAGGGATTGAACCTGGGCCCTCAGCATTGAAAGTGTGGAGTCCTAACTACTGGACCACCAGGGAATTCCCTGTGGATAGTATCTTTTGATGCACAAAATTTAAAAATTTTCATGAAGTCTAATTTGTCTTTTATTACCTGTGCCTTTGGTGTCATAGCCAAGAAATCATTGCCAAATCCAATGTTGTGAAGCTTTTGTCCAATTTTTTTCTAAGAGTTTTATTGTTTCACGTCTTATATTTAGGTCTTTGATCCATTTTCAGTTAATTTTTGTATATGGTGTGAGGTAAGGGCCCAGCTTCATTCTTTTGCATGTGGATACCCAGTTTCTGTAGCACCATTTGTTGAAAAAACTGTCCTTTTCTCACTGAATGGTCTTGGCACCTTTGCCAAAAAGTCATTTGACCGTGTAGGTGAGGGTTTATTTCTGGGCTATTTACATCCTATTCCATTGGTCTATATGTCTGTCTTTATGTTAAAACCACACTGCTTTTTTCCCCCCCCACACTGCTTTAATTACAGTAGTTTTGTATCAAGTTTTGAAATCAGAAAGTGTGAGTTATTTTAGTTTGTCCTTTTCCAGGTTGTTTTGGCTATTCGCGGACCCTTGAGTTTCCATATGAATTTTAGAATGGGTTTTTCTATTTCTGCAAAAAACATCCTTGGGATTTTGATAGAGATTGCGTTGAACCTGTAGGTTGTTTTGGGTAGTGTTGACATTTTAATAATATTAAGTCTTCCAATCTGTGAACATGTGATATGTTACCATTTATGTCTGTTGTCTTTTCTTTCAGCAATGTTTTATACTTTTTATTATAGAAGTCTTTTAAAAAATTAATGTTTTTTTGGCTGTGTTGGGTCTTTGTTGCTTCACGCAAGCTTTCCCTAGTTGTGTTGAGTGGGGGCTACTCTTCATTGCAGTGCCTGGGCTTCTCATTGCTGTGGCTTCTCTTGTTGTGGAGCACAGGCTCTAGGCGTGTGGGCTTCAGTAGTTGAGGCACGTCAGCTTAGTAGTTGTGGCTCGCAGGTTCTGGAGCACAGGCTCAGTAGTTGTGGCACACGGGCTTAGTTGCTCTGTGGCATGTGGGACATTCCTGGAGCAGGGATCAAACCCATGTCCCCTGCATTGGTGGTGGATTCTCAATCACTGCACTACCAGGGAAGTCCCCATTGTACAAGTCTTTCAGTTTAAGTTAATTGCTGATTATTTTATTCTTTTTGGTGCTTTTATATATGGAATTGTTTTGTAATTTCCTTTTCAGATCATTGTTTGTGTATAGAAACGCAACTGATTTTTGTGTGTTGACTTTGTATCCTGTTACTTTGCTGAATTCATTTATTAGCTCCAGTAGCTTTTTTTTTTGGTGGAAACTTTTGGGTTTTCTACATATAAGATTATATCATCTGCAAACAGAAATAATTTTATTTCTTCATTTCCAATTTGGATGCCTTTTATTTCTTTCTCTTGCCTAATTGCTCTGGCTAGAACTTCGGGTATTATTTGAGTAGAAGTGGTGAGATTGGGTATCCTTGCCTTGTTCCTGATCTTAGAGGAAAATCTTTCAGTCTTTCCCATTGAGTATGTTTGCTGTGAGTTTTCATACATGTCTTTTATTATGTTGAGATAGTTTCCTTCTGTTCCTATTTGGTTGAGTGTTTTTATCACGAAAGGATGCTGAATTTGTGAAATACCTTTTCTGCGTCAATTGAGATAGTCACATGGTTTTTTCCCCCTCATTTTGTTGATTTGGCATATTAATGTATATTGAATAATTTTTCTATGTCGAATCATCCTTGCATTACATGAATACAGTCTGTTGGTTATGGACTATAATCCTTTTCATATGCTGTTGATTTCTGTTTGCTAGTATTTTGTTGAAGATTTTATATCAGTGTTTATAAGGGATATTGATCTGCAGTTTCCTTGTAGTGTTTTTTTCTGGCTTACAGTTATGCTAGTCTCAGAAAATGAGTTAGGAAGTGTTCCCTCCTCTTCACTTTTTGGGAAAAATTTGAGAAGGATTGGTATTAGTTCTTATTTAAATGTTTGGTAGAATTTACCAGTGAAGCTGTCAGATCTATGACATTTCTTTGTTGGGAGATTTTTAAAAGATTGAGATATAATTGACATATAACATTGTATTCGTTTTAGGTGTAAAACAATGATTTGATATATGTATATATTTTGAAACCATTACCATATACGTTTAGTTAACATCGATCACCACAAGAATAATAGTTACAATTATTTTTTCTTGCGTTGAGAACTTTTAAGATCTACTCTCTTAGTGACTGCAAATACACAATACAGTATTGTTAACTATAATCACCGTGCTATGCATTATCCTTAGGACTTATTTGTCTTATAACTGGAAGTTTGTACCTATTGACAACCTGCACCCATTTCACCCAGCTCCCACAACCCCTGCCTCTATCTGTATCTATGAGGGTTTGTTGTTTTAAGATTCCACATTTAAGTAAGATCACACAATATTTGTCTTTCTCTATCTGAATTTTATTTTACTTAGCGTAATGTCCTCAAGGTCCATCCATGTTGTCACAAATGGTAGGCTTTCCTTCTTTTCTGTGCTGAATAATATTTATACATATATGTGTATATATCTCACTACTACTTTATCCATTCATCCATCAGTGGACACTTAGATTGTTTCCATGTCTTGGCTATTGTAAGTAATGCTGCAATGAACATGGGGATGCAGATATTATTTTGAGATAGTGATTTTGTCTCCTTTCATTAAATACTCAGAATGGAATTGCTGGATCACGTGGTAGTTCTATTTTTCATTTTTTGAGGAAAAGTGTGGTTTTCCATAGTGGTTGTTGCAGTTCACAGTTCCGCTAACAGTGCTCAAGGGTTCCCCTTTCTCCACATCCTCCCAACACTTGTTATCTCTTGTCTTTTTTTTTTTTTTTTTTGGCACACGGGCTTAGTTGCTCTGCGACATGTGGGATCTTCCTGGAGCTGGGATCGAACCCGTGACTTCTGCATTGGCAGGCAGATTCTTAACCACTGTGCCACCTGGGAAGCCCTATCTCTTGTCTTTTTGATACTAGCCATTCTAACAGATATGAAGTGATATCTCATTGTGGCTTTTATTTGCATTTTTCTGATGGTTAGTGATGTTGAGCACATTTTCACGTATCTGTTGGCCATTGTATGTCTTCTTTGGAAAAATGTCTATTCATTTCTTCTGCCCTTTTTTTAATTGGATTATTTTTTCTTTTGAAGTGTATGCGTTCTTTATATATTTTCAATATTAACCCTTTGTCAAATATGTGCAATATTTGCAAATATTTTCTCCCATTTGGTAGGTTACCTTTTCACTTTATTGATGGTTTTCTTTGCTGTATAGAAGCTTTTTAGTTTAATGGAGTCCAGCTTTTTTTTTTTTTTCTTTTATTGCCTTTGCTTTTGGTGTCAGATCCAATAAATCATTGCCAAGACCAATGTCAAGAGGTTTCCTCTATTTTTTTCTCGTAGGAGTTTTATGCTTTTAGTGTCTGTTTTTATGTCAATACTACTACTGTTTTGACACTATGGCTTTGTAATATAGTTTGAAATCAGGTAGCATGATGCCTCAAGCTTAATTGTTCTTGATCAAGATTGCTTTGGCTATTTGAGGTCTTATGTGGTTCCATACAAATTTTAGAATTGTTTCTTCTATTTATGTGAAAGATGCCATTGGAATTTTGATAGAGATTGCATTGAATCTGTGGGCTTGTTTGGGTAGTATGGACACTTAATAACATTAATTCTTCCATTCCATGAGTATGGAATATCTTTCCATTTATTTGTATCTTCAGTTTATTTTATCAATGTCTGTAGTTCTCAGTGTACAGGTCTTTCAGTTTCTTGGTTAAATTTATTTCAGGGTATTTTATTCCTTTTGATGCAGCTGTAAGTAGGATTGCTTAAATTTCTCTGATAGTTCACTGTTAGTATATAAAAATGCAATGTTTTTGTATATGGATTTCATATCCTGTAACTTTACTGAATTCATTTCTTAGCTCAGTGTTTTAGTGGAGTCTTTAGGGTTTTCTATATACAAAATCTAGTCATCAGCAAATAGTGACAGTTTTACTTCTTTCTGATTTGGATGACTTATTTTTTTCTTGTCTAAGTGCTCTGTCTATGTTTAATAAAAGTGGTAAGAGTGTGTATCCTTGTCTTATTTCTGATCTTAGAGGAAAAGCTTTGCATCACTGAGTATGTTGTTAGCTGTGGGCTTATCATATATGATCTTTATTATGTTGGGTCCCTCTACACCCACTTTGTTGAGAGTTTCATCATAAATGGATGTTGAATTTTGTCAAATGCTTTTCCGCATCAATTAGATGATCATATGATTTTTATCCTTCATCTTGCTAAAGTGGTGTATCACATTGATTTGGGTATGTTGAACCATCCTTGCATCCATGGAATAAATCATGCTTCATCATAGTGTATGATCCTTTTAATGTATTGTTGAATTTGGTTTACTAATAATGTTACCCCTGGTCCAGTGGGTAAGACTCTGCACTCCCAATTCAGGGGACCTGGGTTCAATCCCTGGTTGGGAACTAGATCCTGCATGCATGCTGCAACTAAGAAGTCCTCATGCCTCAACTAAGAAGACTGTATATTGCAACTGTGAGCCTGCATGCCACAACTAAAACCTGGTGCAGCTTAAATAAATAAATAAATAAATAAATAAATAAATAGTGTTTAAAAGGGATTATTTGTTTACATTCCCTTTTTGATATCTCATTGTTAGTGTAAAGAAATGCAATGGATTTCTGTATGTTAATTGTATTCTGCTACCTTGTTGAATTTGTTTATCAGTTCTAGTAGTTTTTGTGCAGAGTCTTTAGGGTTTTCTATATATAGTATCATGTCACCTGTGTGTAATGACAGTTTTATCTCTTCCCTACCAATTTGAATACCTTTTATTTCTTTCTCTTGTCTGATTGCTGTGGCTAAGGCTTTCAATACTATGTTGAAGAGAAGTGGTGAGAGTGGATATCCCTGTCTTTTTCCAAATTTTAAGGGGAAGGCTTTGAGCTTTTCACCATATTATATTGGCTGTGGGTTTGTCATAAATAGCTTTTATTATGTTGAGATACTTCCTTCTATACATACTTTTGTAAGGGTTTTTATTGTGAATGGATGTTGAATTTATCAGATGCTTTTTCTGCATGTATTGAGATGATCATGTGTGTTTTGGGTTTTTTTTTTTTTTTTGTCTTTTCTTTTGTTTATGTGGTGTATCACATTGATTGATTTGTGTATGTCGACCCTGGGGTGAATCCAACTTGATCGTGGTGTATGATCTTTTCTGTGTGTTGTTAGACTTGATTTGCTAATATTTTGTTAAGAATTTTTGCATCTATATTCATCAAAGATACTGGCCTGTGATTTTCTTTTTTGGTAGTGTTTTTGTCGGGTTTTGGTATCAGGTTGATGGATGGTGGCTTCGTAGAATATCTTTGGGAGTGTTCTCTTCTCTGCAGTCTTTTGGAAGAGTTTGAGAGGGATCAATATAAGTTCTTCATTGTATATTTGGTAGAATTTGCCTGTGAAGCCATCTGGTCCTGGAATTTTGCTTGTAGGGAGTTATAAATTACAGATTCTGTTTCACTTCTAGTGGTCAGCGTGTTGAAATTACCTATTCTTGATTCAGTTTTGGTGGGCTGCATGTTTCTAGAAACTTGTCCATTTCTTCTAGGTTTTTGAATTTGTTGGCATATAATTGTTCATAATATTCTCTTATGGTTTTTTGTATTTCTGCAGTATCAGTTGTGATTTTTCCTTTTTCATTTCTTATTTTGTTTATTTGGGTCTTCTCTCTTTTCTTCTTGGTGAGCCTGGCCAGAGGTTTGTCATTTTTTTTTTACCCTTTCAAAGAGCCAGCTCTTGGTTTTTATTGATTTTTCTTTTTTTCAGTTAAACAACATTTATTGCTCACAGTTGTATTAGAGGCTAGGAAGTACAAAATCAAAGTGCCAGCAATTCCTGTGTGAGGTGAAAGCCCCCTTCCTAACTTGTAGATGGCCAGCTTCTCACTGTAGCCTCACATGGCTGAGAGTTTTCTATTGCTTTTTAATCTTTATTTTATTTATTTCTCCTCTGATCTTTATTATCTCCTTTCTTCTGCTGACTTTAGATTTTGTTTGTTCTTCTTTTACTAATTTTTTTAGGTGGTAGGTTAGGTTGTTTGAGATTTTTCTTGTGTCCTGAAAAAAGGCCTGTATTGCTGTGAATTTCCCTCTAAGAATGGCTTTTGCTGCGTCCCATGGATTTTTTGTGGTTGTGTTTTTATTGTCATTTGCCAAGGTGTTTTTTTTTTTATAAGAAAACATTTCTGAAGCCTTTATTTACAAAAGCCTTAAAAACAAATAATCCCTGTGTTTCGCAAATGTTTTGTTTAAAAAGGACCACCCAGTTACAGCATTGAAATATCATGAATAAAGAATGTACAAGGGAAACAAACCAATGTGGCTAACATTTGGAGATTTGCTAATATTATTGATTGAAGTGCAGATAACACACATCATAACTTGTAGTCCATCATTTCAGGACAGAGTTAATGATTACCAAAATGTCTTCCTACACATGGTCTGGTCTGGGTCACATATTCTGCATGGCTAGATAGTTCACAGTCTCTTTTGTCAATATATATAAAATAGATTGCAAAGATATACACAAAAAAATAAACAAGCATTACACTCCTCAGGCAATTTTATTAGCTATATTGTATATAGCTAATAAATATATATTTTTTGTATTTTGTTGTTTTGCACCAAATCTCTCCATTATTTCTTTGTAGCAACTATGAAAGCACAATTTTTTTTGTCTTCTAATTTAATCTGGTACAAAATATACCTAAAGTCTTGCAATCTTTGGATTTTAATGAAGTTGATTTGTTGGTATCAACAAATCAAGAGCATCTTAAGTATGGCTATAAAATTTTAAAATATTAAAAGTAAGGGTAAACAGCGATGGAATAAAAAGAAGCAGATCAAGGTAAATGTGCTATCATAAAATAACTGCAGCTTCAACATCTTGGATACCAGTTTCCCGGCAGACACTAAACATCCAATCACAAAGGATTTTTCCTGAAGGGCATAAAGCTGGTTTGAAAAATTCTTCAGTCACAGAGCAGCCTGCAACATGCCAATTAGAAACTGACAGACACTAGATGTGCTTGGAAGATTGACTACTACATACAGAAACAGCAGTTACTAAGCTCCTCAGTAGTTTTTTGTCTTTTTTTTTTTTTTAGTCTTGCTGAATCAACCATTTGCACAATTCATGTGCTATATGCTGTGGGTCAAAAACAAGTAAATACTGTATAAAGTTGGCAGATGGTCATTTTTCCAGCTAAGAGCAAGAAAAGCCAAAACTGCTGATAAAACAGAGGCTATGAGTCAGAATCACTCTCTAAAGTGCAAAATTGATGGTCCACAATCTCAAATAGCTAAAACTCCTGCAGAATAGAAGGGAGACATGAAACAGGGAAATAAATTACAGTCAGTGCTAGTTAATTTAGGAAAGGGAAAAAACAAACCAAGCTCAAGTAGGTAAAGTTTATCAAAGTATTCAATATGATGTATTGAATAGCTTCCCCACTGTCACACACGCCTACTAACAAGTATATTAAGTTAAGGCCAGATTTAACCTGAATGCTTTTCTGTTTATTAAGATCTGAGATAGGAATGGTCATACTTAGTACTGAAAGGCAGAAAATAAAATGAGCTATGAAAGAAAAAAAAAAGTAATGTCTATTGTTCAAGGGATTCAACCAGAGATAAAACCTATATACAAGCATGTGTGTAGCTCAAATAAAAATAAAAGAACTATTTCATGTCATGACTGCTTGTTGGCTTCCTCTTCATATGCATTCCCTGTGCCATTCTGTACATAGGATGAACCAGAACCAAGGCCATACAAATGACCACAATATTTGGCATCATCAATATGATCTTCAAAGAACATTTCTCTCATTTTGAAAAAGGCCATTCCTGTGAGCAGTGAGTCAGATCCTGCCTGATGTTGTGGTCCTATCCGTTCCAGCTCTAACTGTTCAGCAACTTCCTATAAACCACCCTTGAGATTTTTGCAGCTCTTCATGAGGTACTTCACATCATAAATGACAGGAAAAAACAATCGAAGGATCTCAAAGAAGTCAAGTTCTTCTTCAGGCAAATTAGAATTGGTCAGGATTTTGATTAAGTAGCCAAAGTCATAACCACTATGAAATGATAACCATTTGACCCCTTCACAGAGGACTACTCCTGATGTCATAAGAAGTTCTGCAAAGTACTGGGTCTCAATTCCTTCCTCCTCATGTTTTTTAAACTGGATACCAGATGTTGTCAGTAGCTCTATAGAGTCTTGGGCATACATGTCCTCTGTCAAATTAAATTTAAAATTAAACTGCCAAGTTGAAGTTCCTGGAGGGTATTCTCCTTGCTCATTCATAAATGTCAGTCCTAGCTGAATTATCTTTAACAAGTCTACATTACACCGCAATAGTTGGTACTGATAGTCAGCATTGCTCCTGAATTCTCCAATGGGTCTTGCAACCACACCTGGAAACTCGGTGTCCATAGCAACGTAATTGTATTTTCGGATAACTTGACGAATTTTCTTCATCTCTTCATCCAGGTTGCAAGCCCAAACTTCACAAATTCTTTGGCTATGATCTACAGTTGCTGCTGGCATAGTGAGGGCACAAGGAGTCTAGTTGCCAAGCATCAAAATGTTATACTTGATTGAAGATTTGTTTCATAAAATACTCTATCCTTTATTTGTGTACTTGTGTCGCTGAGCTCGCACTCCTCCTCCTCCTCCTTGCCATAGAGACAGGACCTGGCGGCGGCAGTAGCGGCGGCGGCAGGTGCCCCATAGACACCTCTCACCGGGCAAGAGGGAAAGGGGAGCCGGAGCTGCGCCGTTGCTTCTCGCACGTCTGGGCGGGGGCGCCAAAAAAATCTGCCAAGGTGTTTTATTTTGTTCTATTTAAAAATATTTATTTACTTTATTTGGTTGCACTGGGTCTTAGTTGTGGCTTGAGGGCTCCTTAATTGTGGCATGTGACCTTTTAGTTGTGGCATGCATGGGGACCTAGTTCCCTGACCAGGGATCAAACCCGGGCTGCCAGCATTGGGAGCACAGAGTCTTTTTTTCCCAATATTTATTATTTATTTGTTTTTGGCTGCATTGGGTCTTTGTTGCTGCACGCAGGCTTTCTCTAGTTGTGGTGAGTGGTGGCTGCTCTTCATTGTGGTGTGAAGGCTTCTCATTGCAATGGCTTCTCTTGTTTTGGAGCATGGGCTCTAGGTGCACAGGCTTCAGTAGCTGTGGCACTTAAGCTCAGTAGTTGTGGCTCGTGGGCTCTTGAGCACAGGCTCAGTAGTTGTGGTGCACAGGCTTAGTTGCTCTGTGGCATGTGGGATCTTCCCAGACCAGGGCTTGAACCCATGTTCCCTGCATTGGCAGGCAGATTCTTAACCACTGCACCACCAGGGAAGCCCCTGCCAAGGTGTTTTGAAATTTCTTCTTTGATTTCATTGTTGACCCATTGGATTTTTAGTAGCATGTTTTTTAGTCTCCATGTAATTGCTTTCTTCTTATTCCTTTTCCTGTGATTGATTTCTGGTTTCATGCTGTTGTGGTCAGAAAAGATGCTTGAAATAGTCTCTATACTCTTAAATTTGTTAAAGCTTGTTTTGTGCCCTAGTATGTGGTCAATCCTAGAGAATGTTCCACGTGCACTTGAAAAGAATGTGTATTTTGCTTTTTGGGGATGTAACTTCCTGAAAATATCAATTAAACCTAACTGTTCTGTTGTGTGAGTTAGGTTCTCTGTTGCCTTAGCCACTCTGCCTTTTGATTGGAGAATTTAATCTTTTTACATTTAAATTAATTATTGATAGGTATGTAATTACTGCCATTTTGTTCATTATTTTCTGGCTGTTTTGTAGTTTATCTCTGTTACTTTCTTTTCTTGCTTTCTCCTGTTATGTGATGATTTTTCTTAGTGGTATGCTTATATTCCTCTGTCTTTATCTTTTGTTTATCTACCATAAGTTTTGCTTTGTGTTGAGGGTTGCATGTAGAAACTTATATTTTTAACAACCTATTTTAAAGTTGATAACTTTATTTGAATAAATTCTAAAGTGCTACATTTTTACTCTTCCCTCCAAGTTTTGTTTTTAATGTCACATTTTACATCTTTTTTTTTTAAAAAAATATTTATTTATTTATTTATTTGGTTGTGCCAGGTCTTAGTCGCGGCATGTGGGTTCCTTAGTTGTGGCATGTGAACTCCTAGGTATGACATGTATGTGGGATCTAGTTCCTTGATCAGGGATGGAACCCAGGCGCCCTGCATTGGGAGTGCAGAGTCCCAACCACTGCACCACCAGAGAAGCCCTTACATCTTTTTATCTTGTGTATCCCTTAACTAATTATTGTAGTTACTGTTATTTTTACTACTTTTGTCTTTTAACCTTTATGTTAGTTTTATAAGTGATTAATCCACCTCCTTTACTGTATATTTACCTTTACCAGTAAAATTATACCTTCTTCTGTTTTCTTGTTACTAATTAGCACCCTTTTCAGCTTAAAGAAGTCTCTTTAACATTTCTTGTAAGGTTGGTTTTAGTGGTCATGAACTGCTTTTGCTTTTGTTTGTCTGTTTCAATTCTGAATGATAAATTTTCTGGCAAGAATATTCTTGGTTGGAAGTTTTTTCCCCCAGCTCTTTGAATATTGTGCCACTCCTTTTTGGCTTACAAAGTTTCTGCTGAAAAATCTGATAGCCTATGGGGGTTTCCTTATACATAAAAAGTTGTTTTTCTCTTGCTACTTTTAAGATTCCCTCCTTGTTTTTAACTTTTGATATTTTATTTTATTTTATTTTTTTAGATCTTTTTTTAAGGACTTTGAGATATAATTGACATACAATAAACTGCATATATTTAAAGTATACAATTTGATATTTTTTTCTTATTAGTAATGTATATGATATTTTAATTATAATGTATCTTGGTGTGGGTCTCTTGGGAGCATCTTGTTTGGCACTCTCTGAGTTTCCTGGGTCTGAATGTCGGTTTTCCTTCCCCAGGTTAGGAAATTTTTTAGTCATTATTTCTTCAAATAAAATTTCTGATACTTGCTCTGTCTTTTCTCCTTTTAGGACTTCTATGATATATGTATCAGTTTGCTTGATGTTGTCCCATAAGTCCCTTAAGTTATCTTCACTTTAAAAAAAATTATTTATTTGGCTGCATTCAGTCTTAGTTGCAGCACATGGGATATTTTGTTGTGGCATGCAGCCTCTTCATTATGGTGCATGGGCTCTAGAGCGAGCCAGCTTAGTTATCCCACAGCATATGGGATCTTAGTTCCCTGACCAGGGATCAAATCTGTGTCCCCTGCATTGGAAGGCAGATTTTTAACCACTGGACCACCAGGGAAGTCCCTATCTTCACGTTTTTTTCCCCTTCTTTTTGCTGTTCTTTTTTTAAAAAATATTTATTAATTTATTTTTTGGGTTGCACTGTGTCTTAGTTGCAGCACATGGGCTCCTTAGTTGTGGCATGTGAACTCTTAGTTGAGGCATGCCTGTGGGATCTAGTTCCCTGACCCGGGTCCCCTGCATTGGGAGCATGGAGTCTTATCCACTACACCTCCAGGAAAATACCTCTTTTTGCTGTTCTGATTAGATGAATTCCACTGCCCTGTCTTTGAGTTGATTCATCCTGTTTTTTGCTTCATCTCAGCTGCTGTTGAACCCCTTAGTATATCTTTCAGTTCAGTTGTGTTTTTCAGCTCCATGACTTCTATTTGGTACCTTCTTATATTTTCCATCCTTTGTTGATGTTCTCACTGAGTTCATCCATTCTTCTCCTGAGTCTGGTGAGTTTGTTTGTTTGCTGCACCACATGGCTTGTGGGATCTTAGTTCCCTGACCAGAGACTGAACCCAGGCCCATGGCAGTGAAAGCACCAAGTCCTAACCACTGGACCACCAGGGAGCTCCCTGGTGAGCATCTTTATAATCATTACTTTAAACTCTTTTAGGGTAAATTACTTATCTCTGTTTCTTTGAGGTTTTTCCCCCTGAGGTTTTTTCTTCTTCTAGTTGGAACATATTCTTTTTCCTCATTTTGCTTGACTCTCTGTGTTGGTTTTTATACAATAAATGAAATAACCATCTTTCCCAGTCTTGAAGGAGTGGCCTCATGTAGGTGATAGATCTTATCATTCAACCCTGCCCTAGCTATTTGTTGTCTCTCAAACCTTTGTGACTGTCCAAGCAGCCTGTTTTGTTTTCAGTAGCTTCCAGGCTTTGAAGGTGTTCCAAGACCTGTCAGTTTCCCCAAGGAGAGGACTCCGTCAGCACCCAGATTGAGGCTGATTAGATGCCAGACCCTCAGATAGCAGCTTTTAAAGTATGAAAATATATATTGTCCTGTGGGACTGAAAGTGTCGACCCCCAGAGGCCGCAGAGCCAGGCAGTGTAGAGTGTCCCCTAGTGGCAGCCACATAAATCAGGGCACCAGACAGGGGTATAAGCTCCTTTATGGAAGACACCAGTAAGCTGGATGAAGGCAGAGAAAGAGCACAAAGATTGTGTCCACTGGCGTCCATTCCTTGAAAACACCTCTATAGGCCCCTACATGTGTGCCAAACAGGAACCTTTCCCCTCAGACTGAAGCTTCCACACAAGTAAATAGACCTCTTTCTCAGAAGGACTTGGGGTGTGTTTCATTCTGCTGTCTGTGCAGTGTGAGGTGGTGGCAGCCTGACAAGAACTGTCTCTCTGTGTGTTACAATCCCATGGGACTCAGGAATGCTTCCCTGGCCTCCAGAGCCAGGTGATCAAGGAGCATCTTCTGGGCCGCAGCTGCAAAAACTGGGGCACCAGACATGTAAAAGCTCTTGCCAGAAAAAAAAGGCCTGGAGTTTTAAAAAATGGTGCCCACCAACTAAAGCAGGACTGAGAGGGAATGCAAACATGGCACCTGTCAGCTTCCACCTGTGGAGAGTACCAGATGCTTGCCCCTCGGGGTAGTGCTCCAAGACCAGCAAATGAGCCTCTTTCACATGAAGTCTGGGCAACTGTAAATTGGCTGCTTCTGTGCTGGTCTCTGGGGTGGGTGAGTCCAAGTGTGTGAGGTCTTGAAGAGCCATTTCACAGTACCCTATAGCCTTATTGTTCTTGCAAATGCAAGACCCATTGGTTTTCAAAGTGCAATGCTTTGGGGGCTTATTTCCCAGGTTTTATTTTATTGTATTTTTTTTAATTTTTATTTTTGGCTGTGCCACGTGGCTTGCAGGATCTTTGTTCCCTGACCAGGGATTGAACCTGGGACCTTGGCAGTGAAAGCATAGAGTCCTAATCATTGGACAACCAGGGAATTCCCTCATTTCTCAGGTCGTAAAAGTAGGGATGCTTTATGTGGGATTCAAACCCTTTGCCTCCCAAGGAGGAGCGCTAAGTTTTGAATTCCCACCTGATTGTGGGTTGTTGCACCAGAGGTGGGGTTTATGGCAAGATTGTTTCTAAGCCTCTCTTACCCACCTTGATGTGATCTTTGTCTTATTTTCCTTGTGTGTAAGTTACTCAGCTAGTTCTTAGGTTTTTTTTTTTTTTTTTAATTAATTTACTTTTTTAAGAGGAAATTGTTTCATATGTAGCTACAGACTTGTGTCTGTGGGAGGAGGTGTGTTTAGGATCTTCCTATGTTGCCATCTTAAACTGGACTCTTAGGGTTTTCTATATATAATATCATGTCAGCCACAAATAGTAACAGTTTGAATTCTTCCTTTCTGATTTGCATGTCTTTCACTTCTTTTTCTTGCCTAATTGCTGTGGTTAGAACTTCCAATACCATGTTTTTTAATACATATATATTTTTATTATCCTTGTGATTTATTATCCATGTGATTCATAGTGATAGCCTCTCATTTCTGATATTAGCAATTTCTGTGTTCTCTTTTTCTTAATTAGTCTAGAGGATTATTAGTTTTATTTTTTATTTTTTAATTAATTAACTATTTTTGTCTGCGTTGGGTCTTCGTTGCTGCATGTGGGCTTTCTCTAGTTGTGGCAAGCAGGGGCTACTCTTTGTTGCTGTGTGCAGGCTTCTCATTGTGGTGGCTTCTCTTGTTGCAGAGCATGGGCTCTAAGCGTGTGGGCTTCAGTAGTTGCAGCACATGGGCTTAGTAGTTGGGGCTCGCAGGCTCTAGAGTGCAGGCTCAGTAGTTGTGGCTCACGGGCTTAGTTGCTCTGCAGCGTGTGGGATCTTCCCATGCCAAGAATCAAACCCATGTCCCCTGCGTTGGGAGGTGGATTCTTAACCACTGTGCCACCAGGGAAGTCCCCAATACCATGTTGAATAAAAGTGGTGAGAGTGGGCATCCTTCTCTTGTTCTTGATCTTAGAGGAAGAAGTTTCAGCTTTTCACCACTGAGTATGATGTTAGCTGTGGGCTTGTCATATATGGCAGTTATTATGTTGAGGTACATTTCCTGTATACTCACTTTGGTGTGACTTTTTCATGAGTGGATGTTGAATTTTGTCAAATGCTTTTTCTGCTTTTATTGAGATGATGATATGGTTTTTATCCTTCATTTGTTAATGTGGTATATCACATTCATTTGGGGGTGTTGAACCATCCTTGCATCCCAGGGATAAATCCTCATTGATCACAGTATTTGATCCTTTAAATATATTGTTGAATTTGGTTTGCTAATATTTTCTTTAGATTTTTTGCATCTATTTCCATAAAGGATATTGGCCTGTAATTTTCTTTTCTTTTGGTGTCCTGGTCTGGCTGTGGTATCAGGTAATATTGGCCTCATAAAATGAGTTTGGTAGTGTGCCCTCCTGTTCAATTTTGGGAAAAGTTTGAGAAGAATTGGTATTCAGATGTTTGGTAGAATTCACCAGTGAAACCATCTGTTCCTAGACTTTGTTTTTGGGGAGGTTTTTTGATTACTGATTCAATCTTCTTACTACTTATAGTTATATTCAGATTTTTTTCTTTTTTCCTTTTTTTTTTGGATACAAAATGTACTTGCAGAACTTTAGTATAAGCATAACAATAAATTATTATACAATATTTTGGGGGAAATCTGGTTATTCAGTCTTCTTGATGGAATTTTGTACAAGTAGAGGTTTACTATAAACACTATTTTTGGTATAAAAGGTAATCTGATCCAAAAGTATTTAGGAGAAACCTGAGATTTTAGAAGGGAGATGTATACAATCCAAAGGGCGTTCCTTAAATCAACTGGCATTAAAATATTAGAATGGAAATAGTAATGATTATAAAATATCATTTTGCCACTGTTACTGATATTAACCAAAGTATTAGAGAAACAAAAATATTAGAGAAATTTAAAAATTAGAGGATTAATAATTTCAGAGTAGAATGGAAAAAAAGGGCTGAATAAAATTTAAAGTTATCATTGTTAATTAAAAAACAGTTGGGTTGGGACTTCCCTGGTGGCGCAGTGGTTAAGAATCTGCCTGCCAATGCAGGGGACCCGGGTTTGATCCCTGCTCCAGGAAGATCCCACGTGCCACGGAGCAACTGGGCCCATGCGCCACAACTCTTGAGCCTGCACTTTAGATGCCATGAGCCACAACTATTGAGCCCATGTGCTGCAACTACTGAAGCCCACGTGCCTAGAGCCTGTGCTCCATAATAAGAGAAGCCATGGCAATGAGGAGCCTGTGCACCACAACGAAGAGTAGCCCCCACTAACCACAACTAAAAGAAAGCCCACGCACAGCAAAAAAGATCCAACACAGCCAATAAAATAAATAAATAAATAAATTTATTTAAAAAAAAAAACAATTGGGCCGGTGGAATAGTAAGCTTTTGCATGGCAAAGGAAACCATAAACAAGACAAAAAGACAACCCTGGACTTCCTAGGTGGTGCAGTGGTTAAGAATCTGCCTGCCAATGCAGAGGACATGGGTTTGAGCCCTGCTCTGGGAAAATTCCACATGCCATGGAGCAACTAAGCCCATGTGCCACAACTATTAAGCCTGTGCTCTAGAGCCTGTGAGCCACAACTGTTGAGCCTGTGAGCCACAACTATTGAAGCCCACCCGCCTAGGGCCTGCACTTCACAAGAGAAGCCACTACAATGAGGAGCCTGCACACCACAATGAAGAGTAGCCCCCGCTTGCAGCAAGTACAGAAAGCCCGTGTGTAGTAACGAAGACCCAGCACAGCCAATAAATAAATAAAAATAAATAAATAAATAATAATAAAAAAAAGACAACCCTCAGAATGGGAGAAAATATTTGCAAACAAAGCAACGGACAAAGGATTAATCTCCAAAATATACAAACAGCTCATGGAGCTCAATATCAAAAAAACAAACAACCCTATTAAATAATGGGCAGAAGACCTAAATAGACATTTCACCAAAGAAGACATACAGATGACCAACAAACACATGAAAACATGCTCAACATCACTAATAATTAGAGAAATGCAAATCAAAACTACAATGAGGTATCACCTCACACCGGTCACAATGGCCATCATCAAAAAATCTACAAACAATAAATGCTGGAGAGGGTATGGAGAGAAGGGAACCCTTTTGCAGTGTTGGTAGGAATGTAAATTGATACAACCACTGTGGAAAACAGTATGGAGGTTCCTTAAAAATCTAAAAATAGAACTACCATATTATGACCCAGCAATCCCACTACTGGGCGTATACCCTGAGAAAACCTTAATTTAAAAGGACACATGTACCCCAGTGTTCATTGCAGCACTATTTACAATAGCCAGGACATGGAAACAATCTAAATGTCCAACAACAGATGAATGGATAAAGAAGGTGTGGTATATATATACAATGGAATATTACTCAGCCATAAAGAGGAGCAAAATTGGGTCATTTGTAGAGATGTGGATGGACCTAGAGTCTGTCATACAGAGTGAAGTAAGCCAGAAAGAGAAAAACAAATATTATATATTAACGCATGTATGTGGAATCTAGAAAAATGGTACAGATAAGCCTGTTTGCAGGGCAGAAATAAAGATGTAGATGTAGAAAATGGACATGTGGACATGGGGTGGGGGAAGGGGAGGGTGGGCTGAATTGGGAGATTGGGATTGATATATACGCACTGCCGTGTGTAGAATAGATTGCTAGCAGGAACATGCTATAAAGCACAGGAAGCTCAGCTTGGTGCTCTGTGATGACCTAGATGGGTGGGATGGGGGTGCTTGGGAGGGATGTCCAAGAGGGAGGGGATATAGGTATACATATAGCTGATTCAATGCATTATACAGCAGAAACTAACACAACACTGTGAAGCAATTATACTCACAAAAAAAAAAAAAAAAAAAAAAAAAGGAGCACATAACCAGTAAGCAGAGTATTTTATCTGCAGGCAATCCACTGTATTTAAGGAAGAAAAAAATTGTAATTTTTAGGGTGTCCTTGACTTCTCATTTCTCTGGGGCCTTTTCAACTGCATTTGCCTCCTTTATATTAAGGAATGTGAAAGCTGGCTTCAGTGTGCCACTTTTGTGAAAAGCGAAAGAAAGTGGCTTGTGGAAAATCAATGTCCAATGTAAGCTTTTCTCCAGTGAACAGAAACAAGCTGGTCGGTCTGCTGTACAAAAGGCTAGTACAAAGAAAAAAAAGACTAGTAATCAGACCGCCCATATGAATTATATAATATCTTTTCAGGTCCAAAATTGTGTCATTCTTTCTCTGAAGAATATTTATATAGGTGTAAAAGGCTGAGACAGCCACGGACATGTGGAGCTCCTGGTCACACAGCACCTTGGTCAGGACCATGTGTGGCCAGGCAGCGCATGCGCCCTAGCAGGCACAGCCACACATGGTTGAAGTTGGTGTGGAAGGCCGAGGTGGTCACATGCTCATCTGCCACCAGGATGTCCTGCAGCTGCTGCAGCGTGTCACTGATTGAGAAGAATATGGGCAGAGAGCTGCCTCCCTGTGCCCATTTCTGGGCTGTGCACGCCCACCAGCAACTGATGCACCAGCTCCCTAAGTTTTTTTCTTAATGATTTAGGCTTAGTAGGTTTTGTGTTTTAGGAGTTTGTCTTTCACCTAGATTTCTTGGATTTTTTGGTGTACAATTGTTCATAGCATTCTCTTACAATCCTTTATATTTCTTTAGCATTGTTAGAAATGTCCCTACTTCCATTTCTGATTTTAGTATTTTGAGTCTTCCCTCTTTTTGTCTTAGTCCATCTAGCTAAAGGTTTGTCAGTTTCGTTATGTTTTTGAAGAACAACTTTGGTTTCGCTTACTGTTTTCTGCTATCTGTTCTGTTTATTCTGTGTTCTAGTTTCATTATTTCCTTCCTTCTGCTACCTTTGGGTTTAGTTTGTTCTTTTTCTAGTTCCGTAAGTTGCAAAATTATATTGTTGATTAGACATCTTCCTGTTTTGTTTTTGTTTTTTAATGTAAACATTTATAGCTAAAAATTTCCCGCTTAGCACTATTTTTGCCATGTACCGTAAATTTTGGTATGTTGTGTTTTCATTTTCATTCATCTCTTAAGTATTTTCTAATTTCCCTTGTGATTTTTTCTTTGATCCATGAGTTATTTAAAAGTATGTTAATTTCCACAATTTTATAAAATTTCCAGTTTTCTCTATATTGAATTTTGATGTCAAAATTCATCCCATTATGGTCAGAGAAAATACTTTGGATGATATCTATCTTTTAAAATCTATTGAGACATAATCTGTGGCATAACATATGGTCTAACTTGGAAAATGTCCCATGTACACTTAAGAAGAATATGTAGGCTATTCTTACTGGGTAGAGTGTTCTGCATATGTCTCTCAGATCTAGTTGGTTTATTACATTGCTTGAGTCCTCTATTTCCATAATTATCTTCTGTCTGGTTATTCTCTCCATTCTTATGAGTTGAGTCATGAAGTCTCCAACTACTATTTTAGACCTGTCTATTTCTGTCTTCAATTCTGTCAGGTTTTGCTTCTTATGTTTTGATAGCCTGTCATTAGGTGTGTAAATGTTTATATTGTTTTATCTTGATATATTGAGCCTTTCATTAATATATACAGTCCTTCTTTGTCCCTTGTAACCTTTATTTGATTTAAGATCCATCTTGTCTGATACTAGTATAGCCATTCCTGCTGTCTTTTGAATAGTATTTACGTGGAATATATTTTTCCATCCTTTCCCTTTCAACCATTTATGTCTTTGGATCCCAAGTGAGTCTCTTATAGATAGCATATAGTTGTATCTGTGTTTTCATCTATTCTGTCAGTCCCTCTTTTGATTGGAAAGCTTAATCCATTTGCATTTAAAGTAATTACTGATACAGAGGACTTCTGTCATTGTGTTGTTTTCTATATGCTCTAGAGTGTTTTGTCCCCCATTTCTTACATTCCTGTCTTTTGTGTTAGGTTTCTTTTTTTTTAGTGAAATATTTAAATTCCTTCTTATTTCCTTTTGTGTGTATTCTATAGGTATTTTCTTTATGGTTACCATGGGGATTACATTTAATATCCTAAAGTTATTCTAATATGAAATTTTTGAAAAATTTATTTTTTGGCGGTGTTGGATCTTCGTTGCTGCACACAGGCTTTCTCTAGTTGCAGCGAATGGGGGCTACTTTTCTTTGTGGTGTGCAGGCATTTCATTGCAGTGGCCTCTCTTGTGGAGCACAGGCTCTAGGCATGTGGGCTTCAGTAGTTGTGGCATGTAGTCTCAGTATCTGTGACTCGAGGGCTCTAGAGTGCAAGGTCAGTAGTTGTGGCACACGGGCTTAGTTGCTCCACGGCACGTTGGATCTTCCCAGACCAGGGCTTGAACTCATGTACCCTGCATTGGCAGGTGGATTCTTAACCACTGCACCACCAGGAAAGTCCCTCTGATATGAATTTATAGAGGTTTAACTTCAACGACATACAAAAACTCTGTTCCTTTATAGCTCTGTCCCCACCATTCTTGGTTGATGATATCACAGAATTACATCTTTTTATGTTGCGGTCACAAAGTCTATTAAATTTGTTCACCTGAAAATGTCTTGATAGACAATTGTTTACCTTTATGGCTGTGCGGAGGCAGTGGATAGCATTTGGAACACATGATAAAGTATCTAGAAATCTTAAAAGTGGGAAATGAGTTGTCCATAGGGGTCTTAAAAAGCGCTGACATGTTTTCTGGGAATCGAGAAGGCCACATTCATGTGTTGGGTTGTGAGTGTGCCCAGAGCTATATGCATGCTAAGGAAGGGCCTGAGAAGATTCTAAGCTCTCACCTCTCTTTGACCTTGAGGCTCCTTGCAAGGAGGGAGTAAAGGCTAAGGTAGAGCTGTCAGCTTTCAGGCTGTTTGTTGAAGGCATACCCCAACATGTGCGCAGAGCCCTTTGGCAAAGACTTGCAGTCTTATTGGTTCCAGGCAATTAAGGAAATCTGTGCAATCATTAGCTGACAACTGAGCTAATTAAGAAGAGACTTCAATGGCCACATACAACAAAGAATACAGACTTTACATAATTAGTTTGGAAATGTCACTAAACAAACTACAAAATATAGTAATTATAACAAGCTGCTGGGGAGGGAGAGAATCTGATTTGCAGAGTTACCATATTATTTTAAATGTTCATTTTTCAACAAAAAATTGAAACATGAAAAGGAGCACAAAAATGTGGCCCATACACAGAAAAATGTAATCAATAAAAACTGTTTCTAACAAGGTCTAGATGTGGAAACAACTAGAAAAATACTTTATTATTGTTATTTTTTTGGCCACCCCATGTGGCTTGTGGGATTTTAGTTCCCCGATCAGGGATTGAACCCAGGTCCTCAGCAGTGAGAGTGTGGAGTCCTAACCACTGGACAACCAGGGAATTCCCTAGAAAAATACCTTAAATCAACTATTTTAAGTATGTTTAAAGAACTAGAGAAAATAACTTCTAAAAAACTAAGTGAAGAGTTGGTGAAATAAGTGAAAGGAATCAAAAGATACAAACTTCCATTTATAAAATACACAAGTCATGGGGATATAATGTACAGCATGGTCACTATAATTAATACTGTATAGCATATTTGAAAACTGCTAAGAGTAGATCTTAAAAGTTCTAATCACAAGACAAATTGTAACAATGGGAATCTTGCATGATATCACTACACCAGTGGCGCTGATTGTATGCATGTATGGTGACAGATGTTAACCAGGCTTATTGTGATTGTTTTGCAATATATACAAATATTGAATCATGTTGTATACCTGAAACTAATATAATGTTATATGTCCATTATATCTCAATTTAAAAAAAGACATGAACTTTAAAAAATTGGAAATAAAGAGCTAAGTGAAAATATGAGCGCAATATCACACTAAATAGGGAATATCAACAAAGATACAAATTATAATAACCAAATAGAAACTCTGTTTGGAGGAGAATAGTATAATACTTGAAGTGAAACATTTACTAGAGGGACTCAACAAAATATTTGAGCAGGCAAAACAACCAGCAAACTTGGAGATCAGTTTAATTGAGATTCTCAGTAAAAGGAACAGAAAGAGGAAAGATTGAAGAAAAATGAACAGAGCCTCAGAGATTTGTAGTACAGTTCAGGGAGACAAAGGAGGGTCAGCCTGTCCTCCTGTTTCTGAAGTACTGTTTTTTTTTTTTTTTTTAATTTGTTTATTTTTATTTATTTGGCTGCATCGGGTCTTGGTCGTGGCACGCGGGCTCTTCGTTGTGGCGTGTGGGCTTCTCTCTAGTTGTGGTGTTTGGGCTTCGTTGCCTTGCAGCACGTGGGATCTTAGTTCCCTGACCAGGGATGGAACCCACGTCCCCTGCATTAGAAGTTGGATTCTTAACCACTGGACCACCTGGGAAGTCCCTCAAGTACCTTTAATTCAAAAAATCAATATGCCAAAGTGGCACATTTTGGACTGGCATATTCTGCTCCCCTTCGATTATATTAATTTGAGTCTGAAAAAAAAGTTGAATGAAAAAAGTGAGTTGCACAAGTATCATTTTCACTCAGGTTCTTAACTCTAAGTAAAGAAAATATTTCTAACTTAAGCAGAAAAAGGATTCATTGGGAGGATAACTGTAGTTCACAGTATCACCAGGAGAACTGAAGGACCAAGATCCGGGACCAATGTGTATGGCCACAGCCGAGCCCCAGGCCCTTTGGTCAGCACCGCCATTGCTGTCAGGGGCTGTAGTCTGATCGCGGAGCCGTGTGTGGTCACAGGCCTGTCCCAAGCTGGGAGGGCAGCCCGCTGGCCTTTTAGTTCTCATGGTGAAGGGACTCTTCCTCAGACACCGAGTAGTCAAAATAGTGACAAATGGCCACATAGCTATCATTTATGTGAAACTTACAAACACCCAAAGCTATAGCCTAGATTGTTTCTAGATAAATACACAATGAAAACAAAATCATTCGTGGGAATGACATGCACCAACTCCATAATAACAGGTACCTCTTAAGAGGGAGAGTCAGGGAAAAGATGTGGAACTTCAGTTGTATCTGAAACATTTCCTACCTCCTCCCTCCCTCCCTTCCTTCCTTTTCTTTTCTTTTTTTTTTTTTTTTTGCCACCTGCACAGCTTGTGGGATCTTAGTTCCCTGACCATGGATTGAACCTGTGTGTGCTGCTGTGGAAGCCTGCAGTCCTAACCACTGGACTACCAGGGAAGTCCCCTGAAACATTTTATTTCTTAAAAATGAAAAACGTTACCACCTTTTCATGCTTAGTGCTGGGTACATGGTATCATTCTCTACACTTATGTGTATCTTACAAATATTTCCTAATTAAAAAATCACTTTGGTAGATAACAGTATGTGTTAGGCCACTCAGGTCTCTGCAAATGTCTCCTTATATAACTTGAAATGCAAATCGATCCAGCATTCACAACAGGAGATGGAAAGCTTTGCTTGCTAGCACCTACCTAGCTTGTGAGAGTTTTCTAACACTTGTGCAAAGTCTCTGTCTCCATTAACTGAAAGTTGGCAGGGTACTTGGCTGAAACTGCAAGATTGAGTAATGCTTGGCTTGATGCTGTTTACCGGGAAGGAGTGATTCATTTCATTATCGAAATCCTATGCCCTTTAATATGCCTCCCAAGATTTATCTGGTTTGGAAGATCAGAGACAAAAACTGAAGGGAGAACAAGAATTTCAGAAGAGTTGGAACGATTTTATAAAACAAACAAAAAGAACCAAATCAAAATCTTTTTATTCAGACTGTGGCCAATAGGAGTGAACTAGTGAATCTGTTTCTACAAATTTTTTTAAAAATTGAGATATAATTGATTTCATAACATTGTGTGTTTAAGGTGTACAACATGTTGATTTGATATATTTATATATTGCAGTATAATTACCACCATTAGTGTTGGCTAGCACCTCTATTGTCATATAATTATTTTTTGTGGTGAGGACCTTCAAGATCTAGTCTCCTAGCAGCCTTGAAGTTTATAATACAGTGTTGTTGACTGTGATCACTATGCTGTACATTAGATTTCCAGAACTTATTTCTCCTCTAGTTGCAAGTCTTTATCCTTTAACAACATCTCCCCATTTCCCCCACCTCCCCCCAGCCCCTGGTAACTGCCACTCTGTCTCTACAGGTTTGGCTTTTTTAGAATCTATGTATGGGTTGTAGTATACAATACTTGTTTTCCTCTGTCTGATTTATCTCACTTAATATAATGCCCTCAAGGTCCATCCATGTCATAAATGACAGGATATCTTTCTTTCTCATGGCTGAATAATATTCCACTGTATATATACACATCTTCCTTATTCATTCATTGATAGACACTTAGGTTGTTTCCATGTCTTGACCATTGTAAATAATGCTGCATCCATATATATAAGTTTTAATAACAGGAAATCAGTTTCTCTTTGTTCCTCTTCCCTCCAGGTAAATGTTTAGCAAATATTTACAGACTATGGATTTGAGGGACTTTCCTGGTGGTCCAGTGGTTAAGAATCCGCCTTCCATTTTAGGGGACGCAGGTTTGATCCCTGGTCTGGGAACTAAGATCCCATGTGCCACGGAGCAACTAAACCTGCACGCCACAACTACTGAGCTAGAGAGCCTACACGCCACAACTACAGAGTCCATGTGCTCTGGAGCCCACGTGCCACAATGAAGATCCTGCATGCTGCAACTAAGAACCAACGCAGCCAAAAATAAAATAAGTAAATGAATATTTTAAAAAAAAGATTATGGATTTGAACTCCAATTGGAAAAGGTACATGCACCCCAATGTTCATAGCAGCACTATGTACAATAGCCAAGACATGGAAGCAACCTCAGTGTCCATAAACAGATGAATGGATAAAGAAGATGTGGTGTATGTACACAGTGGAATATTACTCACCCATAAGAAAGAATGAAATATCGCCATTTGCAGTGATATGGATGGACCTAGAAAATATCATACTAAGTGAAGTAAGAGAAAGACAAATATATCACTTATATGTGGAATATTACAAAAATAATACAAATGAATCTATTTACGAAACACAAACAGACTCACAGACATAGAAAACAAACTTATGGTTACCAAAGGGGAAAAGAAGGGGCAGGATAAATTAGGAATATGGGATTAACAAACTGCTATATACTAAATAGATAAGCAACCAGGGTTTACTCTATGAGATAAGGAAAAATAGTCAATATCCCTAATAACCTATAATGGAAAATAATCTGAAGGAAAATATAACTTGAATCACTTTGCTGTATACTTGAAACTAACACAATGTTGTAAATCAACTATACTTCAATTAAAAAAAAAAAAGACTCTGGGTTTGAAATGACACCAGAGTGTCAGCCTGCCAGGGTTCTGCCTGCCTTAGTGTGGCCCTGAGCATAGTTTCTACACTATCATGTAAGCTAAATAAATACAAGCTATTATTTACTCAACAGCAAAAAACCCAAATAACCAGAATAAAAATAGGGAAAGGACTTGAATAGACATTTCTCCAGTGATGATACACAAAAGGCCAACAAGCATAAGAAAAGATGCTCAACATCACTAACCATTAGGGAAATGCAAGTCAAAACCACAATGAAATATCACCTCATAACCATTAAGATGGCTGCTAATCAAAAAAACCAGAGAATAGCAAGTGTTGGTGAGGATGTAGAGAAGTCGGAACCCTTGTTCGCTGTTGGTGGGAATGTAAAATTGTGCAGCCTCCATAGAAAACGCTGTGGTGGTTCTTCAAAAATTGGAATTACCCTATGTTCTAGCAATCCCACTTCTGGGTCTGTATCCAAAGGAACTGAAAGAAGGCTCTCAAAAAGGTATTTGTACGCTCGCGCTCACAGCAGCATTACTCACAATAGCCAAAAGGTGGAAGCAACCCAAGTGTCCATCAGTGGATGAATAGTTAAACCAAATGTGGTATATACATACAAAGGAACGTTATTCAGCCTTAAAAAGGAAGGAAATTCTGACATATTCTACAACAAGGATAAAACTTGAGGACATTTTGCTAAGTGAAATAAGTCAGTCACAAGGAGACAAATACTGCACGATCCTACTTATATGAGCGAACCTACAGTAGTCAAATTTATAGAAATAGAAAGCAGAATGGTGGTTGCCAGGGGCTGAGGAGAAGGGGAGAATGGGGAGTTGGGTTAGTGGGTATAGAGTTTCAGTTTTGCAAGATGAATAAGTTCTGGAGATTGGTTGTACAACAGTGTGAAAATGCTTAACACTGTTGAACTGTACACTTAAAAATGGCTAAGATGATACATTTTATGGTTTTTTTAAATTTATGTATTTATGTATTGATTTATTGGCTGCCTTGGTTTCGTTGCTGTGTGTGGGCTTTCTCTAGCTGCGGTGAGCAGGGGCTACTCTTTGTTGAGGTGCCCAGGCTTCTCATTGTGGTGGCTTCTTTTGTTGTGGAGCACGGGCTCTAGGCACACGGGCTTCAGTAGTTGTGGCACGTGGGCTCAATAGTTGTGGCTCACGGGCTCTAGAGCACAGGATCAGTAGTTGTGGTGCACAGGCTTAGTTGCTCTGCAGCATGTGGAATCTTCCTGGCCCAGGGATCAAATCCATGTCCCCTGCATTGGCAGGTGGATTCTTAACCACTGCGCCACTAGGGAAGTTCAAATTTTATGTTTTTTAACCACAATGAAAATGTGAAAAGTTAAAAAAAAAATTAGCTGTTTTAGAAGTGAGGAAAATGAAGTCCCAAGAGGGAGGAGGTGACTTAACCAAAATCACTTCCTTTCAGCACAGAGCTGGACCTGACCCTATGCTCTTGCCACTCCGCCTCTGGGTTCCTCTTATTGCGAAGCCCTGATGAGGACCTTCGGTGGGGAGCATCACTTTGGAGTTGGGACGATGAAATCACAGCACAGAGTCATGTAGCGCTGTCCGCAGGAAATCTGGTCCTGGCCACCATACAGGCAGCTCGGGTTGTCCACAGAATTTGGCTCCTGGGGCTCAGATTCACAGCCTGAAGGTGACACTTGGTTTCTTTGCTCTCATGTTTGATAACAACTGAAGAGTGCACGCCTCACTTCTTACTATCACCTGCCCCTGTCAACAAGCCATGGCGGGGCTCAAAGGAAGCTTAGAGACCCTTCTAGGAACTGTGTGGAGGAAAGAGGGCAAAGGGATTCAACAGCCCCCTCCAACAGAGCAGCTCTCTCTGCAGGGAGACCGTGTGGGCAGCAAGGGGGTGGGGCTCCCCTCAGAATCGGGAACTGACACCCCTCTAAGAGGGGTAGTTCTAGTTACGCGACAGTCAGGCGTGTTTCTTTGAAACTCCATACTTTCTAGTGGCTATGCAGTAAATAAGGTTAGGCATGGTGTATCTGTCCAGTTGCTTTGTAAATAAAGGAAACTGCTGGGGTTTTGTAGCTTCAGTTTGGTAAGTGAATCGCTGAAAAATACCAACTCCCCCACCCCCACCCCAACCAGGCTTCTGCCTGGAGCTCTTTTCAAGAGGGAGGCAGTGCTCTGAGGAGGAAATTAAGATTCTGCCACCAGGAGAAACTTACCAGACTGGACCCAGGGCAGGGTCTACATCAGGGCAGGAGGGGAGCATGCGGTGGAGGTGGGGGAACAGTGGCTGCAACAGAAAGGCACGTGTGTGGTGGGTCTGGACGTTGGCTGTGTGGTGGGCCTTGGCTGGACTTGGCCTCCCCCAAGGCCCTGTATGAGGGGGACACTGAGGAGGCAGAATTAAGTTCCCTGCTCTGTTCCCCAAGTTTTGTAGATCTGAGTAGCAGATGGCAGGTGCTCTGCAGTGGTCCAGCCATCTCCATGCCTCCTTTCCTATTTTGTGAGCTGCCCTGAGCACAAAAGCCCTGTCCTTCCCTCAGAATCCCCTGCATATAGAACAGTAGCACCCACGTGGGCCATAGATGTTGGGCTGGTGGCTGACCAGGAGGGGGTCTAGAAGTGCTTCTAAGGAAAACACTCTACATCTCTTTTATTGTGTTAAAATACTCATAAAATTTACCATCTTACCCATTTTAACATGTACAGTATAATGGTCTTAAATACATTCACATTGTTGTGCAGTCATCACCGTCAACCTTTTCATCTTGTGAATCTGAAACTTTATGCCCATTAAGCAACAACTGCCCGTTTTCCACTCTTCCCACCCGCTGGTAACCAGCATTACAATTTGTGCCTTTATGATTTTGACCACTCTAGATAACATCACATAAGTGGAATCATACAATATTTGTCTTTTTGTGACTGGCTTATTTCATTTAGCATAATGTCCTCAAGTTTCATCCCTATAGTGGCATGTGTCAGAGTTTCTTTCCTTTTTAAGGCTGAATAATATTATTACATGCATATGCTACATTTTGCCTATCCATTCATTTAGTGATGGACACTTGGGTTACTTCCGTGTTTTAGCTATTGTGAGTAATGCTTCTGTGAACATGGGTGTACAAATATCACTTAAAAACCTGCTTTCAATTCTTCTGGGTATATACCCAGAAGTGGGATTGCTGGATCATATGGTAATTTTACTTTTAATTTTTTTAAGGAACTGCCACACTGTTTTCTACAGTGGCTATAGCTTTTACATTCCCACCGATAGTGCCCAAGGGTTCCAATTTCTCCCCATCCTTGCCGACACTTATTTTCTGTTTATTTGATACTAGCTATCACAATGGATGTAAGGTGGTATCTCATTGTAGTTTTGATTTACATTTAACTCTGGTGAGTGATATTGTGCCTCTTTTCTTGTGTTTCTTGGCCAGTTGTGTATCATCTGTGTAGAAATGTCTATTCAAGTCCTTTGACCATTTTTGAATCATTGTTTTCTTTTTTCTTTTCAAAATTTAATTTTTATTTTATATTGGAGTATGGTTGATTCACAATATTGTGTTAGTTTCAGGTGTGCAGCAAAGTGATTCAGGTATACATATACATACATCCATTCTTTTTCAGATTCTTTTCCCGTATAGGTTATTATAGAACATTGAGTAGAGTTCCCTGTGCTATACAGTAGGTCCTTGTCGGTTATCTATCTTATATATAGTAGTATGTGTATGTTCATCCCAAGCTCCTGATTTATTCCTCCCTCCCCCCACTCCATGTTTACCCTTTGGTAACCATAGTTTGTTTTCAATATCTGTAAGTCTGTTTGTTTTATAAATGTTTGTTTGTATCATTATTAAAAAATAGATTCTACATATAAGTGATATCATATGATATTTGTCTTTCTCCTCTGACTTACTTCACCTAGTATGATAATCTCTAGGTCCATCCATGTTGTTGCAAATGGCATTATTTCATTTTTTATGGCTGAGTAATATTCCACTGTGTATATGTACCATATCTTTATCCATTCCTCTGTCTGCGGACATTTAAGTTGCTTGCATGTCTTGGCTATTGTAAATAGTGCTGCAGTGAACATTGGGGTGCATGTATCTTCTCAAATTATGTTTTTCTCCAGATATATGCCCAGGAGTGGGATTGCTGGATCATATGGTAGTTCTATTTTTAGTTTTTTAAGGAAATTCCATACTGTTCTCCATAATGGTTGTACCAATTTACATTCCCACTAATAGTGTAGGAGGGTTCCCTTTTCTCCACACCCTCTCCAGCATTTATTGTTTGTAGACTTTTTGATGATGGCCATTCTGACTGGTGTGAGGTGATACCTCGTTGTAGTTTTGATTTGCATTTCTCTAATAATTAGTCATGTTGAGCATCTTTTCATGTGCTTTTTGGCCATCTGTAGGTCTTCTTTGGAGAAATGTCTATTTAGATCTTCTGCCCATCTTTTTGATTGGGTTGTGTTTTTTTTTGCTTGCTTGTTTAATACTGAGCTGCATGAGTTGTTTGTATATTTTGGAGATTAATCCCTTATCGATTGCTTCATTTGCAAATACTTTCTCCTACTCTGTGGATTGTCTTTTTGTTTTGTTTATGGTTTCCTTTGTTGTACAAAAGCTTTTAAGTTTACTTAGGTCCCATTTGTTTATTTTTGTTTTTTTTTTCATTACTCTAGGAGGTGGATCCAAAAAGATACTGCTGCGATTTATGTCAGTGTTTTCCTCTAAGAGTTTTATACTATCCAGTCTTACACTTAGGTCTTTAGTCCATTTTGAGTTTTGTGTATGATGTTAGAGAATGCTGTGATTTCATTCTTTTACATGTAGCTGTTCAGTTTTCCAAGCACCACTTATTAAAGAGACTGTCTTTTCTCTACTGTATATTCTTGCCTCCTTTGTCATAGATTAATTGACCATAGGTGTGTGAGTTTATTTCTGGGCTTTCTATGCTGTTCCATTGATCTATATTTCTGTTTTTGTGCCAGTACCATACTGTTTTGATTACTATAGCTTTGTAGTATAGTCTGAAGTCAGGTAGCTTGATTCTTCCAGCATCATTTTTCTTTCTCAGGACTGCTTTGGCTATTCAGGGTCTTTTGTTGTTGAGTTTTAGGAGTTCTCTATATAGTCTGACTATTAGTCCCTCATCAGATACATGATTTACAGATACTTTCTCCCATTCTGTGGGTTGCCTTTTTACTTTGTGAATAATGTCTTTTTCTTATTTTCCCCCAGTTTTATTGAAATATAATTGACATACAGCATTGTGTAAGTTTAAAGTGTACAGCACAGTGACCTGACTGTCACCTCTTGTAAAATGATTACCATAATAAGTTTAGTTAGTGTCCATCATCTCATATAGATTTAAAAAACAGGAAAAAATGTTTTTTCCCTTGTGGTGATCTACTCTTTTAAAAATTTCCACATGTACTATAAAGCAATCTTAACTGTAATCATCAAGTTGTACATTACATCCCCAGTACTGATTTATTTTGTAACTGGGAGCTTGTGCCTTTTGGCCACTTTTGACATCACAGAGGCAGTAGCAAGTGGTCCTGAAGTAGGATCTTAGTTCCCTGCCCAGGAATTTTACCTGGGTAGTCTGGGTGAAAACCAGGAACCCTAGTCGCTAGTCTACCAGGGGCTAGAGGCTAGAAGCAAAGTTCCCCTGGCTCTTGCCCTGTTTGAAAAATGAATTTCTCAAAGGGGCAAAAGCTATAAAAACAAAGTTTATTACCAGAGACACAGCACGACATGTGGGAGAACACACAGAGAAACAGATTAAGACAGTAACAAGGCAGAAATACACACCTGGAGAAAAAGAGTGTGGGCGTCCTCTCTAATGAGGAGGAGAGCAGTAAAGAGGTGATTTAAATCACTTATATAGGACAGTTCTTTGGGGTTTTTGTTTACCTTTGGCCTATTATGTATTTCTTTTCCCACATCTGACCTGCCCTAAGACCCTCCCCAACATGTGTGAGCAACTTTTTGCAAAGATGCATTCTAGCACAGAGGCCTTTGGGGGTATGTCCACACTTATTATGGGGTGGCACCCCCTCCCTTTTTGACCCCCAAGGAGCCTTCCTGCGCATGTGCAGTCAGGGAGGTTTCCTTGACTTCAGGAGTGGTCATCTTATCTCTTTACTCCAGCAGAGCTCAGCTTCTGCCATTAACTTTGTCCTTGGATTGTCTAGGGAAAACAAAACTTCAGTGTTACTCCACTTGACAAACACCAGCTGTCCAGCCAAGAGGCCCATCTATCTCCTACCTTTCATCTAATTCCTCCACCCCCCACCTCTGGTAACCACAAATCTGATCTTTTTCTCTATGAGTTTTGTTTTAAAAAGATTCCACATATAAGTGAGATTATACAGTATTTGTCTTTTTCTGACTGACTTATTTCACCTAGCATAATGCCCTCAAGGTCCATCCTTGTTGCAAATGGCAAGATTTCCCTCCTTTTTATGGCTGAATAAGATTTCACTGTGTGTATACTACTACTGTGGATGGACACTTAGGTTGTATGTATGTCTTGGTTGTTGTAAATAATGCTGCAGTGAACATGGGGGTGCAGATATCTCTTTGACATAGCATTTTCATTTCCTTTGGAGATGTTCCCAGAAGTAGTATTGCTGAATCATATGGTTATGTCTATTTTTAATTTTTTGGGAGACCTCCATATTTTTTTCCATAATGGCTGTACCATTTTACCATGCTACCAGCAGTGCACAAGGGTTCCTTTTTCTCAACATCCTTGCCAGCATTTGTTATTTTTGTCTTTTTGCTGATAGCCATTCTAACAGGTGTGAAGTGATATCTTGTTGTGGTTTTGATTTGCATTTCTCCGGTGAATAGTGATGTTGAGTGCCTTTTCCTGTACCTGTTGGCCATGCTTATATCTTCTTTGGAAAAATGTTGATTCAGATCCTTTGCCTATTTTTTAATTGGATTAAAGTGACCCTTGAACAACACGGTTTGAACTATACAGGTCCACTTATATGTGGATTTTTTTTCAGTGGCAGATACATTGCTGCACAGTCTGTGGTTGGTTGAATCTGTGGATGTGGAACCAAGGATAAGGAGGGCCGACTATAACGTTAAACTCGGATTTTTGACTGCTTGGAGGGTTGGCGCCCCTAACACCTATGTTGTTCATGGGTCAACTGTATTTGTTTCATTCTGTTTTTGCAGTTGAGTTGGGTGAGTTCTTTATAAACTTCAGATTTAATCCCTTATCAGATATATGAATTGCAAGTATTTTTTCTGATTCTGTAGCATCATTTTATTTTGTTGATCATTTTGTTTGCTTTTCAGAAACTTTTCAGTTTGTGGTTTCACTCATTCATTTTGATATATTTCACTTGTAAGGCTTTAGGTGTCATATCCAAATAATCATTGCCAAGACCCATGTCAAGGAGCTTTTTTCCTGTTTTCTTCTAAGAGTTTTATGCTTTTTGGCCTTAAAATTTAAGTCTTTTTTTTTTTAAGTTTTAAATTCCTTTTATTTTTTTCAATTGAAGTATAGTTGGTTTACAGTGTTATTTTCTGCTGTACAGCAAAGTGATTCAGTTATATACACATTTTTTTTCTTTTTCATTATGGTTTATCACAGGATATTGGATATAGTTCCCTGTCCTATACAGTAGGACCTTGTTGTTTATCCATTCTATATGTTATAGTTTGAATCTGCTAATCCCAAACTCCCAGTCCCTCCTTCCCCAACCTGTCCTCTGCCTTGGCAACCACAAGTCTGTTCTCTATGTCTGTGAGTCTGTTTCTATTTCATAGATAGGTTCATTTGTGCCATATTTTATATGTGATATCATATGGTGTTTGTCTCTTTCTGACTTATTTCACTTAATATGATAGTCTCTAGTTGCATCCATGTTGCTGCAAATGGCATTATCTCATTCTTTTTTATGGCTGGGTAGTATTCCAATATATATATATATACCACATCTTTTTTTTTTTTTTAATATTTATTTATTTGGTTGCCCTGAGTCTTAGTTGTGGCATGTGAATTCTTAGTTGTGGCATGCATGTGGGATCTAGTTCCCCAACCAGGGATTGAACCCAGGCTCCCTGCATTGGGAGCAGAGAGTCTTAACCACTGTGCCATCAGGGAAGTCCTTGTACCACATCTGCTTCATTCATTCATCTATCTTTGGACATTTAGGTTTTTTCTGTGTCTTGGCTATTATGAATAGTGCTGCTATGAACATAGGGGTGCATGTATCTTTTCGAATTATAGTATTGTCTAGGTATATGCCCAGGAGTGGGATTGCTGAATCATATGGCAACTCTATTTTTAGTTTTTTTGAGGAACCTCCGTACTGTTTTCCATAGTGGCTGCACCAAGTTAACATTCCCACCAACAGTGTAGGAGGGTTCCCTTTTCTCCACACCCTCTCCAACATTTGTTATTTTGTCTTAAAATTTAAGTCATTAATCCATTTTGAGTTAATTTTTGTGAGTGATATGAGATAGAGGTCTGGTTTCTTTTATATGTGAATGTTCAAGTCTCCCACCATCATTGTATTTTATTTTGTTTTGGCCTCATTGGGTCTTCATTGCTGTGAGTGGGCTCTCTCTAGTTGTGGTGAGCAGGGGCTACTGTTCATTGTGGTGTGTGGGCTTCTCATTGCATTAGCTTCTCTTGGTGCTGAGCATGGGCTCTAGGTGCATGGGCTTCAGTAGTTGCAGCACATGGGCCCTAGAGCATGTGAGCTTCACTAGTTGTGGCTTGTAGGCTCAGTAGTTGTGGTGCACGGGCTTGGTTGCTGTGAGGCATGTAGGATCTTCCTGGACCAGGGATCGAACCCATGTCCCCTGCATTGGCAGGCAGATTCTTAACCAGTGCACCAACAGGGAAGTCCACCATCGTTGTACTGAAGAGGCTGTCTTCTCCATTCTTGGCTCCCTTGATAAATATTATCTGATTGTATATGAATAGGTTTATTTTTAATAAATAGGCTCTCAATTCTGTTCCCTTGGTATGAGTGTCTGTTTTTATGCCAGCACCAAACTGTTTCTATTGCTGTAGCTTTATAATATAGCTTGAAATCAGGAACGATGCCTCCTGCTTTGTTTTTCTTGGTCAGGATTATTTTGGCTCTTTGGGGTCTTTTGTGGTTCCACATAAATTTTAGGATTATTATTTCTACTTCAGTAAAAAGAAAATTGGAATCTTGATAGAGATTGCACTGTATATATAGATGGCTTGGGTAGTATGGACATTTTAACAACATTAATTCTTCTAGTCCATGGGCATGGGATGCCTTTCCATTTATTTGAGTCTTCTTTGGTGTCTTTTATCAATGTCTTGTGGTTTTAAGTGTTGAAATTTTTAATTTCCTTGCTTAAATTTATTCCTAAGTACTTATTGTTTTTGATGCTATTGTAAATGGGATTTATTTTCTTGATTTCTTTTTCAGATAATTCGTTGTTAGTGTATAGAAACACCACTGATTTCTTAATGTTAATCTTGTATCCTGCAGCTTTACTGACATTGTTTCTTAGTTCTAACAGTTTTCTATCATGTCATCTACAAATAGAGGCAATTTTATTTCTTCCTTTTCAATTCTGATGCCTTTTACTTATTTTTCTTGCCTAATTGCTCTGGATGGGACTTTCAGTACTGTGTTGAGTAGGAGTGCTGAGGGTGAGCACCCTTGTCTTGTTTGACAAGGAATTTGGGAATGTTCCCACCTCTTTGATTTTTTTGGAAGAGTTTGAGAAGGATTGTTGTTAATTTTTCTTTAAATATTTGATAGAATTCACCACTGAATCCATCTTGTCCTGGGCTTTTCTTAATTAGAAGATTTTTGCTTACTGCTTCAATCTCTTTACTAGTAATTGATGTGCTCTGATTTTCTATTTCTTCCTGATTCAGTCTTGGTAGATTGTATGTTTCTAGAAATTTACCCATTTCTTCTATATTGTCCAATCTGCTAGCATATATTTATTCATAGTGGTTTCTTATTTCTATAGAATTGGTAGTAATCTCCCCACTTTGATTTCTGATTTTAGTAACTTGAGTCCTCTCTCTTTTTTAGTCTGTTTGGCTAAAGTTTTGCAAATTTCTTGATCTTTTCAAAGAACTAATTTATGATTTTATTGATTTTCTGTATCATTTTTTCTGTTCTCCGTTTCATTTATATCTGCTCTTTATTATTTCCTTTCTTCTGTTAGTTTTGGGTTTAGTTTGTTCTTTTTCTAGTTACTTAAATTATAAAGTTAGGTTGTTGACTTGAGATCTTTCTTGGTTTTTAATGTGAGTGTTTATAGCTAAAAAATTTCCCCTCAGGGAATTGCCTGGTGATCCTGTGGTTACGACTTGGCGCTTACACTGCTGAGGGCCCACATTCAGTCCCTGGTCGGGGAACTAAGATCCCACAAGCTGTGAGGCATGGCCAAAAAAAAAATTTCCCCTTAGTACCTCTTCTGCTGTGTCTCATAAGTTTGGGTATGTTCTGTTTTATTTTCATTTATCTTTAAGTATTTCTAATATCCCTTGTGATTTATTTTTTGACCCCTGTTGTTGTTTTTTGTTTGTTTGCTTGTTTTTTTGATGTGGACAATTTTTAAAGTCTTGATGAATGTTACAATATTGCTTCTATTTTATGTTTTGGTTTTTTGGCTATGAGGCATGTGGGAATCTTAGCTCCCCGACCAGTGATTGAACTCGCACCCCATGCATTGGAAGGTGAAGTCTTAACCACTGGACTGCCAGGGAAGTCCCAACCCTTGTTTTTGTTTGTTTGTTTTGTTTTTTCAAGTGTATTAATTTCCACAATTTTGTGTGGTTTTCTTTGTTATTAGGTTTTTTTTTTTTTTGGCTGTGTTGGGTCTTTGGGTCTTTGTTGCTATACGTGGGCTTTCTCTAGCTGCGGTGAGTGGGAGCTACTCTTCGTTGTGGTGTGTGGGCTTCTCAGTGTGGTGGCTTTTCTTGTTGCGGAACATGGGCTCTAGGTGCACGGGCTTCAGTAGTTGTGGTGCATGGGCTCAGAAGTTGTGGCTCACAGGCTCTAGAGCACAGGCTCAGTAGTTGTGGTGCATGGGCTTAGTTGCTCCACAGTGTGTGGGATCTTCCTGGACCAGGGATTGAAGCCTGTGTCCCCTGCATTGGCAGGTGGATTCTTAACCACTGTGCCACCAGGGAAGTCCCCTTTGTTATTGATTTCTAACTTCATCTTATTGTGGTCAGAGAAGATACTTTGTAATACATTTAACTTTTAAAATCTGTTGAGATTTAATTTGTGGCCTAACATATGCTCTATCTTGGGAAATGCCTCATGAGCACTTGAGAAGAATGTATATCATGTTATTGTTGGGTGGTGTTCTGTATATGTCTGTTAGGTCTAGTCCTCTATTTCCTTAATTATCTTCTGTCTGGTTGTTCTATTCATTCTTGCAAGTGGGATATTGATGTCTCCAACTGTTATTGTAGAAATGTCTCTTTCTCCCTTCAAGTCTGTTTTGCTTCCTATATTTTAATGGTTGGTTATAAGGTGCTTAAACATTGTAATTGTTAAATTTTCTTGCTGTATTGAAACTTTTATTAATATGTAATGTCCTTCTTTGTTTTGTAAGCTTTTTTGATTTAAAGTCTATTTTGTCTGATGTTAATATAGCCACTCCTGCCATGTTTTGGTTACAATTTGCATGGAATATATATTTATTTATTTATTATTTTATTGGCTGTGTTGGGTCTTCATTGCTGCACATAGGCTTTCTCTAGTTGCAGTGAGTGGGGTCTACTCTTCATTGTGGTGCTCGGGCTTCTCATTGCGGTGGCCTCTCGTTGCAGAGCACGGGTTCTAGGTGCGTGGGCTTCAGTAGTTGCGGCACATGGGCTCAGTAGTTGTGACTCACTGGCTCTAGAGCGCAGGCTCAATAGTTGTGGCGCACGGGCTTAGTTGCTCCGTGGAATGTGGTATCTTCCTGGGGCAGGGATTGAACCAGTGTCCCCTGCATTGGCAGGCAGATTCTTACCCACTGTGCCACCTAGGAAGTCCCTGGAATATACATTTTTATTCTTTCACTTTCAACTTGTTTGTGTTCTTAGATCTCACAAGAGTTTCTTGTAGGCAGCATATACTTGGATCATGTGTATTCATCCATTCTGCCCATCTCTGTCTTTTGAATGGAGTTGAATCCATTTATATTTAAAGTAATTACTGATAGGGAGAGACTTCTGTTATTGTGATATTTGTTTTCTATATGTCCTATAGCTTTTTTTGTCCCTCATTTGCTGCATTCTTCTCTTTTGTGTTGAGTTGATTTTTTTAGTGAAATGTTTAAATTTCTTCTTATTTTCTTCTTTGTATATTCTATAGCTTTTTTTTTCAGTTACCATAGACATTACATTTAACATAAGGATATAGTATTGTAATTTGAATTTATAGCAGGTTCATAATATACAAAAACTGGTCCTTTACAGCTCCATCCCTAACCATTTCAGTTGTTAATGTCATAAAATTACATCTTCATACATTGTGCACCCAATACCTAAGTCATCATTCTTTTAAATGTATTAGTCTCCTAACGTATATAGAAAACAAGATTTGGAGTTACAAACCAAAATTACAGTAATACAAACTTTTATATTAATAATTTTTTTCTTTAGATGTATTAGTCTCCTAAATCTTGTGGAAAACAAAAACTACAGTTACAAATCATTTTTATAATAATATTAACTTAGCCTCTTCAGTAAGTGGTGCTGGGAAAACTGGACAGCTACATGTAAAAGAATGAAATTAGAACATTTCAAAACACCATACATAGAAACAAACTCAAAATGGATTAAAGACCTAAATGTAGGACCAGACACTATAAAACTCTCAGAGGAAAACATAGGCAGAACACTCTTTGACATAAATCACAGCAACATCTTTTTTGACCCACCTCCTAGAGTAATGAAAATTAAAATAAAAATAAACAAATTGGGCCTAATTAACCTTAAAAGCTTTTGCACAGCAAAGGAAACCATAAACAAGACAAAAAGACAACCCTCAGAATGGGAGAAAATATTTGCAAGTGAAGCAACTGACAAAGGATTAATCTCCAAAATATTCAAGCAGCTTATACAGCTCAATATCAAAAAAACAACCCAATCCAAAAATGGGTAGAAGACCTAAACAGACATCTCCAAAGAAGACATACAGATGGCCAACAAACACATGAAAAAATGCTCAACATCACTAATTATTAGAGAAATACAAATGAAAACTACAGTGAGGTATCACCTCATACCAGTCAGTATGGCCATCATCAAAAAATCTACAAACAATAAATGCTGGAAAGGATGAGTAGAAGAGGGAACCTTCATACACTGTTGGTGGGAGTAGAAATTGATACAGCCACTGTGGAAAATAGTATGGAGGTTCCTTAAAAGACTAAAAATAGAACTACCATATGACCCAACAGTTCCACTACTGGGCATATACCCAGAGAAAACCATAATTTAAAAAAACACATGCACCCCAGTGTTCATAGCAGCACTATTTACAATAGCCAGAACATGGAAGCAACCTAAATGTCCATCAACAGAGGAATGGATAAAAAAGATGTGGTACTTATATACAATGGAATATTACTCAGCCATACAGAGGAATGAAATTGGGTCACTTGTAGAGACGTGGATGGACCTAGAGAGTGTCATACAGAGTTAAGTAAGTCAGAAAGAGAAAAGCAAATGTATAATAATGCATATATGTAGAATCTAGAAAAATGGTGTAGATGATCTTATTTGTAAAGCAGAAATAGAGACACAGAGAGAACAGATGTATGGATACCAAGGGGGAAAGGGGTGGGGTGGGAGGAATTGGGAGACTGGGATTGACACATATACATTTTTGATACTATATATAAAATAGACAGCTAATGGGAACATACTGTATAGCATGGAAACTCTGCCTCATGCACGTGGTAGATTGGATGGGAGGGAAGTCTGAAAGGGAGGGGATATCTGTATGCGTATATGTATATGGCTGATTCATTTTGTTGTGCAGTGGAGGCTGACACAGCATTGTGGAGCAGCCATGCTCCAATAAAAATTAAGGAAAAAAATACAGCTTCGGCAGTACAAAATTTTGTATGAAAGTGAAATATAGGTTAAAATTTAGAAAAAAAATTAAAATAAGTCGCTAGACCTCTGGAAATTCAGGTCCTTTTCCTCTGAGACTTCTCTAGGGTGGTAGCAGTGAACTTTTTTTGTGATCACAGACTCTGTTGAGAAGCTAATGAGCATAAAGATTCCTCTCCCAGCAAAACACAGAGGAACTCACACACCCACAGAAACTTGCAAATAGTTGAGGGTATTTTTTTTTAACTTTATTTTATATTAGAATGTGGCCGATTGGCAATGTTGTGGTGGTTTCAGATGCAAGGTGGGGTGACTCAGCCATGCATATACGTGTATCCATTTTCCCCCAGACTCCCCTCCCATCTGGGCTGCCACATAACATTGAGCAGGGTTCCCTGTGCTATACGGTGGGTCAGTTGAGGGTCTTCTTAGAATGCTTCACTCTACCTCTGTGATCCTGAGACGTTATAGGATGTCTGCTCAGCATCTTTGCTTGGGAAATGCCCTGTTCTCTCACAGAGAGGCCAATTCTGTTTTATACCTTGGATTCCAGTTAAAAGGAGGTTATTTCACTTGGAAATCTGCTTATCATTCTTCTATTTTATAATTCTTGTTTCCTTTATGATAGCATTTTTCTTTCTCCTGGGATCTGTCATTTTGCATTCCAGAAGACAGTAAACATGTTAGGTGTCCCAGCTCAATATTTGCAATTCTACTTTATAACCAAATTGAATCTCTATTGTAATATATTATCTTAATAATATTTTCTTAATGACATAATTATATTAATTTTTCAGGTGGAAAACAAAACCTTTGCATGATGTGGAAATAAATCCTTTTTAGATGGGCAAAAAAAATAATTCTAGCTTTTATTATTACCCATGTATTTACCATTATTGAAATCTTTATTTCTCCATATGGCTTTGAGGGTCCTTTGAGGGTCCAGGGACCTTTCATTTCACCTTAGAGGTCTCCCTTGAGCAGGTCACAAATTCCCTCAGCTTTTATTTATCTAGGAATATCTTAATTTCTCCCTATTTTTTTTCAGTAGTTATATTATTTTTTTCTCCCTCATTTTTGAAAGACAGTTTTGCTGGATAGAGGACTTTCAGTTGACTTTTTTTTTTTTTTATAAATTTATTTATTTATTTATTTTATTGGTTGTGTTGGGTCTTCGTTGCTGCACACGGGCTTTCTCTAGTTGCGGCGAGCGGGGGCTACTCTTCGTTGTGGTGCTCAGGCTTCTCATTGCAGTGGCCTCTCTTGTTGCAGAGCATGGGCTCTAGGTGTGTGGGCTTCAGTAGTTGCGGCACATGGGCTCAATAGTTGTGGCTCACGGGCTCTAGAGCACAGGCTTGATAGTTGTGGCACATGGGCTTAGTTGCTCCGCGGCATGTGGTATCTTCCTGGGGGCAGGGATTGAACCCATGTCCCCTGCACTGGCAGGCAGATTCTTACCCACTGTGCCACCTAGGAAGTCCTCGGTTGACTTTTTAATTTGAGCACTTTGAATATACTGGCCCACTGGCTTCTTGCCTCCAGTATTTTTTTTTTCTATGAGTTTATTTGTTTTCTGAAGTATACTTGACCTACAACGCCACAACACGATTTGATATTTCTGTGCGTTACGAAATGATCACTACAATAAGTCTAGTTACCATCTGTCACCATACAAAGCACTACGTTATTATTGATGGTATTCCTCACACTGTATACCTCATCCCCATGACTCATTTATTTTGAAACTGGAAGTTTGTACCTCTTAATTTCTCTTGCCTATTTCACTCATTCCCCACCCTCTCCCCTCTGGCAAGCACCTTTTGTTTCTCTATCTATGACTCAGTTTCTGTTATATTTGTTCATCTGTTTTGTTTTCTAGATTCCACATGTAAATGAAACCGTACAGTATTTGTCTTTCTCTGACTTATTTCACTTGGCATAATAACTCTACGCCCATCCATATTGTTGCAAGTGGAAAGATTTCATTCTTTTTATGGCTGATAAAATATTACACACACACACACACACACGCATACATGCACCCCACATCTTCTTTATCTAGTCATCCGTCGATAGACACTTATGTTACTCCATATCTTGGCAGTCGTGAATAGTGCTGCAGTGAACACAGGGGTGCATGTATCCTTTTGCACCGTTTTTCTCTGGATATATGCCTAGGAGTGGGATTGCAAGATCATGTGGTAGCTCTATTTTTAGTTTTTAAAGGAACCTCCATATTGTTCTCCATAATGGCTGTCCCAATTTACTTTCCCACCAACAGTATAGGAGGGTTTCCTTCTCTCCACACCCTCTCCCCACATTTATTGTTTATGTATTTTTTTAAGAACTCTTATTGAGATACAGTTAACAGACAATAAACAGCATATATTTAGTGTATAATTTGGTATCCCAATCTCCCAATTCACTCCCCCGCCAACCCTCCCTGCTTTCCCCGCTTGGTGTCCATATGTTTGTTCTCTACATCTGTGTCTCTGTTTCCACCTTACAAACCGGTGTTTATGTATTTTTTGATGATAGCCAGTTTGACGGTTGTGAGGTGATATCTCATTCTAGTTTTGATTTGCATTTATCTAATAATTAGCAACGTTGAACATCTTTTCATATGCCTCTTGGCCATCTGTATGTCTTCTTTGGAGAAATGTCTATTTAGGGCTTCTGCCCATTTTTTGATTGGGTTGTTTGTTTTGATGATATTAAGCCTCATGAGCTGTTTATACATTTTGAATACTAATCCCTTGTCGGTCACATCATTTGCAAATATTTTCTCCCATTCTGTGGGTTGTCTTTTTCTTTTGTTTATGGTTTCCTTTGCTGTGCAAAAGCTTTTGAGTTTACGTCCCATTTGTTTATTTTTATTTTTATTTCCATTACTCTTGGGGATGGATCGAAAAAGATATTGTTGCAATTTATGTCAGAGAGCATTCTGCCTATGTTTTCCTCTAAGAGTTTTATAGTGTCTGGTCTTGCATTTAGGTCTGTAATCTTTTTTTTAATTAATTAATTACTTTATTTATTGGCTGTGTTGAGTCTTTGTTGCTGCACCCAGGCTTTCTCTAGTTGCAGAGAGTGGGGGCTACTCTTCATTGGGGTGTGCAGGCTTCCCATTGTGGTGGCTTCTCTTGTGGAGCATGGGCTCTAGGCACATGGGCTTCAGTAGTTGTGGCACATGGGCTCAATAATTGTGGCGCACAGGCTCTATAGTTGTGGCACATGGGCTTAGTAGCTCTGCAGCATGTGGGATCTTCCCGGACCAGGGATCAAACCTGTGTCCCTTGCATTGGCAAGCAGATTCTTAACCACTTCGCCACCAGGGGAAGCCCTCTTTAATCTGTTTTGAGCTTATTTTGGTGTATGATGGTAAAGAATGTTCTAATTTCATTTTTTAACATGGAGCTGTCCAGTTTTCCCAGCACCATTTATTGAAGAGACTGTCTTTCCGCCATTGAGTAGTCTTGCCTCCTTTGTCGTAGATTAATTGACCATAAGTGTGGGGGTTTATTTCTGGGCTTTCTATCCTGTTCCATTGATCTATATTTCTGTTTTTGTGCCAGTACTATACTGTTTTGATGACTATAGCTTTGTAGTATAGTCTGAAGCCAAGGAGGCTGATTCCTCCAGCTCCGTTTTTCCTTCTCAAGATTGCTTTGGCTATTGGGGGTCTTTTATGTCTCCCTACAAATTTTAAGATTTTTTTGTTCTAGTTTTGTGAAAAATGCCATTGGTAATTTGATAGGGATTGCATTGAAATGTAGATTGCCATGGGTAGTATAGTCATTTTGACAATATTGATTCTTCCAATCCAAGACCATGGTTTATCTTTCCATCTGTTTGTGTCATCTTCAGTTTCTTTCATCAGCTTCTTATAGTTTTTGGAGTATGGGTCTTTTGTCTCCTTGGGTAGGTTTATTCCTAGGTATTCTTTTTTTCTTCTTCTTCTTTATTTTCTTTCCTTCCTTCCTCCCTCCCTCCCTCCTTCTCTCCCTTTCTTTTTTTCTTTTTTGGCTGTCTGGTCTTAGTTGTGGCACGTGGGAGCTTCATTGAGGCATGCAGGCTCTTTTTTTTTGTTGTGGTGAATGGGCTCTTCGTTGTGATGCACAGGCTTCTCTCTAGTGGTGGTATGCGGGTTTTCTCTTCTCTAGTTGCAGCATGTAGGCTCAGTAGTTGTATCACTCGGACTTGGTTGCCCCACAGCATGTGGGATCTTAGTTCCCCCACAGCATGTGGGATCTTAGTTCCCTGACCAGGGATCGAACTTGAGTCCCTTGCATTGGAAGGTGGATTCTTTACCACTGGACCACCAGGGAAGTCCCTAGGTATTCTTTTTGATGCGAGGTAAATGGGATTGTTTTTTGAATTTCTCTTATCTTTCGTTGTTAGTGTATAGAAATGCAACAGATTTTTGTGTATTAATTTTGTAACCTGTAACTTTGCCAGATTCATTGATGAGCTCCAGTAGTTTTCTGGTTGCATCTTTAGGATTTCCTATGTATAGTATCATGTTATCTGCAAACAGTGACAGTTTAACTTCTTTTCCAATTTGAATTTCTTTTATTTCTTTTTCTTTGATTGCCATAGCTAGGACTTCCAAAACTATGTTGAATAAAATGGCAAGAGTGGACATCCTTGTCTTGTTTCTGATCTTAGAGGAAATGCTTTCAGCTTTTCACCATTGAGTATGATGTTAGCTGTAGGTTTATCATGTATGGCCTTTATTATGTTGAGGTAGGTTCCCTCTGTGCCCACTTTTTGGAGAGTTTTTTTTTTTTTTTTTATCATAAATTGGTGTGGAATTTCATCAAAAGCTTTTTCTGCATCCACTGAGATGATCATATAGTTTTTCTTCTTCAATTTGTTAATGTGGTATATCACACTGATTGATGTGCAAATATTGAAGAATCCTTGCATTCCTGGGATAAATTCCACTTGATCATGGTGTATGATCCTTTAAATGTATTGTTGAATTTGATTTGCTAATATTTTATTGAGGATTATTGCATCTGTATTCATCAGGGATATTGGCCTGTAATTTTCTTTATTTGTGGTATTTTGTCTGGTTTTGGTATCAGGGTAATGTTGGCCTCATAGAATGAGTTCAGAAGCATTCCTTTCTCTGCTGCTTTTTGGAATAGCTTAAGAAAGATAGGTATTAATTCTTCTTTAAATGTTTGGTAGAGTTCACCTCTGAAGTTGTCTGGTCCTGGATTTTTTTAAAAATTTATTTAATTAATTTATTAATTGGCTGTGTTGTGTCTTCGTTGCTGCACACGGGCTTCATCTAGTTGCAGTGAGTGGGGACTATTCTTCATTGTGGTGGGTGGGCTCCTCACTGCTGTGGCTTCTTCTTGCAGAGCACAGGCTCTAGGCATGTGGGCTTCACTAGTTTAGGCACATGGGCTCAATAATTGTGGCTCACAGGCTTAGGTTGCTCTGCGGCATGTGGGATCTTCCTGGAGCGAGGATCAAACCTGTGTCCCCTGCATTGGCAGGTGGATTCTTAATCACTGCGCTACCTAGGAAGTCCCTGGTCCTGGACTTTTGTTCTTTGGGAATTTTTTATTATTGATGCAATTTTTCACTGGTAATTGATCTGTTCATATTTTATATTTCTTCCTCATTCAATCTTGGGAAATTGGGAGATTTTATGTTTCTAGGAATTTATCCATTTCTTCTAGGTTGTGCATCTTACTGGTGTCTATTGTTAGTAGTAATTGTTTATGATGCATTGTATTTCTGTGGTGTCAGTTTTAACTTCTTTTTTCATTTCTGATTTTATTTCTTTGGCCCGTCTCTCTTTTTTTCCTTCATGAGTCTGGCTAAAAGTTTATTAGTTTTGTTTATCTTTTCAAACAACCAGCTCTTAATTTCACTGATGTTTTCTGCCTTTTCTTTTTTGTCTCTATTTCATTCATTTCTGGTCTGCTCTGTATGGTTACTTTCCATCTACTAACATTGGGTTTTGTTTGTTTTGCTAGTTCCTTTAGTTGTGAGGTTAGGTTGTTTATTTGAGATTTTTCTTGTTTCCTGAACTGGGCTTGTATTGTTATAAATGTCCCTCTCAGCACTGCTTTTGCTGCATCTCATAGATTTTGGATCATTGTGTTTCTATTTTCTGTTTGTCTTCAGGTATATTTTGATTTTCTCTTTATTTCAGTGACCAATTGGTTGTTTAGTGGCATATTGTTTAGCCTCCACATGTTTGTGGGTTTTTTTTTTTGGTAGTCTTTTCTTGGTAGTGACTTCTAGTCTCTTAGCATTGTGGTCAGAAAAGATGCTTGATATGATTCTAGTCTTCTTAAATGTATTGACTTGTTTTATTGGCCTAGCATGTGATCTATCCTGGACAGTATTCCATGTACACTTGAAAAGAATGTGTATTCTGCTGCTTTTTGGATGGGGTGTTTTATATATTATTATATAATTAATTTTGTATTAATTTCATCTGATCTAATGTGTTAAGGCCATTGTTTTCTATTGATTTTCTGTCTGGATGACCTGTCCTTTGATGTAAGTAGCATGTTAGAGTCCCATGTTAGAGACCCCTAGTATTATTGTGTTACTGTCCATTTCTTTCTGTATATTTGTTGATATTTATGTATTTAGGTGCTCCTGTGCTGGGTGCATATATATTTACTATTGTTATAACTTCTTGTTGGATTGATCTTTTTATCCTTATGTAATGTCCTTCTCTGTCTCCTGTTACAGTCTTTGTTTTAGATTCTACCTTCTCTGTTATAAGTATTGTTACTCCAGCTCTCTTTTCATTTACATTTGCATAGAATACATTTTTCCAGTCCTCTCACTTTCAGTCTGTGTGTGTCTTTAGACATGAAGTGAGTCTCTTGTAGGCATCATATATATATGGGTCTTGGTTTTTGTTTTTTAAATCCATTCAGCCATTCTGTATCATTTGATTGGAGCATTTAGTCCATTTACATAAAGTAATTATTGCTAGGCATGTAGTTATTGCCATTTTGTTAATTGTATTTGGGTTGTTTTTGTAGTTCTTTTTTGGTCCTTTCTTCTTTTGCTCTCGTCCCTTGTAATTTGATGACTGTCTTTAGTGTTATGCTTAGATTCCTCTTTTTTTTGGGGGGGGGGTGTATCTATTATAGATCAGACACATTCTAATAACCCTGCATTTTTACTGCCACCCAGCACTTAATATTTTTGACACCATGCTTTACATCTTTAATTTTGTGTATCCCTTAACTACTTATTGTGGCTATAAATGATTTTACTACTTTTGTCTTTTAACTTTCCTACTAGCTTTATGAGTGTTTGATCTACCACCTTTACTATTTATTTGCTTTTACCAATGAGATTTTTTTCCTCTTATAATTTTCATTTTTCTAGTTGTGGTGTTTTCTTTTCCATTTAGAGAAATTCCTTTAACATTTCTTGTAAAGCCAAATTTGTGGTGCTGAACTCTTTTAGCTTTCATTTGTCTGTAAAACTCTTTATCTTTCCTTTAAATGTGAAAGATAGCCTTGCTGGGTAGAGTATTCTTGGTTGTAGGTTTTTTTTCTTTCATCACTTTGAATATATTATGCCACTCCTGGTCAGCAAAGTTTCTGCTGAAAAGTCAGCTGACAGTTTTATGGGAGTTCCAGTTACATTATATGTAACTATTTGCTTTTCCGTTGCTTCTTTTAATATTCTCTCTTTATTTTTTGCCATTTTAATTACAATATGTCTTGGTATGAGCTTCTTGGGTTGATCTCATTTGGGACTCTCTGTGCTTCCTGAACCTGAATGTCTGTTTCTGTCCCTAAGTTAGAGAATTTTTTCAGCTATTATTGCTTCAAATAAGTTCTCTTCCCCTTTCTCTTTATTCCTTCTGGGACCCCTGTAATGCAAATATTAGTATGCTTGATATTGTCCCATAGGTCTCTTAAACTGTCCTCATTTTTTTCCCCCAGAATTATGGTATACAAATTCCCCTTCTCTCTCTCCTTCCCTTTTTCCCCTCCCCCTCTTTTTTTCTTTCTCTCTGTTGTTAACACACACACACATACACACACACACACACACACACACACACACACACACACACACACACACACACACACAGTACAACTCCCCAAGAGCAATATGGTAGGTTAGAGGTAAACTGTCCTCATTTTTTTAAAATTCTTTTTCCCTTTCAGCTTAGGAGATTTTCTCTACTCTGTTTTCCTGTTCACTGGTCCGTTCCTCTATATCATGCAATCTACTCTTGACTCCTTTGAGTGTATTTGTTATTGAATTCTTCAGCTCTGTTTGGTTTTTATTTATATTTTCTAACTCTTTGTTGAACTTCTCACTGTGTTCATCCTTTCTTCTCCCAAGTTCATTGACTATCTTTATGATCATTACTTTGAACTCTTTATTGGGTAGATTGTTTATCTCCACTTTACTTAGCTGTAATTCTGGGGTTTTGTCTTGTTCCTTCATTTGAAGCATGTTCCTTTGTTGCCTCATTTTGCCTAACTCTCTGTGGTTATCTGTATGTGTTGGATAGGTTGGTTACAGTTCCCAATCTTGGAGAAGTGGTCTTTTGTAGGAGACATCTTTATGGGGGCCTGGTAGTGCACTACCCTCTGGTTGCAAACCTGTATGATCTAGGGGTGTCCTTCATATTGGCTCCATTGACCCTTCTGTTGTGCTGGGGGTGACTACTGTGTGTAGGCTGGTAGGTGGGGCTAGTCTCCAGTCTGGTTGGCTGGCAGGCCCTGCCTTGTGTGAAGGCTGCTGGTAGGTGGGGTCAGGTCCTGGCCTGGCTGGCTGTAGGGCTCAGGGCTGGAGCCTGTGCTGTGGTGGGCCTCCAAGTTATCTGATGAGAAATCTGCAGATAATCTTGTTGACAGTCTCTTGCATGTGACGACTTTCTTCTGTCTTGCTTTGAAGATTCCCTCTTTGTCTTTTTGAAAGTATGATTATAATGTGTCTTGGTTTGGGTCTCTTTGAATTAATCTTACTTGGAATTTGTTGAGCTTCTTAGATGTTTACATTTGTGTTTCACTAAACTTAGGAACTTTTCAGCCATTATGTCTTCTAATATTTTCTCTGCCCCATTCTCTTTCTTCTTCTTCTGGACTCTGATTATGTCCACTTGATGGTGTCCCACAAGTCCCTTAGGCTCTGTTCACTTCTTTCAATCTTTTCTCTTTTTTTCTTTAGTCTCAATAATTTCCACTGTCCTGTCTTAATGTTCATGAGTTTTTTCTTCTGACTGCTCATATCTCCCTTTGAATATGTCTGGTGAATTTTTCATTGCAGTTATTTCAGCTCCAGAGTTTCTTTTTGGTTTCTCTTTAAGTTTTTTAAATCTCTATTGATAGTTCCATTTCGTTTCCATATTGTTTACCTGACTTTCTTCATATCTACCTTTAGCTCTGAGTATCTTTAAGACAGTTGTTTAAAATTTTTGGTAGTAGATCTGTCATGAAATCTTTTTCAGGGAAAGAGTCTGTTGAATTATTTTTTCCTTTGAATGGGCCATACATTCCTGTTTCTTTGGATGTCTTGTGATTTTTTGTTGTTGTTGTTGAATACAGGCCCTTTGAATCTAATAATGTGGTATTAACTCTGGAAATCAGATGCGCTCTTATCCCCTGGGTTTTCTGGTTTGTTTTTGTTGTTGTTATTTTTGTTTTTTGTTTATTGTAGGCTGTCTGTGGGCTGAAGATTGGTCTGAGGTGTAAACTTAACGTCTTCTCACGTCTTTTCTGAGTCTTTACCTGGGCATACATGGTCACTTTCTAATTTTCCCCATATAGGCAGGTTTTTGTTTGTTTTGTTTTCTGTTTTTTGCATTTTTTTGTTTTGGCTGCATTGGGTCTTTGTTGCTGTGCGTGGGCTTTCTCTAGTTGTGGCAAGCGGGGACTACTCTTCATTGTGGTGCGTGGGCTTCTCATTGCGATGGTTTCTCTTGTTGTGGAGTGTTTGCTATAGGCACAAGGACTTCCATAGTTGTAGCATGCAGGCTCAGTAGTTGTGGCTCATGGGCTCTAGAACGCAGACTCAGTAGTTGTGGGGCATGGCCTTAGTTGCTGTGTGGTATATGGGGTCTTCCTGGACCAGGGATCGAATCTGTGTCCCCTGCATTGGCGGGCGGATTCTTAACCACTGCGCCACCGGGAAAGTCCCTAGGCAGTTTTTTTTTTTTTTTTTTTAATCTGTTTTCTGCTTCACTTTTTTTTTTAAATTTATTTATTATTTGTTGGGGGGTACACCAAGCTCAATCATCTGTTTTTATACACATATCCCCATATTCCCTCCCTCCCTAAACTCCCCCCCCCTCGAGTCCCCCCACCCTCCCCGTCCCAGTCCTTTAAGGCATCTTCCATCCTCGAGTTGGACTCCCTTTGTTATACAACAACTTCCCACTGGCTATCTATTTAACAGTTGGTACTATATATATGTCTGTGCTACTCTGTCGCTTCATCTTAGCTTCCTCTTCACCCTCTGCCCCCTCCAAACCTCGAGTTCTCCAGTCCATTCTCTGCATCTGCGTCCTTGTTCTTGTCACTGAGTTCATCAGTACCATTTTTAGATTACATATATGTGAGTTAGCATACAATATTTGTCTTTCTCTTTCTGACTTACTTCACTCTGTATGACAGACTCTAGGTCTATCCACCTCATTACATATAGCTCCATCTCATCCCTTTTTATAGCTGAGTAATATTCCATTGTATATATATGCCACATCTTCTTTATCCATTCATTTGTTGATGGGCATTTAGGTTGCTTCCATGTCCTGGCTATTGTAAACAGTGCTGTAATAAACATTATGGTAGGCAGTTGTTTTTGAATGTCCTAGTCTTTTATGTCTGGCTTCTGAAAGAGGAAAATGTAAAAAGTGAAGGTGGGGGGCGGGGAGAGGGGGCGTCTGTGGAGGGCAAAAGGCTGCTGCACCTTTAAATTCCCCTGGAAGTCACTTGAGCCAGAGATGGAGGGGCTTACAATGATTAGGGGGTGGAGGGGAAGATGAGTCAATGGCTTCCCGTCTCTTTGCACCTCAGTAATCAAGCAGCAATCTCACTCAGAGGACAGATCCTCGATATTCAGGGGACAGAGTCCTTTTTGACCACCCTAGCTCCCACAAGCTGCACCAGAAAACTTGCAGAGCTGCCTGCCACGTGGCTGGTGGTGGTGGATGGGTAGCTGCTATTGTGCTAGCTGAAATTGACTAAAATTGCCTATAATATACCATCCAGGCCTGGAAGTTGCAAGGCTTCAGCAGACTCCAGAATTCTAAAATAGTTACATCAGATTTTGCCAGTGTAATTTTTGTCTAGGTGGGAGAGATTCCTGGTGCTTCCTACTCTTTCATCTTTCCAGAATCCTCTTCCACTTCACATTTGATCTGCTGGACTGATGAACTCTGAGTTAACAGTGGAAATAGACTTAAGATCAGTGTGGCCCGAAGACCATAGATATATTTTGCAGTTATGTCCCCCACCCCTTGTCAAGTTGTTGCTGGTTCCCAACACCTCAAGGACCAAAATCAGGTTGCTGGGATTGCTAGAGAACCATGTGGTTCTGGCCTCCAGGAATGACGGGCCACTGAAATAGAGATGTGAGGCTGCCTTATGAGAAAGGGAGGAAGCCAATTTATTGAGCATCTATGAGGTACTGGTTTGGGCACGGTGTACTAAATGCCAAGACGGTGACGAGTAAACGAGTGTATGAGTTCTCTGATCCCTCAGTGGGCATCATGTGAGTTTACTATGTTTAGGCTGGTGTCACCTTTAGGAAGACTTTCGTATCTGTAGAGGGCAAGGGTATATATGTGGATTCATGTTTTTACACTGAGAAGATAAGTTCTCAGTGTGGAAAAGTGGACATCAAACCCATTAGTACAGTAGCTGGAATTAGTCATTGCATTCCTAAATACTAGTCATTAGCTACTTGTTCTTCCCACATTAGCTGCTTGGTCAGAAACTTTTAAGGAGATAACTTCTTGCTGTAGATATTATGATTTGGCTTTACTTTATGAAAGCACATTATTCAAAGCAGACGCAGGCCAGAAATTGCCAGGTTTGAAATACATGTCCCAGAATTCCTTCTTTTGTATAATTTTAGTTTAGTAAGGACCACATGATCTTTTGTGAGAGTCAGAAGGTGGGAACGGTTCAGCAGCCACATTCTTTTTATATCTGGAAAGTCAGTGTAGAGAGGGTTTAAGTGTCTGGCACATAGTAAGCACTCAGTAGTTATGACCAGTTTAAGCCTGTGGCTGGCTGCAGGTCAGCTCTTCCTACGTACTGTTCTTAGCTACTTGTACCTCCCCTACCCTTGTCAATGCCTGGTAGATCACTGAAGATCTCACTACTTGCCTTTGATTATGTTAAAAAGTTGGGGTCCCTCCAAACATGGGTACTGAAATGTTTGCTCAAAATGAGCAGACTACAGAGGAAAACCTTTTGCCTTTTCTTGCTCTGACCAGATTCCAAGGTGGTGGGTGGTGAGGACCTAATATATGGTTTGTTTTTTTCAGACCCTTTTCTCAAAACATCAAAATTCCTTAACTCAACCCAGAGCATGCTTTAAAAAGCAAAACATGCCTACTCCTTACATACTAGTAAATTTCCTGCATTTACTCAAAAGTAGACTATGAAGCTTATGGCTCTGTTGCCACTTCAGTTCTACCAAATGCTTGGGGATTTTAAGGAACTGTCGACATCTCATTTCATATGCCAAAAGAATCATGCTTGAGACTAGAAAAGACCTATTTTGAAATTATAGAAGGGCAGCAGGTGACCTGGATGGCCATGGGCTGGCCACTTCACCATTCTGGGTCCTTCTCATTCTTTTTTTAAAAAATTTTAAAATTATTTTTGGCTGCGTTGGGTCTTCATTGCTGCATGTGGGCTTTCTCTAGTTGTGGCAAGCAGGGGCACTCCTCATTGTGATGCGTGGGCTTCACATTGCAGTGGCTTCTCTTGCTGTGGAGCACAGGCTGTAGACATGCAGGCTTCAATAGTTGTGGCACATGGGCTCTAGAGTGCAGGCTCAGTAGTTGTGGCACAAAGGCTTAGTTGCTCCATGGCATGTGGGATCTTCCTGGACCAGGGCTCAAACCCGTGTCCCCTACATTGGCAGGTGGATTCTTAACCACTGCGCCACCAGGGAAGTCCCTCATCCTCATTCTTGATTCTCCAGTGTCCTCAGGGAATCCCTGCTTTATGGACTATGCTTGAGTCGTCCCATCTGTAGGTAGCAGTTAGCTCCAACAGGTGCTGTCAGAGGTATTCTTGGGAGTTACATTCAGTGATGTCTCCCTTTTTGCAACGTATCAAAGTCACATATGTAGATTATATATGTTGAGGTGAATTATATAAATAGCAGGGTCAAAATTATTGTGCCTTGTCTATACAATTTCCTTATCTCCCAAAGAAATGTCAAACAAGTAAGAGAGAAAAATCTGAGAGGAAGCACCGAGAGTTCCTTTTATGTACACTTTTGTCAGTCATTGCTATTTAAATGTGAGTAGCCAGTCGATGGAAAGATAAATAGCTAGGTTGGGGAGTTCTGTTTTTGGATTTTGATGAATCAGCTCAAATTCAGTGCACGTTGTCACCAATGTTGTTGATAGTCTCTCGGAACACATTCTAACATACTGCGCTCAGAGAGGAGTTCCAAGTGCTGCCATAAAGGCCACACAGATACGGACAGAGCTCTTCACTGGCGTGCCTCATGCCCTGGAGCAGGCGCAGGCTGTCTTGAGTCACCCAAGTCACAAACTCACAGCCAGCAAACTTTCTCCGCTCACCTTCAAGACCCCTAGTTAATCATTATTTGTTTAGAAAAAATGTGCAAATAAAGGGAATTATTCCATTACCACATAATTTAGCAGCAAAGGGGAAGACTATAATTCAAATCCAAGCAGGGAATTCAAAGGGAATAAAAGGTGGCTGGAGCCTGTGTTAACCTGTCTGTAGACCTTGGTGGTATTATTGGAGATGGGGTGCCCCCAGCCCGGCACCCCCTTTCTTTTGCACTGTGAATCAGGATTCACACTGTGTGTGTGTGTGTGTGTGTGTGTGTGTGTGTGTGTGTGTGAGAGAGAGAGAGAGAGAGAGAGTGAGAGAGAGAGAGAGACATCAGCTCCTTAGGCCTTCACAGCGTGTTACTTGAGTATCCAATGAAATACACTACTTAAGAGGAACTACATGCTTAACACAGAACATCACCTGACATATGCTTACTTATATTTTACCTGTTTATTAAAGGGCACAATTAAACCTCTTCATTTCCCAAACTGAACCTACCTTACACTCAGTTAAAATGGTGGAATATCCACTGGTTCATGAAAAACAAAATCCTCATTTTTCTGATTATTTGGTTCATTTGCATAATTTCATTGCCTTTAGCCCAGTGTTGATCTCAAGTTGTGCGTTGTCTCTCGCCAATTTTCTAAGGTCTCATTTCTTCAACTTGGCCCCCACCAAAGTTTTCCAACCAAAACAACCTTTCTTGAAAACTATTTGGGCAAAACCAAAAATAATGGGAAATAACATTTGTTTTCTGAATTTATTTAAGTAACACCAAAAAAGTGCATCTGAATAACTTTTTTAAAAACCAATTTGTTTTTAATTCATCATATGCTGCCTCACCACTCCAAATGCAGTCCAAGAGATGGTTCAAAGCCATCTGTTGATTTCTAAACAAATTGTTTCAAATTACTGAATTTGTTACAAGAATACATGAAGTTTCTTTCTCTTGAGTGGTGATGGGCACCTCCTAATCGTTTGCTCAGAACCACTTGCCCACCATTCCCCTCTCTCTTCCACAGTCTTTCTTGCCTGTTCACGTGACTCATACCATACACCACGGAGACAGTGGGCTAAGATTATCCAATTTTTGGAATAGTTTTTTTTTTTTTTTTTTTTTGCTTGTTAACCTGCAAAAATCTAACTGGCCTTTTTAGGATCCAATTTCAGTCTTGGCCTTACTGGAATCATGCTCTAGTCAACAGAGCTACAGTTAAGCAGATAAGCAAAATCAACTTTTGCTTTTATATTCCCTAGGGGAGATTGGGGCTTTTTAAAGAAATAACTCATGAAAAAAGACTAATGTGTAAATGAGAAAAGGATTTTAGTTATCATTAAAGGAGAAACTCACAATTCCATTTGTTCCATGGAGACAAAAATTGGTATAAAAGGAAATGACTTTATTTTAGGCTTTAACATGGGTCCTAACCTAACAATAAAAGTGTTTTGCTAAAACCACCATAAAAATAAAAATTAATCTAAAATATAATTGCCAGTGTTCTTTAGGATTTAAAAAAGTGAGATGTTCCAGGTTGAAGCAAATGTTTTCTTGGGTTGCCAAATGCATTCCCATGAGTGTTTCTTATTTCTTAGGCTGTTGGACTAGAAAACCATGCTTAATCTTGCTTACCCGTAAGGACTAAAATTCAACTACAAGTACATATTTAAGACTTGCCCTAATTCAATGCCCAAGTACTGGAGATCTTAGGCTAGATGTACCTGTATGGGAAGCTGTTTTCAACTTTTTTTCACAACTCACACCAGGAAAAAGCAGCTATTCGTGTAGGAAAAGAAAGCTACTGCATGTCAAACCTGTAAGGAAAACGCTTAACGTAGGAGAGCCATGACATTTTTTCAACCCCACAGATTTTGTTTTTAAAAATTAAGCTACTTAGTAGTAAAAAGTCAAAAAAAATTTTTTTAACATGATAGAGTGTAAATAAACTTCCATAAATCAGTATACATGTGTTTATGAGACAGCAATTTTAAAAAAACAAAAAGGCCGCACGGATCCTAGACGGATATGTAAATAAACTCACTCCAGATATTATGTGGACAAGTCTGAAATTCTTGATAGTGAGGGTTAGAATGGAAATAAGAAACTGAACGGTATCAATGCGAGCAGGCAGTACTGGATTCCACATTCTTTCCTAAAAGGGAAAGAGGAGGGAAGGAAAAGCACAATTCTGATTGTTCTCTTCACGTTTCAGCATCTCAGAACTTCATCCAAAACAGGGAAAGCTAATCCAGAAACTCCCTCTGCTCATTAGCACTGAAGAGTGTTTTAGGAATGACAGGATTCCTCCTCTGGGGACAGGCCTGCGGGACAGAAGTCCGCTCTCACAAGGAGGCTGCTTTACTAAGGAGGGGGTGTGGGAGGCGGCTGAGTCAGCAAGCGAGAGGCCTCTGAGGTTCTGTGATGCTGCTGTGGACCTGTGGGGGGACCCGGCCCCTGTCCTGTGGGTTCTGTTGGTTAAAAATGCAACAGCTTGCATTCAGAGCGCTTCAGTCATTTGAAAAACAAAACCTCCCCCAAACTCTCTCCTGCTCAACTGTAGGAAAGAAGAAACTCATTAAGCATTTATTTATAGGTTTCTGCAGTGCTATTAAAGTTGGATAAAATGTAAAACCTAACAGACAGCCCCCACTGTTAGGATGATCTCGAGGGACCCTGAACTGGATATTGCAAGTTGACATAAACTGAAATGAGCTGGACTTAAGCTGCTGGCTCAGTCTCTCCACACCAACAGTCGCTGCTTTGTTCCACCTGGAGTGGTCCCACACCACCCCCTCGATGAGAGCTCTGGGCAGCAGCAGGGTGGTGGTTTTTCGGGAAGCTACTGGTTTTGCCATTTGCTTCCAGAATCACATAGACTATAACAAACTTTATATTAAACACTGTTTAGTCCTGAGTTGGGTGAAAGCCCGTGGAGGAGGGGCCGAGTTCATTAGGACTCTTCCCCCCGTGGCGTGGTGTCATACATGGCCTTCGGCTTTCTCCTCTTCCATCGACTGACTTTCTGTTTCTTTTTCATTGGTGACCTCTTCTAAAGTTTTCTTGCCCATTGCTTTACTGGCCTCTTCCTGAGGAAGAAATAAGAAATCAAGAGGATTAGAGGAAAAAAGAAATGAAATGTCCAATTACCTCCTGGCTCCTCCAGACTGTCAGGTCTAACACAAGAGGGGGTTACCATGACGTCACTTAGGTTGTGCAGCTGGGTGAGTCACGGCTCTGCTGCCACAGAGTGGGAGCTTTCACTTTTCTCTGATAAAAGTGACCAGCTCATCACAGGGACAGCTGTTTAACAGTCAAGTCCATGTGACAAGGGGGTTTGAGTGGACGGTCAGAACACAACTGTGCTGTAGGGAGGCTGACTGCTCCTGGCACGTTTGCCAGGTTGGCTCCCGAGCCTTGAAGTAAAGGGCATGACAGTGGGGTCTCCCTGTCTGAGCCCACTTCCCAGGAAACTCAGAAAGTCTCAACAAGCAAGTGTTGTCTGGTTTTTTAAAAAATAATAAAAGCCTTAGTACATTTCTAGGGAATTAATTTCCCTCTTCTCTTGCACGGACATGCCAGGGCCTCACAACTATGTGCTTTCAGTGAACAGAATCGTGGAACAGCCCTCCTCTACTTCTGGATCCAAACCCGCCTCAGTCAGATCTGAAATCATTTTCCCTCTTCTTGTGCCTCTCGGGTTGTCTTCCTGTGCCTGTGTCCTATGCGGAACCTTCTTAGAACAACATTCAAAGGGGCAAAGTCAGTCAGTTCTTGATTTACCTGAAGGCACGTGGGTTCTTCACATACCTTTGCATCCTGTTCTGCAAACTTCTTGAACATGTTGGCATATATCCTGCGGTCCCGCTCGTTGTGCTCCTTCGCCTTTTTCTGGCACATGGAGATCTGCAGTCTCGCAGCCTTATTCTGGGGGTTTACTTCCAACACTTTCTCAAAGTCGCCCTTGGCTGACTCAAACTCATTCATGAGCAGCTGGGCTTCACCCCTCCTGTACAAGCCCTTCTCATTGGCACTGTCCAGTCCAAGGGCCTAGGGACAGATGGTCTATGTTTTAGAAAGGATGCATATACCTCCTTGTGGGAATTTAGAGAGAAAGGTCTCTGGCCAAGGGAACTGGAAAAGGCATACTGAAAAGATCAGGCTCAAGGTAATTATATATTACTGGTCAAAATATCCAAATTAGTTTCTGCATTTAATACAGTTTCTATAAAGATTCCAAGGGGACTTGGGAGGAGGGCTTTTGAGAAGTTCATTTAAAGTCCAGTGGAAGAAGTAAATGCCTAAGGATGGCAGAGAAAATTTTGGAAAAACAAAAATAATGAGGGGACTTGACCTACCAGAGGAAAAGACATACTATTAAACTACTAAAAATATTAAAACTACTAATAAAACAGTGGTTAGTACTCCATGGACAAACAGGTCAGTGGAAGAGAACAAAGCATTCAGAAACAGATTGATGTGTATGTATACAAAAAGATGTAATAATTACAAAGATGGTAACAGAAGTGATGTAGGGAAAGGACTAACTGCAGTAAACGGGGCCGAGACAGTGACTATCCGTGTGGAAAATAAGAGTAGGTTCTTGCCGCATGTCATAAACACAGCAGTAAATTCCACACCAACATTTACATGTAAAAACCCATAAAAATATAACAGGGTTATTTATTATTATTTTTTAAAGCAAACCTAGTTGGAGTAGGTTTTTAAAGTACCAAACAGGGTTATTTTAATAATCTTATAGTGGGGAAGACCTTTCTATCTAGAAAGAAAAAGACAGATTTTACTATGTGAATGTTAAAACTTTCTTTTCAGAAAAAGATACCATCATCAAAGACAAGTGAGAACAGGGTCCCTACTGTCAGACAAAGAGTTAATAGTGATAACGTGAGGTTCCCTCAATCAACAGAAAACAATCTGGTGGAAAGATGCGAACAAGCAATTCACAAAGAAGTACAAAGGGCTAACGAGTAATGGAAAGATGTGCAACTTCATTATAACCAAGAAATAAAAATGAAAATAATATTTTTTGTTGCCAATAATACTGAGAAAAGAAACCACTGATAATATGCAATAATATATAAAGTATTAAAATTTAAATATATTAAAATTACATCTTTTGACCCAGTATTTCCACTCCTAGGAATTTTATCCTAGAGAAATAATCCCACACACGTGAGGAGAGACACTATATAGTTTCTAACATCAAAAGCCTGGAAATCTACCAAAAAGGACTGGTTAAACAAACTGTGATAGATGCATACAATTGATACTATATAGACTTTAACAAGAATGAAGAAGAGTTATATGATGAACTGGTAGGATGCAGAAAGATGTCCTTGTTTTATAAAACTATAAATCCATACATTCTCATTAAAAAATATACATACATGTTACTCTATGTGTGGAAAAACAAAAGGAATGTGTGTGTGAAATGAATGAATGTGGTCTTGGGAGAGGGTCAATGGGAATTTTATGAATGGACTCAGTTTCTTGTATGTTTCTATAATGTCCACATTTTGAATGACTTTATACTACTTCTGTAATAAAGAAGTACAAAAGTTTTAAAATCTAATTAATAATAACAGTCTTTTCTCAGGCAAAAATTTGGTATAACATGATAGGGAACACATTGATCCACAAAACTCAAAATCTTAAAACTCAAAAATAATCTTACAAAGAAGGTATGAACCAGTTGCTTGTCTTCTCTGTTCCCTTTGTCTATCTTTAAGATACATCCAGTCACGAGCTTTTATAAAATACACTGTGCACTGAGACCAAATACCTGACACAAAAGCATCAGCTAGCACAGAACAGAACAGAATCGCACATGATACTGTTCCTGGTCTTCTAGGACTCAGGTGCTGCTTAACATGTTAACACAGATGTAACAAGGGATGCTGATGCTTGTGGGCCTTGCAAATTATTTATGTGTATTCCTAGTCAGTGAATAAATACGATTATAATGAAAAGTGACTTGTATATATCCCTGCATGAGGAGTCACAGTCTGTTCCTGAAATCCTAAAAGGCTTCAGTTACATCTGTTCTTATTAAATTGTGTAATCTGGTACCAAATGCCATAGACTTAAGGTCATGGATGAAAATTGCTTCATTTCATCAAAACTTTTATTCATGATGTATTATTATAAATAGTCTAGGCATTAGGAAAGTATGACTGTAGTAAAAAGAAAAATCTTTCTGAATTTCCCAATTCTTACTGAGAAACAAATAATCCCAAACAAAACAAAGCAAAATGAAAAACCCAAAGCTTGGCTGAGAGGAAGCAGAAGATGACTGAGTATGAGGATGGAGAAAAAAGACACACACACTTTACCTTGTCACAGCATTCTACAGCTTTGGTGTATTCTCTAAGCTTCAGGTAGCACATGGCCAGGTTCAGGAAGGCAGCAAGCAGAAACGATTCAGAAGCTTTTGATTCCTTTTCTGATAAGCCATATTCCATCTCTAACCAGGACACTATCTTCCCGTACTGAATCACTGCCTGCATGTACTTGCCTCCCTAAGAGAGAAAAGCCAGTAATTACTTGCTGTACGGGCTCTGGAGCAGGTACAAAGGAAGTGTATGTAAGCTCAGCCCTCCCCAAGAAAAGCAAATCCACAAAAGGAAACAACCTCCTCGTACTAACCAAGGTATCTGATCATTTCCTCCTGTTCTCAGGAGGTGGCTCTTGCAGGCACCGTCATGCTCCTCGCCAGCATTTACCATCTCACCCTTTTCAGGGGGCAGTCCTTTCAGCAGGTGGGCAGCAGGCTTTTAGGTTACGTTATTTGGTAATAATATTTACCAAACTTTCAAAAGGCTGGTGAGTAGTTGTAGACTGTGTCACTAGTTTACTTGAACTTCCTTTACTCTTTTCTCGTGACGATTAGCACTGTACACGGTAGATGCTATATTCCAAGTGCTAGTCCCAAACCCAGCAAATCTTAAGTATCTAAACCAGGGGTTGGCAAACTCTTCCTATAAAGAGGCAGACAGTATTTTAGGCTTTGCAGACCAAACAGGCTCTGTTTCAACTCTGTCATCAGTAGTACAAAAGCAGCTACAGACAACGTATAAATAAAGGGGTGTGGCTGCATCCCAGTAGAGCCTTACCTACAAAAACAGGCTGTGGTGTGCTGACCTTTGATCTATAGACAATGGGAATATACATAATTGAATAGCAGCCATCCAACATAAATAACCATAAAACATGAATCACACAGGTGTTAGTCACCTAACTAGATGAGAAAGAGCTTTCTCTTAATCATATTTTTGCTCTCTTACCTGATTAGAATTCTAAAAATTGTGACTAAAAACTGTGTAGTTAATTCCTTTGAATTATATATGCTCTATACAAGAAATAACGGGGCTGAAAAAAAAAAGAAATAACGAGGCTGAGACAATGTGTTTACTGCCACTGTAGGATGAATGAGAGGAGCGATAGCTGGTAAATACACAAATAAGATGGGGGTACAGGTGAGGGGTCCCCTCTGTAGGAAGTCACCATAAGCTTGAAAACATGACACGTCCTGCCAGGTGGAAGAATTGCAGCCAGACCCCTTAGGACATTAAATCCGATGTCTGACCAATGAACAGCGTTAAGATCACGTCACTAGGATTTACTACAGTTAAAGCAGTGCATACACTTCAGTGCAGCGTTGTGTGTCCTCACACACACACTCCAAATCTCACCCAGTGACTAAGAAGAGAAAAATCACAGAGCAAATCTATAAGAATGTTCCTGTTATAAAGGACTTCAAGTGGTTGGCATAAAAATGAGCTCCATCAGTAGAAAGGAAGCCCTGATGTTGATTTTTGGTGATAAGGATGGGGTTAGACCAGTTCCAAGTGGAGGGTCTGGGTCTGAATGTACAGATCTTCCTCAGCTTATGGGGGGCAGGGGTTACCTCCCAAAACACCCAGGGTAAGCTGAAATGCATTTACTACACCTCACCTACTGAACAGCATAGCTTAGCCTGGCCTACCTTAAGTGTGATCAGAACACTGGCAGTAGCCTACAGTTGGGCAAAATCATCTAACACAAAGCCTGTTTTAAAATAAAGTGTTGAGGACTTCCTAGGTGGCGCAGTGGTTAAGAATCTGCCTGCCAATGCAGGGGACACAGGTTCGATCCCTGCTCCAGGAAGATTCCACATGCCACGGAGCAACAAAGCCCGTGTGCCAAAAAAATAAATAAATAAAAGGTAAAATAAAGTGTTGAATATCTCATGTAATTTATTGAATACTGTCCTGAAAGTGAAAACCAGAATGGTTGTGTTGGTCCAGAATGGCTGTGTCGGTTATTTGCCCCCGTGATCACAGAGCCGGGAGCTGTGCTCACTGTGGCTGATCACATCATCAGCCCAGGAAAATTCAAACCCCAAATTCAAAATATGGTTTCTACTGAATGTGCATTACATTTGCGCCACTGTAAGTCAGGGCTGTCTATGCCTGTAGTTTGTCATAGCCTTAGGCCCACTACTCAAGATTAAAATTTTCTGTCACTGTCTTTTCTCTCACTGGATCATGAGCTCTTTGGGACAGGAAGCATGTCCTATCCCTTTTGGAATATCCATGGTTTAATGTAAGGAGGCCCTTAATGAAGGCGTGCTAAGTAAACATTAAGGTCAAAGGAACAGAACTATGGAATCAAAAGATTTTCAATCACTGGGAGCAAAATGGAGGTATGGGTGAAAATGAAAAGTGTCATTTCGTTTAGATTAGGTGAGGACAGGCATTTTCCCTGTTACACCTAGTTTATTCTTCCTCTCTCTCCTCCTCCATCTTTAGTGTTCCAAATACCGTTCTATCTAATACATTGTCATAGAGAAAGAAAAGATTCAGGGAGGACAAAAACCTAGATCCTCTCACTTCAGTAGGTTCCAACTATCAGAGTGGCAGAGGCTATGGTTTCTAAAAATATTAGACTTCATAATACATAAATGTTCCTTACATTTATAGAGCATTTTAGTTTCTTGAAAGCCCTTTCATATATAGTATATATAATTTTACTTATATCTCAACTTCTAATGAGCAGAGATCTTTGTGTTATTTCTGCTTCTGATGTACTAAAACAGGAGTTCTCAACTAGGGTGTTTTTGCCCCCAGGGGACATCTGGCAATGTTTAGAGATGTTTTTTAGTTGTCACAACTGAAGACTATGTGTGTACTACTGGCATCTAGTGGGTAGGGGCCAGGGATGCTGCTAAACGCCTCCCACCAAATAGAATTATACAGCCCAAAATGTCAACTGTGCTGAGGCTGAGAAATCCTGTTCTAAAAGAGAGTGAAGGAAAGAGAGAGGCAGGTTTTGAGTTGTTTTTTTTTTAACCTAAAATCCTGGAGTCATAGACAACTTTTCTAAATCATAGCACTGGTTTCCTGGTTCAGTAATGGTGGTCAAAACATACCAAAGCCTGGTTTGTCTGCAAAGGGTTCCATGGCTGAAAGATGATCCTTAACTAGCTTGCTTTAGAAATGCTTTTTTCCCCAAGGAGCACAAGGGGGCGCAAGAACCTCTTGGTAAGCAGTGTCCTCGGCCTTCTTACCAGTCTGCCTCCAAGAAAAGAGAAACGCTAACCAGGTGTGGTAGTTAATGCTCTTGTCCTGCAGAATGCTGTCAGCTATGAGGGCAAAAATCATGTCTGTTTAACTGACTTGCACAATGCCTGGCGAACGTCATATTGTTAAATGTTCTTAATAATTACTTTCAGAGCCAAATGAAGAGAGTCCTCTCCTACCTTTCTTCTCTTTAGTGTTCAGAGATTGATATGAGGAGTTTACACTCTAAACGCCAAAATCACTCCCATTTAAAAAGCTTATTACAATTCTACCCTACTAAGGGGAGAGACTTGCCCACTTAGGTGTAAACCAAACCGACAGGTCAGTGAAAATGGAGCTCCAACATGTGGGTGGCAGGAAATGTACGCCATCTCTGCTCTGGCCCACACCCCCGGACTCTGCTGGTGCACAAGGTGCGAAGTCAAACACTCTGGAAAGTCGAGGCCGGGGAAGGCAGCGTGGCATATTGAAACCTGCCCTGACATTTGAAAAGGGAATGTGTATAGGAACCCACTACCAACCATTTCTGAAGCCTTACACCTAAAACTAGGATCACTGTTGGGATCTTTTACCTATAGTTACGAAGGTGCCTCCTGGGGAAGTTCTGAGTAGTATGAAATGTTCAGAGACATTCTGGGAGAAAGGTCTTAGGTCAGTGGTTTTGAACCTTTCATTAATTTCCCCCCAATAGACTAATGTTTTGAAAGAGTCTATCAGATTGCATGTTAAAAATATGTTCTGTATGTGTGACTGCTGATCCAGATTTTATCCAAAGATCAGTAATTTTAAGAGTGTTCATAATATTATGAAACACACAAATCACTACTGCAGTTATGATGCTAAGAAGTCACAAAGTTAAGTAACTGTACAGACACGTTAGCACTGCTTTCTGCTGATCACAAATTCTGGCCATCTCTCTGTATATTCAAGACACAGCTATATGACGTGGCTTTACAACATTATTTGAGTCACCAGCAACCAATCAGAGCTTCTGAATAGCTAGGCTGCTTTATTACACTGAGTTGACGTAATTCTAATCAAATGCCAAAAGCTGCAACCCCACTACCCCCAAATGTTAATATTCTTCTTAGAGGTTTTGGGAAATATAAAAAATATATTTAAAGACTTTTATGGACTCCAAGTAGACAGGAAAACGTAGCGTAGGACATATGTATGGTCTTAAGGGATTTTACAAAAACTTTTCTTTTTATTCTAGTGTATTAGGTATTTGGGTCTACAAATAATTCATCTGGACTCTTACCTGAGTAGTTAAAGAAGTATCTCATACCTCAATTAGAATTAAAAAAAAAAAAAAATCAAAGATTGTTCTTGAGAGTTCAGAAACACACTGAATTTTAGGGCTGGGAAGAAACTTGGGAGTCTTCTAATTTAACACCCTCACTTTTCACATGAAAAAATAACCTCTTTGGACCTTAAATGACTTTAAATCATTTGGAGCCATAAAGCCCAGTCTTCTCAATTCAGAGCTCATTCTGCTATATCCTAGTGCTTTCTGGTGATCCATACGTTATTTTAGTGTATATAATAGTTATAAATAAATACAAGTAATTATATATTATCTACACCCACAGTAAGAAGTGTTTTCAATTATGACCTAGTACCCACTCACACCCAACTAAACAAAAGTTTTATGAAACAGTAAGTGTATCCTTACTACATAATGCAATACATTTCCACTAAATTGACTTCATGGCCCAATAACGGGGCTCCTCTCAAAATTGCCCTCTGGCTGCGTAATTCTATGTTGATTATACAGTCTTATATAATTCTCTAGTTGTTTCATGTGGATTAACATTGCCTCTCCTCCCTCTAGACAAGGCTGTCAATGTAAGGACATGTCTTATAGCAGATTCTCCATAAAGACTTGAAGTACACTGATTTATCACTGCTTCATAGGCTGTTGAAAACATCATCTAATTTTTCTTTTTTTTGCTCATGGATCACAGTGGCAAGGAAAAAAAAAGAAACCTTGACAAAACTCCCATTCTTTCTCTCATTCTCTTCCGCACTAAGCCCTTTCTGCTTGACATGGAAAAGGTATATAATACTTGGTAATGGGGAAGCAATGGATAGAACATTCTGATCAGAACTGAACAAAGTGCAGTTTCTTTTTTTATTGTATCTGGGGGTTTAAAAATCTAAGTGAGGAGATTACAAGGAAGGGTTTTCAAGAATCAATAAATGACAAATGTCATTCAGGAATTTCTGAAGACTCCTAAAAGCAAGTGTGGCAGGGATCACCTTGGCCATTAGAAGAAATGAATACTCTCCTCCTGCCAGTTCCTTCTGAAATCTGTGCATGATCTTTCCTTTTATCATGTATCTAAGTGACTTCCCCAAGACAGTGGGAAGGAAAATACAAAACTTACCCCTTTGAATTCTACCACTTGCTAACAATTATTCTACTCATTCTTTGTTTTGTTCCACAAACACTTGTTGAGTGCCCACTATGAACCATGCAAGATGCTTTAGGTCTTAAGCTTTGATACACGGTGGGTGTGCAAGCCAGACCTGCTCTGACTTTGCGGAGGGTTACAGTCTAGAGTAGAATGTGTAAAAGAGGCATCTGTATTTTTGTCACATTAATTCATTCTGTCTCACCATTTCTAACACTGAAAATGACAAACTTGTAAAAAGTCAGGTTTATTCTTATCCAGAAGGGTACTGATAGAATTCAGGATAGGGAATATCAGCCCAATTGACTGATACTTGAGTAAATTCTTTGAGATGTAAAGGACTGTACAAAGACTCACATACCTTGAAGTACACAGTTCCCTTCTCCTTGACAATGGCAGCCTGCTCCAATTTTTCTTTGGTATCCATCTCCCAGGATTCTTTGGCCTGTTGTATAAATGTGTGGCAATGGTTAGATGAACAGAGAAGGAAAAAGGATCATCTGATGTCCGTAAGAACAAACAATAGCCACTCCTAGAGGATACCTAACTCTGGAACATACTGGCTTTTAAAACTGTGTGCCCTTGCCAATGCACTGCTAGGCTAGAACTCACTTTTCATGAGGACAAAGCTGTAGTTTGACCCACGCTGCTCAAGAGGGAGGTGCAGGCAATGATACTGTAAGGAACATGAACTGCGGAGCAGCAGTAAAGAATGCATTTTTAGAAAGGGGGGCCCCTTATCTACCTCCTGCAAACTCCGCCACTAAACTGCTATTATAACTTAAGCAAGTTTCTCTCAAGTCTCAGTTTTTCAGCTCTAAAATGGTCACACTATTGGAGTCAAGTCACAGTTGTACATTCATACACCCTTTAAAAAGTTCAGGTCATATAGTTGTCTCTCCACTCTGAAACAACCAGATGCACGAAAGCCTCCAGACTGCAGCAACTTGCAGATGCACGCTTGGGGAATTTCAAGGAAAACATAATTGGGAGGACAGAGGTGATGCAAAGATGTGAATGCTTTCATGATCACCTGGTAATCTGTACTGTGTGTATCATTACTCTCCCCCACCACAGACACAGATCCAGGGACAACTGCACTTTCATTATGAACAGCTGGGGCATAAAGAGTCAACAGAAAAATATGGTGTCCTTTAGGGAAAATGACAATGGCTGTGTCAGTGCTATTTACCACATAAGAATTATGAAGCTTAAGTGGGTAAGTATAAAATTTTCTATTCAAAAGACAGTGGTATATTCCTAGTGTCACCCTCCTCCTTTTTAAAGTGAATAATGAGTTACTCGTCTTTCTGGCAACCCTATGTTGATTCCAAACAATAATGAACTCTTTTATTTAAAAATCTAATAACAAGGCCTCCTTGCATTTTTTATATTGGCTTCAGTCTTTATGGATTATAAGTCTATTCTTAATATTACAAAAGAGAAAATGAAATCACGTTGCCTCCAACATCACCACACACTGTCACATGGTTCAAATATAATCTCATAGCATTGTGGTTGGAAAAGACGCATGATATGATTTTAATTTTCTAAAATTTACCAAGGCTTGCTTTGTGGCCCAGCATGTGATCTATTCTGGAGAATGTTCCATGTGCACTTTTGAAAAGAATGTGTATTCTGCTGCTTTTGGATGGGTTGCTCTATAAGTATCAATTAAGTCCATCTGGTGTCATGTGTCATTTAAGGCCTGTGTTTCTTTACTGATTTTCTGTCTGGACGATCAGTCCCTTTGATGTAAGTGGGGTGTTAAAGCCCCCATTATTATTGTGTTACTGTCAATTTCTCCTTTTATGTCTGTTAACATCTGCCTTATATATTGAGGTGCTCCTTTGTTGGATGCATATATATTTGCAATTGTTGTATCTTCCTGGATTGATCATGTGGTTTCAAATATACCTAGCAGTGCAGCCTGGAATATGCCCTTGGGGCCATGCAAGCACAGGCTTGCTGTGGTGTACTACAGTGAGAAGGCTCCTGAGTGTGCAAGGTCCACTGGGCCATGATGGGAAGGGGTGGGGGTTACTTTATTAAAATGGAAACAAGAAAGCCAAAGGTCTAAATAACCATATGCTAAAGATTATTTTCTCCCTATTTAAAAATAAAAACTACTTTGTGCTATAAAGACAGCTTTGGAGGATCAGTACTGAGCTAGCAGGACTTCAGAAGATGTTACCTGACAATAAGCAATGGTTGTGACAAGAACACATGTTTGTTTTGGGGAATGTGTTATGATTAGGAACATCACTGTTGAGGGAGGATCCCAAAGCAGTCCTCCCCTGACTTTCTTAGCCCAAAGTATAGGCCTACAGAACAATGATTTGCTTGCTGAGTCTAATAACATAAAAACGGTCACATTTCCAATCCAAAGCTTAAAGTATGGAACATGGAGATAGCATATGGGGATGAAAAAGGTCTACAAAATGCAGTTCCTGAGGCTCTCGGGGAAGGGTGGGGCTCTGGTGGTGCAGAGGACATAGCTGGACGTGACAACATACCTAGCTCAGGCATATGCTCTGTGTTTGTCCAGGAAAGCTGCTGCCAGGGGCCTCCAGAGGCGGGTCTGAGATGGAAATATGCTCAAGGAGGAGTGCCATTTCTGGAGCCTGAGGCAAACACTCTCTTTTTTCTACTTGGACAGGTATGAAAAGAAAAGGTCTAGGGTTTTAGCACATTTATTCCTTGTGTCCCTTGCCACAGAGCCTGGTGGCCCACAAAGCCCTTGCATTTTGGATAATACTTGGAGCCACAGTGAAGGCCTCTTCATGACTCCCATGAAGGGTATGATCCATCCAGCCCTGGAAAACTGCACCCCACGCCCCCAAGGAGCTGCTTGGCAAGAACATGAACCTTTTTGTCTTCAACCCAGGAAAAAAAGTACAAAAAGAACAAGTCTAGGAACAAATAAGGGAACAAGCCTTGGCTTCTACCCAAAAAAGTTAATAAAAAAAAAAAAGGCTGACACACAGGAACAAAATAAGAACACTGAGCTCCTTGGTTGTGTATCAGCTGTGCTGTATCAGTGTCCTGTGCTCTAGTAGCAGCGTCAGAGACGGGAGACAAACTTGGTCATGAAGAGCACAATATACAAACAAATACCATCTATCTACACCACCTGGTAATATAAGATACTAATTTACAGGAAGTGCATGGAGAAGAAATCTATCATGATTTCAGAGAAGTTGGTATTTTCTCACCTTTTCGAAGCTCTTAAGTGTAACTTCATATATAAGCTCAGCATTAGGTTCAATGCCAAATTTAGGCTTCCCTGCCTCTCCAAAACCATATCTGAAATGGAGAGTAAAAAAATAAAACTTTAAAGAATTGGTGTATTTCCAGGCACCTCCTTTGGTATTTTGAGGCATCGCATTTGCATAGAGCTATCATTTGCAAACTACACACATCAGAGACCCTGAAGACAAACCAGATGTTGATCAGGAGATACAGTGCCAAGTATCACTGCTGTGGTTTTTAGGAAACCAGGCTACATTTCATTTTCTTCCTCATATCCATATGTAATGCAACACCTGTACTGCTTGGCACAGCTTGCTTACTGTGATTTTAAATGTCACTGTCTTTTTCTCTGCTTGATTTTCTACCTAGTTCTTTTTATAAAACAGACATTTATTTGACTGGAAGGGCGTTCCCTGAAGCTTCATCAGGACCAAGAGCAGACAGACACTATGATCATTACAGTGCTGTTTGGGAGAGGTATGTTTTAATAAGCTTTTAACTTTAAAGTGCTGTCCCCTTCCAGAGTACCACTTCCAGTCAGATAAATGGGGGAAAGGCTCACACATCAGGAAGGATACACATCCTCACACTATTTCTTCAAGACTTTTAGCAAGCACACTAGGAAACACAAATAGATAACCAGAAAGAATAGACCCAGCAAGCGCTAACACCTCATCAAGAGAGATACTTTGTACTGTATTCTCATAGCTCTCTGGCTATCACACTGTAAAACACTACACTTCTTAGCCAAAATTTACTGAATAAAATTACAGGGGATATATAACTTTTTTTTTCGGACCATTTAAGACTTTAACAAATCCAAGGCATTCGAGAGAGCACACATCTACTAGAACGGAAATTCTGATGGAGCTCTGTCTGTCTGGTTCTGTGGTTTCCCAGCATGTAGAACAATGCCGAGCACAGTAGGAAAATGTTCACTGGAATATATTCTGCTCCATCTGTTTCAAGCAAACTACTCTTTAATATATGGAATGGCACTGCAAAAAACTTAGTAAGCTCAAACTCTCAGGCTATGGGTTGAAACCAGGCTAAAACCAGGCTGATGTGTTAATACGTTCAGTTTTCTCTGGGGCAAAAGGACTAGAGTGGGAACCCTCCTCTCGCTATCTGTACCACTTCTTTACTCCCTGCCTGAATTTTTCAGGAAGAAAATGCTTACTCACCTCCACTGTTACACAAGAAAATGGGAGCTGGAGCCAGAGAGAGGCACAGAGATGCAGTGAGAGCTGGTAGGAATGGGGTGTGGTAGTTTTAATAACAGGGCAAAGGGTATCTTCAGCAAAGAAATAAAACAGGACATAATTACCAGTGGCCAATTGTAGGCAGTGGTGACTAGTTTTCTACTTTGAGCTCTCAGACTGATATATCTCCTATTTTGTTTCTGCAATTTGGTAAATAAAGAACATTCCTTAACTGCTGGGAATCAGGTAGGCAGGTAAGTCCTTACTGAGCATCTGTTTACTGATAGCATGTTATATTTGGAGCCCTGTGCTAAACAAGTACAAATCCAACAGATGGTCTGGCACTTGCCTTAGACCAGTGGCTCTCAAAAGGGGTGATTTTAATCCCCCTCCCTTCAGGGACATCTAGCAACGTCTAGAGATTTGGGGTCACAGCTTCTGACATCTAGTGGGTAGAGGCCAGGGATACTACCAAACATCCTACAATGCACACAACAGCTCTTCCCCCTCCCCAATCCCCCCGCCACAAACCAAGAAATATCCAGCCCTACATGTCAACAGCGCTGAGGATGAGAAAAGCTGCCTTAGAGCAGTTTAAAAAAAAAGAGCCATGGCTGGGGGCGAGAAGTGCGAGGGTTTAGGTCAAGGGAGGCACCAAACTGTCCTGGTTATCATCAATGGGATTAAAGAAGACTAAGGGAGGGTATGATTTCTACAGTCTTTCCTGGGTTCAAATGAAGAGATTCTGTGAAGACGTATGTGGAACACACAATCCTGGGGAGGCGTAAGCTCACACTAAACTGTTTTGGGAGCATCCTGTTATTATACAGAAAGTTGTCTGATTTACGCTGGATTAGGCTGGGCAAAGAAGGACCCAGGGCACACAACTTCATCTGACTGAAAGACAGACACCACGAAGAGAATTCCAGGCTTAACCAAAAGACCAGCTGGATTACAGTAACAGAAAGAATCCAGTATCAATGGTCTTAAACTGACAGGTACCTGCTGAGAGTAAAGATACAAATAATGACCGCTAATGACTATTAAGCCTTTATGTGCGTACAAGAATCACTTGCACCTTGTATGCAACTGCTCTTAGCAACTGCTCCCTTTTTACAGATGAAGAAACTGAGGCTCAGAGAGGCGTGCTTCCTGAGAGTCAAAGAGGCAGTGGTAGAGCCAGGATTTAAATTCAGACTCTGTGGGTCCCAGAAAATTGTTTAGTTTCCGACCCACACTGCCTCATAATGAGATACTCTGGCTCTGGGCAGCCTATGTTTTTGTTTGGGGTTGGTGCAGGACAGAAGATAAGGAAAGGAAGAAAAAAGAAAAAAAATTAAAACTAGCTATACTTTACCTAAAACAAAAAAGATTAGTCACCGTGTTTAAAACAATATTAAAAACATTGTCCTGATGAGAAGAGAGAAAATGGCTTCTCTAGAAGTGTTTCATGAATCTCTCATTATGAAAACACCCTGCTGAGGAGTCTATCAGAATAAAAGAGAAGGTATATGCCCGGGAGATCTTTTGAATGAAATACAGATGACACGAAGAGGAACACATATTTGTTAACAGCCATAGTTACAGCCACACTCAGATGCAATGTGTCTGTAAGTGGGAACCTGGTAAGAGAAGCAACTTCACTGCACATGCTCACGGCACACCCGGTGGGCAGGGCTTCTCTACATACACAGATCATCTGGTGCAGCGCACGTGTGGACAGACAGGCTCCTGTTGTAGACTCTGTGCTTTATATGACTCCTCAACATGCTAAGCAATATCTTGGCGAGAAAAATAACACATTCCTTTCTAACTGCTAAATTATTTCCATAAAACATATGAAAAAACTTTCATACCCAGTAATTTATGAAAGCTTGTCAACTACTTTTATGCCTGAAAAATCTACCATATGTTAAAACAGGGTTTCCTTTACCTTGAGGGTAAAATGGAAGAGAGAGAGAGTCATCCCAACAGCAGTAATAGCTAATATACTGAGGGTCTGGGTGTGTCAGGCACTGCTACGTTTTTCACCCGCATTCTCTCATTCAGTCCTCCACACCTTTGTGAGGGAAACTAAGGCTTAGGAGAGTCAAGTACACACAGCTGGTAAGTTGCATTTTTTTAAAATCACTAATCATATAACAATTTAAAGTTGCAAGGAACTATCTGCATTAATAAATATAAGGATAATTCCTGTTTCTCTTTGCCATTAAACGTGAGACATCTAGTCCCACAACTGGTTTGTCAGCTAGGTTAAAATGTAATGAACTGACTCATAATATTATATGATGCTCATGATGTATACAGAACTCATCCTCAAAGAACTTAAATCTGAAAACACGTGGACATAACTACCACTCTTTATATGAGTTTAGAACGACTGTAACTTTGGAATGCTGGGTTAAAAATAATTAGATATGACTTGGATAGGAAGAGAGAGCCTCTCTATGCACCACTTGAATTAAAAAATTCCTTATACGAAGAAACAGATTCACCTAAGAGTGAACTACAAATACATAGTAAATGTAAATAAAACACACTAAGGTGGGAATATACTAGTTGAAAAAGGAATAAGACAGAGAAAAAGAAGGTATTTAAAAGGTGCCTCAGTGAAGGCTCTAAAGGGTTCGAGGTGTAGAGCATTTTGCAAGGATTTTCAAGTGGGTAGTGGTATGACTAAAACATCACTTGAGAAATATGATTATGGCTCAAGTGTCAGGGCAAAGGTAAATATGCCACTGGATTACAACTGAGGCTATGCAAAGGCAAGCCGTTGTACAAAAGGCACAATATTACTATTGGTAAGTGCAGGCCATCAAGATTCTCAATAACTCAAAATCCTACTGACTGAAATCCCAGGGTCCAGAGAGGGAAGAGACATGAGATAAGCAGATGCACTTTCACACAAACAGAATCAAAACACCCTGGTTTCTCTCAAGGGTCCATTTCTCAAGATAGAAGGGTTGGATTCATGGTATAATTTTAGATCTAAAAATAATACCAAACATGTTTTCACAAGAGAGACTGTTAGTGTCTGATAGTTCTAAGCTTGGAAGTGCTAATGGATATCCTTAGGATGGGAAACATTTAGGCAAAAATGAGTCATCTCCGCTGCCTTTGGATCCAGGAAGAAGACTCTCTTTTCAGGGAGTCTGTATAGGAACCGGTGGCACACATTCAAGTGGTAATAAGTCATCCGAATGCTGCTTCTACTCCTGACCTCCACGTTCTACCGCCTCCTGCCTAATGCAGAGAAAAGGGGCGGGGGGCAAGAGAATCACGTGAAAAGGGCCAGCAGCTTCCTGTTTTGGCCATATGGCAGGCAAAACAAACAGAAACGCCAAACTTGCCTGTCAGGCCTACCCTGAACACATCAATCCAGTGAACAGGCTTACCCATCTCTAATATGATGAGCCCCATGAACTCCGTGACTACCTGTAGCCTGATTTAATTAATAGTTCCCACCGTTGGCATGAACCTCACCGAAAATAGCAAAACGTGGACTGAAAAAGCAAGTGTATCCCTGTTCTTTAGATAACTTCACTATTTACTGAACTGGTATGCTGCGTACCGTGGTCCGAGATATAAAATACATTGTTCCTCACGCTGCATTTTCTCCAGGGCTTTGTCAATTCCGATTGGAATGTCATGGTCTTCTCCTTCGCCAACGATGAACCCCACATCTCTGCAATCAAACATCCTTCCACCACAGCGGCCTTCAAGGTGGACTGAGGGAGAGGAAGACAGGACAGTCAACAGAGCTACTCCTCGTGACTGGCTAATTGAGGAAGGTGATAAATGAGTAGTTCCCCTTCCTCATTTCATCTAGAGACATATGTGGTATGTCTTGTCAACGCTTAGTCCACCCAGTCTGGAAATTTAAGGGCAATCATATTTCTTTCTGTTTTAAGTTTAAACTTACAATTACTGATAACTACATTAATAAGATAGCTTAAAGGATAATAAAGTGGAAACATAGGTTTAACTTAAACCTACTATATGACAGAGGTTTCCTCACCTGTAATACAAGATCAAGAAATACTAGATTATTTAACAGGTAATTATCAAAATGACAGAAATTTAATATCAAGCATATAAAGGCTTAAACATTTATAACTGCATCTTGGCTTCAGATGCTTTGGTTGAAAAACAACCAAATGGCTATTTCCCCAGTGATATGCAAGAGCTGACTGAATACAGAAGCTTTTTTTTTTCTTTAAGAGTTTTAATCTCATTCACAAATATGTTTGAATAAAAATGGAAAACCCAAAGGCAACATCATCAATAACTAACATAGCTGTAATCCCTTAGTGGAGTAATGTAAAATGTGAAGGAATCAATAGCCTACTATAACTTGACAAATCAAAGGACTCAACCACCTCCTCTGAAATGTTAAGAAGTCAGTTTCTCAGGGCCTACTTCCCCACTGCACTCAAACTCAGCTCATTCCCAGGGTAATTTCGTATTTATGTTAATATAAAACAGAAAAAAACATATAGATGTGTATTTTTCTCTTGATTAGTTAGACTTTTTCTTCTGGGATAAACAATTCTCTGAAACTTTCCAACTACATTTAATGTTACAGATATTCATTCCTTTCCATTTAGATCTTTTACTCAATAAGAAAAATGGATGGCTTGTATGACAGCACAGCAGTCAACAAGCAATGTAATAATTTGTCTTTCATAAGAAAATTCTTTATTCCTACTTCTGTAATATAATGGCCTTGATCCAAATGTAACTAATTCTTAAAATGCTTCTTTTCTAAGACTGGTTGGTCTACTTTATTTTTTTTAAGAACTTTTATTGAGATACAACTGACATACAATAAACTGCATATATTTAAAGTGTACAATTTGATATTTTTTTTCTTATTAGTAATGTATATATGGCAATCCCAATCTCCCAATTCATCCCACCCAATGGTTGGTCTACTTTAGATCGATAACTTGCTTTAGAGACTAAAAATCACTTGTTCTGTTATACTTGTTCCATGAGACAATTATTCTCCAGATACAAATTTAATTCCAACTTACTCTACTTTGGAACTACTTGATCTCAAAGGTCCTTTGAAGCTCTAAAATTCTATGATTCTATGACCCAGTAATATAACTCTTGACACAGACCAGAAACCAGCTTCAAAGCTAATTCCTGTAGTTAATCATTTGATCAAGTTACCTTTAGCCCAGGCCTAGGAAATGAGAGAAACCCTGAAGAGTAAACAGCAGTGGCACAGACACTAGGGGCCGAAATGTCACATGGACATTTACGCTTTGAATTTCTCCACCCTTTACTAAATCACTAGGATTAATACCATCCCAATTTGTTCCAGTCATAGGATGGAGCTGAAGATGCCTGGGCCAAACTAAAGAAGGCCTGACTCTTGAGTCAGACCCTCTAAACAGGGGCAAGAGCTAGACTGGCTCTCAGGGTGGTGCTGACATATGGAAATTTTGTTCTATGTCCCATACTCATAAATGCAGATGACTATTAACTCACTTTTGGAATGTTCTAGATAAAATATAGCTTAGCTTGCAGCACAGTGAGAGTTCTTTTGAATTGTAAATAGTTTCAAAATAAATTCAACTTTATTTTCAAATACATACACATTAGAAGGGTTTTGCAGGGAATCCTAGGCTTAAGATATTTTTACTAGAGTAAAAGCTGGTATTTCTAAAGAATCTGAGAGTTCTGAAAAGTTTGTGTTCTTAAATATTTTTAAATCTGCCCAAGATATTTAATTTAGACTAATGTGATAACACTTTTTTCATGAAAAAAGATTTGCTGAGCAAAGTGAATTTCAGCTCATGTATTGTAGAATATCTCAAACATTGAGATTTATCATCCTAGTAGCTCACAACTTAGTTGACAGATCTTTTTGTGTGAGGTTTATTGTTAGAAGTGTTTTCCTCCCTGAAGGAGAGTACATTTAGTGGGGGAGGAAACTATCAGTACATTCGTTGTGGTTTTTGGTTGATCAAGTTTGAATGTGTTTTCAAAACAGGAAATCCAGACTCTGCGAAGGATTCCTGCCTGTGTGTCAGTTTCCTAGACTAGTTTTCAGCTTGATGCATGTACCTGATATTAAAATTATATAAATAATTTCAGACGTTCCCTTTACATGGGATAACCATTCACATTAGCAAAAGAAAAGACTGGCTACTAATAAACTAATAAACATGCTGGGAAAGATAAATGAAGCAAGCAAGCAAAAAAAAAAATAGTTCAAGTCAAATTATAATTAAGGCATAATTAAGAAAGCAAAAAAAAAGTTCACTGCAGCTGGTCTAAGACAATAAATGGTAGAACCAATGTTTCTGGCCACATAATAGGGAAACATTTGCAATAACTCATAAATACTACCTTATATAGAGACTAATCTGTTTTTTCTATTAAATCTCTTTTAAGTTGAACCTGAACAAGCACCACCTACAGTACCGTAAAAATCTTAAATTGATAAACTGATCTACATGCGTGTGCACACACACAGCAGTCTTTACGTATATATATAAAACCTTTTACTCCTGACATTATCTGGAATGTCAGAGCAAGAGGAGGTATCACAGCCTCAGGGAGTATAGAGTCCATTGGTTCTCTACATCTACAAGTAGCAAACGCTAGGTTAACTGGTTTCTAAAATTGGAATACTGGTGTGACAAGTTGTACAAGACAACTGACAAGAACTCACACCCCACCTTGGAGTTACAGAAATGCCTGCCGATTGCCACAGCAGGGCAGTCGTGGTGACAGATGCAGACGTGCCTGGCTCCTATAGATCCAGTTTTTTGTTGTTTTTTTTTTATTGTCTCAACAATTGCCACCAAAGAAAACCATGGCAGCTCTGGCTATGGAAGACCTGTGGTTGCTTTCGACCTTGTATCACTTACTGCAAATACTCATTTAATAAATATTTAATAATAACCATCATGACTCACTGGGAGCTTGGCCTCTAGGGCTCAGGAGGTCTGTTGCTAATTCCAACCAGCATGATTTACAGGAAGTAAATGATCTATGACGTGCCCAAAGAGAATAAAAGTACATACAGGATGCTTCTACTTAGGATTTTTTGGGGGAGAGAAAGAAATACACAAGTTAAAAAGGGACGTTTTCTCTTGACTTAAATTCTACCTAACTTAAAGGGGGGAGGTCCTCCAAACCCCACGAAGTCAAACCAAACCAAATTACCCGAGCCTTGCTGTGCAATCCGAGTATAACCACATCAAGTGAGCCTGTTCTGCTGCAAAACATCACTTAAACTGGAGCTCTGACTTATTGTTCTCTTACTGCCCTAGAGCAATTTTGTTTTGAAGAGCACAGAACACCCTGTTCTGAATGTGGCTGGCACATGAACTCGATGTGCTGACAGCAATTTGTACTCCGATTAAAACAGGGGGGGAAAGGAAAGAGTGCACTGCAGTAAGGGAAAAAAAACTGGAATGCAAGAACCCCAAAACTGTATAATTTGTATTTTAGGAAGCAAAGCTGAAAAAGAGGCTCCATAACCTAAAAAAAAAGTGCTGTAAACGCTCCAGTCTAAAGACAGTAGCTCTGGTAAGTGTCTGTTTTTCCCTTTTCTAATTATAGTAGTTGGTGTCTGATAGCTTTGCACTCATTCCCGAAACAATTACTGGGTCATGGGGATCTGAATGGGTATGTTGTAATGGCATTACTACTAGACAAGACTGGCCATTTAGCCAGAGAAAACCAGGTTGTGACAGGTTACTCCTACTCGGCAAGGGTTTTCTCTGCTGCCTAATTCATGCCAAGGGAGTTTCTCTCTGCCTGCATCTCCTGCCTAACAGAGCAGAGCATCCAAGAGACAGTGGGATCTTAATGACCCCCTGAAAAGGCAAATCCGAAGATGGATTTCTGCAATCAGGAGAGGCATATTAATCACTGATTAGAAGAGAAACTGTTCCCCTCAGGCATGGTGGTCAAATTTTCCCCAAACTACCTCCTATCTTCCTCCGTACCATTTTGTACTATGATGAACAAATACCACTAGAAGATTGCTCATGGCACTGAGGGGACAGATGCTAACTGAGAGCAGTCATAGAACCTGGCTACTTGAACAGAGTAACATTTATGCTAATAGTTATACGTCTTAGTCTAAACAGGAAGCATACACACAGCAAATAAATTCGATACCAACACAAATCCTCACCACTTTCTTTACACCAGACTTTAGTCAGACCTGGATTCCAGTTCCAACTTAACAATTGTGGCTTTGGGCAAGGTCATTTAAATTATCCAAAGCTCAGTTTCTTCATCTATAGAATAGGGGAAATAACGTTAGCTAATTTCTAATTGTTGAGAGTATTATATTAGGTACTGAATGAAAGCTTTTAGCCCAATACCTGGCATGCATTCATTTACATGTCAGGGTGGCTACTATGTGAAAACACTGTTACCTGTGGATACACAGAGATGAACTCAATGAATGCTATTAGCTATGATTATTTTCCTGCAATTAGTTGTAAATTATACCAGATGAAACATGTTTTAGAACTTGGTGTAAGAAACCACTTAATGGCTCCACAGAGAGAGCTGTCAAAGTATGAATAAAAATCAAAGCAGGCAAAGGCAGTATCTTATTTTGTACCTCACAGTGTGTACAACTGTGTGTACAACACACAGTTCAGGGCCAGAAAGCAAATATTTATTTAATGATTAATCTGAAAACAGGGCATTAAGGAAAATGGTAGTAATTTTCACTCATTTATAGGAATTTTCCTTTTTAAATATACTAGTACTCCTATTTTTAATAAATGCCAAGAAGTATTTAAATTCTTTACTGATATGGAGCTTTTTTTTAAAATACTAATCTAAAATAAATGGTCCATTGGCTTAGTTTTTTTAAGAACAAAAAAGATTTTTTTCTACTAAGATTTTACTCTACTCAAAGACTTGAAGATACCTTTTTAAAAAGAGCCATATAAATCCAAAGTGTTTGAAAGACTAAACTATCCATTTTAGACACAAGTACCATACTACATTATTTTGTGAAAATATATAATAAAATAGGTTCAAGAATTTCCTCTCTCTTACTGGACAAAATTTGCCAGGACATTCATAAATACTTCACATGAAAAGCAAAATAAAAAAAACTCTCATAGCTCTATCAGAGTTCAACACGGGCATACATGAAATCTTTCCTCTATTTTCAATTTTTGGACCATTTTGGGTTTTGGTGTTTTATTTATAAAGAACACATAGCTAGATTTTGTTATCATCACTGTGTTAACCTTATGAGAATTTCTGCCTTTAATAGATGACTTTATCTCATTCATATTTCCTACATAATGTTTTCTTGTTATTTTTTCTTTATTACCTTTACTAGATTGGTCAAATTTTCCTTGTTTCTTTACTTCCCCACTCCACACTGGGTGGTTTGGAAGTTCTACATGCTATTCTCACTAGTACCTACCATTAAATTTTAAATGAATCATTCAATAGTATACACACACAGATTTACCAATGTGAACTAATTAGCATAATCTCTCCTTGAATAAGAAAATCATTTTAGACAATTTGCTTGCCCTCTTCATTTCCCTTCACTTCCCATCTGCACCTCATTTTGTTAAAATGACCCAGACCCTACTTCCATATTGTTAAACAATTATTATTTTTAACATTCTAGTTCTACCATTTCAGGGATCCAACTTCAGCTGCCATGTTACAGAAATTACTTTTATGCTCACTAATGTTTCTTATGCCTTGAGTCTTCACTTCTTGGCTTTATTTTTTGTGATGTTTTAGAATCTCCTGTGGTTATTTTTTTTCAAAAAGAGCACAAGTCTGCATACTCCAAACAGTTATTTTTGTTCTCATACTTAAATGATAATTTAGCTGAGGATAGAATTTTAGGTTCAAAATATTCATAGTTATAGACAATGCTCAAAGCATTGTCTTTTTGTATTTAGTGTGACAAATAAGTCAGATGTCATTCTGATCTGCATTCCTTTGCATATAGCTTGTTTCTCCCTGGAAGAGTTCCAAATTTTGTTTTAAGTTATGGAATGAAGAAATTTCACCAGATATATACACAATAGAATATTGCTCAGCCATAAAAAACAGAATGAAATCTTGCCACTTGTGACAACATGGATAGACCTAGAGGGTATTTATGGTAAGTGAAATAAGTCAGATAAATCTCTATGATTTCACTTACATGTGAAATCTAAATAACAAAACAAATGAACAAATAAAACGGAAACAGAGTCACAGATACAGGAACAAACAGGGGGATGAGAAAGGGGTAAGGGGATGAGTGAAATAGGTGAGGGAGATAAAGAGGTACAAACTTTGTTAGAAAATAAACGTCAAGGGATGTAACCTACAGCATAGGGAATGTAGTCAGTAATACTGTAAAACCTTTGTATGGTGACAGATGGGAACTAGACTTACCATGGTGATCATTTTGTTAATGTATAAAAATACTAAATCATTATGTTGTATACCTGAAACTAATATAATATTTTCAGTCTATTATACTTCAGTTGTAGGAAGGGAGGAAGGAAAGGAAAGGAAGAGAAGGAAAGGAAGGGAAGGAAGAAGAAATTTCACCAGGATCTATCTAGGTGAAAAAGCATTCCTTATTCCTGTGTGCCACTATCAACTGGCCCTTTCAATCTTAAGGTTCTTCTCTATTTCTCTAGGAAATTTTCTTCCGTTACACATTTGGTTAGATACATGTTGTCTATCTTTGATTTATTATCCCAGACTTCTAATTTTTCATTCACTTTTCATCTCTTTGGGGTTTTTTTTTTGTTTTTGCTCTATGTTCTGAGATATTCTTCACTACCTTTTGTATCACGAATTCAGGATTCTGGGACTGTCCATTTTGCTTTTCAACCCTTCCTCAGAGTTCCAATTTTAATAATCATATTCTTAATCTCCAGATACTTTCTTCTCTTTCCTTTTCAGAGAAGCTGATTTTTTGACTCATGAATTTAATATCCTGTTAAATATCTCTGAAGACAACAGTTAGTATTTTGAAGATTGTCTTCTATTTCTCCTTAGTCCACCTCAGTGCTTCTGTTTCATGGTATTTGCTGATGATTCCGTATTGTTTGGTCATATTATAAAAGAAGGATTCAGAAAGATCAAGTGATTTTAGTTACCTGACACAGTTTTTCTAAGCTGCTGAATATATTTCCATGGTAGGCCTCCTCCCAGGAGGGGTGGGCTGATCATGGAGCTCTCTGGGTGAAGACCCCAAAGATACTTATCGAGCATTTACTAGTGCTGAGCATGATGTGTGCAGGAAAGCTGGGGGCACCTTTTCCCACTGGTGATGTAAGAGAAAGCTTTACTTCAGGAGCAGAACACCTCAGCTTATTTACTGTTGTGTAGAGCTGCTCTTTCATTTTTTCCCCTTCAAATCTGTTTTAAAAGTTCAAAGATACGTTATGTTCTCATTCTGTAGTCCAAGTCCTGACACGCGGAGTCTTCTGAGGCAGATCCCTATTTTATTTTAGAAATCTGGCCTTACTGGCTTTGGCCTGGGAGCAGAAGTCACAGCCAGGTCCTAGAGTAGTAATTCTCAATTCTTGGCTGCAAACTAGAATCACCTGGGGAGGTTTTCTTTCTTTTTTTTTTTTTTAAATACTTGTGCCTGGAGTTTCATCCTTTGAGATTTGTTATTCTTATTTAACTGGTCTGGGCTGAGACCTGGGCATTAGAATTTTAAAAGCTCCCCAAGTAATTCTAAATTCAGCCAAAGTTGAGAACCACTAGAGGCTTACTGGCCCAGCTGTTCCATATTGTTTTATAACAACCCTGATGATTGCCCCATAGCCTGCTTTGGCTCCCTTGCACCAGCTGACTGAGCTTGGAGTTCTGCCCAAGCTTGTTGAGAACAGTATGTACCTCTGCAGAGGTCTTCTCTACACCTGTTGTGGGTTGGGTTTCCTGAGTCTAGTTTCCGTCAGTCCAATTTTAGCTATTTTACATATTCCAGAAATTCTTCATAATTTCTGATCCACTTCTTATAGTCTTCCTATTTTCTACCACTAATACGGATTTCTTCCTCTTTTTTGAAATCATTCTCCACCCCTCCCCTCATCTCTCATTTCAGTGGGATTTGCAGTGGGAAAGGAGGTGAGAGGGAAGAGTACTCCAATAACTCGAATCCCTGCAGATCACTCTTTTGAAATTTTCACATTTTAAAATACTGCCGATTGTCTGCATTCTTTGCATTCAGGTATGCTTGAAAGCACTGTGAGGCAAGAGTCACACACAGCTAGCATTTTGATTGTCTACTCTAAGCACGGAAGTTAAATCAGAAGACCTGAGAGATGGGAGTTGAGGGAAGAGGAGCCGGTAGCTATTTAGAGCCTTATGTCAGATTGGCTTTTCTAAGAAAGCAAAGCTTAAAAGTAATGTAGCCACTACTGGCAATGAAACTAAAGTATGATGACTAAAGTATCAGTCATCATGATAATGTCAATTAAAGTACCTTAGAACACAGTGACTTTTTTTTAATGGAAAAAGGACAATGTTGAATAAAAATTACAAGGTGGTTATCTGAACTGATAAAGTGCACTGGAACAGAATCTAAAAATTGACTTGCAAGCATTAAGATTCTGACAGAGGGAGTAAAAATCACAATTTCTTTGAGAAAGAATAAATTCTGTCAAACTAATGTAAATTCTTTCTTCCACAAAGAAATTATTAAAAGGAAGCAAAAGATCACAATTCAATAAAAAGATTGTTGATTCAGTCCATAACTTTGTTGTTTTTTGTTCTTGGTTAAAAACAAACCAACAAAACTCCTAGAGAGGGAATTCCTAGGTGGTGCAGTGGTTAAGAGTCCACCTGCCAATGCAGGGGACATGGGTTCAATCCCTGCTCCAGGAAGATCCCACATGCCTCGGAGAAACTACACCCGTGCACCACAACTACTGAGCCTACGCTATAGAGCCAGTGAGCCACAACTATTGAGGCTGTGTGCCTAGAGCCTGTGCTCTGCAACAAGAGAAGCCACCAAAATGAGGAGCCCGTGCACCACAGTGAAGAGTAGCCCCCACTCTTCACAACTAGAGAAAGCCCATGTGCAGCAACGAAGACCCAATGCAGCCAACAAATAAATAAACAGATTTATAAAATAAACCCTGGAGAAAATGATTTTGGTACGATTACTATGAAGATATATAATTATTTTGAATTATTACTGCAGACAAACTGATCATGGGTTCTAGATCAACCCTGGTAGAGGCAAAAGAATTTGCTGATGGACTGGCTGTAGAATATAAGAGAAAGTGAAGTCACAGGTTTATTTCCTTAAATCTATTTAAAGGAAGCAAAATAAATGATATAAACATAATACAGAAGGTAGAAACAAGAAATTAAGTGTCTACCATGTATTAGGCAACTTTCTTCACTTAACTGTCACAATAATCTGTGGGGGTAAAATGTTATTCCCATTTTACAGATGAGAAAGCTGGATGTTCAACGTGAATAAGTAACTTGTCTAAAGTCGTAAAAATATCAAGTAGTGATTCCAAGATTCAAAATTTACGCCTATCACTTCTAAAGCCTGGGTGCTCCCTCCCCTATTCACTGTACCTTTACAGAGAAATGACAGAAACCTGGTCACTCTTGTGTACCTATAATGACGCATTATAATGGATAATCACTATCTATAGTTCTTCTTTCACTGTCAAACTGGCTTTAGTTCTAGGATTTCTACTTGGTTTTGAATCTAATAGTATATGGGTGATGCTACAAAAAAACGCAAACCAGTAAAGACTGAGAAGACTTCAAAAGGAACAAGGTGATCTTGGCTTCAGACAGGGACCACTTTTGAGTCAACCTTCTATTCTGCTCCCCCCCAGAGCTAACTGGTTTCAAAGAGGGAAAGCAGGACACCTTAACCTTGATAAGTGACAATACAACAAATTTTTATAAAATTGATTTGTTCCAGAAAACCAAAAAGGGCTTGTGGGAGAAAAAGTAAGAATAAACCATTTACTCTAAAATTCCCTAGGAAAGTATAATCTAACAAGATGAGAGACAAAAAATTAGCCATTGCCCTTTCTTAATATATTTAGAAACAGAAAAAATAAAATTATATAAAGGATTATTCAAATACATTAAAAATTCTATTCATAGTATGTTATCTTTCATGCAAAAGGGGATATAAGAAAAAAAACATGAAAAAAAACCCATGTATCTGCTCATTTCTGCAAAAAAAATACAAGAATAAACCAGGAACTAATGAGACTGGTTACCTATAGGCATTAGGGAGGAACAGAGTGAAAATAATGAGGAAATGGGAACAGGTTAGTAGGCATTGGGGGGCAATAACACTTCTGAGTATATCTTTTTATATCATCTAGAATCATGGTAATGTTTCATACACCCAAAAACCAAAGAGTGTGGGAGGGAACCGCAATGGAAGGTAAACATAACAAATGAACATAACTGTATTACAAATACAAATACATAATACAACTGTATTATGAGTAACATAACCATACTGAAAGGAATGAGGATGAAAGAACTAACCTAAGTTGGAAAACAGCATTTTCTATAGGCTAATGACAAAAAGAATTACACTCAGATATTTCCTACTTAGGAAATTTGGTTGTTTTTTAAAAAAATTATTTATTTATTTAGGCTGTGCCAGGTCTTAGTTGCAACATGTGGGATCTTTTAGTTGTGGCATGCATGTGGGATCCAGTTCTCCGACCAGGGATTGAACCCAGGCCCCCGCACTGGGAGCGTGGAGTCTTACCCACTGGACCACCAGGGAAGTCCCAGGAAATTTGTTTTTCACAGCAGTACGGGTTAGCAATTCTGAAATGACTTTCTGTATATACTATGATTGAGCAAATAAATAAATATACTGTGGATAATAAGAGCCAGGTTTCTCACTGTTGGTGAAAACAGTTTCAAAGAAGCAAAGAGAGAAGATTAAAACAAATGTGTGGTGGGCTGAAACTGAAAGTGTCAGTATGTACCCATAATTTTTAATATATACACACAGACTAATGTAGAAGTACACATAGGTGTGTATATATGCATGTTGAGATACATGTGTTTTCTAGCTCTGTTAAGAGGTTCTAGAAGCAATAACATCCCATACCATGAGAATACCTAGCACCCAGATCTTCATTTCTAAATATCATTCTTCAGAAAAAGGAATCAGCCATTTCTCCAAGGAGCTGCTTGGAGAAATGGCTGATTCCAGACCTGGGGCAGGGAAGTTACCAAATGAGCCCTGAGCATCTAGTGGTGTCAAAAGCTAGAAAGTGCTCAAGAAACAATGTTGAAAGGACAAAAGAGCCAAGCTGAAGGAGTTTCCAATGACCAAATCTGGGACAATCTAAGCAACAAAATAAGTAACAACAGTAATGAATAATAACCCTACAGAATAAAGTGATATCCATAGGTCAATACTGATATCAATAAACAACTGAATAAATAAACAGGGGAGAAGAGGCAGCTCTTCCTTACATTAGAATTCTAATTAAATGTAGAAGAAAGAGTGGAAATAGAAAAATCACCATTAGGTAAATACCACAGTAATAATTGTTGCATACACAAACCATTCATGGATGCTAAAAATCAGTGTGTGAAGGTGTGATGTAAAAGAGGTTATTTGCATAGTTTCCACGTATTTCCTTCCCAATGAGATACTCAGTAATTACAGAGAGAAAAATAGTAACTTTATAGTGGAGAAACATGACAGACTCCACCTTAACCAAGTGACCCAAGTCAGCATCACCAGTGACGAGACGTCAACGTCACGTACTTTCTGATGATAATGGACTAAAGGGCAAAGCATCACTCACGTGGTGTTTTGCAAATATGCGTAGCCTGAGTCTAATCAGAGGAAAACATCAGACGAACCCAAGCTGAGGAATGCTCTACAATAAGTGGCCAGTTATCTTCAAAAGTGTTAAAGTCATGAAAAAACACAGAAAGACTGATGAATTGTCATAGACTGGAGGAGATAAGGAGACACGACAACTAAATGACAGTGTCGGATCCTGAATTTGATGGTAGACCGGAAAAAGGACATCAGCATGGCAACTGGTGAAATTCAAGTAAGATCTGTAGAATAGTTAATAGCATTGAATCAATGTTAATTTCCTGATTTTGATAAAAGTACTGTGGTTAGGTAAGATGTCACCATCAGGGGAAGCTGGGTGAAGCATATAAGGAAACTCTCTGTACTAGTTTTGCAACTTTTCCGTAAGTCAAAAATTATTTCAAAACAAAAAGTTAAAAAAATGACTCCCCTTGAAAATACTACTAGATGCAAGGTTTGATTTAATTTAGCCTGCTCCAAAGTGAACTCTACAGTGGTAGTTTGTGGTATTGCCTATGACTGGGAAAAGTTTCTCCTTTTAATTTAGTTGACAAAATACCTTCAGTTTTAAAATATATAAATTGTTGAATCTGGGGAGTCACTCTATCATAGGGGAAAAAACCTCTACTTCTGTATATGTTTGAAAATTTTCATAATAAAAATTTAAAATACATCTTATAGACAAGATTTTTAAATGCCGGTTAATATACTGAGACTTTCCTATCATTCCTATAACTTTCATAAACATTTAGAATTCTAGGATGGAATTTTTTGGGCTAGTAGGACCTTAGAAATTAAGACGTATACCCCTGTGTCACTGTACAGGAAAGACGCTAATGCCAGAGAGGCAATGTCTAGTTAGAGCGGGCCAAAGCCTGAACCCTACCTCCCGGTTCCTGGTCCAGGTATTTCTCCAACATTATACATCTGAGCTCTTTCTTCATTTATTCTAAAGCTTATCAAGAGTGATAACTATCTAAACATTTTAACTACAATAGAACAGTAATACTATTTATAACTGTTTCCAATTTAAAAGAAACAAAACTAAATTTGAACTGATTTGCCAGACTCATGGAAATGAAACACGGGTTCAAAGTAGAATGTAAAATAATGTGATTTAACATGCAACACTATAGATGAGAAAACTGACCATTCTAGTTTTAAAAATGAACTCTTTAGGCCTTTTATGTTGATAATATCAATAGTTCATGTTGCCATCCTTGTTTAGTGATTTGATTCTTTTTAACAGAAGTAGTTCTTTTCTTTCCTTCCTTCCTTAATTCCTTTCTTTCTAAAAATTTTTTTCATTTGTTTTCGCCACAAGGTTTGCAGGATCTTAGTTCCCCAACCAGGGACTGAACCCGGGTCATGGCAGTAAAAGTGCCAAGTCCTAATCAATAGACCGCCAGGGAATTTCCTTGATTTTTTTAATGGAAGGATTTCTTTATGTTTTCTCACAACTGTCTTTTTTGAAGTATTTCAGCTCAGTTAATGGCATCTTGCAAACATTTATCCAAGCAGAAAGCATTTACTGAACAATAGATGTGTGTAAGGCTCTGTAGCTGACGCTGGAAACAAAAGGATGAAGAAAGATTCTGGTCCTCCAGCACTCACTGTATACTGGGGAAATGGGCAGATGCTGATTAGAGTATAAAGTGACAAGTAGTGTACACAGTGGTACACACAATGTGTGTACACCTCCCTCTGGGATGGAGGAAGGGTGCTCAGTTAATCCAGTCCTCAGTCCTGTCCTTATACCCAACTTAGCAAATGAAAAAACTGGAATAGCTTCAGGTAACTAAATAAATGACAAAGCAGAACTTGAACCCAGGTCTCCTGACACAGAACAGAATAAACTATTTTCCAATTCTGATCTAACTAAAATGATGAACTGTTTTTTCATCTTGATGACAGCCAGTGAGATGGGTTTGACAGCCCTGAAGGGCATTACAATCTACTGCTCTATTTAGTAACTATGTAACCTTGGGTAATTTACATAACTTCTCTGAACTCACTTTTCTCACCTAGGGATAATTAAACATACCTCAAAAGGTTATTAGAAATAAATGAATAAATATATAAGGCAACTAATATAGCTGTTGACACACCAAGGAGTCCACAGACTAAGAGTTCTTTGATGGATAGGCTTCCCTTTTCCTCATTTTTTTGAGTTTGAAGAGGCTGGTACAGTTCTTGGCACATACAGCTTGAATGAATATTTACTAAATGAAGTCACTATTAAATAAATGTTGGATTTAAAAAACTATTCTAGAGATATATACTCAACATATTTATTTTAATAAACAGATTTTTAAAAAGAAATCTCCATTTCATCCACATAATTGGAACCCAGCTTTTAAGGAAGTTTCCTCTCGCAGCAGTACTTACTTTCTACTGTTGCTCCTTCGTTTGGGTTTGAATACCCTTCTCCTTTCCGTTTGATTCTTCGGATAATACCTCCATCTTCAAATAAATCCTCTCCTTTGAAATCAAGAAGCTCAATCTAGAAAGGAAAACGGGATCTGACTGAGAATGGACCAAACAAAGCCAATTTAGCACATTTTAAGGCAAGGGCAACCATTCTCCTTTCATTTTACAAAATAAAAACTCTGTTTTGTATTTATCTGTGGCTTCTTAATTATTAGAAAAGTATGGAAAAAAGAACACTGCACTTTTCAATACCTGGAAAGAACCTTCATGTAATGATAATGTCTAGGACTATATCCTGCGGGGCTTCAGTGCAAAGACAGACAGGAAATACTCGGAAAACTGCCTTGTAGGCAAAAAGCCAGAGTGACACAGTGCTGGCCCAGAACTATTTTGTCTGACTCCAGAGGCCACCACTTTTTCACCCCAGATTCATGGAATCCCGTTCTTAAAATATAAGACTAAATCTTATGAATCAGGCCTACAACCAACTAAAGGTGTATTTTACCTAGTTACAATGTTTCAGGCATTTCTCCTCTTAATTTTTTAATTAGGTGTGGCCAAATATGTGTTATTCAACACAGGATGAATAACATTTTATCACTATCTACTGCTTCTAATGAGGACGTGAGATCTGTGGTATTTATAAACCTCTGTAATATGAAAACAGCTTTACAACTTGGTTTAGGTATATTTCAACATCTATCTCCCACATTTCCATCCTTGCCTTCTGGTCAGGTTTGAGTATGTCATAACTCACACCACTGACCAGAACCTTTATTTCTAAGCCTGGTGTCTTTTGTTTATTTGGATATGACCATTTTGTGCCAGAGACACATTTCTAAGAAAGCACTGGCACACACCCCTTGGGTTTGTGGGAAACAATTCAAGAAGCCAAGCTCCAAAATAAATAAGTTGGATCTGATTCTCAATAGCAAGCTTAGCTCCACTGCCTGTTGCTTTGGAGCCAGCACTATAGTAGAGCAGATGCTAACAAGGCAACATCACACACATACTTGCCTCAAAAAAGAGAGTTGCATTCGAGGGAATTTTGGGGAGACTGCCAGCTGAGCCATATGCATATTCTGGTTTGCACAGTAAATGACAGATCTCTCCTTTCTTCATGGTAGCCACCCCAATGTCCCATGCCTTGATAACCTGGCCTAGGAGAAAGGAAAAAGTGGTTGAAAGCTATAGGCCATATTTTAAAAGACTCAACTGGCACGAAACAAAAGTTCAAACAAATCTCCAATTCCTTATGCTACATACTACTCAGCTAGGAACTAGTGGCTACAAAAGAACTCAGAAAAAGCTATACACTAAGAAATAAATTGTGATTTTTTTTTTTGAGGGCTATCAAAGAACATTCTCTGCTAAGAAGGATGAAAGTAGTATCAATTTCTAAACTGCTCAAAGACTAAATCTTTGAAAAGTGGCAGAAACATAATCTTTGAAATGTGGCTGGGCTGCAGTTGTTGCTTAATTTATAATTTCAACCATAAGAATAAGTGCGTGTTTTCTAGGCAGTGATGGAACAAAAATAGTATAGAAAATGGAATTTGTCCTAAGAAAACTTGTAATTTAGTTGGTTAGACAAAAACAACAAACAAGAAACCGGAAAAGTATAAATTGCATAAAAAAGGCCCATGAAACAGATTTCTTTTCAAAATTTAGAGTAGGAAAAAAAGTAGTTTTGTTTTTCTAAAAAAACCAGAATGATATGTGTCCTCTTTTGCCAAATTACAAGAACTACAGAACTCAGAATTTTTTTTTGCCTACTTCCAGGAAACGAAGTTTACCGCTCAATTGCAGAACTATATTAACCTATGTAACTGTAACTGTATCCTACAATAAGCAGTCCCAAATCCCTTGGGAAACAACAGAAAATGTACAGAATTTCAAGGGATAATATACAAATTTGAGGTGCTATATCAAAGACTTAAGTATTCAAAGTGAGATCAGGTAAGCAGGGAGCTCCAGAGCAGGCCAATTTTGAAGAGAGCTGTTATCTTGAACTGAGAACTGATGGTAGGATTAGAGTGAGGATGATTAGAATAAGGGGAACCCCATACTAAGGTATGTAAGTAGACATGACAAAGCATTTGTGACTCATAACTTCAGCTTAGTCTTAAGCATTACAACTTTTCAAAATATCAGATACACTTAATTTAGTTAAAAGTGTATATAAGGTATACATGCCTATTATTAAAACACACATAAGAGAGAAAGATATGTGAAAGGTAAAAGGTCATCCGTTCCCTCCTTAAAAGAAGCCACTCTTATGTTTCTTTCGTATCCTTCATGTGGTCACTTTAAAAAAAATTTAAAACAAATGACAGCATACTATACTTTCAGTTCTGAACTGTTTTTATTACAGATATACATTGTATATACATATATTTTAATTATATATAAATATATAATGTTATAAATAAATATATAATTATAATTTATTTATAAACAATAAACATGTATGTGTGTATACATATGCCTTTATCTACCAGCAGATAGGTAATGCATGTTAGGGGTTAGACGTGCAGCCTGCTTTAACTTCAGACTGCCTAGATTAGAATACCAGGTCTGCCCCGTATTGGTTGCGTGGCCTTGTGCAAGTTTCCTCATCTGCAAAATGTAAATAATAGTGCCTGCTGTACAGTTATTATAAGACTTATTAGATAAAATGTGTCAAGTGCCTGGCATATAGCATGTGTTTAATAAAGGACAGCCATCATCATCACCATCATAAATACACACTGATCTACTTCATTCTTAGTGGCTTCCTAACATTCTGGTCAATCTACTACTGAGAAACATATCACCAACAGTACTCTAATAAGGATTTTTGTCCCTTATGTTTGCCTATTTGGTGCAAGTATATTTGGAAGGTAAATTCCTAGAAGTGCAAAGGTGATGTGCACTTTCAATTTGATAGATATTGCCCAACTGCCCTTCCAAAAGGGCTGCATCAATTTATATGCCCATACGTGGTTCCAATGTGAAAAGTCTAGAATCATCATCAGAAGTGTAAAGTCTGCTGTTGACAGGATGCTTTACTGTCACCGATGCTCTTCAAAGACTGCAGTGGTTTTAGTGTGGGTCATTTAGAGCAATTTTTTTTTTTTTAACTCTCAACTTCGAAATTTTAAGACAAATACCTTACACCCTCTTTCAGGAAGTCTTTATGTTATGGGGGTACTACTCTACATTTGTTCATTTAGCCAGTTACTGAGGAGCTAAGGTCTGTCCAGGTACTAAAAATACAAAGGTGGCTATTCTCTTCTTCCTTCCAAGAAATATGCAATGCAGTATGACTAGTGGAGCAGCAAGATACCTACCCTGATTTTTTTAAGCATGGTGACCACTAACATAAGAGTACAAACAGGGGCTTTTGCCTTGGGGTGGGGGTTGAAGCAGTCAGCAAAAGTGTAATTCACAGATGATACCTATGCTAGGCCTTCGAAGTTGGAAAACATCAGCCTGGCTATTGAATCCACAGGATCCTCAAACTAAATAAATCATGCCTATGCCTTTGGCTTTTCTTCTCATTCAGGAACACTAAAGCTTCTCTGAAACACCGAGCTTCAGACACTGAATGAAACACAATGAGCAAAGAGCCAGACTGATGTGAACACAGGTGTTCCTAAAATTGCCAATCTTGGGCCTCTTTTCTTAAAAAGCACTTCCCTCTGACTTAAAAAAAAATACATACTCATTATAGAACACTTGGAAAGTATATAAAAGCATAGAGAATACAATAAAAAAATCTCTGAAATTTCAGCATCTTGGGTAAACTATCAATTTCTTGGTTCATTTTCTTCCAATTGTGTATGTATACTTGGTTTACATATTAAATTTTTATATATACATTCTTAATATTCTGGTCATACTTTATTTGGTTTTGTAGCCTACTCCTAACATTTCACATTAGATGAACATTTTTCCTGTTAAAAGATACTATCTGAAAACATGACTTTTATTAACTATATGCTATTTCATCTTTTAAATATGATATAATTTCATTACTCCCACTAATAAACATTTAAATATTTAAACTGTTTTTCTCTCTCTCTTTTTTTTTAACTATTATTAAGCTGCAATGAACAACTCTAAACCCAAATCTTCACAAGATTTTTTTTTTGTAAAATAAAAGCCTCTTCCCTGACACATTATGACTGTGGTGCAAGGTTAATTTAAAATGTTGCTTTAAGTGAGGAATTATAAAAAAGAACATATACAACCTCAAGCTTTTTTTTTAACTTAAAACCTATCAAAGTATATTAATTCACTAATCCTGTGATAGAAGTCCAAGTGTGACAAGTGGTAAGAGTTCTATATCATCTTTCCTATATAAATCACAAGGTATATCATTTGCAGTTTACAATGTGGATTTCTTTAAAGTGGAATAAGAACTAGAAGACACGTGTAAAAAGCAATCAGTATGCAGAATCCTCCTGGTAAAAATGTGTTCTGAATGGCCTACTTATTTCATCTAGCATTTATGCACCTCTAACTCAACAGCCATTTTTAAAAAAAAGATATTTATTTATTTATTTGGCTGCACCAGGTCTTAGTTGTGTCACGTGGGATCTTTCAGTTGCAGCATGTGAACTCTTACTTGCGGCATGTGGGATCCAGTTCCCGGACCAGGGATCGAACCCAGCCCCCACACGCTGGGAGTGCGGAGTCTTAGCCACCGGACCATCAGAGAAGTCCCTCAACAGCCATTTAAAAAAGGCTTTTAGCAATTCACTTCAATACATCTTTCCAAAGATGTTCAACTTAGTTTTCACAGAAATAAGTCCCCTTTCTTATTACACTAATTTCAGAGTTTTATATACTATCTGATAAAATTATATAATTACAAAAAGGACAAAGGATATAAACAAGTTTAGACTGATTCTCAGTAAGAGTCTGAGGAAGAAAAAAAGCAGGCCTTAACACCTGGAAACTGCCCAACACTTACAGCTAGGCCTTGGTGATTCTGAAGCTGGCCTGGGGCACACATCTAGGACATGCTATTCTCCTGCTGGACATAACAATCTCACAAAACATCAACATCAGACAAGGTCACTCTGAGACCATGAAAAAGTGAGACAAAACAAGAACACTTAAAAATTTTGTCTGAGCATGGACAAAAAACAGGGTCCCTGTGCAACCTACAAAATACCAAACATCCCCCTCTCCTGGTGACATGAGTGACTGCCGCCTCTCTACAGGTACAACAGTTTTAGTCTCACTCCAGTCAGCCCTCCTCCTAGATGAGATTTACTAAGATAACCAAAGAATCACCTGCATCCCAACAACATCCAATCCAGAGCAAATCCCTTCTTCCTTAAACTCTTCCCCAAATCACCTAATACAAGTCCAAATCCTAAAAGAGGACCTTCTGAACATTCTTACTGAGAACCCCCAGTTTCCCATGGTGTACAGTCTCCCTCCCTACGAGTAACAAACCCAACTCATTCACTGTAGTTATGTTCCAAGTGGTCTGTGGCTGGAGGGCATTGACAAGGCTCGCTCAACTGACTGAGGCAAAGTGCAGGGCCACTCCGAAGAACAGGAAACTAGTGGTATCACTCAGTATATTTACAAGCAGAATGGAGAGCAGCAGTTAGTCAAGTGTTGGTTAGGCAAGCTTCTACCATATTTCCTTAGATTCAATTCCTAGAAGCAGAATACTGGGTCAAAGCATAAACATTTTTAAAATTCTTGATCTTTCAGATCTTTTTAGGGTCTTAACTGTAGGTATAATACACCAAAAATATATAAATGCAATTTATTCTTCCACTTGTTCTGGACTTCAATTTTACTAGCTCAAACACAATTTACTTTATCAATTTTGGTAGTCCTATTCCATCAGTAATAAAATCTTAAATAAGAATATATATTTACACAAATATATACTGCATCTTTAAGTGTAAATGCTTTTTACATATAGCCAATTGTAGGGAATTGCAAATTTTAAAAGCCCAGTATAAAAGCAATGCACTGTATTTTTTTCTTCTTTCTGCAGGGTATTATATAATTTTTTTCTAATTACAAAAATCAAAATCAAATTGTATAGGTTCAATGTAGGTCCATAAATTCTAACAAGTGTACCATCCTGGAGGGGGATGCTGATAAGAAGGGGAGGCTATGCACATGGTGGGGCAGGAGGTACATGGGACATCTCTGTGTCTTCCACTCAATTTTGCTGGGAATCTAAAACTGCTCTAAAAAAGTCTATTAAAAAATATATATACTACCAACTGTAAAACAGTCAGTGGGAAGTTGTTGTATAACAAAGGGAGTCCAACTCGAGGATGGAAGATGCCTTATAGGACTGGGGCAGGGAGGGTGGGGGGGACTCGAGGGGGGGGAGTCAAGGAAGGGAGGGAATATGGGGATATGTGTATAAAAACAGATGATTGAACCTGGTGTACCCCCCCCCCAAAAATAAATAAATAAATAAATAAATAAAAAGAGAGAGAGGAACAGAGGTATCCATAAAAAAAAAAAAAATCATACAACACATTTACAAATATAATAATTTAATCACGAATACTTTCACTTATAACACTACAGTAATCATTTTAGAACATTTTAACTTTTTCATTATTGATTAAATTTTTTCTAATTGTGGTAAAATATATAAAATTATCGTTTCAACCATTAAGTGTACAGTTAAGTATATTCATACTGTTGTGCAATCAATGTCCAGAACTTTTCATCTTGCAACACTAAAACTCTACTCATTAAACAGCTCCTCATTTCCTCCTGCCCCAAGCCCCTGACAAGAATTTTATTCTACTTTGTTTTTTATGAATCTGATTACTCTAGATTTCTCTAGACATAAGTAGAATCATGTGGTATTTGTCTATTTATGACTGGCCTATTTCACTGAGTGTAATGTTCTCGAGGTTCATCAGTTTTGTCCCATGTGAATAATACTCCATTGTATGAATATACCACTGTATGTACATAAGACATTTTTGTTTATCCATCTGTCTGCAGACAAACATTTGCGTGGCTTCCACCTTTCGGCTGTAATGAATAATGCTACAAACGTGGGTGTACATATATCTCTTTAGGACCCTGCTTTCAGTTATTTTAGTATATACCGAGAAGTGGAATTGCTGGATCATAGGTTAACTCTATTTTTAATTGTTTGAGGAACTACCAAAGTGTTCTCCACAGTGGCTACACTACTTTATATTCCCACCTACAGTGCGCAGGGGTTTCAATTTCTCCACAACCTTGCTGACACTTGTAATGTTCTGTTTTGTTTGTTTGTTCTCTTAATAGTACCTGATGAGTGTGAGGTGATATCTCATTGTGGTTTTTAATTTTTCCTTTTTTTGGCTGTCACATGGCATGCCATGTGACACATGACACAGGGATCTTAGTTCCCTGACCAGGGATCAAACCCATGCCCTCTGCATTGGGAGTGCAGAGTCTTAACCACTGGACCACCAGAGAAGTCCCTCTTATTGTGGTTTTGATTTGTATTTCCCTAAAGATTTATTGATGTAGAGCATCTTTTCATATGCTTGTAGTCCATTTGTATATCTTCTTTGGGAAAATGTCTAAGTCCATTGTCCGTTTTGCAATCAGGTTATTTGAGGGTTTTTTGGTTGTTGGATTAAAGGGGTTCTTTATATATTCTGGATATTAACTCCTTGTCAGAGACATGATTCGCAAATATTTCCTCCCATTTTTTAGGCTCCATTATTGTATTCTTTGATGCACAGAAGTTTTTAATTTTGACGTAGTCCAATTGATGTACTTTTTCCTTTTGTTGCCTTGCTTTTGGCATCATATCCAAGAAATCACTGACAAATCTAATGTCAAGGAGCTTTCCCTCCAAGTTTTCTTCTAAGAAAATACAGCTTTAGGTCTTATAAATCTTTGATCTATTTTGAGGTAATTTTTGTCTATGATGTAAAGTAAGGGTCTAATTTCATTCTTTGGCATGCGAATATCTAGTTTCCCAGCATCATTTATTGAAAAGAATGTCCTTTCCTCAATAAATAGTCTTGGCATCCCTTTTTTTAAAATTAATTTTTATTAGTTATCTATTTTATACATATTAGTGTATATGTGTAAACCCCAATCTCCCAATTCAACCTACCCCACCCCACCCCTGTTTTCCCCTCTTGGTGTTCATACATTTGTTCTCTACATCTGTGGTCTCTATTTCTGGGTCTTGGCATCCGTGGTAGAATTACTGACTATTTAACTTTTTAAATGTATGTTTGCATTTGAAATCATTGGTAATATTTTACAGTCTTCTTTTTATACTGGATAAAGTAAAGTTTTTCCTGTATATTTTTTCCTCTTATAAATTTTTATTTAGTCTTATTTTTAAATGTCTTACAAAAGGGCTCTAGTCCCTACCAAAAGTATCTGATTATGAGTTCAACAAACTAATTTATATGTTAAGATTCTTTTAAAGTGTTCTTAAGACTTATTTACATTCTACTTTTGCCATTTCTCTATTTTACTACTAGGAAAAGTGATCACTGGATGATCTCTCCCCACCCTCACAGCTTATAATTTCAAAACTGGGGGTAGAAAATAATCTGTCTTGGGATAGCCCTAATGATCAACTCTGCCAGGCTAAACTGCTAGATACCTGAAGGCAGGAGTCATGTCTTATTTTTTATTTCCCAAAGAACTTAACACCACAATATTATACTCGATAAAGGAACATGGTCCATACTGCAATAATTAATTTAAATGGAAGGACTTCCTAGATGGCACGGTGGTTAAGAATCCATCTGCCAATGCAGGGGACACAGGTTTGAGCCCTGCTCTGGGAAGATCCCACATGCCATGGAGCAACTAAGCCCATGTGCCACAACTATTGAGCTCATGTGCCGCAACTACGGAAGCCCACGAGCCTAGAGCCCACGCTCCACGACAAGAGAAGCCACTACAATGTGAAGCCTGTGCACCACAATGAAGAGTAGCCCCCACTTGCCGCAACTAGAGAAAGCTAAAAGCCTGTGCACAGCAACAAAATCCCAACGCAGCCCATAAACAAATGAAATAAATTAATTTTTAAAAATTGAAATAAATAAATAAATAAATGGAGTTAAAAATGTGTTAGTTTCCCCCTGTCTGCTCTCAACCCTGCCTAAATCAGCTTCTCCTTAATATCCACTCAGCAATGAAACTGGAAGCATTCTTCCTCTATTGGAAAGTACTAGGTAAAGCCAAAGAAAGTACTTTCTGAAAGTTTGCTGTCTTTCTGGCTCACATTTTTGGGGAGGGATAGAAAAATTAACTATTTTGGCCTAACAGCATTCCTTCCAAGGTTGTTAAAAAAAAAAAAGTAAACAGATGTTAAGAATATATTTACGGGGGAGCAAGATTATCAATAGAAATTTTAAGGGAACACATGGCTAACCCACAAACAACCTACAAGAAGTTGGCTGCACAGTTACCCATGACTAGTAAGTGTATTTTACTAGTTGTAAAACGTTGTCAAGGCCTAAAATATGTGAAAAAAATACACTTCAAATAAAAACTTTAAAAATGGGTATTAGGCCCACGATACCAAGCATGTAACACCAGTAATTTTGCCTTTGATAAACCTCATTAACTATATCATTCCTGCAAGGAAAATATCTTGTTTACAGCCGGCCCTCAGTAAATTCTGCTGGACCAGGACCTACTTTGTTTCTGTACCTAGTTTGGGGGCTAGTTTTAAACCTTAAGATCTAGCATAACTTGAAAGAGACTGCCTGGCTTTGAGTCCTGGCTCTGCCACTTACTGTATAACTTTGGGCTAATTAGTTCATCTCTCTCTGTACCTTAGCTTCCTCACATGTAAACAAAAACCAAACCAGACCCAAACTAAAATGGTTAATTACAGTAGGTACCCAAAACATTTTTAAAAAGTTGGTAAAGTGGACTGCATCAAAATTAAAAACTTCTGTTCTTTGAAAGATCAATTAAGAGAATGAAAGGCAAGCTAGAGACTGGGAAAACATACTTGCATAATACATATCTGATTAAGTGCTTGTCTTGTTGAGTACAACTCAATAAAAAGATAAACAGCTGATTTTTTTTTTAATGGGCAAAAGATCTGAACAGATACTTCACAAAAGAAAATATACACATGTCCACTAAGCACAAGAAAAGATACCCTCAATGGTACTAGTTACCAGGGAAATGCAATGGAAAACCAAAATGAGATATCATTTCACACCCATTAAAATGGCTAAAGTTGACAGAATGGCTATCACCAAAAAGACCACAAACAACAAATATTATCGAGGATGTGAAGGAAAGGGACCCTTTGCACACAGTTAGTGGGAATGTAAATTGATGTGGCCACTATGGAAAACAGTATGGAGTTTCCTCAAAAAACTAAAAATAGAACTACCCTATGATTCAGCAATTCCACTCCTGGGTATATAGCTGAAGAAAATGAAAACATTAATTCAAAAAGATATATGCACCTCAGGGTTCACAGCAGCGTTATTTACAATAGCCAAGAGATGGAAGCAACCTAAGGGTCCATCAACAGGTGAATGTATAAAGAAGATTTGGTGCATATATACACAATGGAATACTACTCAGCCACAAAAAAAAGAATGAAATTTTTCCATTTGCAACAACATGGACGGAGTTGGAGAGTATTATGCTCAGTGAAATTAGTCAGACTAAGACAAGTACTGTATGATATCACTTATATGTGGAATCTAAAAAAAAAAAAAAACTAGTGAATATAATTTTTTAAAAAACAGACTCACAGGACTTCCTAGGTGGCGCAGTGAGTAAGAATCTGCCTGCCAATGCAAGGGACACGGGTTCGATCCCTGCCCCAGGAAGAAACCACATGCCGCAGAACAACTAAGCCCGTGCGCCACAGCTATTGAGCCTGCGCTCTAGAGCCCGTGAGCCACAGCTATTGAGCCCACGCGCCTAGAGCCCGTGATCTGCAACAAGAGAGGCCACTGCAATGAGAAGCCTGCGCACCACAATGAGTAGCCCCAGCTTGCTGCAACTAGAGAAAGCCCGTGTGCAGCAGCGAAGACCCAACACAGCCAATAAAATAAATAAATAAATAAATAAATAAATAAATAAATAAATAAATTTATAAAAACAGACTCACAGATATAGAGAACAAACTATGATTACCGGGGGAAGAGGGAAGGGAGAACAGGCAAGATAGAGGAATGGAATTAAGAGGTACAAACTAATACTATAAAATAAATAAGCTTCAGGGATATCTTGTACAGCACAGGGAATATAATCAATATTTATAACAACTGTAAATAGAGTATAGGGCTTCCCTGGTGGCACAGTGGTTAAGAACCTGCCTGCCAATGCAGGGGACACAGGTTTGAGCCCTGGTCCAAGAAGATCCCACATGCCGTGGAGCAACCAAGCCCATGTGCCACAACTACTGAGCCTGCACCCTAGAGCCCACGAGGCACAACTACTGAGCCCATATGCTGCAACTACTGAAGCCCACGCACCTAGAGCCCATGCTCCACAAGAGAAGCCACCGCAATGAAAAGCCCATGCACCGCAACAAAGAGTAGCCCCACTTGCCACAACTAGAGAAAGCCCGCGTGCACCAATGAAGACCCAATGCAGCCAAAAATAAAAAAAATTAAATTAGAGTATAACATTTAAAAATTATGAATCACTATGTTATACACCTGAAACATATAGTATTGTAAATCAACTATACTGCAATTAAAAAAAAGAAAAAAAGAAAAAAATGGCTAAAGTTAAAAAGGCTGATAATACTAACGGTTGACAAGGATGTGAAAAACAAACTCTCAAACATTGCTGGTGAGAATGCAAAATGGTACACCCACTTTGAAAAAACAGTACGATCAACAAGTCCACTCCCAGGTATTTACCCCCAAATAAGTTTATCTAACATATCCACACAAGACAGGTTTATGAATGCTCGTTACATTATTCATAATAGCCCCAAACTGGAAACAACCCCAATGTCCAACTTTTTGAATGGATGAACAATTTGTGGTGTTTCCATACTTGTAAAACGCTACTTGGCAATTCAACATGCATGAATCCCAAAATCGTTATGCTAAGTGAAAGAAGTCAAATGCCAAAGACGACATATGATTCCATTTATATGAATTTTTGGAAAAGGCTAAACTATAGTAACAGAAACCAGATTAATGATTGCAAGGTCCAGGGTCCATAAGAAAACATCTTAGGGTGAGTAAACTATTCTATATTTTGATTGTGGGGGTGGTTACACAACTATTACCCAAATTCATCAAGCTATACCCTTAAAAGGGTGAGTTTTATTATATGTAAATAGTACCTCAATAAAAAACTCCAAGTCTTAGATGCAGATATTAATGACTGACACCTAAACTATACTAAATAAATTGTACAAAAAAATCTAAAAAGTAATAATAGGATTGGTGTGAGGATTAAATGAGATAATGCACGTAAGCCCTTTGCTGGCACTGTAAGTACTTGAAAAGTATTAGCTATTACTCTTTCAACATATAATTTTTCCCTTTCACTCGAGTATGGTAATGACTGACTAAATTAAAAGGAGTTTTTACCAATAATCATAGGTCATCATACATCTAATAAAGTTAGATTAACGTTAAACGCAGATCACTGATATTTACTTCATAATGGTTTAATCTCATTAGTAAGAGAGAAGAATATGCATGTGAAAAATCCAAAATGACAGGTTTGTTTCCCTTACTTCTCAAATCTGGGGGAAGAATATAAGAGAGAGGATTTTTATCTTCATAATTCTCCACCATGTTAGTCATATACCAAGGACACCAAAAACCACTAAAGTAGCCTTTTTTCAGAAATCACCAGACCTTTATAGGGGTAGATGGGGAAGGGGTGAAGCTTTAGTGTCCTTGGATTTACTTATAAGAATAGAGGTAGAAGGGTTTCCCTGGTAACACAGTGGTTCAGAATCTGCCTGCCAATGCAGGGGACACGGGTCCAATCCCTGGTCTGGGAAGATCCCACATGCCATGGAGCAACTAAGCCCGTGTGCCACTACTGAGTTTGCACTCTAGAGCCCATGAGCCACAACTGAGTCCACGTGCCACAACTACTGAAGTCCACGTGCCACAACAAGAAAAGCCACTGCAATGAGAAGGCTCCACGCTACAACGAAGAGTAGCCCCCGCTTGCCACAACTAGAGAAAGCCCACACGCAGTAACCAAGACCCAACACAGCCAATAAATAAAAATAAAGTAAAATAATAAATTTATATTAAAAAAAAGAAGAGATAGATACAATTCTTTCAACCATCGAACTTTTCCCTTCCCAATTTTAGTGATAACATATTTGCTGGAGGGAGGGGGAAAGAACAGAATCCCTATTGCGGAAGTATATTTGAAAATCCTGAGTCATTCTTATTTCAGCTTCTTTTAAGATGGGTTATGGACACAGTTCTAGGAATTCAGAACATACCAATAAAGATTTAGTTAAGAAATTCCCTGGCGGTCCAGTGGTTAAGACTTTGCTTTCTAATGCAGGGGGTGTGGGTTTGATCCCTGGTTGGGGAGATAAGATCTCATATGCCTCCTGGCCAAAAAGAACAAAACATAAAGCAGAAGCAATATTGTAACAAATTCAATGAAGACTTTAAAAATGGTCCACATCAAAAAAATCTGAAAATAAAAAAAAAGAAAGAAAGAAAAAGAAAATCCAATGAGGGAAACCATCATCGTTTCATTCTATAATTTCTGTAACATGTTCTGTAGTGGTAATAACCAGTTGTTTTAGATTGATCCAGTTGTTGTTTTTCCAGACTTCTTGGGGCTAAAAAAGATGGTTAAGCATTGTTTCAAAAGGTCTGCATGCAGACACAGTAAATAGAAAGAGTGAGGACCCAAATCGCTGTAACACAGCTCTTGCCACTCCACTGTAAAGCCAGCCAATAATCCCAGTACTGTAACAACAGTAACAAAAAATCTGAATGCTTACTATGTATCAGGCTGAGTGCTAGGCAATGATGTACAATATCTTATTTAATCCTCAACACATAATTGTATTTACAACTATTATCATCATCACTTTATATATGAGGGAAGTGAGACACAAAGTTTAAAAGACCACAGGCACGTCCCTGGTGGTCCAGTGGTTAACACTGCATGCTCCCAATGCAGGGGGCCCAAACTAGATGCCACATGCCACAACTAAAAAGGCTGCATGCCGCAATGAAGATCCCCACACGTGGCAACGAAGATCCCACAGAATGAATGAATGAACAAATATAAAAGATGGTACAAAAAGAGCAACAGCTACACATACAATGTGTATGTGTGTTTTTAAGGCAATTTTTATAGATAAGCTCTTATGATTCTATTTTAAATACTGAAGTCACAGGGACTTCTCTGGTGGCACAGTGGTTAAGCATCCGCCTGCTAATGCAGGGGACACGTGTTAGATCCCTTGTCCAGGAAGATCCCACATGCCGCGGAGCAACTAAGCCCGTGCGCCACAACTACTGAGCCTTCGCTCTAGACCCCGCGAGCCTCAGCTACTGAAGCCCACGCACCTAGAGCCAGTGCTCCACAACAAGAGAAGCTACTGCACCACAATAAACAGTACCCCCGCTCGCCACAACTAGAGAAAGCCTGTGAGCAGCAACAAAGACCCAACGCAGCCCCAAAGCAGCCCCAAAGCAGCCAATAAATAAATAAATAATAAAATAAATCTTTAAAAAAACCATTGAGGTCACAATAGAACCCCCAAATTAGTGTGACTTTCCATTGAAACATTTCTATTTATTCCCTTGGGAGAGGTACAATATAAGGGACCAAGAAAGTTCAATGTACAATATTTATGCTGGAGTCCATTTGTATTATTTTTCTTCATCATGAAGAAGTAGCTACTGCCATAACATATAGGTATAAAATTATAAACTGCCAAACCAATGTTTGTTTTATAGGCAACTGAACACATTATGTTACAGAAGTTTTACCAGAGGGATACTGCTCTAGTCTCATATTTCTAATTATCATCTTAAGGGGGTCTCTAAAGGTTCTGCTATTGTGTTGGGTTTAGTCCTTTACAGTTTTTGTTCCTGTACTCTTTATAAAGTATACAAGAATGGAATCTCAGACTCAGGATTGATCTTAAATCTTCTACAGACACTTCCTTTTTCTAAGAGCAGGGAAGGTTAGGTGGCTTATTCATGTTAACCTACCTCAGGAAAGAGCAAAGACAGGAACCCTGGCTTCCCAACACCCAGCTGGACATTCTCCCCATGAGACCACGCTATCTCTAGATAGCTGTGCCATAGGTACCAAGTCAGCTGGAAGTTGCCTCTTTTCTCTCTGCTTAAAATTCTAGGAAAGATGAAAGACTCATTCACCATGGCAGGTTTTACTGAGAAAATCTGGGTAGAGAAGGTGGTTGTATAAATTCTCAGCATTTCTTAAGTCTACTTGTTGCAAAGATAACTGCTGAGAGAAGACCTATTACCTTAAACCTACCAACTACTTCAAGACAGGAATTCAAAAGTGGGGGGGCAGTGGGAACAAAGAGGTCAGATGAGGCCATTTACTCTGAGGTCATCTAAATTAATGATGCCACAGCCATGCTGGTGGCCCTGGAGGTTCACATCCCTACATCAACAAAAATGAAAAAAAGTTTATCATCATCATTATCTGTTAAGAAAAAAAAATTGGCATGATTTTGATTGCTATCTTATTTTTTTTTAATGTCTTTTGGACACTTTAAAAAAATTTTTATTTGTTTATTTATGGCTGTATTGGGTCTTCATTGCTGCATAGAGGCTTTTCTCTAGTTGTGGCGAGCAGAGGCTACTCTTCCTCGCAGTGCGCAGGCTTCTCAGTGCAGTGGCTTCTCTTATTGCGGAGCACAGGCTCTAGGTGCCTGGGCTCAGTAGTTGTGGCACACGGGCTTAGGTGCTCTGCACCATGTGAGATATCCCCAGACCAGGGATCAAACCCATGTCCCCTGCAATGGCAGGCGGATTCTCAAGCACTGCACCACCAGGGAAGTCCCCCACCCATTTTTTGATTGGGTTGTTTGTTTTCTTGATATTGAGCTGTATGAGCTGCTTATATATTTTAGAGATTAATCCTTCATCAGTTGCTTTGTTTGCAAATATTTTCTCCCATTCTGAGGGTTGTCTTTTTGTCTTGTTTATGGTTTCCTTTGCTGTGCAAAAGCTTTTGAGTTTAATTAGGTCCCATTTGTTTATTTTTGTTTTAATTTTCATTACTCTAGGAGGTGGGACAAAAAGATATTGCTATGATTTATGTCAAAGAGTTGTTCTGCCTATGTTTTCCTCTAAGAGTTTTATAGTATCTGATCTTATATTTAGGTCTTTAATCCATTTTGACTTTTTGTGTATGGTGTTAGGGAGTGTTCCAATTTCATTCTTTTACATGTAGCTGTCCAGTTTTCCCAGCATCACTTATTGAAGAGGCTATCTCTTCTCCATTGTATATTTTTGCCTCCTTTGTCATAAATTAGGTGACCTAAGATTTTAAAACAGTGGTTCTCAGCTTTTTTTCTCAGGACCCTTTACATCTTAAAAATTGAAGACCCTAAGGAGCTTTTGTTTGTATGGTGTATCTATTGATATTCACCATATTTAAAATTTTTAAAAATATTTATCAGTTCATTTAAAATAACAATAACCTTATATATTAACATAAATTATTTTTATGGAAAATAACTATATTTCCCAAAGCAAAAAAATTAGTAAGAGTGGCATTGTTTCATAATTTTACAAATGTAAACTGTGTCTGACTTCATAAAAGACAATCGGGTTCTCATACCTACTTTTGGATTCATCTGTTGCAATTTTTGGTTGAAGTATATGGAAAAAATCCAAACCCACAAAGATAGATAATTAGAAAAGACAGGAGTTTTTTTTAATAGCCTTTTCAGAAAATTATGAATATAATCATCTGATACTACATCAAAACTGGACACATGTACTTTCATAAAGGTCAACTGCAATGTGGAATCTGAAGCCATATCAATGAAATTTTCATATCATGTTACATTAAAATCCATTGGTCTAGTTTACACATCAAATGGACCTTTTACTCATGCATGATTTTGTAACATCTTCCATTGGTCACTGGGAAAATATTGTTCACTGAGTCACACAATCTTCCAAATGTTAACACATTTCATTGTATGATAGTTTAAAAATCACATTCATTAATGCTCATTGATCTCAGAAGTCTTTTAAGTTTTGGAAAGCTGTCAAGTTCTGAGCAGCAGATACAAATTTTCCAAAACTATAATTTTCACTTGAAAACTCAATGGTAACAAATATTGTCAGTTGTTGTCCTTGAAGTGACAGGCTCACTTCATTCATCTGCAAGAAAATGTTGGCCAAATATGGAATAATCAAGTCTGAATAATCATAACCTGCCCTTTCAAATAAAAATGGTGCTTGATGGAAAAAATGCAACTAGTTCAGCTTTCAACTAAAGCAAGTGCACAAGTGCTTTCCCTTGAGATAACCACTGTAGCTGAGGATGCAGAAGTGCTTTATGTGTGCTTTCTCATCTGCCTCAAAGTATCAAAACAATGTGAAATTCAAGGATTAAGATTTAATAAAATATTTTTTACACCTTATCAAGGACATTCTTAAGTGAAACTGGCCTTCCTTTTTTTCTCTTATTTAAACAGTGAGTGAGGGCAGTGAAGAATACACTACTACTGGTATCATTTGGTGCCATTATCTAGATTGTGCTAAGGCTCCAGCAATTTTTCACCATTGCAGCTTGGTACCATCAGTGCAAATGTCAACACAGTAAAAAAAAAAAACAAAAAAACAACAACATCTTAGTATTATTATGAAAATAATTTTGACACTATGGGCCCCCTAAAAGGATCTCAGGGCCCCCACAGGGATCTATGGACCACACTTTGGGAACTACTGGTCCAAAATATCTTTACTTTTGGCAAGGACATGATCCCACTAGCTCCCATACAATATAAATAGCAATAAATCTAAGCAAAACACAACTCAAAAAAAAAACCCAAAAAAAACCACCCTCTTACCTTTGCCAAGACTAAAGACAAATGGTTCGTTTCTATCATGACTAGAATCAAACTTCTTTCCATTTGACAATTTTCCTTTGTAATGGACATAAACTTTGTCTCCAATCATCGGTGTTTCCTCACTATTCCCCACTCTTTTGACAATCTAGAAAAGACAAACATCGAGAAAAAGGAGGTTAAACATTTTAATTCTCATCAGAGAATAAAAAGTCACACAGTCCATTCCACATCACTCAGGCAGATTTGCAAACAACTGTCCTTTTTAAAGGCTCCCCTTCCAGTTCTCTCAGTAATCCTGTTAGAAAATTATCCTATACTACTCTAAATCTTTAATGCTATATTTAATTGTATTGTGAATCACACTATTCTCTCAAAATAATTAATCAGTAGATCCTGTTTCATTGGTTTAATGCCCCATGTTTTGACACTAAAATCTCTCAGAACACAGAGCTAGTCCATGTACAAACGGAATTAGACCAAAAAGATTAGTGGACTCTCAAAACATTCAAAAAGAAGTCTGAAGCGAAGTTTCAAAGGTGAGATTTTTACTTCTCTCCTTTGCTAAAAACATTTGCTTTTGATTAGATTCCACTAGTTTGGTTTAATTTCAAAAAGCCCAATTTCCTGATATAACAGGGTATACTTCCTACTATTTGAAGAGTATTCAATGTGTAAAAAAATAGTATTTCTGCACAGTTTGATATGATACTGAATAACTTGTGTTCTAGTAAAGGAAATGCCAAAAAGCTCCAAGTTGAAAAATATTTAACTATCATAAAATCCAGTATATTTATTTTGTTCTTGGCAGAGCAAGCCACTAATGCAGTTGGTCAGTTCTGGGAAGAGAAAATCAAATCCAGGCTTGTGGTGTATAATTTATTCTGTCAATCGTTTCTGCCAAATTAATCATTTTTATTAGATAACAGAGGATGGTAGCTAATGTCCAATAAACATCTTTTTGGGTGAAGGGTCTGAATTTTTTTCTAAAGAATTCAATTATTTGCTCCTAAATTCTTTTTTGAGATGTGTCCTCCTTGCCCCACCCTCATATCACCACATAAACAATGTGAACTTTGATTCTACAACTGTCTTAGTTCAAAATCCCAGACATTCTAAAGAGAAAAAATGATTACTGTAACCATCAAAAAACTGAACTAATTGATGAATTCAGTAAAATTGCAGGATTACAAAATCAACATACAGAAATCAGTCACGTTTCTACACACTTACAACAAAATATCTGAAAAAGAAATAGAGAAAACAATCCCAGAAATGCAAACCAAAACCACAATGAGGTACCACCTCGCACCTGTCAGAATGGCTATCATCAAAAAGACAAGAAATAAAAAGTGGTGGTGAGGATGTGGAGAAAAGGGAACCCTTGTGCACTGTTGGAAATGTAAGTTGGTACAGCCACTATGTAAAACAGTATGGACGTTTCTCAAAAGATAAAAAATAGAACTACCCTATGGTCCAACAATTCCACTTATGGGTATTTACACAAAAGAAATGAAAACACTAACTGAAAAAGATATATGCACCCCTGCCATGTTCACTGCAGCATTATTTACATTAGCCAAGATATGGAAACAACCTGTGTTCATCTATAAATGAATGCATAAAGAAAATATATGTATTTGTATATATTATATATGTGTGTGTGTGTTTGTACACACATTATTATTTAGCCATAAAAAAGAATGAAATCTTGCCATTTGTAACAACATGGATGGACCTTGAGGGCACTATGCTAAATGAAAATAAGTCAGATAGAGAAAAATAAATACTGTATGATCTCACTTATATATGGAATCTTGAAAAGAAAAAAAAGAAAGAAAAGAAAAAACAACTAAATTTACAGATACAAAGAACAGAAACAGATTGGTGGTTGCCAGAGGCTGGAGTTTGAGGGGAAGGGTAGGAGAAGTAGGTAAAGGAAATCAAATAGTACAAACCTTCAGTTATAAAAAAAAAGGATATAATGGATATAATGTACAGCATGATGTGATAGTTAATAATATTGTACTGCACATTTGAAAGCTGCTAAGAGAACAGGTCTAAAAAGTTCTCATTACAAAAAAATTTTTTTAACTATGTATGGTGGGCAGATGTTAACTAGGCTTATTGTTACGATCATTTCATAATATATACAAATGTCAAATCATTATGTTGTATACCTGAAACTAATAAAATGTTATATGTCAATTATACCTCAATAAAAAAATCTCATTCACAATAGCATCAAGAACTATAAAATAGGAATAAATTTAACCAAGGAAGTGGAATATCTGTACACTGAAAACTATAAGATTCTGATAAAAGAAACTGAAGAAGACACATAAATGGAAACGTATCCTATGTTCATGGATCAGAAGAATTAAAAATGTTAAAATGTCCATACTACTGAAAGACATCTATAGATTCAATGCAAGCCATATCAAAATTTCCCATGGTATTTTTCACAAAAATAGAAAAAAAATGCTGAAATTCTCATAGATCCATAAAAGATCCCAAACAGTCAAAGCAATCCTGAGAAAGAACTGGAGACATCACATTTCCTGATTTCAAACTATATTAAAAGCTATAGGACTTCCCTGCTGGCCCAGTGGTTAAGAATCCATCTGCCAATGCAGGGAACATGGGTTCAATCCCTGGGCCAGGAAGGTCCCACATGCCACAGAGCAACTAAGGCTGTGTGCCACAACTACTGAGCTTGTGCTCTGGAGCCCGTGAGCCACAACTATTGAGCCTGTGTGCCACAACTACTTAAGTTCAAGCACCTACAGCCCATGCTCCACAACAAGAGAAGCCACCACAAGCAGAAGCCCGCACACCACAATGAAGAGTAGTCCCTGCTTGCCACAACTAGGGAAAGCCTACACGCAGCAACAAAGACCCAACACAGCCAATAAATAAATAAATAAATAAATAACTTTAAAAAAAAAGCTATACTACCTAGAGACTGTCATACAGAGTGAAGTAAGTGAAAGAGAGAAAAACAAATATTGTATATTAATGCATATATACAGAATCTAGAACAATAGTACAGATCAACCATTTTGCAAGGCAGAAATAGACACACAGATGTAGAGAACAAATGTATGGACACCACAGAGGGAAAGCAGGCGGGGGGTGTATGGGATGAATTGGGAGATTGGGATTTGACATATATACACTAATATGTATAAAATAGATAACTAATAACAACCTGCTGTGTAAAATAGACACATCATGAGATTTTAAAAAAAGACAAGGAAAAATAAATAAATAAAAGCTATAATAATAAAAACAGAATGGTACTGACATAAAAACAGGCACACAGACCAATGGAACAGAATTAAGAGCCCAGAAATAAACCTTAGCATATACCATCAACTGATATTTGACAAGGGAGCCAAGAATACTCCATGAGGAACTGACAGTCTCTTCAATAAAAGGTGCAGGGAAAACTGGATAACCCTATGAAGAATGAAATTGGACCCCTATTTTACACCACTCACAAAAATAACTCAAAATCAATGAAAACAAATATAAGATATGAAACTATAAAACATCTGAAAGAAAATAAGGGAAAAATCTCCTTGACATTAATCTTGGCAACAATTTTTTGGATATGACACCAAAAGCACAAGCAACAAAAATAAATAAGTGGAACATCAAACTAAAAAGCTGTTGCATAGCAAAAGAAACAATCACCAAAACGAAAAGGCAACCTATGGAATGGGAGAAAATACCTGCAAATCATATATATGATACCCAAAATATACAAGGAACTCATGGCTATTATCAAAAAATCAAGAAATAACAAGAGTTGATGAGGATGTAGAGAAAAGTAAAGCCTGTACACTGTTGGTAGGAATGTAAATTGGGACAGCCACTACGGAAAACAGTATGAAGTTTCCCCCCAAAATTAAAACTAGAACTACCATATGATCCAGCAATTCCACTTCTGGGTATAAATTCAAAGGAAATGAAATCACTATCTCAAAGAAATAATGGATAAAGATGTGGTGTATGTATATATATGTATGCATATATATATCTATATATATAAAATAGAATAGTATTCATCCATGAGAAAGAATGAACTCATACCCTTTGTGACAACATGGATGTACTTTAAGGGCATTATGCTAAGTGAAATAAGTCAGTCAGAGAAAGGCAAATATTGTGTGATATCACTAATATGTGGAATCTAAAAAAGCTGAACTCACAGAAACAGAGTAGAAAAATGGTTGCCAGGGGCCGGGGATGGGGGAAAATGGGGAGATGTTGGTCAAAGGGTACCAACTTTCAAGTTATTAGATGAATAAATTCTCAGGATCTAATGTACAGCATTGTGACTATAATTAACAACACTGTATTAAATATTTGAGTTACTAAGAGAATAGATCTTAAATGTTCTCACCACAAAAAAGAAATGATAATTATCTGAGGTGATGAAGGGGTTAACTAACCCTACTGCAGTAATCATTTCAAAACATTTAAGTGTATCAAATCATCACATTGTATACCTTAAACTTACATAATGTTATATTTCAAATATATCTCAATACAGCTGGGAAAAACAATTATAGTTTAAAAAATTAAGAGCTAGTAAAAAAAAAAGTAGGACCCAAGGGGAAAAAAAAAAGTTTCAAAAAAGTTAACCTAAAAGAAATCACACGATATTCTAAAAGTGCTCGTGTTCATATCCTGCATGCAGTATTTGGGAGCCTGAGCCTCCCCTGGAAGGAATCTGCATTTCTAAGATTATAACCAAGTAGCTGGGCATATGGGATGAATGGCTACCAGAGAGTCAGAGCTGTTCACATCCACAAGTGATACACTTCAGGTTTCCCCAACAAGACAAGTTTAAGTGCCTAAATCTGGAGTTTTCTTAAGGATACAATCTAGTCCCAATTCCTTTTAAAAACGTAAGCTCCACAAAGAAATTTTACCTTCTTGGGCTACTTTCTGACCTCCCAGATCTACCTTGGTCTTTAAAATACACACACACACACACACACGTTAATAAGAGATTATAAACATGGCACTGTGCTAAATGCTTTATGTAATCTCAATAATTCTATGAGGTAGGCAGTATCATTATTTTAATTTTACAAATGAGTAAACTTCATCACAGCTAGGTTTTACTAAATTGCTCTAGGTCAGAGTTAATAGACCTACTTAATCTTAACCAAAGGCCCCACAGTGAAACCTGAGGCTCTAGACAGTGATAAAACGATAAGATTTAAAGCGTTTATAATCTCAAAATGTTTCTTACAAGACTAAAACTCTTATTAGATTTACTCGCTAGAACAAAGCTGGGCCTGAGGCAAGCTGGGAAGCCAGTGCTCTGAAAAGATAAAAGAGAAGAATTTAAGAAGAGGTAGGGAGTACTGAGAACAGCCTGCACAATTTCCACTGTCTTGAGAGGCATTCTGGAGTCTGGGATGAGTAATTCAGAGGTACAAGGTTGAAAAGCCCTCTGAATGAAGATATCATGATATACATCTATAGCATAAAGCCTTTATTCTACAGGTGCAAGTCTTCAAACTGTGGCTTGGCATATAGCAAGCTAATAGTAAAACATGTATTTTCAGAAGAGATTCGGGTGCAGAAAAAAGCTTTCACACAAGATTAGCCAAAACAGGGGTTTCCCTGGTGGCACAGTGGTTAAGAATCCGCCTGCTAATGCACAGGACGTGGGTTTGAGCCCTGGGCCAAGAAGATCCCACATGCCATGGAGCAACTAAGCCCGTGCACCACAACTACTGAGCCTGTGCTTTAGAGCCCTTGAGCCACAGCTATTGAGTACACGTGCCACAAATGCCACAAATGCCACAAATACCGAAACCCGTGCACCTTGAGCCTGTGCTCTGCAACAAAAGAAGCCACCGCAATGAGAAGCCCACGTACCACAAGGAAGAGTAGTCCCTGCTCACTGCAACTAGAGAAAGCCCATGTGCCGCAACGAAGACCCAACACAGCCAATTAATTAATTAATTTTAAGAAAAGACTAGCCAAAACAAACTAAAAAATTCTCATTTGCTACTGATAACACAAAGAGAGATTAAAACTCAGCTTAGTGATAATATTTAGAATGTTTAAGATAATCTTTTCAGCAAAAAAATAAAAAATAACTCAACTATACAAAACTTGACCACATAACAACAGTGTAGGAAGAAAAAAGAACTTATGACTAATGCCACTTAACTTCTATTATATGGAACAATAACACATATATATCTTCCATACATAAATGGAAGAATCGAAAGGAGCGCTGACTGTCTCAGAAGACCACCAAGATTAAAAAAATACATGTAAAAATGATTAATTACAGAGTGAAAAAAAGTGTTTTTGAGGAAAGCTAATTCAAAAGTAAGATATATTCTCTGATGAAACCTCAAAAAAATACCTTCACTGAACACAGGAACTCTATTTGTATATAAAAAACAAATCTTTTTGAACTTTGCATGTTAGCTTTTTTTTTCTTTCTTTTTTTTTCTTTTTACATCTTTATTGGAGTATAATTGCTTTACAATGTTGTGTTAGTTTCTGCTGTACAATGAAGTGAAGCAGCTATATGTATACATGTATACCCATATGCCCTCCTTCTTAAGCCTCCCTCCCACCCTCTTTTTCCTTAAAAAAGTCTTTTGAATTGTCATTAGCTAGCTTTAATATACTTAAATATTATATTAAAATAATAACCAATTTATACACTCTGAGAATAGAGAGACAGCCTTTTGGAGTCAGACATAGCTTGGACCTGAACCCCAGATGTGCATTTACGAAGATATATGATTTGGGGCAAGTTAATTTACCTAGCTGGCCCTCAGTTTTACCCTCTATAATCTGGGATTAAAAATAAACCTCCAGCCTTAGAGGACTGGGGCAGGGAGGGTGGGGGGGACTCGAGGGGGGGGCGTCAAGGAAGGGAAGGAATATGGGGATATGTGTATAAAAACAGTTGATTGAACCTGGTGTACCCCCAAAAAAATAAAATAAAATAATAAAAAAATAAATAAATAAAAAAAAATAAAATAAACCTCCAATAATGAAGAAGAAATGAGAATTTAGCTGTAGTGTTTGGTACTTAGTAAGCCTCAATAAACATTATCCACCTCCACCTCCAGCCAAAAAAAAAACAAAAAATTTTTATTAACAATCTTTCCAGATAGCAAATTTCCCTACATGTCAGTCATTCTTGTGGCCTCACCTTTAATACTCCTCTATCTTTTTTGGCGGTAATATCCTCTCCCTGCTCAGCAACAGCTGCTGCGGGGCTTTCTCCATTGTTCTTGGCAGCTTCATCAGTAGTCATTGTCTTTTATAAGTAGACACCCTGCTGAGAAGAAACATATTTTAGCTATGAAAAGTATCACTTCTTTATGCATCTTAAAATGCCCCTAGGAACTAAGCTCTACCTGACCCAAGATTTACTAAGGGCCAATAAGGTTAAACACTGAAAAGGAAAATGAAAACATTCGCTATGAGCATGTATTGATGTCATAAGGCATGTAAATAAAACATCATTCAACTCTTCAATCTCCCATCCAGTTCTAATCCCAAATTAGAAAGCAGCACAAGTCAGGTTTGGTAGTGATTCTATTCCTTAGCATGATTACACATTGAGAAGTAGTCCTTTCAGAACTCTGAAAACATCCTTCTCCTATGGCCATATTCTTGACAGAGAATTAAGAACTTATCAGGTGATCTGATAAAGGAAATGACAATATATCACAGCGGAAAACAGGAGAGGCTTTCAAAATGACAGACCCCAGTCTGAGTCCTAGCTCCAGCAATATCTGCTTGACATTTGCAAACATACTTAAAGTCACTGAGCCTGTTTCACATCTATAAAACGGACGTAGTTTCTGTTCCTAGAGTTACTGTGAGGCATTAATGAGATAAATGTTAAGAGATTAGCACAGAGTCATCACTTAAGATTTTAAACATTTATCATGATTATTATTGGGTCTTTTGTAGAGCCACATTTTTCATCTCCTGCTCAAAATTTCCTACAGAATGAGGTTCTTCCCTATCATGGCATTCAAGGTCCTCCACAATATGATTCTTACTTACTTTTCCGGTCTAGCTTCCACTACTTTCTTTACCTTCTTTCATGCAGCTCATGCTCTAGCCAAACCAGACCAATTCTTCTCCCATAACAAGTCCCATGCTTTCCCATCTCCAGGCTTTTAGTCACTCTTTTTTTTGCCTATTCTTCCCACTCAAATGCTACCTCCATCATACCAACCTTGACCCTATGTTAAAAGTATCCTATTCCAATGTTAGCTCTTATTATTATGGTCAGTCACCTAAATGATGGACACTTTTTCATGCAAGACAAATACCAACAGGATAATCAACAGACAAAACAACACACACCTCACCGGCTGCTGCCATGATGGATTCCATACTGCTCTCCTGGTTGAGCAGGGAAAGTCAAGAATTAATCACTTCTACAGCTATTCAGTATTAGGCTAATAATGGACGTAAGGCTCCCTAAGTCACCTGCGGGACCCACTTGCCCACACAATCAAAAAGAGCTATTTTACATTTGTGAAAAATGTCTTACTGATACAACTGATAACCACACAACTAAACATAGTTAATATAGTGTTTCAACGCATTTCCAATTGACCTAAATTTACTCCAGTGTCAACAAAGACACAAATCAAATTTTGCTGTGCCCAAATATTTTCAAAGAGAACACCAAAAACCAGGGGCTAAGCCCTTTTGCTTTGTTTTCTAGTACAGTTTATACCAAACTCAAAAGATCCAAATGCTTGGCTCAGGATAAGGGAAAGCCCAGAACAAAGCATTCACAAACAACAGCAAAAATTAAGTACCTAGTTGTTGTATGTGATGCTGGGCAAGATAATTAGGAAAATTAGATGAATGGAGTTTGTTCCCAAATTCTAGTAATCTACCACCTATAAAACACTTCTCTGATGCATAGACATTCACAGAAAGCACCTCAAAAACAGATGGAAAAGATCTTTTAAACATTTCAGAGGAGCTGGACAGTATCCCTGGAAAAATACATACACACCAACAAAATTTTCTGGGGCTCTACAGATACATAGACATCCGTCAGCAAACACCTGGGGAAAACCCTGGAGTAAATCAATAAAATTAAAACCACCAAATGAAAGGTTATTAGGGAATAGGACAGCCACACGGTCTCAAAGCATGAATGAACAGATTACTTATTATTAAAAAAGGAAAAAGGGCTTTCCAATGGAGTGATCTGACAAACCTCCCCTTCACACAAGTGATCTGCAACACGACCAAACTCTGCATCTTCTATATTAACACAAACTGATATCACTGTGCCTCCTGATGTGATGTAATGGGAAGTATACATGTGGTATTACCACCAAAAACATTTAACCTGAAACTAATCAAGAAGAAAAGACAAAATTGGGTTGCAACCTTCTAGAATAACGGAAATAAAATCAAGAGTAAACAAATGGGACCTAGTGAAACTTAAAAGCTTTTGCACAGTGAAAGAAACCATAAACAAGACAAGAAGACAACCCTCAGAATGGGAGGAAATAGTTGCCAACGAAGCAACGGACAAAGGATTAATCTCCAAAATATACAAGCAGCTCATGCAGCTTAATACCAAAAAAGCAAATAACCCAATCCACAAATGGGCAGAAGACCTAAATAGACGTTTCTCCAAAAAAGACATACAGGTGGCCAACAAACACATGAAAAGATGCTCCACATCACTAATCATCAGAGAAATGCAAGTCAAAGCCACAATGAGGTATCACCTCACACCAATCAGAATGGCCATCATCAAAACATCTAGAAACAACAATGTTGGAGAGGGTGTGGAGAAAAGGGAACTCTCCTGCACTGTTGGTGGGAATGTAAGTTGGTACAGCCACTATGGAAAACAGTTTGGAGGTGCCTTCAAAAACTAAAACTAGAACTACCATATGATCCAGTAATCCCACTCCTGGGCATATACCCAGAGAAAACCATAATCCAAAAAGAAACATGTACCATAATGTTCACTGCAGCACTGTTTACAATAGCCAGAACGTGGAAGCAACCTAAATGCCTATCAACAGATGAATGGATAAAGAAGATGTGGCATATATATGCAATGGAATATTAGTCAGCCATAAAAAGGAATGAAATGGAGCTATATGTAATGAGGTGGATAGACCTAGAGTCTGTCATACAGAGTGAAGTAAGCCAGAAAGGGAAAAACAAATATTGTATGCTAACTCATATATACGGAATCTTTAAAAAAAAAAAAAATGGTACTGATGAACCCAGTGACAAGATAAGAATAAGGATGCAGATGCAGAGAATGGATTGGAGGACAGGAGGTTGGGGGAGCGGGGGGCAAAGGGGAAGCTGGGACAAAGTGAGAGAATAGCATAAACATATATACACTACCAACTGTAAAAAAGCCAGTGGGAAGTTGCTGTATAACAAAGGGAGATCAGCCTCGATGATGGGTGATGCCTTAGAGGGCTGGGACGGGGAGGGTGGCGGGAGTCGCGGGAGGGAGGGAATATGGGGATATGTGTATAAATGCAGCTGATTGACTTTGGTGTACCTCAATAACTGGTACAAGAGTGTAAAGCAAATTATATTCCAATAAAGAGCTTAAAAAAAAATTAGGTTGCAGAACATTCTACAAGACAACTGGCCTAGACTCCTCAAAATGTTAATGTTATGAAAGACAAAAAAAAAGTTTAACAAAAAGAAAAGGGGGGAAATACCAAGAAAAGGGCCCTGTTCTGGTTTAAAAAATACTGAAGAGATACAACTACCAAATGCAATGTGTGATCCTTGGCTGGATTAGGGGGGAATAAAAATTTATAAAAGCACATTTTTGGGAGAATTAGGAAAATTTGGAAAAACAGACTGTACATTACCTTCTTATTACTATATAATGTTAGCTTTCTGGAGTGTGATATAGTATTGTAGTTTTGTACAGAATAATATCCTTATTCTTAGGCGGCAACAGGCTCAAGTATTTAGGGGTGAGGTTCCATGATGTCTGCCACTTTTTTTTTAAATAATGATCATTATGGAGCTTTTTTTTTTTTTTTTTAATTTATTTATCGGCTGTGTTGGGTCTTCATTACTGCACACGGGCTTCCTCTAGTTGCGGTGAGTGGGGGCTGCTCTTCATTGTGGTGCACAGGATTCAGTAGCTGCAGCACGTGGGCTCATTAGTTGTGGCTCACAGGCTCTAAAGCACAGGCTCAGTAGTTGTGGCGCATGGGCTTAGTTGCTCCGAGGCATGTGGGATCTTCTCAGCCCACGGATCGAACCCGTGTCCCCTGCATTGGCAGGCAGATTCTTAACCACTGCGCTGCCAAGGGAAGCCCCCTCTGCCACTTACTTTCAAATCATTTGAGAGAGAGCGTGAGCACAAATATCACAAAAAGCTAAAAGCAAAGCATTCAAAAAGCATGACTACAACACATCCAAAGGCAATGCCTTTCTTTTGAATGTTCGTCATTTGGGGATCAGCTAAACTTTTAAATGAAAATACTGCCTATCAGAAAACATTTTCTTTTGGTTCTAACCTTGTCCTTTGTAAACAATGGCTTGCTAAAATTTAAATAAACAGGGAACTTGTATACGTTGATTTGCAAGCTTTATAAATATCATTTGATAAAGGAATTAGCTCTTCATTTTTGGTTCTAACACTTTAAGGGATACAAATAATCTTTGTAATCTCAGAATGATTGTGACTAGTATGGAGTCCATGTGAAAAGAGGTAGCATGAATTAAATTAATTAAAACACAAAGATAAACACTAAAACTTTGTTGAACTTTCAAAGGCAGATAAATCTGGAAGAATAAAGAAATAAACTGAACTTTCCAAGTACTTCCCCTTAATTCCAGTTATGCCATTTGGGGTATAGATTTCTTGCAAGCAAACAAAACATGATCTAGTGTTACATGAAAAAAAAGCTGTAAGAACAGATAATTCCTAAAAACCTGTAGGACACACTAAGAAAGTTTCACTTTTTTCATAAGAGAGCCTTTTCTTCGTTCCCCTACCCTAGGTTTATTCTGGATTTAAAATCACTCTGCAGCTATGGATATTAATTTATGATAAAGCTCACTGTTCTGAACTGTCCAAAGGGGGAAACTGCTGCCCAGTGCCTCAGAGAGGGAACACACAGTTCGTTCTATTATGGACATGCCAGATAAGCATGCACTCTCCAAAGTGCTGGTCAGCAAACACCTGAGACATCACAGAAAAATGAGACTAAGCTTAAAATTTCATCAACAGTGTACTGAAAACTTCAGTTAACATAACTAAATTGTCATATTCTCCCAAGTGAGAAATCATTTTAAAGGTTTATCCACTAATTAACCATGTATGTTACTGTTATAGTTGTTCTCTTTGTTAAAATATAGATAGCTTGTTTCATAGATTATCCTACTGTCTAACAGAATAGTTTTCAGAGAGAAGACAAAAAAATATAGGAACTGACTACTTTGTTAGAGGCACAGAAAATTACAAAATTACAGCAGCATTCTTTCTAAGTACCATAAAGGCTTTCAGTCTCCTAAAACTAAAACACAAAAGAAAGAGAAAACACAAGGAAGGGCTTGTAACTGCATGCAGTATAAGTCCATCCTAATTTTGAAAATATTCATGTAAGGGCAAACTGGAAAGCCCTCATTTACTTTCAATCCCAGCCCTCTATTAAACATTTAAGTCCAGTAGCACAGAAGTGTCAAGAGGAGTTGTCTATCTGTAGACAAGACATACATGTAAGAGAGAGATATACACGCACGCAGAGGAATCACGATCAAATATAAAGACAGACTATACGTCTATATGGAACTGCGCCCTATATTTATTCACCTAAATCTTTCCCCCAGTTACTTTGCTTCCTCCACACTGAGGTGGGGAATGGGGAGATGACTAACAACACTCTTACATATGCTCATACATTTACTTTTTCTCCTTTAAAAAAGAAACCTGCAAAAAGATATACAAAGAGCCAATAAGCACATGAAAAGATGTTCAACATCATCATTCACAACGGAAATGCAAGTCAAAATCACAATGAGATACCACTTCACACCCAGTAGGATGGCTATTATCAAAAAGGGAAAAATGACAAGTGTTGGTGAAGAAGTAGAGAAATCGGAACCCTCATTTACTGCTGGTAGTAATGTAAAATGGTGCAGCCTCTGTGAAAAGATTTGGTGGTTCCTCAAAATATTAAACACAGAATTACCATATGATCCAGCTCTTCCACTCATAGGTATGTCCCCAAAAGAAATAAAACCAAAGACTCAAACAGATACAGCACTACTATTCACAAAAGCCAAAAGGTGGAAAAAAAAAACCCCAAGTGTCCATAAACAAAATATGGTATGTGTGCAAATATGTATTATATTATTAAAATGAATATTATTCGGCCATAAAAAGGAATGAAATTCTGATACATGCTACAACAATGGATGAACTTGAAAACACTGTTCAGTGAAATAAGCAAGACACAAAAGGACAAATATTGTATGATTCTACTTATATGAGGTGCTTAGAATAGGTGAATTTATAGACACAGAAAGTAGAATAGAGATTACCAAAGGCTGACGGGAGCAGAGAATAGAGAGTGGTTGTTTAATGGATATCGAGTGTCTTTTTGGGAAGATGAAAAAGTTCTGGAGAAGAGAGGTGATCACTGCACAACAATGCGAATGTACTTAATGGCAGCGCACTGTGTATTTAACATGGTTCTCTCTTTAGTTCTCCTGCCTTCCCCTTAACTGAGGGTACCTTCCTCATTTCCAGTGCAGTTCCAAAGCTCTGAGTCAAGCCTCCAGAAGTGATTGCTGTATCAGTTTTTCAGGGACCAAAGACTCTGGGATGTCCAATCATGAGGACAGGAGAGGAAAGAGAATCCTAAATGGAACTACCACTCGATAGCTACAAATTACTTCCTCCTTTATTGTCTCTCTCAGATATATACAATGCTTTGGTAAACTCACTTTTCTTCTCAGTAATTACTCAAGAAAGCAAATTTAACAGACCAAATTTACAATTACTCCTGTCACTAACCATTTACTTGGATGAATTACTGTTCTTAAATAAGAGGCAAAGAGTTATACTAGTATTAAAACAAAAAAAGATTTAGAAAATATTAGACCCTCCAAATGCTAAACGGTGAAAGACTAAGGCATCAACTTCCTCCAAGATGGCACTGGAGTGACAGAAAAATTCGCAAAGCTCTGAGCTTGAAAACAAGAAAAGGCGTATCACTGAACTAGATGAGATCAGCCTGAAGGAAAGAACAAAGAAGAGCAAAGTGCCTTCGAAACACCAACGGTAAGAACAGCTCTTCCCAAGGGAGTCTGGTCAGCATCACGAAGAGCAGAGAAATCAAGTAGAGCCCCACCTGGGGGACAGAGCAGACACTGTGTTCAGATCAATTAGGCCAGGCAGGCTTCCCTCCCTCCTGAATGCACAAGGTGGCTCCCATTTTTTTCTATGAACATCTAAGAATTTTCTTTATTCCTGGGGTTCAGATATACCACCAGGATATACGTAGTATTAATCCTCTTTCCTTCACTCCTGCGGGGGCCTTAACATCCTGGTCCTGAAATGCTGAAGACCAGTCTTCGGGGATCTCAGGGAAGTTCCTACTACTATTTCTTTTCCTTCAATGTCTGCCCTCTGTTTCTAGAAGTCTTGTTAGACAGACTTTGGGCATCTTGGTTCTATCCTTCAGGTCTCCTAAACATGTTTCTGGGATAAATAGTAGCATTACCTGAGAAGCTTTAGAAAGCCATTGATGCCTGGACCCACTCCCAGAGAGTCTGGATTTAACTGGTCTGTGGTCAGCACATCAGTGTTTGTAAACAGCATCTCAGGTGATTCTAATGTGTACACAGGGTTGAGAAACCACCTCAATTCCATCTGTCTTTTTGCTCTATATTCTAAGAGATCTCTTTTGATGGAATTTCTAGACCACCATCTGGTTGTCAACTATGTCCACTGTGTCAATTTGTTCAAAGGATTTTTAAAAAATGTTTATTTCTATATACTTTTTTCAAGATTAGTTTATTTTTTAAATGTAATATAGTTGCTTTACAATATTGTGGGTTTTTTAAATAAATAAATAAATTTATTTATTTATTTAATTGGCTGTATTGGGTCTTTGTTGCTGCACACAGGCTTTCTCTAGTTGCGGCGAGCGGGGGCTACTCTTCGTTGCGGTGCGTAGGCTTCTCATTGCGGTGGCCTTTCTTGTTGCAGAGCACGGGCTCTAGGTGCGTGGGCTTCAGTAGTTGCAGCACATGAGCTCAATAGTTGTGGCTCACGGGCTCTAGAGCACAGGCTCAATAGCTGTGGTGCACGGGCTTAGTTGCTCCGCGGCATGTGGTATCTTCCTGGGGCAGGGCTCGAACCCGTGTCTCCTGCATTGGCAGGCGGATTCTTACCCACTGCGCCACCTAGGAAGTCTACAATATTGTGTTTTAGTTTATACTGTACAGCAAAGTGAATCAACTATACATATACATATATCCCCTCTTTTTTGGATTTCCTTCTCATTTAGGTCACCACAGAGCACTGAATAGAGTTCCCTGTGCTATACAGTAGGTTCTCATTGGTTATTTTATATGTAGTATCAATAGTGTATATACATCAATCCCAATCTCCTAATTCATCCCACCCCTCCCTTTTCCCCTTGGTATCCATACGTTTGTTCTCTACATCTGCTTTGTCTCTATTTCTGCTTTGTAAATAAGACTGTCTATATCAATTTTTTCAGATTGCACATATATGCGTTAATATACATTTCTCTTTCTGACTTCACTCTGTATGACAGTCTTTAGGTCCATCCATGTCTCTACAAACGACCCAATTTCACTTCTTTTATGGCTGAGTAATATTCCATTGTATATATGTACAGCTTCTTTACCCACTCCTCTGCTGATGGGCACCTAGGCTGCTTCCACGTCTTGGCTATTGTAAACAGTGCTGCAGGGAACACTGGGGTGCACGTGTCTTTTTGAATCATGGTGTTCTCAGGATATATGCTCAGTAGTGGGACTGCTGGGTCATATGGTAGTTCTTTTTTTTATATTCTGTTATTATCTGATTGCTCATTTTTTCTTAGCATGTCCTTATTTTATGGATACAATTACCTCTCAAATTTTTCTGATGATTGTACTCAGAATAAAATGGGACATCTTCTATGAATAAGTATTTGGCTAAAAAATTTTTAAGGGAAAAAATGCTGATTTTATGTATCCTCTAGCATCTCCCAAAGGCACTGGGCAGTTGTGAAGGTTGAGAAGTTAAGAAATGGAAAGAGAGAAAGGTAGCATACTATGAGCATAAAGTTAAGTATAAGGGGAATGTATAAGATGCAAAAGTGACAGGTGAGAATTTTGATACTTGTACTAGGCTTACAGAAGCAAACAGTAACCTGCTTTGGTTGAAAGGGGAGTGGAGAGTGAAGGCTTAAGGACAAGAAAGAACTAGACAAGCTTAAACACACAGGGAAAGAGTCACAGGGAAACAAAAAAGTAATGATTCAAGAGTAGAAAGAACACAGGCATTGATTTGTTCATGAATTAAACATTTATAGATTGCTTAAGTTACAGCTAAATTAATACGGCCAAATAAAAGTATTCTAAAGATTTTCCTCAAGAGGAATGTTTAAATAAAAATTGGCAAATTCATACTATAAAAATATTATGCAGTCTTTGAAAAGGATGAGTTAACTCTAAAGAGAATCACTGAGCTAAGAGTGTAAACACCAAAAACATCAAAACAATCGAATTGAGAAAGGATTTTGTAGATGTCCATCCACTAAAAAAGCACAGCACTGTAATAAACGAAATGTCAGGATGCATAGTGCCCAGTGATGATTTGGTTCTCTGCGCTGTAAACAAAATCAAAGTCACTTGATGATGTCACAAAGAGATAATACAAGTGGTACAGACAATGCGGTATATCATAATTGCTTGCAGCAACCAATGATGGTTCCCAGTTATTTACAGATTCTGGTGTGTACAATCATTTTAGAGAACTGGATTACAATTATGCAAATATTACATATTACATGCCAAAATGTCTTCTTCATCATTGTTCTTCCTTAGAATTAAGACAGCTAAACTCTGGAAATACTAATATGGAACAGGCGAGATCTTAGCTTTCCCCAATAAGGAATCTTCCAATAATGACATGAAAGTTGGAACAACGTCCAACACATACTATTAAGCAAATGGTAAGCTGCATAACAATTTGTAGTATGATCCTATTTTCAGGAAGAAAATGGTGTATGTTTACTTACATATACAAGAAATATATATTTAACCACCTTTAAAACAATGCTACCTCTGGAGAATGAGATTTAGGAGGATAAGAAGAAATTTTCACTTGTAAAATTTTTTATCATTTAAATACTTTAACACTAAGCATATATTACTTGAATGATTTTTTTTTAAAACTTAGGACAAAAAGATGAAAACACTTCATGGTTGCACTCATCAGGACTTTTTATTCTTTCTGTTCAATTTAATTCAAACATTTTGGAGTGCCTCCTGTGTAGAGGAAGCAAACTCTGGTTGAGCAGTGCTTGTGCTTGTGAGACATCCAGAAGGCAGTCAGAAGACGAGGCCTGTGCTCAGGAGAGAACTATGGGGGACAGTATACACTGGGGACATCAGATTCTACAAGGTAATTAAGATGAAAGTATAGTTGCAATTACTTCTAAGAAAGTAAAACAGTGGTTCTAAAACTTTTAACGTTCCAGCTGCACTTCTGATTACTAGGTCTTATGGCAGTACAGAGGAAATAGTTTCTATCTCCATGGAACTTACATTCTGGTAAGGGAAAACACAGTTATGAGTGAGCCTCTATTCAAGTTTTAATAGAAAAATTAAATTTCTACCTGTGCCACAGTGGTAGATTATTAACTCGAGTTGATTCATTAGGGTCAAACAGTTTGATTCCAAGTCTGCTGATGATTTCTAAGAACAGGCCGACAAGGTAACATAAAGCAAAGGTCTGTAAACCTTGTGTAGGCAGAGAATGTGCCCTATTCATTTCTGAACCCCCACCACCTAGTGTAAATGGATGACATATAAGAGGCACTTGATAAACACCGAAATGAACTGCGATATTCAAAAGCAATCAATATAAAGATGGTAAAATGGCAGACAGTATAAGGAATCAGCACTGAAATATCATTGCCAGTTGACTATATTCCTTCTCTAACTCTACTCTGAAAAACCTAATTTGGAGAATTACACCGTACCTAAGTGTTCAACTATAAAAGTAAAAATAATATTCTGTTCTAATCGGGGATGGTAATCAAGAAAACCCTAGCATAATTAATACATCACTGAAGTGCACTGTAAGTATATATCTGTGCATATGTACACAAAATGGTTTACCTTGTTAATTATATCAGTTTGACTTAAACATGGGCAGTCAAAAACAGAGGACCACACCTAGCTGTCAATCTCTGGGTATACATTAAATAGCAACTGGAGGAAGTGAAGGCTCAGAGAGCTGGACTGCAGAAGGAATAAACCTAGGATAAAAATTCTGTATAGTATTGCATATCTTTTATAGTTTCATTAAAGCACTATAACATAAATTAAGCAGGTTTAAAACATGGCTTCACTATGTGTTTCTCAAGTCCATTTTATGTCCAAGAGTAAAACTGTACAAGAATAAACTGCATTTTGGGTCTGTGATCAAATCATTAAACACAGAAGGAAGAAAACCTTGGCCACCTTAAACCCCTCCATAAAAGTATAGGAGGAGGACAGGGACTGAGGAGGGAAAAGAAAGGAAAAGAGGGGAAAGAGTGCTTCTCTCAAGCTTGATGACCAGAGGCCTGGGCACTAGGTTTTGAGAACAAGGGGCTATTCCATAACAGGAGAGACTCCATCTTTGGGGAGAAGTCTGGGGGAAAATGGAATCTGTAAGACTGTAACAGAACCTAGGCAGGAAGAAATAAGGAAAATTTATTTCTGACGTGGCCATAACATCTCCCAAACCCCTCCATTCTGAGTCAGTACCTCTTCTGCATGCAGTTACTGACCAGTGAAGTTTGTTAATATTGACTTATTCCTTCTCCTCAGAGTCAGGGTTAGGGTTAGGACCTTCCAAAGTGACAAGTTAACCTCATAAATTAATCCTGTCAACTAGATAAAGATTTGCCTATCTCTCTAAGTAAACACCCTCTTTGGAATGATGCATATATTCCATGTTTCCAGAACAAATTTCTAATTAAAGAGTATATATGATAGAGGATTAAACCATGCCTGAATTTAAACTCAAATCCATTGGTAACTAGCTATGGAATCTTTGGCCCTTACTCAGTTTCTCCATCTGTAAATTTCAGGGGATTAGACTAGTATGATAGCTAAGGTTTATGTCAACTCCAGTGTTTAATATTTAGAATTACTTTTTAATGAATAAGTACATGATTTAACTTATAGGAAAATGAGGTTTGATATGTAGCAGGGAAAACAATCCCCAAGGAATGGAAAAAGTTATTCTGGTATCACAGAATTCACTTTCTACTGCAACCCTCTGGCAAAACATTATTAATTCTGAGGTTTATCCCCTTAGATCTTTTCTACAGCTGCCACAACAAATTGTCACCAAAGTAATGGCTTGAACGATACACACTTATTATCTTACAGTTCTGGAGGGCAGAAGTCAGAAATGGGTCTCACTGGGCTAAAATCAAGGTGTTAACAGGGCTGCATTCCTTCTGGAGGCTCTAGAAGAGAATTTCCCACTTTTTTCCAGAGGAGAGGCTGCCCACACTCCTAGGATCTTGGCCCTCTTCCTCCATTTTCAAAGCCAGTGATACTGTATCTCTCTGATCATTCTTATAGTCACATCTCCCTCTGGCCACAGCCTGCAAAGTTTCTCTGCTTTCTTAAATTTCTTAGGAATCCATATGATTATATTGGGCTCATCTGGATAATCCAGGATAATTTCCCCACCTCAACAGTCTTTTAACCTTGATCATATCTGCAAAGTCCCTTCTACTCTGTAAAGTAACATATTAACAAATTTCAGGGATTAGGATGTGGGAATCTTTGAGGGTGCCACTATTCAATACTATCTACCATAGATACCTAGTCATCCAAATGAGATCATATGAATTTCTCCCAAGTCTAGAATTCTGTTGACTTCCTCTATTTTATACTTAGGGCTCTTTCAACATTCTTTCCTCTCTCTTCCTTTATTTATCATCCAGTTGGATTATAATGTTCTAATATGACAATTAAATCCAACATTTGATATATTATTATTCTAAAAAATTCTTCAGAACTTCAGAAAGCCCAAATTGGAACATTTATTCAGTTTCTCAATTTTGTAATAAGTTAAAATTATAAGTAAAGTTGACACATACAATGCATGTTTTCCCACCTCAAACTTAATCACTGAAAAATTATTTTTAAAATTAATCTGAGTCCCATATGATTCTGAAATTTAAGCAACTTGCTATAAATATTGAAGAACACACAAGTACATTTTTTTTTACAGACTTGGTGACAGTAAATTGCATATATTTAAAGTATACAATTTGTAAGTTTTGACATGTGTATTTATATATCCATAAAGCCATCACTGCAATCAAGACAATGAACACCAGAAATAAGAGCTTCAGTCGCTCCACATCCTCACTAACACTTGGTACTGTAAGCCTTTTTAATTGAAGACATTCTAACATGTATGTAGCGATACCGAATTGTGATTTTTAATCTGCATTTTCCTCATGACTAATGCTGTCCATCATCTTTTTCATGGGCTGATTTGCCATCTGTGTATCTTTGGTGAACTGTTCAAATCTTTTGCCTATTTTTGACTGAGTTTTCTTAAGTTTCAAGAGTTCCTTATATAATCTGAATACAAGCCTTTTATCAGATATGTGACTTGAGAATATTTTCTCAGTCTGTGACTTGTCCTTTCATTCTCTTAAAGGTGGCTTTCAAAAAGAGGTTCTTAATTGATATAGTCCAATTTATCTTTTTTTCTTCTACAAATCACGCATTTGGTGTTGTGCCTTAAAATTCTTTACTAAATCCAAAGTCAAAAATACTTTCTTCTAAAAATTTTACTGACTTGGGCTTTACATTTAGGTCTATGATCCATTTTGAATAAAACTTTATATATAAGGAATGGATTTAGCTTTTTCTATATGAATATCAAATTGTTCCAATACCATTTGTTGGAAAGACTGACCTTTTTTTCCATTTAATTGACTTGGCATCACACTCAAAAATTAACTGATCATATTTTCTGTTCCATGGGCCTATTTGCTTATCTTTATACCAATATCATTGTCTTGATTATTGTAGCTATAACAAGTTTTAAAAGTCAGATGGTGTTAAGTCCTCTCTGTTCTTCTGTTCCAGGACCTTTGCATTTCCATACACATTTTAAAACCAGCTTGTCACTCTCTACAAACTGCTAGGTGAGATTTTGATTGAGACTGCACTGAATCTATACCTTTAGAGAAAATTGACAACAATATTGAATCTTCCAATCCTTGAGCACAATGTATCTTCATTTATTTAGGTTTTCCTTAATTTCAGTAATATTTTACAGCTTCCAGTGTAGAAGTCTTACATTATCTTTTAGAAAATTTATCCTTAGCTATTAAATATTTTTAATTTTACTACAGTATTCTTTTAAAATTTCAACTTCTGACTGTTCATTTCCTAGTATATAGAAATATAATTGACTTTTCTGTATTGATCTTGTATCCTACAGCTTTTCTAAGTGTACTTAATTGTTCTAGTAGCTTTTTTTTTTTTTAAATAAATCATAGGCAATCATGTCATCTGTGAGTAAAGAGTTTTACTTCTCTTTCAATCTGGATGCCTTTTATTTCTTTTTCCTGTCTGACTGCACTGGCTAGAACCTCAAGTACAATGTTGAATAGAAGTGGTGACTCACAGTGGACATCTTGCCTTGTTCCTGATCTCAGAAGGGGAAGATTCAGTCTTTCAGTATTAAGTGTGATTTCAGCTATTGGTTTTTCATGGATGTTCTTTATCAGACTGAGGAAGTTCCCATCTGTTCCTAGTTTTTTATGTTGGATTTTGTTAAATGCTTTTTCTGCATCTACTGAGTTGATCATATGGTTTTCTGTTTTTAATTTATTGACATGGTACACAATATTGACATTCAAATGTTAAACCAACTGGGACAAATCCCATTTGGTCATTGTATTTTACATTTTTATATGTTGTTGGAGTCAATTTGCTAAAATTTTGTTGAGAATTTTGCAACTATGTTCATGAGGAATATTGGTCTGTAAATTTCTGTTCTTGCAATGTATTTGGTTTTAGTATCAAAACAATTCCACTGTCATAGAATGAGTTAAGAAGTATTCCATCAATTTTATGGGAGAACTTGTGTAAACTTGGTATTATAACTTCCCTAAATATTTGCTAGAATTCATCAGAGAAGTCATCTGGGCCTGGAGTTTTCTTTGGGGAAATTCAATTTCTTTAACAAATATAAGATTATTCGGGCTATTCATATCTTCCTGAGTGGGCAATGGCATTTTGCATCTTTCAAGGAATTTTCCCACTTCATCTAAACATGTAATTTATTGACACAAAGTAATTCATACCATTCTTCTATGTATCATTTTCTTAAACTTTTTTAAAATTAATTTTTTTTTTTTTTGGTTGTGTTGGGTCTTCTTTGCTGCACATGGGCTTTAGTTGTGGAGGGCAGGGGCTTCTCTTCATTGTGGTGTGCAGGCTTCTCATTATAGTGGCTTCTCTTGCTGTGGAGCACAGTCTCTAGGTGCGCAAGCTTCAGCAGTTGTGGCGCATGGGCTTAGTTGCTCCTAGGCATATGGGATCTTCCCGGACCGGGGATCAAACCCGTGTCCCCTGCATTGGCAGGCGGATTCTTAACCACTGCACCACCAGGGAAATCCCTTCTGTATCATTTTTAAAACTATGGTATCTGCAGCTTTGCTGACTCTTTCATTCCTGACACTAGTAACTTGTGTCTTCTCTTTTTCCTGGTCCAACAGGATAGAGGTTTATCACTTTTACTGGTCCTCTCAAAGAGCCAGCTTTTGATTTCATTAACTTTCTCTACTGTTTTTCTGTTTCATGGTTTTAGCTTTTATCTTTAACTCATTTCTTCTGCTTACTACAGGTTTCATTTTCTTTTTTCTAGTTTCTTAAAATAGAAGCTGAGGACAATGATTTGCAACCTTACTTTTTCCTCTAATATAGGTATTTAGTGAACTTCCCCCTGAATATTACATTAGCTACATCCCACAAATTTCGATATGTTGTGTTTTCATTCAGTACAAAATACTTTCTAAATTAATCTTTGATCTTTCTCCTCTGATCCATGAGTTTCTTAAGTATGTTAGTTTCTAAATATTTAGGGGTTTTCCAGGTATCTTTCTGTTATTGATTTTAAATTTAATTCCCTTTCATTCAGATGACACACATTTTACAACTTAAGTAACTTTAAATTTATTGATACTATTTTATGGACCAAAATGTAATCTATATTAGATTCACGTTATTTGTGCAACTGAACAAAATGTGTATTCTGCTGTATTGGGTAGAATGTCATAAATGTCAATTAGCTCAATTGGATGACAATCTTTAATCTTCTAAATCATTACTAATTTTTTGTCTACTTGTTCAATCAGTTATTGAAAAGTAAGGTGCTGAAATCTCCAACTATAGCTGTGGATCTATTTCTCCTTTCAGTTCTATTAATTTCTGGTTCATGTATTTCTAAACTCTGTTATTAGGAAAAATACATATTTAGTACTATTAATTCAACTTGATGAACTGACCATCTATCTTACGAAATGACCTTCTTTATCCCTGGTATTATTCTTTGTTCTAAAATCTAATTTGTCTGAAATTAATATAGTTGTTCCAAATTTCCTAATCAGTATTAGTACAGTATATCTGTCTCCAAACTTTTTATTTTTACTTTTTTATAGTTTAACATTTTAGCTCTTTTTTTAAGCTCTTTATTGGAATATAATTGCTTTACACTCTTGTACCAACTTTTGAGGTACACCAAAGTCAATCAGCTGCATTTATACATATATCCCCATATCCCCTCCCTCCCGCGACTCCCTCCCACCCACCCTGTCCTGGCCCTCTAAGGTATCACCCATCATCGAGTTGATCTCCCTTTGTTATACAGCAACTTCCCACTAGCTATCTATTTTACAGTTCGTAGTGTATATACATCTATGCTACTCTCTCACTTCGTCCCAGCTTCCTCTTCGCCCCCCGCTCCCCCAACCCCGTGTCCTCCAGTCCATTCTCTGCATCTGCATCCTTATTCTTATCTTGTCACTGGGTTCATCAGTACCATTTTTTTTTTAAGATTCCGTATATATGAGTTAGCATACAATATTTGTTTTTCCCTTCCTGGCTTACTTCACTCTGTATGACAGACTCTAGGTCTATCCACCTCATTACATATAGCTCCATTTCATTCCTTTTTATGGCTGACTAATATTCCATTGTATATATATATGCCACATCTTCTTTATCCATTCATCTGTTGATAGGCATTTAGGTTGCTTCCACGTTCTGGCTATTGTAAACAGTGCTGCAGTGAACATTATGCTACGTTTCTTTTTGGATTATGGTTTTCTCTGGGTATATGCCCAGTAGTGGGATTACTGGGTCATATGGTAGTTCTATTTTTAGTTTTTGAAGGCACCTCCAAGCTGTTTTCCATAGTGGCTGTACCAACTTACATTCCCACCAACAGTGCAGGAGAGTTCTCTTTTCTCCACACCCTCTCCAACATTTGTTGTTTCTAGATGTTTTGATGATGGCCATTCTGATTGGTGTGAGGTGATACCTCATTGTGGCTTTGACTTGCATTTCTCTAATGATTAGTGATGTTGAGCATCTTTTCATGTGTTTGTTGGCCATCTGTATGTCTTCTTTGGAGAAATGTCTATTTAGGTCTTCTGCCCATTTGTGGATTGGGTTATTTGCTTTTTTGGTATTAAGCTGCATGAGCTGCTTGTATATTTTGGAGATTAATCCTTTGTCCGTTGCTTCGTTGGCAAGTATTTTCTCCCATTCTGAGGGTTGTCTTCGTGTCTTCTTTATGGTTTCTTTTGTTGTGCAAAAGCTTTAAAGTTTCATTAGGTCCCACTTGTTTATTCTTGATTTTATTTCCATGATTCTAGGAGGTGGGTCAAAAAGGATCTTGCGCTGATGTACGTCATAGAGTGTTCTGCCTATGTTTCCCTCTAGGAGTTTTACAGTGTTTGGCCTTACATTTAGGTCTTTAATCCATTTGGAGTTTATTTTTGTGTATGGTGTTAGGAAGTGTTCTAATTTCATTCTTTTACATTTTGCTGTCCAATTTTCCTAGCACCACTTATTGAAGAGGCTTTTTTCCATTGTATATTCTTGCCTCCTTTGTCAAAGATAAGGTGCCCACATGTGCTTGGGTTTACCTCTGAATTCTCTATTCTGTTCCATTGATCTTCCTGTTTTTGTGCCAGTACCATACTGTCTTGATCACTGTGGCCTTGTAGTATAGTTTGAAGTCAGGAAGCCTAATTCCACCAACTCCATCTTTCCTTCTCAAGGTTGCTTTGGCTATTAACGGTCTTTTGCGTTTCCATACAAATAGTAAGATTTCTTGTTCTAGTTCAGTGAAAAATGCTGTTGGTAATTTGATAGAGATTGAGTTGAATCTGTAAATTGTTTTGGGTAGTACAGTCATTTTCACAATGTTGATTCTTCCAGTCCAAGAACATGGTATGTCTCTCCATCTGTTTTTATTGTCTTTGATTTCTTTCACCAGTGTCTTATAGTTTTCTGCATACAGATCTTTTGCCTCCTTAGGCAGGTTTATTTCTAGGTATTTTATTCTTTTTGTTGCAATAGTAAATGGGAGAGTTTCCTTAATTTCTCCTTCTGCTTTTTCGTTGTTAGTGTATAGAAATGCAAGAGGTTTCTGTACATTAATTTTGTATCCTGCTACTTTACTAAAATCATTGATTAGTGCTAGCAGTTTTCTGGTAGAGTCTTTAGGGTTTTCTATGTATAATATCATGTCATCTGCAAAGAGTGACAATTTTACTTCCTCTTTTCCAATTTGGATTCCTTTTATTTCATTTTCTTCTCTGATTGCTGAGGCTAAAACTTCCAAAATTATGTTGAATAATAATGGTGAGAGTGGACACCCTTGTCTTGTTCCTGTTCTTAGAGGGAATGCTTTCAGTTTTTCACCATTTAGAATGATGTTGGCTTTTGGTTTCTCATATGTGGCTTTTATTATGTTGAGGTAACTTCCTTCTATACCCATTTTCTGGAGCGTTTTTATCATAAATGGATGTTGAATTTTGTCAAAAGCTTTTTCTGCATCTGTTAAGATGATCATATGGTTTTTATCCTTCCATTTGTTGATATGATGTATCACATTCATTGACTGATTTGCGTATACTGAAGAATCCTTACATTCCAGGGATAAACCCCACTTGATCATGGTGTATGGTCTTTTTAATGTGCTGTTGGATTCTGTTAGATAGTACTGTGTTCAGGAATTTTGCATCTATATTCATCAGTGATACTGGCCTGTAACTTTCTTTTCTTGTGACATCTTTGCCTGGTTTTGGTATCAGGGTGATGGTGGCCTCACAGAATGAGTTTGGGAGTGTTCCTCCTTCTGCTATATTTTGGAAGAATCTGAGAAGGATAGGTGTTAGTTCTTCTGTAAATGTTTGACAGAACTCGCCTGTGAAGCCATCTGGCCCTGGGCTTTTGTTTGGGGGGAGATTTTTAATCACAGTCTCAATTTCTGTACTTGTGATTGGTCTGTTCATAGTTTCTATTTCTTCCTGGTTCAGTCATGGAAGATTGTATTTTTCTAAGAATTTATGCATTTCTTCCAGGTTATCCAATTTATTGGCATATAGTTGCTTGTAGTAGTCTCTCATGATCTTTTGTATTTCTGCGGTGTCAGTTGTTACTTCTCCTTTTTCATTTCTAATTCTGTTGATTTGCGTCTCCTCCCTTTGTTTCCTGATAAGTTTGGCTAATGGTTTATCAATTTTGTTAATCTTCTCAAAGAACCAGCTTTTAGTTTCACTGATCTTTGCTATTGTTTCATTTCTTTTTCATTTATTTCTGATCGGATCTTTATGATTTCTTTCCTTCTGCTCACTTCGGGGTTTCTTTGTTCTTCTTTCTCTAATTGTTTTAGGTGTAAGGTTAGGTTGTTTCTTCAATATTTTTCTTGTTTCTTGAGGTAGGACTGTATTGCTATAAACTTCCCTCTTAGAATTGCTTTTGCTGCGTCCCATAGGTTTTGGGTTGTTGTGTTTTCATTGTCATTTGTTTCTAGATATTTTTTGATTTCCTCTTTGATTTCTTTAGTGATTTCTTGGTTGTTTAATAGTGTACTGTTTAGCCTCCATGTGTCTGTATTTTTTAGTTTTTTCCTGTAATTGATATCTAGTCTCATGGCGTTGTAGTCAGAGAAGATGCTTGATATGATTCCAATTTTCTTGCATTTACTGATGCTTGATTTGTAACCCAAGATGTGACCTATCCTGGAGAATGTTCCGTGTGCACTTGAGAAGAAAATGTATTCTATAGTTTTTGGAGGGAATGTCCTATAAGTACCAATTAAGTCGAGATGGTCTACTGTGTCATTTAAAGCTTCTATGTCCTTATTTATTTTCGGTTTGGATGATCTGTCCGTTGATGTAAGTAGGGTGTTAAAGTCTCCTACTATTATTGTGTTCCTGTTGATGTCCCCTTTTATGGCTGTTAGCATTTGCCTTACATATTGAGGTGCTCCTATATTGCATGCATATTTACAATTGTATATGTTCTTCTTGGATTGATCCCTTGATCATTATGTAGTGTCCTTCCTTGTCTCTTGTAATAGTCTTTACTTTAAAGTCTAATTTGTCTGATACGAGTGTTGCTACTCCAGCTTTCTTTTGACTTCCATTTGCGTGGAATATCTTTTTCCATCCCTTTACTTTCAGTCTACATGCGTCGCTTGGTCTGAAGTGGGTTTCCTGTAAGCAGCATATAGAAGGGTCTTGTTTTTGTATCCATTCAGCCAGTCTGTGTGTTTTGGTTGGAGCATTTAATCCTTTTACATTTAAGGTGATTACTGACATGTGTGTTCTGATTACCATTTTCTTAATTGTTTTGGGTTTGTTTTTGTAGGTCTTTTCCTTCTCTTGTGTTTCCTACTTAGAGAAGTTCCTTTAGCAATTGTTGTAAGGCTGGTTTGGTGGTGCTGAATTCTCTTAACTTTTGCTTGTCTGGAAAGCTTTTGATTTCTCTATCAAATGTGAATGGGATTCTTGCTGGGTAGAGTATTCTTGGCTGTAGGTTTCTTTCAGGACTTTCAGTATATCCTGCCATTCCCTTCTGGCCTGCAGAGTTTCTGCAGAAAGATCAGCTGTTATCCTTATGGGTTTTCCCTTATATGTTATTTGTTGCTTTTCTCTTGCTGCTTTTGATATTTTTTCTTTCTGTTTAATTTTCGTTAGTTTGATTAATATGTGTCTTGGTGTATTTCTCCTTGGGTTTATTCTGTATGGGACTCTCTGTACTTCTTGGACTTGATTATTTCCTTTCCCATGTTGGGGAAGTTTTCCACTATAACCTCTTCAAATATTTTCTCAGACCCTTTCTTTTTTTCTTCTTCTTCTGGGATGCCTATGATTCGAATGTTGGTGTGCTTAATGTTGTCACTAAGGTCTCTGAGACTGTCTTCCATTCTTTTTCTTCTTTTTTCTCTTTCTTGCTCTGTGGCAGTTATTTCCCCCATTCTATCTCCCAACTTACTTATTCGTTCTTCTGCCTCAGTTATTCTGCTGTTTATACCATCTGGAGTATTTTTAATTTCGGTTATTTTGTTGTCCATTACTGTTTGTTTGCTCTTTAGTTCTTTTGAGTCCTTATAACTGTTTCTTGTATTTTCTCTATTTTGTTATCGAGATTTTGGATCATCTTTACTATCATTACTCTGAATTCTTTTTCAGGGAATTTTCCTATTTCCTCTTCATTTATTTGGTCTTGTGGGTTTTTTTCCTGCTCCTTTGCCTGCATGGTGTTTGTTTTCTCATTTTGTCTAATTTATAGGATTTGCTGTCTCCTTTCCCTATGCTGCCCAGTAGTAATTCCTCTTGTTTCTGCCCTCTGCCCCCTGTGGTGGGGTTTGTCCAGTGTCTTTTGAGTAGGCTTCCTGGCGGGGGGTGGTCTGGTGTCTGCTTTCCAGTGTGTGGCTCTGTGTCTTTTCTCTCTGATGAGCAGGGCCATGTCAGGTGGTGTGTTTTAGGGTATCTGTGAGGTTGATATGGCTTTATGTAGTCTGTGTGCTGATGGGTGGGTTTGTGTTCCTGTCACGTTTGTAGTTTGGTGTGAGGTGTCCAGCACTGGCAGCTGCAGACAGTCGGACAAAGCCGAGTCTTGAACTCTGATACAGGGCTCTGTGAGAGTTCTCTGCAGTTAATCTTCCCTGTGTCTGAGGACTCCCTAGTAGTCTAGCATCCTGGATTCAGTGCTCCCTCCCCAGAGCCTCCTACTTGACTTCTGATGGAGTAGTCCAGACTTCAAGGGTTGCTTGTCCCAGCAATAAAGGGGTTTAAAGAAGACTGTACAAGCCCCAGACTAATGGCAGAGTGTTGAGTCAAACAAATACTAAGTCAAGGAAACATATACATGTATAAGACACACAAATACTGAATCCAATGGAACATAAGGCACTAGAAAGACCTGATAGAAGAACCCCAGTATGCCATCAGACAATCAAAGAGAAAACCAACAGAAATTCAAAACCAAAAAAAAGAAAAAAGAAAAAACAAAAACCACACACACAAACACAAATCCAGAGAGATTTTGAAAGCTAGGATCAAATACAATAAAGAGCAAGATTACCACTAGACAGACTGAAGAGTCTCGGAATGAAATCAGACAATTATACTTAGAACTAAGATGAAGACAAAACCTAATAATAAAAACCAAAGTAGTGTGTCATCTGGAGAATAAAGCAAGGAAACAGAGCAGACCAATAATATTGCTTACAAGTATATTAAGATAAAATAAATTAAAAAAAGACAGAAGACAGGGCAACAGAAGAGCACAGTGTGACTGGAAATATGAAAAGAAAAAGAAATAGAAATGCATAAAAGATAGAGATGAAAAGAGGGTAGGAGAGATACAGTCAGCACTACAAAGAAGTTAGCTAGAAACAGAAATATATAAAAAGGCTAAAAATAAAAACAGAATAAAAAATAGAATAAAAAATATAAAATGTGTAGATCCCTTAGGACTAAGATCATAACTAATAAAATAAAATAAAATATAAAATAAAATAAAAAAACTAGAACTGACCCCAGAATGGACCAGATCAATAGAATTAATAATAATATTTCTGTTTCCTGGCAGTCTCAGCTGTAAGTGTCCTTCTACCCACCTTGGGCTTTTTGTATTACTCTGTGACCAGCGGAGCTTCCTTTATTGTTCGTCTGTAAGTGCCAGTGTGTGGGGAGAGAGAGGGTACAATAGTGGCTCCTTCCCCTGGGAGTGAGTGAGCAGTGGCACCCTGCCTGGGTCACGGCGGTTCAGGCTGAGAGAGCGACTCCAACTGAGGCTCCCCGCCCCGCTACAACTCTGCCAGGGCGCCCTGCCTGAATCACGGTGGCTCAGTCGGCCGTGGTGGTGCCTCTTGCAGAGGGACGCCGGCGGCTCAGGTGTAAACAGAATGTCTCCAGAGCTGGGACACTCTGCAGGCTTTTGGCTCTCGGCTGCAGGCACTCTAGGCCAGCCTCACCCAGAGGCCTTTGTTATCCCTGAATGCATTAGCCAGGCCCAGAGGGGTCCTTCCTTTGTTCGTTGCAGGCACCGAGAGGGAGGCTACACCCGCGGCTCCTCCACCCTGCTTGTGAGTCAGCAGTGTTGAGCTGCCACCATGGCCGCCCAGCTTTCTGTGGTAGGCACTCTCCGCTGCGGATTTCTTCCCTCCTGTCCTCTCAGTCCGTCTCCCCACTGCCAACAATGTTTCCCACCCTGAACCAGTTCTCCAGTTCTCATGTTCCAGCTCCCAGAACCCCTGTTCAGCTGTGAACCCATGTCTCAGTCCAGACATGCTGAGCCATGGTGCAGACGCTCCATGTGTTTCTCGCTCTTTCCTGTCTGCCACAGCTCAGCTGCTTCACCCTCCTTGAACAGTCCCAAATGCCTCCCTTCTGACCCAGGGAAACTCCCCGTTGGAGAAGGGGTTTCCCCATCAGATAAGGGATGTTTCCCTGAATTCAGCGATCTCCCCTGTTTCAGATCCCCCCACCCCAGGGCATGGGACCCATTCCTTTCCTTTCTTCTCCTCCTCTTTCTCCTTTTTTTTTCATCCGCTGTCCTACCCGGTTATGTCACGATCTTTGCAGTCCTTTCTGGTGTCCAAGGTCGTTTGCTGGTGTTCAGCTGGTTCTCTGTGGGAATTATTGCGTCTTTTGGTGTATTCCTGATGTATCTGTGGAGAGGGATGCATTCCACCTCCTTCTACTTCACCAACATCTTTCTTCTCCCGAACTTTTATTTTTAATCTATTTGTATCTTACTATGTATCAGAGGTTTCTTGTAGGCAACATGCAGTTGAGTCTTGCCTTTTTTTTTTTAAACCAAATCTATTGAGCTCTGCCTTTTAACTGGGTTGTTTAGATGTTTATATTATAGCTAATATAAGTATTGATGTAGTTTGGTGTAAATCTAACATCTTGCTACTTGTTTTCTATTTGTCATCTGTTCTTTGTTCCATTTTACCTCCCCCCCTTTTTTTAATATATCTCTGGGTTTACAGTTTTTATCAAATTTGAAAATTTCTGACCATTATTTCTTCAAAAATTTTTCCTGCACGCCCCCCCCCCCTTAAGACTACAATTACATGTATATTAGGCCACCTAAAGTTGTCTCACAGCTCACTGGTGCTCTACTCATTTTTTCCTAGTCTTCATTTCCTTTCTGAGTTTTATTTTGGATAGTTTGTATTGCTACGGCTTCAAGTTTACTAATCTTTTCTCCTGCATTAATTTGCTGTAAGTCCCACATGGTTTAATTTTTCATCTTGCACATTGTAGTTTTCATCTCTAGATGTTCAATTTAGGTCTTTTAAATATATTTTGTATCTGCATTTAACATTCTCAATCTTCCTTCTTTCTTGAACATATGGAATATAGCCATAACTGTTTTAATGTTTTTGTCCACTAATTCTATCATCTGTGTCATTTCTGGGTCTGTTTCTGTTTTTTAATTTCCCTCCTCATGAATGACTTCATTACAAGTCTTATGCTTTTGACTGGAGGCCAAATGTAAATATTACTTTGGTGAGTGCTAGATATTTATTTCCTCCGGTTTTATTGAGATATAACTGACATATAGCACTGCATAAGCTGAAGATGTACAGCATAATGGTTTAACTTACATCATGAAATGATAGTCAAATAAGTTTAGTGAACATCCATCATCTCACATAGATACAAAATTAAATAGAAAATTTCTTGTGATGAGAACTCTTAGGTTAACAACTTTCCTATATAACATATAGCAATGTTAATTATATTTATCACATTGTACATTACATCCCTAGTACTTATTTATCTTATAACTGAGAGTTTATACCTTTTGACTGCCTGTATCCAATTCCCCCTCCTCCTGCCCCTGCCTCTGGTAACCTCAAACCTGGTCTCTTTTTCTGTGAGTTTGTTTGTTTTTGAAGTATAATTGAACTACGACACTATGTTAGTTCCTGTTACACAATATAGTGATCTGATATTTCTCTACATTTCAAAATGATCATCACAATAAGTCTGATGATCTCCACAATAAGTCTAGTTACAATAGGTCACCATACAAAGATATTACATAGTTACTGACTATATTCCCCACACTGTACATTTCATACCCTTGACTCATTTTTTCCTGCAACCGGAAGTTTGTATGTCTTAATTTCTCTCACCTGTATCTTTCTTCCCCCTATTCCCCTCCCCCCTGGCAACCATCTGTTTGTTCTCTGTATCTATAACACTGTCTCTGTTTTGTTATGTTTGTTCATTTGTTTTGTTTTTTAGATTCCACATGTAAGTGAAATCATACAGTATTTATCTGTCTCTGTCTGATTTCACATAGCATAACACCCTCTACATCCATGTTGCTGCAAATGGTAAGATTTCATCGTATAAAGATACTACATCTTCTTTATCTTTTCATCTATTGATGGCTAATTAGATTGCTTCCGTATCTTGGCTACTGTAAATAATGCTGCAATGAAGATATGAATACATTTATCTTTTCTAACTAGTATTTTGTTTTCTTTGGATAAATACCCTGAAGTGGAATTGCTGGATTACACAGTGGTTCAACTTTTTAATTTTTTGAAGACTCTCCATACTGTTTTCCATAGTGGCTGTACAAGTCTATATTCCCACCAATAGTGCACAAGGGTTCCCTTTTCTCCACACCCTCACCAGCACTTGTTTTATATCTCTTTGATAATAGAGTGCTAGATATTTTTGTATAACTATACATATTGAGCTTTGTTTGGGAGGCAGTTAAATCACTTGGGAACAGTTTGATCCTTCTGAGGTCTATTTTTAAGCTTTGCTAGAAGGGATCAGAGCAGTTTATAGTTTAGGGCTACATCTGCACCACTGCTGGGGCAATACCCTTCTGAGTACTCTATCCAATGTCCTGTGACTTATGAGGTTTTTTCCTCTGGCTGGTGGAAACATAAACTATTTTTAACCCTGAAAAAGAATCAGGCATTATTCCCTCTACTCCTTTTGGGTGGTTCCTGGCTTCAAGTAGCTTCCACACAACATACATACTAATCATTACTCATCTGAAGACTTAAAGGGGACTTTCTGCAGATCTTTGGAGCCTCCTCCTTGTGCAGCTCTCTCTTCTCCAAACTATAGCCTCCTTGGCCTCCAGCTGTGTCTCCTCAACTAGGGAGACTGCTGGGCTCTGCCTGGGTTTCCCCTCCTCATGCTGTAGTCTAGAAACTCTCTCCAGGCCGTAAGCTAGGATAATTGTAGGGTTCATCTGTTTGTTTCTGCTTTCTTGGGAATCATTGTCCTGTGCTGCCAGTTGTTCAGTATTTGAAACTTCATATATTATTTCTTGGGTTTTTGTTTGTTTGTTTGTTATGTGATTACAGCCAAGAGAGTAAATCCAATCTCTGTTATTCCATCTTGGCCAGAAGCACAAGCCCGCAAGTATATTTTTAAGCCAGAAAAAAGGAGACATGGTAAAAAGACACAATATTATGAATGGAATTTCAAGGGGGAAGAAAATATAAAATAAACATTATTTAGAACTAATTGACAGTCTGAAATTTGAAGGATATAGTTTTTCCATGACAATACAAAAGTCAAAGCCTGTAACGGACAGTAAGACATCTCTCTTCTAAAATGGCAGGTACTTGATTTTAAAACAGCAGTCAAAACTATGGTTTTGTGCATATTTCTAGAAATCTGGATAACTGCAATATCTCATTTTTTCTTTAATCTAAGTAAGAAAATAAGTTTAAGCCTTACAGGAATAAAAAAAATGTGATTTTACATTTCTAAATGCCATTAATAAATATACCACAGTTTTTAAAAATCTGAGTTAAAAACTGTTTTCCCCTTCTTTTGATTAATTCAACTAAAAAATACATTGGAAATCATCTTAATATTTCAAAGTCATAATGCTACAAAAAAGTTGGCTTGTGGCTGACACTGGTATTAATAGGCTTTAGCAGGTCTATAAAACTTGCTTTTGTTTTGAAACAAACCCCAAATGGACACCTATTATATGCAAAGAAAAATATAATGAGATTTTAACACTGCTTCAACTAGACAGAAAGCCCCCAAGCTATTTAGAACACGCACACTCTGTAGTGGTACTTACAAACAATATAGGAAGAGCAGTCTGTCACCAAGTCACATGGCTGTTTCTCTACGTGTCTATTTAAACTCTTCACTAGCCCTAGCACCACCTGCAGATCTCTGCCCTCAGCATATGATTTCATAAGAAAACAACACATACAGCTGCGAAGAAATTGATAGGGGCTTCCCTGGTAGCACTGTGGTTAAGAATCCACCTGCCAACGAAGGGGACACAGGTTCGATTCCCTGGTCCAGTAAGATCCCACATGCTGTGGAGCAACTAAGCCTGTGCACCACAACTATCTGAGCCCATGTGCCACAACTACTGAGCCTGCACTCTAGAGCCTGTGAGCCACAGCTACTGAAGCCCACGCGCCTAGAGCCCGTGCAACAAGAAGCCACTGCAATGAGAAACCAGCGCACCGCACCGCAACAAAGAGGAGCCCTGCTCACCACAACTAGAGAAAGCCCAGACACAGTAATGAATAACCAATGCAGCCAAAAATAAAAAATAAATTAAATAAATGAAATAAATCTTTAAAAAAAGGATAAAAAAAAAGAAATTAATGGAACACAACTAGGGCAGAGAAAGCCATAAAGAGCTCTGCTTGGATGACTTTCCCACCCTCTCAAAATTACCTTCCATCAAAGTGACTTGTGTGGCTCAGGCTGCGTTATCTGGCTCCTTGGCGTCATGCTACTCAATCACAATTCATTCCATTTCTCAATGGCAATTATACAGACGAGCCAGATTCCAAACATGTCACCTAAATGTCCTGAGGAAAGTCTTAGTTAGGGTGTGAGGGAGGGCTTTTAATGGAGAGTGAGAAGGCAAAAAAGAAACTGAAGGAAACTGATTGGAGACAGAAAGCAGCATTCACCGGGCTGAGTGTTAAATCTGAGATTGGCTCATTCTAACCATAACCTTATGCCCCAGCTCTTCACCTTCATACATTCTTCCTGCAAAGTTAGGTAACTCTGGTTTTTAGCTACAGAGCTAAGAGTTGCCTCTTGAGTTAAAAAAGTATTCTGTTAGACAAAACTTAAACTTAAAATTTTAAAATTATAAATATACTATAGTTATATATTACAGAAAGTATGGGAAATAAAGAAAGGACGAAAGAATTCACTATAATCCCAAGATTACAATTTAGGACTCCATTTTTTTAAAAAAATAGACTATTTTTTAGAGCAGTTATAGGTTCACAGCAAAACTGACTAAGATAGCCAAAACAACAAAGAATAAAATTGGGGGAACTCACACTTCATGGTTCTAAAAATTTATTTATTTATTTATTTAACTTATTGCCTGCGTTGGGTCCTTCTTGCTGCATGTGGGCTTTCTCTATTTGATGCAAGTGGGGGCTGCTCTTCATTGTGGTGTGTGGGCTCCTCATTGTAGTGGCTTCTCTTGTTGTGGAGCATGGGCTCTAGGTGCATGGGTAGAGCACGGGCTCAACAGTTGTGGTGCGCGGGCTTAGTTGCTCCGCAGCATGTGGAGCAGGGCTCGAACCTGTGTCCCCTGCATTGGCAGGCAGATTCTTAACCACTGCGCCACCTAGGAAGTCCGACTTCATGGTTCTAAAACTTACTACAAAGTGACAGTAATCAAGACAGTGTGGTACTAGGATGAGGACAGACACATAGATCAATGGACTAGAACTGAGAGCTGATAAATAAACTCTTATACTTGTGGTCAATTGATATTTGAAAAAGGTGCCAAGACAATTCAACAGGAGAAAGAACAGCCTTTTCAATAAATGGTGCTGGATCTCCACATGCAAAAGATTACAAAGTTGGATACCCCACCTCACACAACATACAAAAAGTAATTCAAAATGGACCAAAGACCTCAGTGTAAGAGTGAAAACTATCAAACTCTTAGAAGAAAACAGGGGTAAATCTTCACTGACCTTGGATTAGGCAATGTTTTCTTATGTGAAACTGAAAGCAACAAAAAAATAGATAAGTTAGACTTCATGAAAATTAAAAACTTTTGTGCTACAAAGGACACCATCAAGAAAGTGAAAACACAACACAATAGGATGGGAGAAAAAATTGAAAATCATATATCTGATAATGAGATTGTATCTAGAATATACTAAGAACTCCTTTAACTCAGTAAAAGAAAATAACTCAGTTAAAAAGGGGCAAAGCATTTGTGACAACATGGATGGACCCTGAGGGCATTATGCTAAGTGAAATAAGTCAAATACTTATGATTTCACTCATATGTGGAATATAAAACAAAATAAACAAACAAAACAAAAACAAATTCACAGAAACAGAGAACATATTAGTGGTTACCAGAGGGGAAAGAGGTTGAGGGGTGGGCAAAATGAGTGAAGGGGGTCAACTGTATGGTGATGGATGGTACCTGGATTTGTGGTGATGATCACTGCGTAGTGTATATAGATGTTGAATTATAACGCTGTATACTTGAAACTTGTATGATAAAAAAAAAAGCTCTCCTAGGCAAAAAAGGGGGGGGAGATGGGGCAAAGGATTCAAATAGACATTTCTCCAAGTAAGATTTACAAACGGCTAATAAGCACATGAAAAGATGCTCAACATCATTAGTCATCAGGGAAATGCAAATCAAAACCCCAATGAGATACCATGCCATATCCACTAGGAGGGCTATTAGCAAGGAGACAGATGATAACAAGTATCGACAAAGATGTGGAGAAGATGGAACCCTCATGCATTGCTAGTGGAAATGTAAAATGATGCAGCTGCTTTGGAAAACAGTCTGACAGTTCCTCTAAGAGTTAAACAGTTATCATTTGATCAACAATTCTAAGAAAAATGAAAACATGTCCACACAAAAACTTGTAGTGAATGTTCATAACAGCATTATTCATGATAGCTGAAGAGTAGAAACAACCCAAAAGTTCATTAGTTAATGATGGATAAACAAAATGTGGTATATCCATACAATGGAATATTATTCAGCAATGAAAAGCAATGAAGTACTGATAATATGCTACAACATGGATGAACCTTGAAATATTATGCTAAATGAAAGCCAGACACAAAATGCCATCTTTTGTACAATTCCATCTATGTGAAATATCCAAAATAGGCAATTCTATTGAGATAGAAAATAGACTGGTGATTTTCTAGGATAATGGGGAAATAGGGAGTGACTGCTAATGGGTAAGAGATTTCTTTGGGGGTGATAAAGTGTTCTTAAGTGGGATAATGGTAACAGTTGTATAACTGTGGATATACTGGAAACCAATGACGTATATTTTAAAAGGCGTGAATATTATGCTATGTGAATTTTACTTCAATAAATCTATGCTATTCTATTATCCAGACTTCTATTATTCTATTGAATAGATGGACCATAATTAACAATATACACTGCTTTCAACTTATCTATTCTACGTAACACTGCTGTGAACAGTTTTGTGCCTAGGCTTTGATCATATCATAATTAGCGGTATGAATTTTGTTAGTAGGAATCTTGGCTTGACAGCATAGCAACTATGATCTTGGGCAAGTCAGTTAACTTCTTTGTGCCTCAGTTTCCTCATATATGACATGAGGTTAACAGCATTCGCACCTCTTGGGAGTCTGAGAATTAAATTAAGTAATGCATGTAGGGGCTTTGCATGGTCCCTGTCACACAGTAAACATTCAACACCAGTAGCAGAGGTAGCTATTATAATCGCAATATTTTCTGAAGATGATTTCCAGAAGTGATATCACCAGCTCAAAAACCATGGACATTTATGTGTCTGAATATATTCTTCCAAACTACACTTCAAAAGGGGTGCACTAATTTTTAGCACTAGTACCAAATATGAGAGAACCAGAGTAACCATGCCATCATTAACACTGTTATAATAAATTTGTTTTGTTAGTTTAATAGGCATCTCACTTTTAATTGTTCATTTTTGCTGCTTTTGGTCCTTGGAAGCTTGAAACCCAACAGTTTTCTAATTATCATGTGAATCCTGCATACCCTGAGCATCTAATGAACATGAAATCTGTGCAAGATTTCTGCGTAGCCCCTATACTGGGGGCTACAATGGAAACTGAAAATGAGTAAGGCCAAGGATTTTGTGTGAGGTACAAAGCAAACAAACATTTTAATTCAAGAGAACTATGATTAAGTATAACAGATCTACAAAGTATTTATGAGGGTAGGGAAAAGATGGCAGTTTATAAAGGTTTATAAAGCAGAGAAAAGATGGCAGTGTTTGAGCTTGTTCTTGAAGGACGGGCATAATTTCAATTGGCAAGGGTGTGGCAAGAGTGAAAACAAGGCTGGTGAAAGAACACAGCACATTTCAAGACTACGCAGCTTGAGTACAAAAGTGGCTAGGGGAAGGAATGGTGAGAGAACAAGGTACCACAGGGTGCTCTGGGAGCACAAAGTGGACCCTCTAAAACAGAGTCGATGACCATGTGAGCTGAGGAGGAGAGTTTCTCTCAGGACACACAGCATGCAGAAAAACATGAAGACACAAATCATCGTGACCCATGCAGGGAACTGCACGTAATCCAATTCTGCTAAAGCAAAGGGTACACGTGGGAAGGAGGCAGATGATGCTAAACAAATAGGCAGAGGCCTGACTGTGAAGGACCTCGTGTGCCAGGATAAAGCATTTGAACTTTATTCCAAAGGAAATAGAGAACTGAAGCATTTTCAAGAAAAGAAGTGACAATCAGATTGACTTTAAAAAAAAAATTTACTCTGGCAATACTCCAAGAGCTTCCCATCTCATACAGAATAAACCCAGTTCTTCTCATGCTTAAAACCCCACATGCCGGTCAGTGGCTATCTCTGAAATTATTTCCTACTGCTCCTCCTCTCACTCACTGTGCTTTTGTGACACTGGCCTTCTTGCTGTACCCTTCAATATGGCCCTCCTCAGGGCTTCTGCACTTGCTCTCCCTTCTGCCTAGAATTCTTGCACCCCACCCCCCCCCCCCCCGCCAATGCCCGCCTAGAACTCCTGCCCCAGACAGCCACATAGTTTGCTCCCTCACTTCTGTCAGGTCTCTGTTCGAACACATTCTTATCAGAAAGGCCCTCCCTATTATCCAGTATAAAAGAGCAAAAATCAACAGCAATCAATCCTACCACTTTTTTCCTCCACTTACCACCTGGCACATATATTTATCTCTAAATTTCCCATCTCTCTTTACTATAGTGTAAGTTTCAGGACAGATCCTCTCAATTATCCTGATACAAGACCTGTTATTAGCACTTTCAGATGGCGAAATTCAGGGTCATAATACTGCTAACGCACAGTGGAGCCAGGCAGAACGACTCCTGAGCCTGCACTCAAACCATTTCACACACTGACTCTAGTGAAGTCGCAGGTTCCTGGCTTTGAGTCCAGATTATTTCCTCTGAATAGGCTCCATCCTGACAAGCACCGATAGCTTATTCTAAATTCACACTATGTTCTTCCAAAAAGATACACATTCTTCTCATTTGTTATTAGCCAAGTTTCAAAAGCCAGGAAACATTTTTTTAATGATCAGTTAAAATGCACAAGGTATCTAGACTTTTATCTATTCGACAATAAGTTGTATTTTTTCTTGTTTTAGACCCACAGATTCTAAAACAAGATGAAAAGATTTTATGAAACCATAGCACATGGCACCAAAAAACTACTTTTCCAAGAGCTTTTTTCAAGTATAACAGTTAACCTCAGGAATAAAACTCTCTTTAAAATGTACACATCAAAATTTTCTGAGGTATTACACCAGAGAAAGAACATGGTAGCTACCTGGAAAACATCCAGTAAATACATTATCATATGTCGAGAAAAAGAATGAAGGTGAGATCCCAGTAACATTTCCCCTGATTCTTTTCCTACTTCTCGGATTATTTACGTCTTCTTTCCTTGATTACTCTTTCCTCCCATCTCCTATTACTACAAATACCTCTTTTCAAAATGTAGTTTTCAATCAACAGCTTCTTTCCTGTCAACAATTTCATACCAGAACTCATCCACACTTAATTTCAACTAATGCCTCTATTAAGATACCTTCCAGACCTAGTTATAATTTCTCCCCCTTCCCTTCTCCAGTTTTTAATCTCTCCTGAATTGCCTGGCTACAGATACTTCAGGACCCTTTCATATCCCCTTTTTTTTTTTTAATTAAAGAAAATCACCTTTTTCAAAATTGGCCCCTTTTCTATTTACTTCATCATCTGTATTGTCTGGCTATTCTGCTACAACTTTAATTTTTCTCCATTTAATCAACAGGACCTGCCAACTGTTCACTGTGTTTCCTGCTATCTTACTTTCCAATTCCATAGCTATCATCACATTCTGGGTTTTCTTCCTTTCCTTCCTGAGTCACCAGAGCCCTCCAGCTGACCTGCCTGCCTCCAGCCTACTCACTCCCTTCTATTCATTCTGTACATACTGTCAGGAAACCTCTCTCATAGGGTACACGCCCCAGTTCAAGGACTTAAAATAGTTCCCCAGCACAATAAAACCAACCTTCTCAAACCAGCACTCAGGGCCTTCCACTCCCCCTAAAGATCGTCACTTGTAAATGTTTAGCTTAAATATCCTAAGGAGACAAAACTCTAGAAAACCAATAATTTGATCTTCCACATTTGGATCAGTGCAATGCACACTACAGGTTTGTAGAGAGTATAGTTCACCATCTGCCACTTGAATTCAACTACTTACGTCAGGCAATGGAATTTATGACTTAATCCATCATCTTCTGAATAACTCAAGTTACCATAAGAAGGAATCATTTTCAAAAGTTGAACCCTTCTAATCCACAAAGTGAAAGTATGTAGTTTTTAGAAAATAACACCTCATATCCTTAATGAGAGTGCAAAGTAGTATACTATTTTTAAGGGTGAATTTTCCAACATCTATAGAAAGTGAAAGTGCAAATATCCTTTAGCCCAGCAATAGTATTTCAGGAAATTACCTGTAGATATTCTCACAGAAGAAAGCAAAATTAAATGTGGAAGGATATTAAACACAAATTATTGTAATGGTTAAAAAAAAGGGGGGGGACACAATTGAACCTTCCTTAACTATTATGATACATCTCCACAATGGAATATTATGCAGCAATTAAAAATAAAGCAGTTACATATGAATTGATATGGAAAGATGTTCAAGAATGGCATGAAGAAAGAAAAAAACAAATTATACAACAGGGTAAACTGCTATTCTATTTATATAAAGAAAATGCATATACATTTGTAAATGCAAGAAAATATCTAAAAAAACATACCAACCATTAGCAGCAGCAAATTCTGAAGACTGAGATTCAGAGGAAGAAACAAGGGATTTTTAGTTTTTGTACTGTGTGTGTGTGCATGTACGTACACACATACATATCTTTTTAAAAAAATAATTTATTCAATTTTCATTTCTAAAAAAGGGCTGAGCACAGAAAAGACTCAACTTTGGATGAATATAATTGATCTTGATTATCCACAGTGCAGGAAGAATGAGCTACTCAAAGTGCTTAATGAGAAACTCATCCATCCATTCAACAACTATTTATGGAAAACTTACTGTGTGTCAGGCACTGGGCCTGACAACGCTAACATAATGGTGAACAAGAAGGACCTAGTCCCTGCTCCATTTTTCCTGTTCCCACTGTAAGAACCACTCTGACTTCTAGATCTGGGTTCTCATTATGCCTATTATGCCTATAGTGTTCCATAGAATAGATACAAATTAATGGAATAATTATATCAAACAAAAACAAAGGCTTTAAATGTTATTAACTATTTCCTTCATAATTAATTTAAAAAGTTACCAGAAACAGAATTTGAAAAAGAACAATTCAACAAGCACCATTTCAAATAACAAATTTTAAAAAGTAACTTAGGGACTTCCTTGGTGGTGCAGCGGTTAAGAATCCACCTGCCAACGCAGGGGACACAAGTTCAATCCCCGGCTTGGGAAGATCCCACATGCCATGGAACAACTAAGCCCATGTGCCACAACTACTGAAGCCTGTGCGCCGCAACAAGAGAAGCCACCGCAGTGAGAAGCCAACGCACCACAAAGAATAACCCCTGCTCACCGCAACTAGAGAAGGCCCATGCACAGCAACAAAGACCCAACGCAGCAAAAAAAAAAAAAAAAAAAAAAAAAGTAACTTAGATGTCAAATGAAATTTAAGTGAAATTAGCTATGAAAATTCAAAAGGAAAAAAATTATTGGAAATTTTAGTTTTCTTCATTGATCTACATATACTTACCAAATTCTTCTACAATAAATATTTACTATACAATAAGGAGAAAGTAAAAGTTGTTCTTGAAAAGAACCCTCTGTTGCAACAACAGATCAGCTACTGCCTAAAGTCCAATCCTGTAACCCATTATACCATGCCCTTTACGGTCTGGCTTTGTCGAGATTCCTTGTTTTGTCAGCCTAGAGCCCACTGCACCCTCTGCTGCAAACAGCATTCTGGGACTTTCCACTGGGGAATCACTGCTCCTCACCTCCTGGGGTAGGCCCAATCCCCAGTCTCTGCCAGTCAGCGCTTCCTATCTCCTTGGCCACCCCAATGGTTCAGAGGTGAACACATGACCCTAATAGATCCAAATCCAAATCAATCCTGAGAAGAGGCTAATTTTAATGAGGCTATTAAAATGATTACAACTGCTGACATATAATACAGCTAAATTTCCTAAAAGAACTTTGTAATAAAGAGAATTCTCATTTAATGTGGTCCCTGAATATTTTGTGTAACCATAACTTCAAATCACAAAACTGCAGTGAAACAGTCATAACCGACCTCTTGTTGAAACAGAACAGCAACAAAAATACAATATTAGAAAATTCCCATTTCTAAGAAGCGATTACAACTTGATGCTGTCTCAAAGAATGTTAAAACCATATAAATCACATTCTGTTAAAATAGCTAAGCATAGAAACAGTAAGAAAATACAGGTTACCCAACATATGTTAATCACATGTCCTCTGACAGAAATCTTTTAAACAATTTCAAAAATAAAGACTCCTACAGGTAGTATTTCATGAGGCACCTAAAATGCCACAATACCTGAAACAGACAAAAAAACAAAACCCAAAAACCTGAAATATATTTAACTGTCTAAATAATTTTTATCAGTTAATCATTTTCTTTTCAACACTAAGAAAACCATAGAGTATATTAATAAATTACAGGGGAATAAACTTCAATGCAATATGAGAAAATAAAACTTAACCATTAAAATTTCCTAAGAGTGAAATGAATTGCCTTGTAAAACAGGGATCTCTCCTTCCCTGGAACTAAAACTAAAACCCAAACGCTGTAATTCTCTGAAAATAAGACATCCTTGAAGAATCTGACTGCTGTGCCAGCTGTTTTATTTCTTGAGAGTATAGCTGAACACATATAATAATCCACTGCATTTTTTTCTAGTATTGCACAATTTTCCTGGCACACAATGTGCATACTGTATTTATTATCATATTTAAGCATGTGACAGCATTGTCATAGGAACTCACAATATCATTCTCTAACTAATGCACACATAAATTTTTCAGCCTTCAAACACCATGGATTTCAGTAGTTAAGTATCATATATATTTTTTCCACAAAGTCTAAATACAATACATTTCCTGAACTTTTAGCTTTCAGTTTCCTGTTCGTCAATGGCTACAATTCTAGAGGCAATACATAAACACACCCTAACCATGGTATTTCCACTTTTGACAACAGTGGATGTGAACTTAATATGACCAAATATAACCACAGTGCACATATAAATGGTATATGACAGCTAACACAGCAACAGCAGGAATTAAGTTATAAAAATGGAAATTAAATTAAGAATTCACATAACAACCTCCTTTTTATAACTCAGAACTCAGAAAAAGTTCCTCTCATGAAAAACTGATAAGCTTTCTTTATCAGACAATAACTATGAAACCCATCCTGTTTCCTTTTTTCTCTTGCTTGCCAGGAAGCTCAGAGCTAAATTTAATGTTCAAATACAGAAAATATCTTGCCTTAGATTATTGGTGTAAAGATTTCTTTCCACTCCCTCATCGTGCTCATTATTTCTCAAGTGATTTATGCCTGATTTCTGACTATGTTTTTAATGGTTCTTGCCTTTTTTAGTTTTAATTATAAACTATCAAATCTTTTCAATGAACAGAATATAAAGAAACAATTTAAAAGATTATATCTTTACATGACTGAATAATCTGTTAATGCAGGTCCTAAAATGTATCTTTAGTTTCCCCTTTTAAAGTTAACTGTTTCACATAATTCATGATTCACTTTTAGAAAAGCCATTGGCAAGTTTTCAAAATAAAAGACTGATAAAATGACACAAGGATCAATTACAAATTACTAAATTAGGGACACTAGGAGGATTAGTAATTTTTAAATGTTTTTCAGTTACTAACAAAATTGGTCTGGCAAAGCTAGATAGTTGCAAAAAATTAACTCACATAAAGTGTACTAAAATCTTATTTACTGTTATCAGCATTTTAGATGCAAAATAGACAAAAGGTATAAAAATATTTAAATAGTAATCTTAAAAAAAGAGGGACGCTCAGTCACACTTGTTTAGAAACTACAGACACACACATATGAAAATATTCAGCATATGGTAATACCAAAAAGTTTATTAAGTGGAGATAAAAGGAGATAGTAATAAAATGAACAAAAAAAAATGAGGATGAAAAGAAACTACAACCCAAACTGACAAATCTAGCCAAAAACTAAATAAAAATATGCCATGAATTAAATAGAAAACCTAAACATAGTCTTATTAAAAACAGAAAAGAGAAATGACACATGTTGTAACAAAGACTACAGTCTATAAGAATGCATAATATTAAAGCTCTCCATTTTTAGAAGGCACAAATAAAAAAATGGAAAATAATAAATGGAAAAAGCAAGACACAAAAGTTACAAAAACCAATTGTTTCTTTCTCTCTCAAAATATGAGAACTGCAAAGCTTATACCCAAAGAAGCTAAATTACAAAAAACTTAATATTCTAAGAATGAAGTTAACAGCAAAATATATTTCTGTATAAATTACTATATAATTTATATAGTATTATTATCTACTATACACCATAGTATATAGTATTAATATGTACCATATTTATGTTATATTACATATAATATAGTATTTATAAAGTATACATAATATATAATTTATATAGTACTGTTGCTATATAAATTTAGAAGGAGAGGCTAGTAACCACTCACAAATACAGATTTCTTTCAAACAATAAAAAAGTTCAACATAAGAAAATATTTTAAAAACAGAAACACACACAGTCCTCAAGAAAATCCAAAATTTAATTTTGAAGCATTTCTATTCCCTCCTAGTAGCATAAACAGAAGTTAAAATGTGTTATAAAGAGTAATCATCTAACTACAAAACAAGTCGAAGATCATAAGAGAAAAAAAATCCCTCTCCCTTCAGAAAAATGAAGACAGGAAAAAGAAACCAAACCATGGGAAATATAAGTAAGTGATCTGATATAAAGCACTGAGAACATGGAAAAAATTCATTTGCATAGATATCTGTATAGCATACAATTCAACTCGACAGTGTTTGCAAGTGATAAAGAAAAATTAGCATTTCAGTAAAAATGAATCTTAGAAGACTTTTTTTTTTTTTAAGGACTACAGCAGGATGAGCAGAGAGGTCTGGGGCATCTTTATGTAACCCATGCCACTTTTTCTTTCTTTAATCATGAAAAAGAATATAGAATATGAAAAGATTACCAGCTGTGAAATAATTTTATGATACAATCATGCTTAAAGTGACTAAACAGTATTTGCACATAACACAAATTTTCAAAATGCAGGGAGAACATCTTGCCAGAGTTAAGACATTTCATGGGAAGAAAAGTGGTGACAGTGGCTTGCAGATTAGGAACTGACATTATTTATATATGAGAAAAAATTACATGCTCTGTAAAAAGGGAAGGGAGTATTTATTGAGCAACTAGAGTATTCAGACACTAAGCTTTGGGCTTTATGAAAGATTCTATCGCATTACATTTAGGTAGGAAAACAATATAGAAGAAAACAATGCTTAAGTAAGTTTCTCACCATCATGTGTGGCATGTGGTAAAATGTAAGAGACTGAAGAAGATGTAAGCTTAGAGACTACTGTACTAGTAGAAGTACGGGGTTGGGGGGCCATAAGGTGAAAGTACAATAATAGGTCCCAACTGTTCATGCTAATCTCACCAGCCTATCAATCACTCTGTAGAAGAACCTGTGTTTCACCATGATAAAAACAAAAAGTCCACTTTTTTTAGAATGTTTTTTATGTTTACAACACTATTATATTTATAATTTACAACTCTAAAAAATGAAAGAAAGAAAACCTTCTCTTCCTAAAGCAGATTTTGGAAACTTGGTTTTAAATATTACTTTAAGAATAGTAACACTTGTCCAAGAAATGTAATCATGCGCTTCTCATTAAGAATAGAGTGAAATATTATCATATTATTCCTAGTAGTAAAATTATTTCTTACCTTGGTGTTTAATAGTTGTTAGTAGAAAGATTACTGGTAATACTACTGTAATTCCCACCCAGATGGTTAAGAATCATACTAGGATGACAGTAAAAAAAAAAAAAAAAACAGCCCTAGTTTAGCTCTGAAAGGCACAGGCCACTAATTAATTAGCTGTGGATCTTGAGCATGCAACTTTACTTCCTTTGGACCTCAGTGTCCTCATCTGTAAAATAAGATGGCTGGACTAGAGGCTATTTCCTTACCTTCCTCCCCGTTTCCCTCTCCCTGGCCCTTTCTACTTTATGACTTTGGTGACTTAGGATCTAGACTGGGATTTTTGAGGACAGAGAGGAAAACAGCAGAAATCCACTAAATTTTGGAGAAAAGGAATAAGGATTATGTAAACAACTAGAATATGGAGAGAAAAAGAGAAAGTCAGCCCAAAATACATGTTTACAAAAAGAAACGGACAAATTAAAGAGGACTAATGGTTCAGAATAGAGGATCATGAGCTTCACTGTCAAAATTAGTATGAGTAGTAGTTTCAGTTATACTGAAATCAGGAAAGATTGTGAGAAATGCTAGAGATACAGACTTAGAAGTGTTATTTATAACACACAAGAATGCTTTACAAATAACCCAAGAAATCTTCCCAAGTTCCCCCAGTACATATGGAAAAGATGCCATACTCCCTTGACTTAATCATTCATAATTCTGCCCCAACATAATCACCGACTATTTTCCAACAGGTTACTCCCTCCAGTCCATCGGGCTTCATCCTTTCAAACAGACCCACGATATTTCCCCTTCATTGACACTCAATGTTTTATCTGAAATGCATTCTCCCTTCTTTCCATTTATAATAACTTATCATGCTCTAGTCATGTTTAAGGCACCATTCTAAGCACTTGACATGTATTAACTCATTTAATTCTCTCAACAATTCTAGGAAGGAGGTCATGTAACTTGCTAAAGATTACACAGTAGCAGAGTAAGGATTCCAACACATGCAGTCTGGCTCCAAGGAGCCTGTCCCTCCTAACTGGCTGACTACTCCTACAAGCCTCAGGTGGAGTTCTGTCACCCTCCTGAAGCTCTCATCTGCTTAGCAATTATTCCTGCCTCTTGAGTCCTTACGTAAACTGCTCATTTGTCATTTACCACAAGACCCAGATTGTTATTTATCTTTTGTGCACATGTTCTATATTTTCTAAGGACAGGATCTTGTCTTATTTATTCTGTAACAATGCTACTTAGAACCTAACAGAACTTATTATCTGGACAAGTGCTTATTAATGAAACTATAACAGCATTCAATATATATTGAAAACATATGGCAAGTTCTGTAGGTATTAATACTGCCTGCACCTTCCAATATTATAAATGAGGAAACTGAAGCTTAGAGAGAAGCTACATATCTTGTCCCATATTACAAAGCGGTGGTGATAGCCTTACTTAAGGGTCTTACCAGAATCTTAATCTCCAGCCAACCACAAAACACCCTAAAGAATCAGTCCTAACAACAACTCAGTTCAGCTTTCACTTACTCTGCAGCACTATGCTGAATACCAAAGATTCAGAATTAGAGGCACAGCTGCTGCCCTCACGAAACTCACAGTGCACTAAGACTTTAGGACCAAACTTTGATAACACAGGCAGAGCCACCATCATCAAAACTTAAGGAAGATTTTAAGTTATATTTTAAATCAAAATATCAAAATAATCCTTGGAAACTCTTCCATCCCATCCCTTCTCCCTCCAGGCTCCTCTACTCCCTCTACCCTAGGACTCATCTCTCAGTTTCTGTGTTATAGAGCAGAAGAATCCCTCTTATCCTAACAACTATTAGCATATCTAAATTTAATTTAGCAGTAGCTCAAACTCAACGATCTATCTGGCGAATTCCATGTCCATAATGAAATATGGGCAATAGACAGCAAGAAAAACCCATTGCAAAGAGAAGCAGCAAAAAGAGGGAGATGAAAGTCACACTGTAAAGCAAAGATAAGAAAAAGCAAGAAAAGCAGGAGAGTGGACACAAACAGGAGATAAAAGTAAGAGCCCAGAATAAATCCAGTAGAGAGATGTAGATAAATGAAAACACTAAACTAAAATCTAATTCATTTTACAAATGCTGACTCCTTTAATTATTTCTTTCCCTAACTTCAAATTGAAACAGAAAAATATGTAGGTTAAACAATCACTGAAAAATCACTAACTAGGAACAGTATATAAATTAGGAGTTTTTCCCTTGAAAAACCACTCATTTTAGAATTTCAGAGCTGCAAAGACTATCTAGACTATTAAAACACTATCTAATCCAACCCATTCGTTTTACAATTAAAATAAGGCTCAGTAAGGTTAAGTAACTTTAACCTGCCCAAGATCATGTAGCAACACTCCTGAATCTCATCCCAATATCTGTTTCTACCATACCAGACTTCCTAGAAATGGTGTGATTTTCTCCTCCATTTTCCACTCTTAATAACCATTAAATTAATTTCTGCATAAGCATCTCAGAATCCCCATATTATTCCTACTTCCCATAGAAGAAAATAACCAGATATTCTGGATTATCTAAAACAGTATCGAATTTTAGTCTCTTATCCCCCAAAGTCAGTCATCTTAAATTGGGTCTTGATTTCTACCAGGAGGAAATTCACACATTTCCCAAAAGAGCAGAAAGAAGAAAGATCTCCATAAGCTGACCAAAAGCAAGCCAAGTTGATAAGCTACAATCCATCTGGAAAGGACTCAGGCCCAAGACCACTGGAGGCTGGATTACTGTTAGTGGGAAGTAGAATGGATATCACATATTTTCCCATTTCTATTTTATATCCTCCCAACTAACCTCAGGCTCCTATCTTTCTGACAAATGTCAATTCCAGGAGCCTGTAAAGAGAAGGGAAAGTAATGAGATAAGAGTATCACGTCACTTTCAGCATAATGGCTTTTTGATGAGAACTATCTTGGCCAGGAAATTTGCCACAAGGAATAAGAGAAGCATTTTTAGTTAAACCCACATATCTTTTATTTTTACCATAAAAACACAAAAAGTTCTGAAAATCTGTTATATACACTCAGTATTTCCCCCACTGTAAAGCACTTGCAGATATTCTGGGCTGGAAGAAACTCATCCTGGTCCATTTTTGTGGTGCAGGAAAGTCTGCTGCCTATACCCCTTGATAAACTGTAGGCCCTGCTGGCCACCATTCATCAGGTTATTTGAGTTGAGTGATGTGGGAATCATCTATATCACCTTGGTTTAAATATAATGATTACCTAGGGCTTAAAAATTACGTGTTTGCTTATAAGACTGACTGAAGTCTTGTCTGGAAGGGGAAAAAATGCCCTATTTTACCTTAGGAACATATCTTAATTTTGATATGTATGAAGTTCATTATAGATTAGGGATAACTTCCTGCTAACATGTTACCCAAATTAGGACAATTAGAGTGGAAATGAAAAGGACAAAAAAGATAAAAAGACATTATAAATTTAGAAACAAAGTGATTTAGTGACTCACTGAGCTTAAGAAATAAAGGAAGAGTAAAAAATGACCAGTAAGAAAAACGGTGTCACAAACAGCTAAAGAGGAAAGTCAGGAAGAGAAGTGTTTTGACAGGGGGTGGAGAGAGGGGGTGTTGGTGTGCAGTTGCTACAGAGATGGTATTTAAACATATTTAGTTTCAAGACATAGGTGAAAATTTGGGCCTCAGTTTTGGAAGGCCTTGAGTTTTAGACAGAAGACATAGAGTTGAGGCCTAAAAAAGCACAGTAGTGATTGAGTTTTTAAAGAAAGAGAAAGTAACAACAAAGCATTTAGACAACAGCATTCCTCAGACACTACACTTAGAAGATAATTTAACTTTCCAAGTTAATAGTACCTTATTCTATAGATTAGAATATTTGGACTAATTTATTATAAATTAAAAGCTAAGGGACTTCCCTGGTGGCACAGTGGTTAAGAATCCGTCTGCCAATGCAGGGGACGTGGGTTCGATCCCTGGTCTAGGAAGATCCCACACTGGAGCAACTAAGCCTGGATGCCACAACTACTGAAGCCCACACGCCTAGAGCCCATGCTCCGTAACAAGAGAAGCCTCCTCAATGAGAAGCCTCACACACAGCAACAAAGAGTTGACCCCACTCTCCGCAACTAGAGAAAGCCAACGTGCAGCAACAAAGATCCAATGCAGCCAAAAAATAAATAAAAAATTTTTTTAAAAACCCTATCTTAAAAAAAAATTAATAAAAATAAAAGCTAAAAAATTATTTTTCTTTTCCAGGCTATGAACTGACAGAAAGGAACTAAGAATAAAAGTAGTTTCATAATTACCAAGTGTCCAAAGTTAAGTCTCTGAGCTAAAACACACTGCTTTTCAGGTTTCTTTATTTACAACAAAACTTTTGAAAAAAATTGACAGAAAAATCTGGTACACTAACACTACTATTATTTTACAATATTTGTGAGAATGTAACAGTTTTAAAAGCACATTAACCAAATGCTGATAATTAATAAATATGGAGAACAGGTGTATGGAGGTTCACTATACTGTTCTCTCCAGTTATGTGTATGTTTGAAACCACTGTAATAAAAAGTCTAAAAAAAGGCCACCTGCAGATATTTTTAAAGTTCTATCTGCAGTTAAGGCTTGACAACTCCAAACAAAATTCTTAAAAAATTCATCCTCAACAGACCAGTGAAATTTAGGGTATATGAAAGGCAGAAAAGGCACCGTCATCTCAGATAAATGTAAACATGCTTACTAAATGGAGAAAGTCCTTTTATCCATGTTGGCTGAGTTGGATATTTGTCATTTTTCTCTTCAAAGAACATATGTTTGTTAAAGAAAAATATATAGACCATATAAATGTATGGCTTTGGTTAGGAAAGGCAACATAAATGTTTATCCCCAGCTGTCAATGGTTAATTTGTTTAACCTGCTGGTTAGTCCTGTTACTTCAAATCGTCTTTCACTCTAGTAAATAACCAAATAAATTTCTTATGTAGATGCAAAAAAACTGATTAAAAAACGAATGTCCATAAATAATGCCTAATTCCAAATTGTGAAGAACAGATACTTCAGATTACATAAAATAGTAAGTCAAGAAAAAAAGCTGAATGTTTTAACAACTGACATAGTTTAAGCTATGATTTAAATAGCTTTAAGTCAAATCACTCTATGGCAGCACTAAAACTCATAGAAAGCACCAAATTCACCTATTAGACTTACCACTGACCTATGATCAAGATTAGTTTACATGGTAAGCACCAATCTTTCCTATTAGAAACACCACCCCAAAATGACAACCAGATTTGTTTGCCTATTCTTTGGTGAATTCCAGGACAGTAAAGATTGTACATGTTTGTGCAAAACCTTAGCACACTGAACATGTGCAACTCTCTTAAACAGGAATTATCACTACCTTCAATTCCAAGGAAGCTATCGCTAGGTATCAGTCTCATTTCCTAGGTGACTTACACAGGATAACAAAATAAAGCACAGTTTCCTTGCTGGCAGTTCTGCCTTGAATCATTTTCAGGATTCTGCTTCTTCTAACAGAAACATGTCATGAAACTTCAGAGAGAAGCAGCACAGATACAGATAGAGACAAAAGATGGTTAGTAATTCTCTTTTCCTACATCATTATTAAAGCACTACTTAATTTCAAATTGAGGCATTTCACTTTTTTCAGATAACAAAGTCATTCTCCTCATCTTTGACAAATTTTCATAATTTTTTCCCTTATGAAAGTAAAAGTTACATACCGCAAAATGCACGGATCTTGAGTGCTCAGCTCGGTAAATTTCAACAAATGTATACACCAACAACTGGTGAATCTGCAAGTTCCTCACACTGGTCTTGCAACTGTTCTGCAAGTTAAAAATTATATGAAAATTAAAAGTTACCCCAAAACTTTGAGTTCTGTAGCTTGAGTTCCAAATCAAGCTATAGGATATTTCCATCACCTTAAAATGTTCTCTTTTGCCCCTTTCTGGTCATCCACAGCCCTTACCCAGAAACCACTGTCCTGATTTCTATCACCATACCTAAGTTTCTCCTGTTCTTGTCTCTTTTATAAATGACATCTTACAGTACATACGTGTGTCTGGCTTCTCTTGCTCTGAATAATATTTCTGAGATTCACCTATGTTGTTGTATGAATCATTAGTTCATTGTGAAGAAAGATGCTACCAACATTTTCGTCAGTCTTTTTGTGGACATGTACTTTATTCCTCTTGGTGCAGCAAGATTTCATTAAGAAAAAAAAAAAGATTTCACATATAAGTCTGTGAAGTCATATAGTATAGATAGATGGGTTGATTTATATATGTACATATACATATAGCAAACATACAGTTACATATATAATGCAAATATATACAACAGATATTTTATCTACCTGTGTGCATATAATTGTGTGTGTGTGTGTGTGTGTGTGTGTGTGTGTGTGTGTGTGTGTGCGCGCGCGCGCACAGATTCTGAGAGGTCTACCTAGGACCAACAAAGGTATTTTAAAAGAACTTATAAAGTTCATAGTGAAAACAAATTTAAGATGGGAAAGATGACATTTCAATTTTTCTCAATTATTCAAATTATTTAATTTCTTAATTATTCTTAAAATTATTCAATTTTTCTTAATTATGTTTTAACCTAAGAATAATTCAAAAGAGAGACAAATTTCTCTCCATGTAAGTTACCCTGTTTTGCTCCAATGAAATACCATCTTCTCATAACAAATCCCCTTCCCAAACTAGAATTCTAAAACATTAAATATTACCATTCACCATGTAATAATTTTTCATGCTGGGGCAAAATCCAAAATATGTTAAGATTACAAGATTTTATTTTACTATCTTGCTCTTTTAAAAAGTTGAACATGGAAATAACTTCACTGGTTAATATTTAACATGGGTAACCACCATCTCATCCTCATGCAGAATACTGTATACTCCGAAAAAGACCAGAATGCTTCCTCCATTCCAAAAAGTAACTTACTGCAGCATGTAAGTCTGTGATAGGGACATTCTGACCTTCAAATTCCATGTGTAATTTTCAGCAGACAGTAGAGGAGGATCTTTAATTTCCAATGATAGGAACATTGAGAAACACACACACATCTCTGATTTTTGATGAGATCAATTTGAAATTCCCAACCCTGTTTGTGATAATCAGATGATCATTTTCAGGGGACTAGGAGTGGCTCCTCATTTAACATCATACATAAATTGCCAAGACTGAGGCTGAACACTACAAATGGTTCCAGAAATTTACCATCACCTGCTTTAGGAAGGGTTTGCAATTACAAAAGGGAAGAAAAGCCCTCTTCTAGTCTTTAATCTTTCTCCATCTTTTATTTTGCTCTTCCTTCCAAAAAATGAGCAATTTCAAGACGATACAATTCAAATGTACTATACTTTTAATCTTAAAAAACATTCTTAGCATTTGGATGTTCCCTAACTTTCACAGATGTGTAATTGTTTACTTAAAAACTCAGTATTTCACTCTGAAAATACATAATTTTCATTTTTCTAATAACTGTACCTTTTTCTAAAAAGAAAAAAAAAACCAACCTTGATTAACTGTTACAAAACTGACAGCAGCTCCAAACAGCTACAATTCCCAAATTTTTATATCTTTTGCCTGATTGTTTTAGAGAACAAAAATTTTATTCCTATTTCTAAAAATGTTTTTCTTCCAGACCAAGAGGAGACAATAAGCATACCAAATGCGTAGACCCCGTACTCCCTCTGGTGGTCCTTCACTCTTATTAACCAGATGTTTTCCAAAAGACTAAAACACTAAAATAAGCATAAAATGAACTTGCCTCATTTAAGGATTATGGTCTTACATGTTTGAGTTTCAGCTGAATGCAGGTCAAGTCTCATAACAAACAATGATGTACAAATTATTTTCAGTACTTGAATTTTAGTGTTTCAAATACTACTGAAATAGCCTTAGTAACTTGTTACACAAGGTCCTACTATAAACTATTTTAACCTGTCTTATTTGGTAGAACTTTTACACAATAAATAAACATCTTATTTGGAAAAAAAAAAACCCACACTTAAGTGGCTACTGTTTTTAAATCAACAGTTATGTGATTTACCTACCAACAGCCACCCAGTCGCTGATGAATGTAGATTTAATTTTCCTTACACTTTTGGGGACATAATGTCAGAAGTTAAAAATGCACTGTAGAAAAATTCAGAATGTAAAATAATGAAAAAACAAAATCTAATTACTAACCAGCTAGGTTAGAAAATTCAAATAGTTTCAGAATTATAAAATGTTAGTGTGCCAAAACATGTACAATATAGATTCTTTGTTAGGAATTGTGGAAAATTATATTAAAGGCCTACAGAAAATATTCTTAATGATGGATACAGCATGCATATTACTGTTCAATAAAGCAGTATTAATGTTTAACAGTATTATGTGATTTATCCCCAAATTTAGCTGGTTTAATATGTGTCCCTGTTTTTTGTAGTTTTATTCATTCAAAAATATTTTCCCAGTCCCAAACTCAAAAGGAGCCACACCTGAGGGTAAGTGACTTAAAAACACTCCCAACATTTATTGTGTTGATGCAAGAATTCAGCTTATGTTTAATTTTGAAACTTTAATGTGGTTGATAACTTTATGATATGGTCTACCACAAGTTAAAGTGGAAAAACTCAGTAATTAAAATATATAAAAACTGAATTTGAAAATGGTCTTTTACTTAAAAGGCACTTTTATAGCTAAAGTTCCCAAAATATGCTCTGTGTAAATAAAGCTACGAAATATGGCTTGAATTTATGATATGCAGTATACCTAAGCATCATCATAGGATAAAGCCTATAAAACTTCTAATTATACATAGTAGTTAAACTGACATATTCCTATACACTTTAAAGAACAATTATATAGATCACCCATAACCCATCTCATAAGATTCCGTAGAACTACTTATATAGAATAAAACCCATTCTGCAGGAGTCACTGTTCAAACAACCTACCTTCACTAAGCATCAAAAAGCCACCTCAGCTTTCAACAGTAATAACTTCTACACCTATAGAAAGAGGATGTTCTTCCTTCTCTAGACTGATTCTTTCTAAGCTAAGAAGCCTTTAGATAACAAAACAACCTAAAATATGTATCCTTTTCCAATCCAAGAATAAACAGAAAATTGAAGATTTCACTAGTTGCCTAATCCAATATTTTAGAATGTTCATGTTGAACTGGTTAAAATGTTTTAAAAAAGAAATTCACCCAAAATTCCCATTACTGAAAAAATTGAAGATTCAGAAACATATTTGTTTTGTTAAATGTTGGAAAGACAAAGACCTCACAGCATATAAGCCTGTGGTTTCAGAGAAATAAAACATTTTATAAAGACCATCTCTGATTTTTTAAAAAATCCCAAATAGTCACAATTAGACTACTGGTTAAAGAGTTCACCTTTAAAAGGTGTTACTAATTGGCTACGTAAATAACTAAAATTACCATTCAATGAAACACTAATAAAGTTGCGTAATTAAATCAAAATTATAATTGTCCTTAAGAAGTTAAACTTACATCTCTTACGTACAAATCATACCCAGCACAGATACAAAAAAGACACATTAGAAGAAAAACTGAGTAATCGAAATCAACTGTTCCTCACAAACGAGCGTTATTAATAACCTTCATAATATATTTTTAAATAATTATATATTATTTTAAAACATTTTTTCTATAGATGCTCTAAATTGGTCAGGCCATAACTGTAGATTGTTAAGTGAGGTCAGCTGGGAGAGAGAGAAAAGTGAAAGCATAACAAATAAAAATTTCCCACAAGAATAAGTTTTTCAACTCTATTCTTGAATTTTAAAGTAAAACTCTTGTGCAGGGTGGGGGTGGGGAAGGATTCCCATAGACTATTAAAAACACTGAACCAAAATATGTTCTTAACTTTTGTCTGCAATCTAACAAAACGGGAAGACAATGAAAATAAATACTCCTGTGTGCCCTCTGAGAGGCAAAGAAAGCTCCCATTCAATGCTAAGCCTTATTCCACTCCTGTAAAGTAAATCCAAAACCACGAGCTCCAACTGCTTCATGCAGAATTTACTGAATGGCGGCCAAACGCTGTACACGCTGTCCTGAACCACACTGAAGGATATCTAGAGTTCTGCACTCTCCATTTACAACTTGTACCTTACTATGCAGGCTTTCGCCACCACTGCAGAAACCAATTTTTAAACTGAGACGAAGATGTTCCTCCCGGCACGTCAATGGAAAGAAGGCAATCTCCCCGCTGACAACACCCCCCACCTGCCCCCCACCCCCCCCATCAATCCTGGTTTTGACTCCTATACTGCGGCCAACACACCTCTTTTAGACATCATTAAGGGGGAGAGCGTCATAACGTCCCGGAGTGAACCGAATACGGAGCCCTGAAACAACTTTGCACTGGCGTTCACCTGGCACTAGGATCATCACCTGTTAGGACGGCGCCGCACCGCACCCTCTACGAGCGGCCGAGAGTGGGGATGCTGGGCTCAGTCACCGGTCTCCGGGCGGCAGGTGAAGGCGGTGAACGCGCATCCACACCCACCGCCCGCGGAGCGCAAACCGAAAGCCAGGACGGCGGCGGCGGGACGCTCCGTTATCCTCATCCCCGGCGGGCCAGCCAGGTGAGCGAGGCTCCATCGCGCCCGCGGCGTCCCGGCGCACGGCTCACCCCGGCTCCACTTCTCCCGCCGCCCGGGCCCCGGAAAGCGAAGTTTCTCTCCCGCCCGCGGCAGCTGCTGCTCACGCGCCGCCCGGCTCTCCGCCGGTCCCGCCGCCTGCTCCGGGCGGCGGCGGTCACGGGAGCCGGGCCTCGGGCGAGTCGGGGGCCGCCGACGGGAGCCGGAGCCGGGACCTGTCACCCCGGGCGGGAAACAAAAGCCGGGTGAAGACCCGCGGGCGCGACCGGCCTCGCCTCGGAGACGGGGAGCGAGGCGGGGGCGGAGAGCCGCTCCCGCGGCCACCGGCTCCGGGTCTCCGGGAGGGAGCCCCGGCCCCGCGGCCCGGGGGGACGCAGAGGAGCCCCACAGTGGAGCTGGGGGCCTCTGGCGCGTCCTCCTGGAAGCTCCCCCCGGCCCCGCTGGCCGCGACGCGCCGCTCCCGGGCTGGGGAGCCGCGTGAGGGGGCGGGGAGGCGGCGCGGCGGCGGCCGGACAGCCAAGGAGGGAACTCGGCTTCCCGGGCTCCGCGACCACCCGCCCCATCCCTGAGGCTGTGGCGCCAGTACCTGCCGCCACGGTTGCTCGTATGCTCTCTCTCCGCCGCACCCGCGCGCCGCTGGCCCCTCAGCCCGCCCAGCAGGCCGCCCGCGCGCCGGACGCCGCCGCCGGAGACTGGCAGCGCCCGCTAACCGGCCCGAATCCCCCGGGCAGCGCCCGGCGCCGTCCCGCCCTCGCCGGCCGCAGGACCCGCCTCCCATAGGGCCCCGGGGCTGTCAGTCCGCCCCCAAAAGGCGCGCGGGCTGTCGCTCCGCCTGTCCGGATTGGCGGCCGCGCGCCGTCCATGCAAATAAGGCCCCGCCCCCGTCCATTTGCACCTCCGCCTTGGTGTAACCTCCGCCTCTCCACGCCGGCCCACGTGTCTGGCCCTTGCCCTTTGTGGGGGCTGGAGGGAAGGGATGGAGAAAACTGACCGACACCCCCTCACAGCATCCCTTACCTCCGGGAAACTAATGCCTAAACAAACTAGTTGACTTCACATCGGGATCTGTCTCTGAAAGCCCTGCCCTCCTGTCTGCGCACTCGGCCTGCCCCGAGGATGGAGGGGGCAGACCAGGCTTGTTTGTTTCAGGTGAGCAAGCCAGGTTAGCCCCAGGAAACAATATCAGGAACTCAAAGTTGTCCATTTGGAACTGGGGAAACTCCCATCTGGAGAACCACAGCACATAGCACTTCCCTCTGGACCCTCAGGGACTGTGAAGACTACTCTTTCCCGTGGCTTTCTACCTTTTAAATATGAGATCCTAGGTGACTGAGACAGCAAAGGGCCTTGAAAGATGTCTGTGTTTTCTGTCACCTGCGAAAGGGTAGGCCTGCTGAGCAACTCAGCTTCAGGAGAGGTTCAGACCCCTCCAACGAAATGGCTACCCAGAGATTCAGATGAGGGGACTGGGCTAGCGGTACCTGGGCCTTAGGGAGTAGCTAGCTCAGTCTCATTTTTGAGGAAACAGAAACCTGAAGTAACATAGCTATGGAGCGTAATAATTACCTATGGAAACCTAACATCTCCTAGCTCCACATCTGCTCTCTATGCTATATCACCTGGGTCACTTAGGTATTTATGTGGAGCTTCTACAAATCATCATCTCTGCCTTCAAGAGGTGCTGCCTGCAGAAATAACCACTAGAGCTGACACTGAAACCTCCTCAAGGGCAAGGGCCCTGTCTCAGTGCCTAGAAGCTTCCCTTTTTATCAGATGCCAGAGAGAGTCACTGAAACAATTTACTTATGTATTAATTCAGTAAGACAGTGGAGATTAAAACTACTCTGCATACTAACACCAATTGATTAAGCATCTACTATGCTTTTTAACAGCAAGTATTAAGTGCTGTGCTATGTGCAGGGTATACAGATACCAGAGGACACTGTCCCAGCCCTTAAGGGCTTCAGCCTAAGAGACAGTGACATCCACATTGCATGTCAATGCTCCTCATGTTTCAGAGACTGTGACAGATGTCTGCATAGGGAGTGGCTGTGCATAGGCCAGTGGAGGACTCCCAGGAGGGGGAAAACAGCTCTTCCTGGGAGAGTCAGGAAAGGCCTCGAAGAGGTGACTCTAGAGCTGAGACTTAAAAGATAGTATTCAAAGATGGTGTTTGCCAGGCTGAGGGATGTGGAAGAGGAAGGCAAGGAACTCCCCGGGGGGGCGAGAGGTGGCGGGGAGAGGGGAGAGGGGAATAGCATGAGCAAAGGGAAGGCAGACCTGGAAAAGCCTAGTAATTGAGGGAACAGCAAGCAACACTGGGGGCAGATCTGCAGGGCTGTGTGGCCATGTCACATGGTCTGGGACCAGGCTCTTCCAGGAGGAAGACAGAAAGACCCGGGAGGCTGCCAGGCTGTGTTGTAACACACCGCAGCAAACAACAACAGGCCCTGTAGATACAGCTGCAGCCTTTTTTTTTTCTAGGCCAGAGTCTGTGGGGAACAGTCAGTTCCACAGTTCCGATGGCAGCCTGGCTGGCCCCACCCACTCTCTCAGAAAACCACTCCGGTCACTGCACTTGCCCTCCTCAGCATTTGGAAACATGTGTGCTTGCAATTTCCCTAAGCATTGCTGCCCTTCAGAACTCAAAGATAACCTGGGCCATGGCTGCAGACACCTGGCTGTGGGAGAAGCAACCCTTTCCTCAGGCACGCAGCAGTTCTTTGCAAGGCCTGTCACCACAGCTGGCCTCATGGGCCTGTGAACTGTGCTCAGATTAATGCTCTGCTGTCACTGTCTTGAAATCCTTAATAATTTTTTAACAAGGGGCCCACATTTTTATTTTGCGGTGGGACCAGCAAATTATTTGCCAGTCCTACCTGTCACTGTTAATGCCCCGGGGAATGTTTGCGATACTGCTCAGATCATATCTCATTTAAAACACTCGGCATGGGGAATTCCCTGGCGGCCCAGTGATAGGACTCCGCACTTTTTCACTGCCCCGGGCGTGGGTTCAATCCCTGGTCTGGGCACTAAGATCCCGCAAGCTACTCGGCACGGCCAAAAAAAATTAAAAAATAAATAAAATAAAACACTTGGTGTGCTCTTGGTTTGTTCACATGCCTTGTATCACCTGATTCTCAAAATGACAATGTGGAGTAGGCCTATATTACTGGTCCCATCTCTCAGTTGAGTAAACTGAAGTTTGGCAATCTTCTCCAGGCCGCACAGCTAGGAGGTGGCAGAGTTTGTACTTGAACTCAGCCTACACAAGCACTATTCCATCCACTGTAGAGCTACCTCCATGTTAGTTTCAGAATCTTTTCAAATGTAGATTTGTACATGAAGGATTTTAAGAGTCAGAACACCTGATGGAATGGATATCTGTCATTTCATGGCTATCACCTTTTAAATAGTTTTTCATCAATTTTGAAAAACTCTCAGCCATTGTGTGTTCAAATACTCTTTCTGTACATTTTCGTCTTTCCTTCTGGGCCCCCAGTTGAAATATATATTAGATCTTCTCACTACATCCCTTTCTTCTGTATTTTCTAGTTTTTGTCCTTCCATGCTTTGTTCTAAAAATTTCTCCTGACTCTTGCAGTTCACTAATTCTCTATTCAGCTTTTTTAAAAAAAATTCTCCCCTTAAACCCATCCATTGAGCTCTTAAATTTGATTATTCTATTTTTTTTTAGTTCTAGAATTTCTATTTGGTTCTTGTTCAGATCTGCTGTGTCACTTCTTATATCCCTTAGTGCCCTACTTAATTTTTAAGCTTGACTTTTCTCTCCTTAAACACAGTAAGTATAGTTGTTTTAGGGTCTGTGTTGCTGGTGTAGGAGAGGGCACAATCTGGAGTCCCTGGGGGTCCACTTCCATTGTCAGTTTTTCCTACTGGTTCTTCCTCGTGTTATTTTATCTCCTCATGTACCTGGTTATGTTTTGGACATTGTATTTGAAAAGTCATCTGAGGCAACGATGATAATATCTTCCTCAAGAAAGGATCTCCATTTGTTTCCACAGATATCCTGGGACACTAGCAAACTAGGGTCACCTTAACCCAATCAGGGCTTCTGATTTTCTGAGCCTCTCTGATAACTTGAAGCTAGGCTAGAGTCTGTGGGAGGGTTTATTCATTTATGGTCCCCCCCTTACTCAATGCTACAGTTCTTTGAGGTCCCAGTTGAAGATGGGGAGTTTTTTTTAGTTATACGAGGGTGGGCAAAAATTATTCACACTCTGGTTGTAGAATGTATTTTAATTAGCTTTTAGGAAAGACAAATACATCATTTTTTGATATAATCTCCTTGCTTTTTTTAAAAATAAATTTATTTATTTATTGGCTGTGTCAGGTCTTCGTTGATGCACACAGGCTTTGTCTAGTTACGGTGAGCGGGGGCTACTCTTTGTTGTGGTGCACGGGCTCCTCATTGCCATAGCTTCTCTTGTTGCAAAGCACGGGCTCTAGGTGCATGGGCTTCAGTAGTTGCGGCACACAGGCTCAATAGTTGTGGCTCACGGGCTCTAAAGCGTAGGCTGAATAGTTGTGGCACACAGGTTTAGTTGCTCCTGGGTATGTGGAATCTTCCCGGAGCAGGGATCAAACCCATGTTCCTTGCATTGGCAGGCCACCTAGGAAGTGCCTCTCCTTGCTTTTCAGTACACTTTGTCCATCTGTCAACAAGCTTTCACATTACCTCGTTAAAAAATGTTTTAGGCTGAGCTACGAGCCATGAATGCACCACTGTCTTTCTTCACTTCTTCATCAGATGTGAATCCGGCTCCCTCTTGATGGCTAACACTTGTGCGACCTTCCTTGAACTTCTCTATCCATTCATAAACACTTCTTCGCAACAAAACTCTTTCTCCATACTGCGCACAAAGTCTTCAATAAATAATGGCACCAGGTACACCCTCAGACCACAAAAAATGAATCACTGCACACTGCTCTTCTTTCATGCAGATCACAAGCGGGGCATCCATTTTTGCTCGCACTGCAGTTACAAATGAACTGATGTAACACGTTCACACCTGCAGAGCAGTGACTGGGGAGACAGTAGCCTTGAACAGAAAGTGCTGATAAGACAATGTGACTAACAGAAGTTTTAATATAACCAGAGTGAAGATAATATTTGACTACCCTCATATATTGTTTCATAGCAAACTGTCCCCAAATTTAGCAGTTTAAAACAGATGTCAGCAGATTTTTCTTTAAAGGGCCAGATAGTAAATATTTTAGGCTTACAAGCCATACAGTCTCTGTCATAACTACTCAACTCTGTCATTATAGTACAAAACAGCCATAGACAACACATAAATGAATGGCCTGACTGCCTAACAATAAAACTTTATTTGTGAAGACAGGCAGCCATCCTCAACCTGATAAAGGACACCTACAAAAAAACCCACAACTAATATCGTGCCTAATAGTGACAGACTGGATACTTTCCCTAGAAAACAAGACAAGGAACAAGACGAGGATGTCCACTCTTGCCACTTCTATTTAATATTGTACTGGAGGTCCTAGCCCGGGCAATTAGTCAAGAAATAGAAATGAAGGGCTTCCCTTGTGGCGCAGTGGTTAAGAATCCGCCTGCCAATGCAGGGGACACGGGTTCGCGCCCTGGTCCAGGAAGATCCCACATGCCTGAAGCAACTAAGCCCTTGCGCCATAACTACTGAGCCTGTGCTCTAGAGCCCGTGAGCCACAACTATTGAGCCCACATGTCACAACTTCTGAAGCCCGTGCACCTAGAGCCTGTGCTCTTCAACAAGAGAAGTCACTGCACTGAGAAGCCTGCACACCACAACAAAGCGTAGCCCCCACTCTCCGCAACTAGAGAAAGCCCACGCGCAGCAACGCAGACCCACCACAGCCAATAAATAAAAATAAATTTATTTTTTAAAAATTAAAAAAAAAAAAGAGGGGCCTCCTAGATTGGTACAGTGGTTAAGAATCCACCTGCCAATGCAGGTGACACAGGTTCGATCCCTGCTCCAGGAAGATCCCACATGCTGGGGAGCAACTAAGCCCGTGCGCCACAACTATTGAGACTATGTTTTAGAGCCCATGAGACACAACTATTGAGCCCATGTTGCAACTACTGAAGCCCACGCACCTTGTTGTGCTCCACAACAAGAGAAGCCAAGGCAATGAGGAGCCCACGCACCACAACAAAGAGTAGCCCCCACTCACCGCAACTAAAAGAAAGCCCACGCACAGCAAAAACGACCCAACACAGCCAATAAAATTAATTAATTAATTAATTAATTTTAAAAAAAGAAACAGATCCACTCTGCTTAAAAAAAAAAATTAAAAGGCATCCATGGTGCAGCCACTATGGAAAGCAGTATGGAGATTCCTCAAAAAACTAAAAATAGAACTACCTTATGATCCAGCAGTTCCACACCTGTGTATACATCTGAAGAAAATGAAAACACTAAATTGAAGAAGATACATGTGGGACTTCCCTGGTGGTCCAGTGGTTAAGACTTTGCCTTCCAATGCAGGGGGTGTGGATTCAGGGAGCTAAGGTCCCACATGCTTCCAGGCCAAAAAACAAAAAACCATAAAAAACAGAAGCAATATTGTAACAAATCCAATAAAGACTTTTAAAATGGCCCACATCAAAAAAAAAAAAATCTTAAAAAGATACAAGCACCCCAGTGGTCATAGCAGGATTGTTTACAATAGCCACAATAGCCAACATATGGAAGCAACCTGTGTCCATCAACAGATGAATGGAGAAAGAAAATGTAGTAAATAGATAGATAGATGATAGATATACACAATGGGATATTACTCAGCCATAAAAAAAGAATAAAATTATGCCATTTATAACAACATGGATGGACCTAGAGAGCATCATGCTTAGTGAAATGTCAGACAAAGACAAATGCTCTGTTATCATTTATATGTGGAATCTAAAAAATAAAACAAGCAAATGAATATAACAAAACAGAAACAGACTTATAGGGAACAAACTAGAGGTTACTCCTGAGGAGAGGGAAGGGGGAGAGGCAAGATAGGGGTATGGGATTAAGGTGCAAATTACTTATAAAATAGATAAACAAGGGCTTCCCTGGCAGTCCAGTGGTTAAGACTCTGTGCTTCCACTTCAGGGAGCACGGGTTCAATTCCCTGGTTGGAGAAGTAAGATCCTGCATGTGGTGCAGCGGGCCCCCCCCACAAAAATTAGATAAGCAGCAAGGGTATATTGTATGGCACAGGGAAATATAGCCATTATTTGTAATAATTTCAAATGGAGTAAAATCTATAAAAATATTGAATGAGGGACTTCCTAGGTGGTGCAGTGGTTAAGAATCCATCTGTCAATGCAGGGGACATGGGTTCGATCCCTGCTCCAGGAAGATCCCACGTGCCACGGAGCAGCTAAGCCCCGTGCGCCACAGCTATTGAGCCTGTGCTCTAGAGCCCAAGAGCCACAACTATTGAGCCCGTGCTCCACAACAAGAGAAGCCACTGCAATGAGGAGCCCACACACCACAATGAACAGTAGCCCCTGCTCACGGCAACTAGGGAAAGCCCGTGTGCAGCAATGAAGACCCAACACAGCCAATAAATAAATTAATTAATTAATTAAAAACAATATTGAATCACTATATTGTATGCCTAAAACTAATATAATACTGTAAATGAAGTATACATCAATAAAAGACACATGCACACACACACAAAGATGTCCAGATTGGAAAGGAATAAGTAAGACTATTCACAGATGACATGATCTTGTGTTAGAATATCCTACGGAATCCACCAAAAACCTGTTAGAATTAATAAATGAATTCAGCAAGTTTGCTGGATACAAGCCAACAATAAATAGCATTTGTATTTCTGTACACTTTCAATGAACCATCCAAAAATAAAATCAAGAAAAAAAATCCATTTATAGTAGCATCAAAAAGAATAAAATACTTAGGAACAAATTTAACAAAAGGAATGCCAAACTTAGGCTCTGAAAACTATAAAACATTGTTGTAAGAAGTTAAGGACCGGGACTTCCCTGGTGGTGCAATGGTTAAGACTCTGCGCTCCTAGCGCTGGAGGCTCAGGTTTAATCCATGGTCAGGGGACTAGATCCCACATGCACGCTGAAACCAAGAGTTTGCACACCACAACTAAGGAGCCCCTGAGCTGCAACTAAGGAGCCCACCTGCCTCAACTAAGACCTGGCACAACAAAATAAACAAATAAGTAAATAAGTAAATAAATAAATAAATAAATAATAAATAAATTTTTTTAGAAAAAGAAGTTAAGGATCTAAATAATTGGGAAAACATCCTGTGCATCAAAAGACTTAACATTGTTATGATGGCAATACTCCGAAAATTGATCTACAAATTCAGTGCAATCCCATTAGACTCCCAGCTTGCTTCTTTATAGAAATTGGCAAGCTGTTTCTAAAATTCATATGGAATTGCAAGGGACTCAGAATAGCCAATAACACTTAAAAAGAAAGACAAAGTAGGAAGACTTACATTTCCTGATTTCAAATTTTACTACGAAACAACAATAATCAACACTTGGTAACAGCACAAGGGTAGACATACCCTTGACAATGAAATATTTTCCACAAGGGTACTAGTGTTGGTAAATATGCGGAGAAATTGAAACCCTTGTACATTGCTGGTGGGAATGGAAAATAGTTTGGCACTTCCTAAAATGTTAAACAAAGAATTACCATATGACCCAGCAATTCCACTCCTAAGTATATACCCAAAAGAATTGAAAACAAAGATTCAAACAGATACTTACTTGTACACCAATGTATATATTAGCATAAGCTCATAATAGCCCAAAGGTGAAAACAACACAAATGTGTATCAACTGATGAACAGATAAACAAAATGTAGTATATCTGTACAATGGAACATTATTTGACCATAAAAGAGAATGAAGTACTGATAGATGCTGTAACGTGGATGAACCTTGTAACGTGGATGAAGCTAAGTAAAAGAAGCCAGTCACAAAAGACTGCATATTATATGATTCCATTCATATGAAATGTCCAGAACAGGGAAGACAAAAGACAGGAAGTAGATTAGAGATTGCTTAGAACTGGGAGTGTAGAGGAAGGACAGATAGGAAGATAATAGGTAAAAGGTGCAAGGTTTCTTTTTGAGGTGATGAAAATGTCCTGAGGTTGACTGTGGTGATGGTTGCACATATCTGTGAGTGCATTAAAACCACTGAGTTGCATAACTGGGCTTCTAAACATGGTGGCTGGCTTCCTCCAAAGAGCAAATTTCTTAAGGTTTAGGCCTGGAACTGACAACGTCATTTCCACCATGTTCTGTTAGTTAAAGCAGGTCACCAGCCAGTCCAGATTCAAGGGGAGGGAGCTAATAATGATGTGAATACTGAGATATATGGTTCACTGGGGTCCACAGAAGTGACAATCTATCACGATCTCTGTCCCCTAATGAGATACTTCCTCCCACATGCAACATATACTCACCACCTCTTAAGAGCCCCCAGATCTCACCCCATTACTGTACTAAGATGGAGCTTGAAGCCCATAATTTTATCATTTAAATCAGGTCCACGTATGAATGAGGTTTCTCAAGAGATGCTTCTCTGAATCTGATAACTTTTGAATTAGGGAGACAAGTTACCCGCTCCCCACAGGCAATGGTGAGGCAGAGGAAGGAAAATCCCAATAGACATTCCTACTCAGAAAGGAGGGGAAAACGGCAGGCACTTAGAAGCCACAGGTCCATGGCAATTCTGAAATCTAGGTGGGCACATGTTACCCTTATCATTCCTTGGTTACGTCCTGGTTCTTAGGGTAGTAGCACTTCCTACATGGCAGCTGGCATCCTCCAGAACCAACATATGGAAGCTGTCCTCTTAAGGCTTGAGCCTGGCCCAGAACAACATCGCTTGCACTATATTCTGTTGGGTAAAGTGGATCACAAGGCCAGCCCAGAGTCAGGAAATTACACAGGGTACAGAGAGCCATAGTCATGGCTCATTGGGGGTCATCAGAGCAACAACCTACCACAGGAGTGCTTTATCAGAGTCTCCAACCTCGGTAGGCCTTGAACTCCAATTTTGTACCCCTAGTCCTAAGAAGCTTTCAAAAGTGCAGCTCAGCCTCTCTAATGATTCAGATCGGCAAATGCCCTGGGGTAAAATCAGCCCCAAATGCTGGACTCATTTCTCTGTTAGGGTTGCCAGATTTAACAAATAAAAATATAGGACATCAAGTTACATTTGAATTTCAAATAAAAAACAAATTATTTTTTAGTATCATTATGTCCCCAATATTGCATGAGTGTACTTATGCTAAAAAATATTTTGTTGTTTATGAAATTCAAATTTAAGTGGGAGTCCTGTATTTTATCTGGCAACTCTAATCTCTCTGAATTCTTATCTTTTCATGTATCTTGGTCCAGTAATTCCTCACTACCATGTTAGATTTTTGATGCTTTTAAGATTCAAAAATATTTTTCTACTGTATATAGTTGTCTTTGATGAGAGGAATGGTCCAAATTCTAAATGGCATTTCTGTATTTTGGGAAATCCTTCTATCATGAATTTTACCTCTCAACCTAGAAGTCAGAATTCAAATTCCCAGCCTCCCTTGCAGCTAGATCATAGCTCTACCAATCACACACCTAAAAGAGACTTCGATTTACAAATGCAGGACAGGAGATCTGGTGAGTGGCTCCCACTTTCCACTGGACAGGTGGTTATAGAAAAATTCCAGTTTTTAAAATGAGGCAAATCTATATATACTGTAGCAGGGGTTGTTAGTTATCCCCCAATATCCATTCTCCTCTTCTCCTCTGCTTTTTGAACTAGGTACATGGCTACCTGGAACAAAGAATATATTTCCCAGCCTCCATTGCAGCTAGGTGTGTCCCTGTGTTCTGACTAATGGGAGCTGAGCAGAAATGTCATAGGATGTGTCCTTAATGGAAGGAAGGATGTCCCTCTCTTTTTTTCCCTCTTTCTGCTGGCTAGATGCAGATGTAATGGCTGGAGCTCAGCCACAGTGGACCACGAGGTAGAAGCCCCATGTTGAGTACGGCATAGCAAAAGACAGAATGAATCTTGGTCCCTGATAATTGTGCAGTCCTAGTATTTCCTGGCTAATTACCTCTGGATTTCATTCATGAGAGAGAAATCAGTGTCTAATTTTGCAAGGCACTGATGTTTTGAATTTTCCACCACTTGCAGCTGAACCTAATCTTAATGTTTAGTGAATATGTTTAGTGAAACATTGACGGGGAATGATTTCTAAGATAAATTGTTAAATAAAAAGAGTAAGGTGCAAAGCAATGTATACAGTTCGGTACTATTTTTGGAAAAAATTCTGATAGAGATAGCTATGTTTGTATATTACTAGCTTTTTTCCAGAAGGATACACTGTTTGAATTTTGTACCATGTTGAAATATTAAGTTAATATTAACTTTAAAAAATCAAAATTTTAAACCTAGTTAAAAATTTAAATGATTTACATTTTAAAACCACAATAATTTGGTGGAACTATGGTTGACTTTCCTCTTCTTTCTACTTTCCTGTATTTTTAGGTTTCTAAGCATATTTACATACAAAATCAAATTGTGCCAGGCAATAAAAATAATTAACATTGTCAATATTTTTTCTTTGTTGATATGCATACCCTTTAATTCCCAGGACCTCAAAGACCAATACACTGAGCCTCCACTTTGGACTGCAAATCCATTCAGCTATGTGTATTGAACACCTACTATCTATCAGGCTCTAGGTAAACAAAACAGACAAAATGCCTTTGGTCCTGGAGCTAACGCTCTTAGGTGGCAGACAGTCAATAAGTAGACAAACAAATAAAATTCTTTCAGATAGGACTCACTGCTACAGAGAAAACAGAGTAATATGATCAGAAGTGTTGGGAACACTAATAGGGAAGGTGGTGAGGAAAGGCCCCTGAGGAGGTGACACTTGTGCTGAGAACTGAATCATGAGAAGGAACAAGTTATGGAAATTTTGAAAGGATGAGAATTCCAGGAAAGAAGCCCAGAACACGGGGGAAACAGAGAGATGGTCAGAGCAGCTGGGCAGATGTGTGTGGGTGGGGGCACTGGTTCCAGAAGAGCTGGGAGAGGTGGGCATATGTTTGCTTCAGGGAAAGACCACTGCACCCCTAACCAGTACTGCTAAAATGAAAAAGGTCAATACTACCAAGAGCCGTCAAGGCTGTGGAACAACTGGAACTCTCGTCCTTTCTTGGTGGGAACATACTTTGGAATACTGTTTGGCAGCTTCTTTGGAAGTTAAACATACACTTGCCATATAACTCAGAGATTCTGCTCCCAGGAGAAACAAAGACATGTGTTCACAGAAAGAGCTGTGCAAGAGTGTTCACAGCAACTTTTCATACTAGCCTCAAACTAAAATCAACGATCAGCTCCATCCACAGGAGAAAGGATAGCAAATAGTGTTACAGTCATGAGATGGAATACAACACAGCAATCAAAGGGAAAGAGCTACTAATACATGCAAACACAGGGACAAATCTCAAAAATCATTATGCTGAGCAAAAGAAGCCAGATACAAAAAGATGTGATTCCTTGTATTTGAAATTCTAGGAAATACCAACCTAATGAAAAGTGACAGAAAGCAGCTTAGAGGCTGCTCGGGCCAGGTGGGGATTGATTGCAAAAAGAAACAGGGAAACTTTTAGAGTGAAGGAAATGATCTACGTTGTAATAGCGGTTACCCAGGCAAACACATTTGTCAAAACTCATCAAACTGTATACTTAAATGGGTGTGTTGTATCATTATATAAATTCTGTCTCAGTAAAGTTGATGGAAAACACACGCAATGTGTGTGCTTATTTACTAGTCTGGTACATTATCTGTCTGCTTCTCTGTGTATTTTCTAGGAAGTAGCTTGCAAATAACCATTTCTAACCTGCTCACTTGCTTTTCTCCCTCTCCTCCTAACTGCAAAGTGAATTAAGCCTGTCACCCAGAATTTCTAACTTTTAAGTCTGACTCCCTCACCTCAACCCTCCAAACAGAAATGTTTATCTGCATTTTACAGAGAACAGAGGTCCCGTGTGGTTAAGTCAGCAGGAGTGATTTCCCCAGAGGCCTCCTTGGTGGATTTGGGGGAGCTCCTTAAAGCCCCCAAAGAGTCTCTTTCCTCTGCTGACTGGTGCCTGAAAGTCATGAGTCCAAGGGTCATCCCTTCAGAATCAGGCTTCAGGAACATGGGAAGGCAGATGGCACCAATCTTGCTGACTCAGTGAACAAAGAGAAACCTTTGCAGCTGAGTGTTCCATTTGACAATCAGGCCCTGCGGGGACTGGGGACACGGAGAGGAGTGACACCCAGGCCCTGCAGTTGGAGCACTCACAGTCTCTTCGAAGTGGTCTCCCTTCAGTGGGCCTAAGACTCAGCCAGAAACTTGTTCAAAACACAGACTCCCGAGCTCCCAGGGGATTCTTATTTGGGTGGGGTGTGGTTAACAAACTCCCAGGTGGTCCCCCACAGACCATCTTTGAGACACAGTTGTTGGGATAGAAGGAATACTGAAACTATTTAGAATAAGTAATGGTTGAAATTGTTCCAGAGTTGACGAATGAACTCTAAGCAGGATAAACACAAGGGAAATCTCACCAAGGCACAGCATTATCAAACTGTTAAAAAAAAAAAAAAAAAGCCAAAAAACAAAAAAAGAACAGCGATAAAGAGAAACTCTGCCTTCGGGGATTTAAGGGAAAGCTTCTGCAGGATGGAGGGTGTTAGGAGAAAGCCCCAGAAGTGGGGAAGAAGGGCAGGATGGTGGGAGGGTGAATCCGATAGTTCAAAGAGAATTGTCGAGGCCCTCAGGGTTTGCTAAGGAGCAGCCCCCTGACCTGGCCCCAGGAAAGTGTCCAGGCTCTGTTCTGTGAGCTAATCCCCTTGCCACCTGCCCCTGTGCCATGAGAAGCCAGATGTGTAGCCCATCCCAGCCCGGTTCTCAGGGTCTTTGGGCTGTCATTGCATAGCTGGATGCTGCTTTCACCCTACCATGCAAAGAACCAAAAGGTATTTCCCAAGCCTGGTTCCCTGCAGGGCTGTGAACCCCCCACCCCCACCCCGGGAGACACTGAGGCACCAGTGTCTACTCTCTGGGGACTTAGCTCTGATGTCAGGAACCTGGCTGACTCTCCAAGTGAAATTGGCCACGTGCCCTGTGGACTCCCAGAAAGTATTTACTCAGGTTTCTTCCCAGCTTTGCTTTCCCGTCCAGGCCCTATGGGCACAAAGCAAAATTAATCTCATCCCAAGAAGCCAGTGTATCAGCACAGCGGGCATAAGTGGGCACGGGCAAAAAGATGGGGGACTGACTCGGGGCCTTTGGTGGGTGAGGAGGTCAACAGGAACCAAACCTGTGGGGAGAAGCCTGGGACTGGAAAGAGGTGGCAGCAAAGGCCCAGTCCTGTGGCCTAGAAGAGGGATAACCCAAGGAGATTTTGCATCACTATGAAGACCTCTGACTACAGTGACCAAATTAGCTAACGTCTGCTGGGCACTTGTTAGAGGCTGGGTGCTTCCGATGATCTAGATGATTTAAGTGCTCTAACTTTTAGATTTCAACAACAACCTAAGGAAACTGTGGCACAGAGTAGCTGAGTGACCTTCCAAGCCAGCAAATGACAGTGTCATGGCTTATCCTCTAAGCCACCCCACCTTTCAGAAGTAAGCGTAGGCGGACTGAAGCTGTTGGCTGGTTGGCTGGCGAACCAAGTATGTGAGGTTGGAGGATCAGCAATCTCTCCCGCCCTGCGGATGCTCATTTGAGCTTTTCCCCAGGCTTAAGTGCTCAATTTGCACATAGGATAGCAGAAAATTTAATTAAAAAATAATTTTTTTCTTTTTTTTTTTGGCCATGCAGCATGGCTTGCAGGCTTAGTCTCCTGACCAGGGATTGTACCTGGGACCGGGCAGTAAAAGCACTGAGTCCTAACCACTGGACCACCCGGGAATTCCCACAGAAAATTTTAAAATCAGCTACCTGTTCAAAACCATACAGCCACCCAGGGTGGAAGTGAAGGTGATTTCACACCTGCTACTCTACCCTGCACAGTTACCTGCCTGGTCTCACCTTCTGTTACATCCTGTCTTCCTCTCCTGTCTTCCTGTCCTGCTCTTCCTACCACCAAACCCTGGAGTCCAAATATTCTCTGGACTTCCCTGTCCTTCTCCCTTCTCTCCAGTTATCAAAATTCTTCAAGACTCAGCCCAAATCTCTCCTCTTCTAGAAAGCCTTCGCTGACATCCCTGGTTAGCATGACTCTGTCCCAGGCCTGTGTGATGAGATGGGATGCTCTTTCAGCATCAGTCACAATTCACCTTGCATTGGGTCACTTCTCAGTGGGTCTTTCTCCATGGGGGCAGCAGGCCATGGTAATCAGGGGTAATTAGAGGGTCCTGAGGACATTTCTCTTCGTTGACTTAAAAACAGCTTAGGCTTGGAGATCCATGTAAATTTTATATAAAAAGCAAGAAGATAAGACGAAAACATGATGTATGGGATTTTACCCTCAAAATCTCTTCTCTTGGGCTTCCTAGGTGGTGCAGTGTTTAAGAATCACGGGTTCAATCCCTGGCCCAGGAAGATCCCACATGCCGCGGAGCAGCTAAGCCTGTGTGCCATAACTATTGAGCCTGCACTTTAGAGCCCGTGAGTCACAACTGTTGAGCCCATGTGCCACAGCTACTGAAGCCCATGAGCCTAGAACCCATGCTCCACAACAAGAGAAGCCACGGCAATGAGGAGCCTGTGCACCACAATGAAGAGTACCCCCTGCTCTCTGCAACTAGAGAAAGCCCGTGCGCAGCAACGAACACCCAGCACAGCCAATCAATCAATCAATCAATCAATCAACATTTTAAAAAATCTCTTCTCTTTAAAATTTTCTATGTTCAATAAAAATAAAATAGCTTTAGCATGGCAGAATCTTATAAATGAGGAGGAGCCCTACTTCTTCATTCCATTCAATTTCAATGAGTCACTCATTCATTTATTCACCAGACATTAACTGACTCTGATTGCTCAAAACACAATAGTGAGTGAGGCAGTGTAGTGTAGGGATTAACTACATAGACTCTTCATCTAACTGGCTGTGTGTAAATCCCACTCCACCACTAATTAGGCATTTCACCTTAGGTAAATAAGCCACTTAAATTCTCTGTGTATCAATTTTCGCATCTATAAAATGGAGATAATGGTAGCACCTATCAAGGTTGTTATATAATATATATATTAGCTCATTTAATACATATGTATAAAATACACATCAAGCGAGGAGTCAGAAGAGTACATGATATGTGGCTTTTAAGTCATTCTTGTCAGCACTCTTACAAAATGTGTTTGAATAGAGACCAAGAGGGATCCCCTCAGTCTGGAAAGATTAGGAGGTCCTTGCTAGATCAAGGAGGGACAGGCATTCCAGGCAACAGCAACAGCACGTACGAAGGCTCAAGGTTGTCCACCAGCAAAGCCAGTTGGGGGAACCAGGAGTCAGGGGCAGGCTGAGAGGTGCAGGGGTGCTGCGTGCTGTGTACAGATGGATGGCTGTGCATGTTAGGCACTTTGGACTTTATTCTAATGGTAATAGGGAGACAGTGAAGGGCTCTAAGTGACAGAGAGCTGTGTGTTTGAGGCAGATGGTTCTGGCAACAGTGTGGAGGATGGTATAAGCCTGGAGGTGGGACTTCCCTACCCATTAGAAGTCCAGGAGGGAGGTGGTGAGAGATGCCCTGGCAGTGAGCCCTGAAAGGAGAGAGTGCACGGAAGAGATGGGACAAGAAAACCCACAGGATGGGGGGCAGATTGGATGCGGTAGGAGAGGGAAGATCTGGGGTAGCCCCAAGGTGTTACCCTGGGCCACCATGTGGCCTTAGTAAGTCAAAATAGGAAATGAAGCAGGAGGATGAGGCAGATGGCATGTTTGCGATGCTCTGGGGAGGGGTCGGCAGAGGTGATGGCTTCAGTGTGGAGCACATTGTGTTTAAGTTCCCCTCCCAGGGGTTTTTCTGCTTGTGTGGTGTTTCTTGGGCCCCACCCAACACACACACACACACACACACACACACACACACACACACACGCACACACACTCTCTCCCTCTCTCTAAGAAGACAGTTACTGTGTCTTACTCATTTCTGTATCCACCCCCTCATCCTCCCCACCCACCCCCACACCATGCCAGGCACAGATTGTGTGCTCAGTGACTACAGCTAAATTGGGTTTAATGGAATCCAAGCTTGCTCCCTGCCCAACCATCTAGATTGGGTAACTATGTCACAAACACAATCATTCTACCTCCCATTCTGGATTACTGCTGTGCCACCCTGGAGGAGTCCAAGAGAAGCCGCCCTTGCATTTGAGGGGGGCAGCCTGCCTGGGACCCTGTGTCAGCCCCAGAGCTGCCACACCAACCTTGAGACTGGGCCCTCTTCAAAGCCTTCCCCTCATACCCTGCCCCACCCCAACTCCCCGGAAGAGAACAAGGGCCTGAGTCCCATGAATGGATGGAATGGAGTGAAGAGCATGACAGTGAAAGCAGAGAGGTCAGCCTCGCAAAATGGTGACGGCTCCTTGGAGACATTGTTCCCAGGAGTGATGGAATCCTCCCCCCACCCTCACCCTGTGGGTCTGCCACCCAAGGTGCGGCCCCGGAGTGAGCCCACAGCTCTTGGGGCTATCCCTGCTTCCCATAGGACTATCAGCAAGGATAAGGAAAATTAAGACAAAAGACTCTAGTTTGATATAAATCCAGAGACAGCCAGACCCCAACAATAGAGCATCCCCTCATTGCAAGTATGAGCTGGGCACCCTCATCTGAGAGCTGAGGGTGGAGAGAAGAGTGTGTGTATATGCGTACTCTTGTGTGCAGACATGCATGCTTGTGTGCCCGTATATGCATGCGTGTGAGAGTGTGTGCCCCAAGGTACATGTGGGCATGACTGTTGTACATGATGCACCCATCCATATGCACTTGTGTCTGCATGTTGCCCGTGTGCGTGTGTATGTGTGCCTATGTGTATATGTGCAATGATTGTGTAAGTTTGTGCAATGCCTGTCTGGGGGAGGCGCAGAGGGAGCAGTGGGTGACATGTTTACAAAGTTGCGGGCAGGTAGGTAGGCGTGGGTTTGGGTGTGGTTATGGGAATGGGAGCCATATGTTTGTTGTAAGTGAAGATTTCTGCCCAGGTGTTTGTGAATAAGGATGGGACAGGCAAGGTGGGGCAGCCATCCTTCTGCCTGAGATCTTGCCTGTCCTTCTCATCCTTCCTGGGCTCACCTCCCAGGACAGCCACCTTTGCCAAAGGGGCCCCAGTTTGATGCCCCGGGTTTGGCTGGCCTGCCCAGCAGAAAGGCATGATCTCTTGCAGGCCCTGAAGAAGGATGAGCTCATTCTCTGCAAGTTGAAAGAGGCACACAGAAGTGTGGGATGGGACAAAAATTCACTTCAACTCCTCTGGCGTGGCTGACAAAACAAATACCCTCCCCATGGGAGGGCCTGCCCTAGGATGGGAGGGGCGCAAAGTGAGGGATGCTCTGTCTGTTCTGGTGGAGACCTAGGGGAAAGCCCTCAACAGATCCCCCAGGCTGTGGGGGCCTCAGAGGGTAGCATTGGAATTAGATGGCAAATGACTGGGAGGCTGTCAGAAGAAGGAAGTGGGAGGGAAAGGGGGCTTCCAGTAGGAGAGAAACCTGAGCAAAGGCCCTGAGGCAGGAAAAGGCCCAGTACACTTGAAAAAGGGCTAAAGGAAACTTAAAGCTCCTCTGGAGGCAGCCTCCTTCACATACATGGGAGAAAACCTGGGAGAAAACGGAGGCCCAGAGAGAGGATGTGCTTCTGAGACCTAGCGACAGAAGGCAGAAGCCAGGGCTCCTGCCCTCCAGGTCAGAGACCTTTCTGCTGCTGTTGGTTTTGCCTCCTTTGCTTTCCTCTCCCCAGCTAGGGAGGCTGCATCAAAGTCCTTGTTCTCTGCCTCCCTCTGCCAGCAGCTAGCTGTGTGATATTGACCAAGTCACTTTACCTCTCTGAGCCCCTCATCTCCATTAAGAAGGGGGTATAAGGCCTTGCCTCACCTGGGAATGCTACCTCTGACTCCTTAGGGAGCTAAAAATTGTCTAAATCATCCTCCTATCTCCAGCACTAGCAGAAGCTACAGCACAATGTAGGTGCTCAAGTATTTTTATTTTTATTTAAAAAATTTTTCTATTCTTTTGGTGGTGCCGCACGGCACACGGGACCCTAATTCCCCAGCCAGGGATAGAACCCGCATTCCCTGCATTGGCAGCGCAGAGTCTTAACCACTGGACCACCAGGGAAGTCCCTCAAGTAAGTGTTTTTAAATGAAGGAAAGAAGGAATGATGAGCTCCTTGACTCTTCCTCTACCACCCTCTTTTGAGAGCCTCAGCCTCTCCCGTCCCCAAGCAGGATATATGGTGAAGGAGGCCCAGGATCATAAAAACATTGAAAGGGAAGGCAGGAAAGATGCATAACCTAACTGCACAGAGGCCCTGACTTCTCCCTGTCTCTAGGCGGATGCCCTTGAGAGTGCCCTTCCTTGCAGCCTTGGCCTTGCTGAAAACTGCTGCGGTGAGGCGGCTGGAGGAAGAGCCTAGAGCTCTAGCAGAACATGGGGGCAGCTGGACCCAGGAGGAGCCCTGGCAGGCCTCTCCCCACTCACTGCCACTCGGATCAGAGAAGTATCCCAAGCCCTCCTGTCCCAATCCCGAGGGGTTGGCTCTGGAACCTTCCGTTTCCCATGCCAATGATTCCTTAGTTTTTCCAAACTCCAGTTACCCTTCTCTTTTGAGGCCCCCTTCTCACGTTAAAATTTTTATTGCCCATTTCCTTCTTCATGATAGCAGATGTATTTCTTTTAACCTTGTAAAATACGCACACACACACGAAACCAATCTATGGTGATAGAAATCAGATCTTGGTCACCTCTGGGGTGGGAACCGACTGGGAGGGGGCATGAGGGAACTTAGGGATGCTGAAAATGTTCAAAGTCTTTATCTAGGTGATAGATAGGTATACATATTTGTCAAAATTCAAATTTTGAGCTGTGCAGTTAAGATTTGTGTATTTTACTATATGTAGATTATACCCAATAAAGTACTGCTAGCATAAAAGACACATACAGAGAAATACATAGAACAGACATGATCAGTTTAATGAATTATAAAGCAAGTACCTGCGTAAACACCACCCAGAATACCCGCTGCCCATGCAGTCTGCAGTGCTGGCTCCCCTTGGACCCCAACACCCACACATTGGACATCATAGCCCCAGGCACCTCCTGCTCCCCAGATTTAGGAGGACACAGAGACCAGGGATGGGGGCAGCCCATAGGCTTTGGAATCTAGAATTTCCCACCAGGGTAACCCCAGGCTTGACTGCAACTCCTGTTCTGGTGAGCTGAAGGAACAGAAAACACACGCATTTCCCCTTTCTGGGAGGGGGGTTTCCGTACCAGCCTCCCCAGGCTGAGTCTTGGCTGGGGGGTGGGGGGTGTCCCCAGCGAAAGTCCAGGAGAAATGTGCCTTCCCTGCATCCCTGCTAAAAATAACCTCAGGCAGCACTGCTGCCACCGAGCAGCAGGAAGGACGGAATCGTGTTTTGCTTTAAACCTCGAAGCAGCTCAGCCGTTGGGGGCGAGGGAGGGGTGGGAGAGAGAGGCTAGGGATCTGAGAGCCCTGGCAGTACTCTCCCCACCCCCACCCTCAGCTGCAGCTGGTCCTCTCTGGGGTGCCTGGGAGGGGTGTTGGGGGAGAGGGGTGACAAGCCTTCCCAGCAGAGCAGAAAGCGGGGGAAGGTTGGGGATGGATGGGGAGGGGGGTCTCTGTCCTGCTCACTGGAACGTGCAGCCTGGAGGGGCAGGAGTCACGTACTCCACGGGGTCCCCACCTCCTCTGAGAAGGACTCTGTCCCAGCAGCCCAAGCCAGGCTCCCTCTGTCGGCCCCTGCCCTCCTGCAGCGTGGCCGCCTGCTCCCGCGGGCTCCTGGCACACACAGGGCTGAGGATTGTCACTTCACAGTCCCCAGCTCTGTCTGGCTTCTGCTCTGCCCAAAGAGATCGGGAGGTCCTCAAGGGCGGGTGCGGTCCAGCGGCGAGGAATTTCCCTGGAAACGGGAAGTACAAGATGTGTCAGTGTGGGATCCCAGCGCTGAGTAAAGGGAAGAGGCCCTCCTGGCCGTCGTCGCCTGCTCTCCTCCCACAGCTCCCCTGCCTGGCTCATGCATCAGGGGCGTTACGTGGTGGGAGGACCATTCTGCAGTCGATTCCAGTTTTAAGAACAACCGTGGGTTGAATGTGTGCCATGTTCCGGGCAGTGTACTGCCCTTACATGGATTACCTCATTTAATCCTCTCCACAAGCCTATGACATTGGAATTCTTACTCTCCCTATTTACAGATGATGAAACTGAGGCTTAGGGTGATGAAATACTCATCCTAGACTGCAACCGGTAGAACATGACAGAGGCAGGGCTTGAAGTCATGATTTGGGACATAGAGAACGTCCAGGATGAATATCCTGAGAATAATGAGACAGAATTTTGGAAACTGGACCTTCCTAAATAATTTAGGACACTGGTTGCTGTACATGATATTCTGGTAGAAAAAACAGCAGTGGATTTAGAGCAGAAATATGTACTAGCAGTTAGGATATTGGCCAAGGAACTTAACCATTCTGAGCCTCAGTTTCCATCTCTAGAAAATGAGTACAGTAATCCTTGCATGGAGTTGCTGGGGAGTAATGAATTTGAATGCGGCATTTTTTCTAAACCTGAAAAACACCAAGTTCCGTTCTACCTCAGAGCCTTTGGATGTGATTTTTCCTACGCCTAGAACCCTAAGTTTCCAGATGTTCACATACTGGTTTGTTCCTGTCATCTAGGTCTCAGCTCAAACATAACTGTCCTCAGAGCAGCCTCCACTGACTACCCAGCCCACCCCATTACTTGCAATTGCATCACTGTGTTTTATTTTTCTTCACACTTAGCACGATCTGAAATTATCTTTTTGATTTATTTGTTTTGTTTTGTTTTGTTTGTTTGTTTATGGCCTATCTTCCCTCCCCAGCCACCAAGGAGGTAAAGTTCCTTGAAGGCTGGGACTTCCGTGTGGTTCAGTGACCCACTCCCAGTGCTCAGAGTAGCACCTGGCAAACATCAGAGCTTGCTAAATATTTATGAATGAATGAATGATTATGCTTTGGAAATAGCATTATATTGAAGTGCCTGACTCTCCCTCAGGCCTTGCTGAGCCAAAGGGCAGTAAATGTGGGTTAATGGGGACTCAAGAGAGTGTTTCAGGCCTGGCGCAGGCCCAGCCCTGGAGCTCCTGGGCTGAAGGGAGCCATAAGGCTGCTTGGGTTTCCGGCTGCTCCAGGATAAAGGTCAACTCTGTCGCTGGAACAGGAGGTTCTGTACCATCTGGGGCTGCCTGCCTCTGGCCACATCTGCCCAGGTTCCCCAACCTGCACTCCAGGTCCCAGCCAGACCAAACAACTCAAAGTGCCTGCCAGAGAACCTAGGGCTGCTTCACGCCTGTGTGCCTTTATACACACTGTTCCTTTTACCTGGCACGCCCTGCACCCTTGCTCTGCCTGGCTAGCTCCTCTCAGACTTGAAGACTGGCCTCCTCAGAGGAGCCCTCCCTGAGCCCTCTGGCCACACCCAGTCTCTGACTTCCCAGGGCATTACAGTGATCTGTTTTTGTGCATCTTCCCAAGTAGCTGGGAGATCAACCTCTCTCTCTCTCTTTTTTTGTTTTAATTTTGTTTATATTTTGGCCGCACTGCATGGATATCAGTTCCCCGACCAGGGATTGAACCCGGGCCCTCAGCAGTGAAAGTCCAGAGTCCTAACCACTGGACCACCAGGGAATTCCCAGCCTGGGGATCTCTTGAGGACAACGACCAGCTTTTGTGTCCCTAGGTTGAAGCACAGTGCCTGGTGCACACAATAGCTGCTTAATAGATGCTCCAGCCCAGCTTTTGGACTTTGGATTCCCCAGGCATTAACACAATTCCTGGGGCACACAGTAGGCACTCATTAAGTGCACACTGAGCACATGAACCAGAGCAATCTGACCCCTCTTCTAAAGCTGGAGGTGAGGTGAGGAGTGGGGGCGGGGAGGTAGGCATGGAAGATGCTTCCTTGCAAGCAAGATGGTGTCAGAGGGCAGAAGGCAGAGGGGACCTTAGGAAGCTTCCCAGGAGAACGAACATACAAAAAGCAAAGGTGAAAAGCAAACACGGATGGAGGTGTATAAACAGGGCTCTCAGTGAGCAAGGAGAGAAAAAGAGAGAAGGAAGGATAAAAGAGGAAGAAAGAACTGGGCTGAGAGGGGACAAAATGTGCCCGTGAGAGCCGCAGAGGACAGGAAGCCAGAGACCAGGCCAGGCTGACTAACTACAGGATGTCTGGTGCCCTTGCTTCAGCCCTGGGGGTAGATAAGGATGGCATGGGCAGTGTGGTGCTATGGTCCCTTCCTAGGGTGAACAGGCTGGATGAAAGGTCACATGTCACCAAGTTTGGGGACATCTTCGGAAACTCTCCCTCTCCTAACTCAGGAGAGGCCCTGTGTTATGAAACAAAGCACCCCAGATGTCACAGTCGCAAATCTAGTTTCTTGCCCTTGGGTGAGCAACTTAGCTGCTCTTGCCTCAGTTTTCCAATCAGGAAAGTGGGTACTATTCTCCTCACTTTAGAAGAACATTAAGCTCATACTGAGTTAGGACACATAAGTGAAATATACACACCCTGATATGGCCAGGGATTGACATAATGGTGGTGATTTCTGCCAAAGCCTTGCTGTAAATGGCTCCTAAAAGAGGCTATGCCACCATGTCACTGAGTGCCACAGACAGTCCTGAGTTTGGAGACCTGGAATCCAGGTTCAGCCCCTGGTTCTTAGTTCCCAGTGCTGGAGTGGTACAATGAGGCAAAGTTTACTCCCAGGTGAGGGGCTGAGTGGAGGCAGTCATCACAACCAGCTGAGAGATGACTGAGGCCACCCACAGCCAGCAGGCCTGACCACCCACCTCCACCACTGAGTGTCCTCTGGGGCCTCTGCATTTCAGCCTGTCAAATGGGCTGAAAATGGTTTTCTGGCTATCGTATTATACTTCAAGGCACGCGTGGGCTCTAAGGAGGTGGAGTTCCTGGAATCATTTGAAGGGAGGGCGGAATAAAACTCTGAGGCTTGAGAATTGGAGGGTTCGTGATTTAGGTACATGGTCTAAGCCATGTAGCAGGACACTTCGAAGTGCTCGCTTTGCTGTCAGACAGACCTAAATGTGAATCCCAGCTCTGTCACTTCTCTGAGACTCCGTTTCCTTAACTGGCAAAGGGGGCTCACAGTAGCACCCACCTCCTAGAGTCACTGTGAAGAGTAAATGAACTTGTGTATATAAAGCCCTGAGCCCAATGTTTGGTCCCTGGGGGGCAAGCGACACGAACTGTTATTGTGAAAAATAATATCACGTGCTCCTAGGGGAGGAAGGCCAGACCTTAAATGTGTCGATCTCTGAATATCAAAGCCACTTTGAGGAGATTAAAGTGGTCACAACTCAAATATCATTATGCCACCAAGCGTCAAATTTCATTTTGCATCTTCTATTAGGAATGCGTGACTCCTGGGGGTGGGGGGTGGGGGTAGGATCCCCCTCCCCCACCTCCTACCTCTGTCTTGTTTTCTGTTGCCAATGGGAGAGGATCAAGGATTAACAGGTCTGTCAAGCTTTGGGATTGGGGGTGGCAACTTAAATAGAGCCTTCAGCTCACTTCTCTAGCTGGGCTCAAGCATATTGCTGAAGTGCTTGGGAAAACAAGGGTGGCAAGGAGTCAACCTCAAAGGCCCAGAGGACCTCCAGACCCAACTTGCAGGGCCCATAGCTTTGGAGGCTGTTTCGGGCTGGCTGATGGGAGAGAGAAGGATACTGGAGGCTTCAGCCTTCCCGAGAACAGCTTCTCTCCTCCAGGGCTTTCTCTGCACCCCACCCTCACCTCCCAGAAGAGTTTAGATCCCAAGGACTGACCCATGGTGGGTGGGGGAGCCCAGGTGGAAGGTGGGCAGATGAGAGCAGGGGTGACAGGCAGCAGGATGCCACGGCTGAAGAAGGAAGTATAAATATAAAGCAGCCAGTGTAGGACTGGACAGAGGCCATATGAAACACACGGTACATTCCGGCCCCAGCGTAACAAACTGTACCAGCCTTTTTCAGAGCTGGGAGCACGGAGGGGAGGGAAGAGAGCAGAGGTTCCTTCGAGGTTGGCCCTGCCTCCTCCTCCCCCACTTCTCCCACAGCAGGGAAAGTCCCGATGTTCCTTTTGCAACCACAGGAAACCTACTATCCCTGCTCACACTCTGTACCCAATGTTCCTCTGGGCAGCTCCAGACTGGGGGAGAGCAACGAGGGGGAAGGGGTGGGGGGAGGGGAGAGCCACAGCAGCCCAGGTCACATCAGGGGAGGTGGCAAGCATCACTTGGACACTGACTCACAGAATCACAGCCTGTGAGTGCTGCAATGGAGGTACAGATGACGGGGAGGCGCAGGGAAGGAAGTGCCTTGCCCAAGGTCACACAGCCAGTTGTTCAGCAGGGTGGGACCAGAGTGCCTCCAGAGCTGGGCAGTGCTTGGGCAGCTCTCTTGGGTGTAGTATGTAGGAGTGGCAGGCCAAGGAACAGGCAGTGCTCTGGGACTGAGGGTGGGGAGCCCAGATCCAAGGCTGCCTCTACGCTCTGGTTGGCTCCGGGCAGGTCTGGCTTGGGTACTGTCCCCTCCATTCTTCCCAAACCTACCCCCCTCCCTTAAATATTAGCGATAATGCATGTGACGTGCCTGACATGGAGGCTGGTTTGCGGTGATGTCAACCAGATGGAGTCACCTCCACGCCTTTTCTCTCCTCCTCCACACACAGAGCTCAAGGCCTAGAACCTCCGGCGATCTCTCTCCCATATCACCGCCTCCTTCCTACTGAGTCCCTATAGCTCTTACACATTTGGTACTCACCACCTGCTGGCTTGGGTTATTATTTAACTTCACATGCCATGTGTTTGTCTCTTCAACTGGTCTGCAAACTGCCCAAGGGCAGGAAATCATTTCAATACACCCAACATTTATTGAACATCAACTCCAGTGCCAAGCTTGGCCTGTGGGGGATGAGCTTAAGCCATGAGGGGAGGCCTCAAAGAAGCACTTTGTTTCTGCCCCAAGGACTTTCTAATCTGGTTAGAAGAACAGGATTAGTAAACAGATCACTAGAATATGAGACAGGCCACACGCTGTGTGGTGAGAAAGGTACAGACTGAGTGTGCTGGGCTTTCAGAGGAGAGAGGAATCAGATTTGGCTGGTGCTGTTCCAAGTAGGCTTCATGAGCCGGAGCTTGAGAGATGGGTAGACACGGAGGACAGGCCTGCCTGGCATGGGGAATGGCACAGCAAACTGTGGAGGTTGGAAGGAGGGAGAAAGGACTTTAGGAAGCAGGTCGTAAACTTTTTAATGACATTCTAAGCAAGACCTAACAGAGCCTTCCGTATGGTAGGTGCTCAGTATGTAAGTCTTTTGTCCCCTCGTTGGTTCACAGACGGTGGAAACTTCAGGACCAGCGCTTGGGGACATCTTTCTGCAGAAGAATGGGTAAGGAGAAGCAGCGGCCCTGAATAAATCCGGGTTTGGGCTGAACAAAGGGAGGGGTCAGGCTCGGGTTTGGGGTCGTCTTCCTCCACCCCACCGCCCACTCCCACCCGTTAGTGTCCAGGCTCTTCCTACTCCTGGCGGCCTGCCAGGGGGTTCCCAAGCTCTCGAAAAGAACTGGGCTTGGTTTGCCAGCCCCTGGGAATCCCTGGAGTCTCCAGGCTTGTGTGAAGAAAGGATCAATCAGGGAAGGGGTTGGAGGAACAGAAAGGCTCCCCGGGGAGATGGCTTGAATTGGTCCCCTCTAGCGGGCTTCCGTTGTCACGTGACTGCATCCCAGGTCTCCCCAGTCTGCGGCTGGCACGCTCCCAGCTATCCTCCTCCAGACTCCTGGACTGCAAGCTAGTGGGGCTGGGGCGGCAGCCCGGGCGGCTCCTTCTCTCGCGTGGAGCTACCAACACTTGCCCCCACCCCTTACAACTGTGCTGCCTCGGGCCCCCACACGCCTGGGAATCCAAACCAGGGCTCAGGTGGGAGATGGAGTGGCCTGGGTGCGCTAAGACCGGTGGCGGGGCAGCGTCGCCGGGACCACCGGGTCGGGGCGCGCGTCGCCGGGGTTGCGCACCAGCCCCCGGCCGTCCCTGGTGCCCCAGCGCGCACTCCAAGGGCTGCAGCGGCGGAGAGGCTGCGGCGGCGGCGGCGGGGAGGCTGCGCGCCGAGCGCAAGCCGCGAGCACAAACAGGGCGAGGAGGCTGGTGTGAGCGCCTGGGCCCGCTGCCAGCGCGCCGGGGCTGGAACACAATGTCCCGAGCGGGCGGGCGGGCGGGCGAGCGGGGAGCGAGAACAGCCTGACTCAGCAGCTGGGTAAGTGGGTGTGCTCGCTCACCAGATCAACCGCTCTTGCAGCCTGCGGTCAGCGACGACCCGACTCTCGGAGGCTCCCCCGAGCGGGAGGGGCGAGCGCACGGCCCGCTCGCGGCTCCCGCCCTGCCTGCCGCTCGGGACCTCCACGTGGCCGGTTCGCGCATCCCTTTGCCTTCTCGCCCCTCCATCAAAGCGTTTCACGGCCCCCAGCCGGAGCAGAGCAGGCGCTGCCCACTTGGGAGGGGCACTCTTCTCCCTCCACCCGGCAGGTATGGCCCGCCAGACAGCCGCTGAATACACGTTGTCCCATTCTCCCACCACTCTGGGAGGCTTCTGGAGGTCTTGGCGTGGAGGAAGTAACTCTTAGTTGCAGATGGAGGTAGAAATTTGGTCTAGGGTGGTGGGGAGCAGAGGAAGAGGATGCTGGGAGAAATGGGATACAGGGCAAGAAGATCTTTCTCATCTCTGTCCTCAGTTGAACCAGAGTTCAGAGTGTCTTCCTGTCCCCTCCCCTCAAAACCACTAGGCCCCTGAAGATTTCCTCAGAGGGAAGGAGAAGCAGGTGGGGAGGTGCTTTGAAGCCTGAGACCCTGCTTTTCTGCCTTACCCACCCTCCCACCCAAAGCCACAACAGAAACCCACGAATCCTGCCACCCAGCCACAAAGCTTCTCCTTCCTCCTCTGCGCCTGCTGTCTCCTGTGGTCTGGTGGGGCCATTGTGGGGATGACAGCCCTAGGGCGGAGCTCAGATATCAGCACAGAGCAGGACTCTTCCTGAAGGGGTGGGGACCTGACCCACGCCCCAGTCTCCTGGGGTGTCTGCAAGGTGCCCCTGGGGACACCATGTGCCTGCGGTGTGCCAGGGCAGGCAGGGAGGGGCTCCATCCTCTGCCAAGTTCCAGGAAAGGCCCTGGCAGCACAGTTCTGGGCTCTAGGGCCTTCCAAGGTGGAGCTGGGGGAGGGATCCCAGGCTGCTGAAGTGCCTCACCTGGGCCTCAACCCCACCCCCCCCCTTCCCAGGCATCTCTGGCACCTTCTGGGGCCAAAGTTGAGGAGATGGATGCCAACCATCTTCCCACACATACAGGCATACTTCCCACACATGTGCTCACCCAGCCAATGCTCACCAGGTCCCTCGGTCAGGAGGCACTTTCACTGTTGTTGACTCCAACCTTCTACCTGATGGATGAAATCTGTCCACAATATCCCAGGCCAATGTTCTGAAGCTGTTTGCATACCCATAGTGACGGGGACACTCTCTTACAAGGCAGCCACTACCCTTCAGGACTTCCCTATCTCCAAGTCCAGTCACCTACAGGACACCTGCCCTCACATAGCCTAGGAGTGACTGAACTCGCCCTCACGCCCCTCACACTGGCTCCACCCCCTTGCCCACGGTGACCCTCCCACTCCCCAAACTCACCATGAAGGAAGATTAATTCTTAACTATTTTCCTTCCTTCACCATCTGATCCATTACCAAATCCTTCCCTTTCTTGCTTGTATTATAACATGTATTGTTTGTTACTTTCTTCACTTAGCCTTCCTTTCCAACCCCACAGTTTCCACCTTTGGCCCAAATTCCCACAGTCACTGCCACACTGTCCTTTCTGACCCAGGTTTTTCCTTCCTCCTACACACCCTGCTGGAATTATCTTTCTCAAACACTGTTTATTGTGTATGTTATCAACTTCAGACTCCTCAACCAAGCACACCGGGTACACCAGCTGCTAACCTGTGTGTTTCCAATGAAGGGGCCCGCACTCATTCATGGTGTACCCAGACCACAGGGTCCAGCACAGGGCCTGATGCACAGCAGGAGGGCAGCCAATGTTCTTCAAGTGTCCAATGCATTTGGTTATGCTCCTTTCTCTTCTCCCCATTCTCTGTCCTGGCTTGGTCTCCACATTCCCATCAAGACTGTTGGCTTCCTGATGCTCATGCAGGCCTTTTTGTTCTGAGCAGCCCTGATTTTTTTTTTTTTTTTGGCTGCACCACTTGGCATGCGGGATCTTAGTTCCCCCACCAGGTATTGAACCCGCACCCCCTGCAGTGGAAATGCAGTTTTAGCCACTGGACTGCCAGGGAAGTCCCAGCCCTGGTTTTTAAATTTCCCAGAATCTTCAGAGAGGGGTGGGGAAGAGAGAAGCTGACATCCAAATTAACATCAGGGGGTTGTGCCAAATACTAACTGCAGAGACCCTGAGTGCCAAGTGGAATGAGTGTAGCCTTTGCTTCAGCAAGAAGCAGAAAACCGAGGAGGGCGGAGGGCAGAAAAGAAAGTGGGTGCAACCAGTGGCTCTGGGGTTTACAGAGGGAGCTTGTCATCGGAGATTCCAGCCTGCCTAGCTCTGGGTGGACAGTCTGATACCCTTAGGTTGCTCTCTTTTTTTGGCACCACATCTCTCACACATACACACACACACTCCCAGTGATCCTGGCTCTATTACCACCTCATAACCCAGCTCAAAGACTCTGATAATCTCCATCCCACTTGGATCATGCTGTCATCAACTTTCCTCTGAGCCTTTTGAGCTGCCTTCGATCTTTCCTATATTTTATTGCTGCATTATGTCCTGTAGTATTTTCAGCCCCAAAGATTATAAACTTCTTCATGGCAGGGACAGTGTTATTTATTTAATATCATCTGTTTTGAGAAGGAAGGATAAGATAGGGCACTTGGATTTTGGAGGCCACAGAGACTTGAGCCTGGCTCCTTGTTCCAACACTTTGCTATTTGGCCTTGGGCAAGTCTCTTAATCTTTCTGAGTCAGTTTCTTCATCTGTAAAAGGGGCTAGAGATACTTACCTTGCAGAATGAGAGGCAAAGATTACAAAGACTACAAAGTGCCCGTTGCCAAGTGAGCAGACAATAGCTTGTCTTCCTTCCCTGCACCGTGGGAGCTTTCCATGAATTGGGGGATAAGGTTCCTTAACTACTGCCCCCCCCCCAAGACAGAAATTTCTAAGGGAGTAAAAGGACACTATTAACAGTTACACCGGTTCCACGGACGTAACTCAGGATGTACGGCCACCTTACCCTAACTCACAAAAACCTGTGAGTGCAGGGTTCGGATCCTGCGCCGCCAGAAACCAGTGCCTAAGCATGGCGCCAAGCATAGTTCAAGCTCAGTGAACGCTGTCGAATGAACGAGTGAACGGAACCTGTCCTGCCCTCAGCTTCTTGGAGCATCAGCGAGTGAAGACGCAAAGACTAAAAAGGCCGCCCACAGCGGCTCCCCACCCCCACCCGTGTGCCACTGTGTCTAGCTGCCTCCTTTAGCTAAGGTCTCTCGTACTCCAGCCCGCGTCCCCGCCCCTGGTTGCCTTGGAAACAGTGACGTGTACGCGAGGGGCGTGACCTCTCGCCATCCTCTCTGGGAGACCCGGGCCCCTTCTTATCCCAACCCCTGGAGAGGATGAGGTTGGGGTCCCGGATCCGGCTGACGCACGCTGGGCCTGGAACTAACCCTGCCCACCTGGCCGTCCCCTTCGGGCGCGGGGCTCGCCGGATTGCAGGCACCCCACCCCCAGCCCACCCGGGACCGGTGAGCTGGCGGGGGTCCGGAGAACGCTGGCTTCTGTCCTTGGGATCACTCTTCACCCCTTCACCCCCGACGGGCCAGTGGATCCGGAGAACGGAGGCCCAGCGCTCAGCCCAGGCCCGCTTCTTCCCGGGCAGCCCTCTGGCGCGCTCCGTATCCTGGGGGTGGGCGGGAAGGATGGGACCCCAGGACTCGCCGGGCCCCGCAGAGCGCGGGAGAGAAGGAGTTAAACAAGGTGCCGGCGCCGGGCGCGGCGGGAGTGGGGGATGGGAGCGAAGGGAAAGTGAGAGCGGGGGCGGGGGGGATCCGAGCGAAAGAACATCCTGTGCCCGCCGCCGGATGCGCGCGGGTGGGGGGGGGGGGCGGGGAGTAGTCCGGGGAGGGAGGGCAAGATGGGGGGAGGCCCAGGGCGAGGAGAGGCGCGGCCTCCGCCCCACACTCGGTCCTCCTTCTGTGGGGGCGCCGCCCCCTCCGCATCCCGGGTTTTCGCCGCGTTTCTTCCAGTCCCCATGCCTTCGCCGGAGTCACGAGCTACCGAGAGGCCCCCCCAATCTGGTCCTGGGCCGGGGTAAGCGCGAGCTGGGGAGGGCACGGCCCTGGAGAGCGTGGGATCCATGTCAGGGCACGGGCTGCCCCCCGGGCTTTCATCTCTCCGCTTTCTGTCTTTCTGCCGGGGCAGCTCGCATGTGTGCAGCTTCCGCTGTTCACCGAGAGTCACTGTGTACATTCTCTCATTCAGTGCTGACAGCGCACTTCCGGGTGGGAGGCAGGTATTGATAGACCCGTTTTCCAGAGGAGGAAACTGAGACTCATTATGGAACTTGCCCAAGCCCAAGCTCGTCGGACTCCATCGGGCTTTGCGTTATAGAGTAGGCTAATTTCCCCTTAGCTTCTCCTGTGCATGCAAGTGCGGGGCCCCTCGGGGTCACCCTCCTTAAGGGCCTACTTGCGCAATAACTCCCCAATAGCGTGTTAGGCTCCTCTAATTAGTCAAGCTGAAACACCCATTACCAGAGTCCTGATAGAATAAGCAGGCAGTCTTAGGGTTTTACAGGTGGGAGGATGGTTTTTAGGAACAAAGTAGCTCAGGCGAACGGGCTGGATCCCCCTAGCGCTCCTGGTTTAGGTATTTGATGGGGGAGCAGGGTTCAAAGAAGGCTCCAGAGTTGTTCAGGAGTTGAGATTGATTAGCCTGAAGACGACCAGAGTGGGAGGGGTAGAGGGTGAATGGAAGGGGCTGAATAATGTGCTTTTCAGGCCTGGCGGAGGCCCACCATCTGTGCGCTCACTGCCTTCCCATGGCCAACATTTTTGTCCAGGTGAAACCTGGGTATAATTGTTACAGTCACATTTGGTGAGCTGTGTGCTGGGCACTGTTCCAAGTACTTAATCCTCTCAAACGCAAGAGGTAGGTATTATTATTATTATTCCCATTTTACAGGCAGGGGTGGGGGGGTGGAATGAGGCACAAAAAAGATTACAAAGCTAAGTCAGTAGCTGAGCTGGTTTTGAACCCTGGCAGTCTGAGTTGAGCCCACGCTCTCACTCATTAAACAAAGTGCACCTAACATGATGGGAACATGAGCCTCGAAGGTAGAAAGCTGGTGCAGATGGCAGAGAGGTGTATGTTAGGGCAGCCTGTGTCCTTTTGCCTTGGTGAGGGCAGGTAAGAAACTTGAGGTTGGCTGTGTGTGTATATGGAATCTCAGACTTCCGTCTAGCCAATATTCCAGATGTTTGGATTTGACAGAAAAAAAAGAAAACCAAGTTCTCACAAAGAGCTGCAGCCTTCACTTAACGCTCGCTAAGGATGTTCACCGTCATCTGTTGTCACCATCATTTCACAAAAGCAAGTACATTTTAATTCTTCTCGAAAGAAAACAGACATCGTCTGAATCAAAAGCAGTTGCTCTGAAGAAAGTACAGTCCTTGACTTTCCACCAACAAATACACATTCCTCTTTTTTTTTTTAAATCATGCTGTGGACTAGCAAAAATTTCTCACTGGGGATGCCTCTGCTTCTAATCTGTCTGAATCATTTGATGGCAGAAATGGGCTAAGGTGTGGCAGGAAAGAGGTTAGAGCCAAGAAAGAACTCTCCTTCTTTGGAGATCTTTAAAGAGGAGGTGAGTACTGACTGCATTTGCTTAGAATGTGAGGGTTGCAGGATCAGCTCCATGGACTGTGGAGGCTGGTAGCTCTGGGTCCCCCCACAGAGAAGGACCTATCCTCAGATCCACCAGGGGAGCCTTGGAACTTAAAGCAGTCCCATCAGGCAGCCATTTCCTGCCCGGAGTTCATGGAGCTTGATAGGTGGTCCCATGGTATTGGGTGGGGGGGGGGCTCCAGGGGCCTCTGTCACCCTTCACTGCAGGGAGTGCCATGTAGTCACTCACTGTTGGGCTGCACCCCACAGGCCTGTAAGCCGTGTAGTTGTCCAACCTTGAGACTGAAAAAAGAGCCCGGGACAGTAACAGAGATATTCATGGTTAATATAATGGTGCCTTTCTCCAGTGGGAGCCTGGATTAATTACCTTAGTAGTCTTAGGTGGGGCCAGGTATAAACCAGGTGAAATCTGTAAATCCCTTTCCAATCCTATTCCCCACAGGGCAGCAAACCCAAACCACCAAAACTTACCTGCCCGTCCTGGGACCATTTGCTAGTGTGCTCCTCTGGGCGTAGATCCTGTAGCAAAGGCAAAAATGAGTTATTGTCCTGAGAGAGAGTTGGCAGTGGTCTTTCGGTGGTCAACAGTTGAACTTGGGTTGTATTAACTAGTTGCCTCCCAGTTAACATGGCCCTGGGATGATTGCTCCTGGGATATTCAGTTACAGTTTGTAGAGCTTGAGTTAGCCTCTGGTCCACCTGTTGAGAGAGCGGGTTTCCAGCTCAGTTGTTAAGTAGTCCTTTTATCCTTTCCATTAGCCGGGCAGCAGTGGGGTCGTGAGGCCGGTGGAAGTGCCAGTGTGTGTCATTTTTATCAGCCCATTCCTGAACTTTGTGGCTGGTAAAGTAGATTCCTTGGTCACTATTGATGTCCACGGGGGTCCTGTATGTCACACACAGCTGTCTTAGATCCCAAATAGTGGTTTTTTGCGTTGCTAGATGACCCGGGTAGGCCTTTTGTAATGTCTCCCAGAAGCCCAAGGGTACTCTTATGTTGTTGTAGCACAGGCCCCAACCAAACTTTTCCAGGTAACTGGCCATGTCCAATTCACAAGACTGTCCCTGAATGAATATCCCCCAAAGGCTGTGTCTGGTTGTTTAGGGGGCGAGGTTGGGGGTAGGCTCATCTTTTGTAGATAATCCAGGTCCTTGCCTTTTGTCTGTATTCACCAGTCATCCCCGTCAGATGAGCCACGAGCTTAAGGCTGCTGCTCTTTAACTGAGAAGAGACTCTGAAGGTAACAGAGTGGAAGAGAATCAAGATAATGCAAGAGAAGGACATCTCTCCTGGTAGCCAGCTGCCACAGGGCGCCCCAGGCTGGTGGATGGCCACCTCGGGATCCCCCGTGCAACCTCTGTTCCCCTTCCTTACTTCTGGCATCTCGGGAGTTTCTTCGGCCTCCTGGCTGGCTCCTGGCTTGCCAGTCGTTGGGCTGCCCCCTGCAGTTCTGAAAACCTTGCAGTTACCCAGCCTCAAGACTGAAGAAAGAATCTGGAGACAGCGACAAAGACATCAGTGGTTTATTGGACAGGGGGACCTTAAGCAAAAGGTCCTGGAGTAACACCCCACTGATTATGGCAGGCAGGCAGACCACGGCAGTAATCTTTGCTACTCAGGGGAGAAGGAGGCTATTATTTATAGGGGGAATTGACGTCAGGTTGGCTCATCAGTTACCAGGGAAACCAGCTGGGGCACATCCGTCACAGCCCCTCAGATTAACGACCATCACGAGGGCAGATGTTTCTCTTTAATAAATTAGCAGGTAGAACAGGAATTAGATCAGTCACTAGCTGGGGCAGGGGGTAAACATGTTGACATGACTAGGGTGCAGACAGAAGGGACTGGTTGAGCAGAGGATGTGCAAAGAGCAAGGGAAGAGCCATCTTGAATACACCCACCTTGGGGCTGTGTAGCATGCCAGGAGTGACCCTTGAGGAGGGCTGGGGGTGGAAGAGAGCAAAGGAAGAGAATGGCCCCTGGGAGTGATGCCTGCACTCCAGGGTGACATGGACAAAGGCTCTGAGTGGACAGACCTGGCTGGCCGCAGCATCCTTAAGGATGCCATGTCCCTATTTCCCCACCTCCTGCAAACCCAGGTGCAGTCCAGGGCCTTCCAACAGGAGCTCAAGGCCAGGCACCTGAAGCCCTGTCCTGTTGCATCTACACTCAGTGCTGGCTCTGGGCCTGAGCCTGGCTTGGGCTCCTTCCTGCTCTGTACCTGAAGGTGAGGCCAGAAAATGTGGGGACACTGGGGGTGGAGGGAGGGGAGGATCTGGTCTCACCTGCCCCATCCTAGTGGTGGAGGTGGTGGGGAGACTGAGGCCTCCAAAGTTGGGTTCCCATCCTCCAGGATGCTGGCATTTTCTGACTCCAGAGGAGGCCTCAAACCCCATCCCACCCAGTAAGTATGCTGTAGGGGGGGATGGGGTGTGGTACTCCCAGATTTAGGCCTCCATGGTTTAATGACACAGACCTACCCAAGTTTTAACCCTGGAGTTTTAGAATGCTAAATCTGGGTCCCCTCAGGTTACAGATACAGAAACTGAGACCGAGGCAAGGGCAGTCCCCTTCTCCTCCAGAGTCACACTGGTTAAATGGGCCGGGAGCTCCCGTATGCAGCTTCTCTGACGTTGTTCTGTCCTTGAGTCCTCAAAGAATAACAGAAGTCACAACTTGAGCATCTACTAAGTGCAGGACTCTGTGCTGGATGTTGCAGACGCACAGACAACTGCCCTCAGGAGCTTTTGGTCTTCAGGTAAATAAACACAGAGGGGAACATGCAGATGCTGGAAAATGATGGATTTGCTTTGAGATTCTGCAAAACTTTGTAAGGTACGCGCCTCCTTTTCATCCTTCAATGGAAGCAGGGGCCTACCTGTGGAAACATCCCAGGGCCCAGAAATGGATCTATGGTGAAGAGGTCAAAGGTGGGAGGGCCAGGGAAGTGAGGGAACAGGGCTGCCAGTGGGCACACCCCAACCCCCCCCCCAAAAAAACTTCCAAAGGCCCCAGTCCAGAATTGGGGCTCTGCTGCCATCTAATGGAGGAAAAGCAGCCTCTGGAGCTGCCTGCTGGGGCTCCACCAACCTGGCTCCCCTAAAAAAGAGGGACTTGAAGGACCTTCCTGCCTCCAGACCTTTTATTCCCCTGGAGCCTTGAGCTTTGTTTCCTATAGCCTCTGAAGCTCCCTGGCTGCCCCGTTTCCCAACCACCACCCTCCACCCCACTGTTTCCCCAGTTTCCTTTGTTGCCCAGGTTCTGATGCTGGTGCCCTGGTTCCTGGCCTTGCTAGAGTTCTGGTTCCGGAAGTCCTTTGCTAGGTGCCTCGGGCATGTGCTGCATCCCCCAGCGCCGGGGGCAAATGGACATCCGCAAAGGTGTAGTGAGCCTGGCCATGGGCGCCGGGGCCATCTACCTGCTCTACAAGGCCGTCAGGGCTGCCGTGAAATGTCAGCCACCCCTCTGCTCTGCCTCACCCATCTGCATCGCCCGTGAGTGTCCCCGCCCCGGGGAGAGGGCTCGGCCCCTGGAGGTACCTACTCCCCAGGTCTCTGGTGTGGGATGGCCCCGAGGGGACTCCCGCACGTTCCTCTCTCCTTGCTCTTTCTCACCTCCATCTCCCTCAGACCCACCCTAGAGGTGCTAGTGCAGGGTCCCCAGGTAGTGGGTGGCACTCAAGCGTGTCCTCAGGCGTCACCTGGCAGGTTTGTAAATTCTACGTTCACTCTGGCATCCAGGAGCTACCACTTGGAAATTTAGCATCAGCAATTCTCCCCAAAGGAAAATTGGGGGACGTACATTCCCAGAGGCTCCACTCGTCCATAAGACAACTCAGTGCAAAGTAGAGAAAGGAACCCCTTCTGCAAGCCTTTGTGTTGCCACCTGCTGGAATATCATTGCCACATACTGATTATGATGAAATACTATGTATTACTGCCATATGCCGGAAAGTTGTTATAGTAAACATACAAAATGTTTTTGTTTATGATATGAACAATACAGCATTAGAGGTGGTGCCCTTGTGCAATACACACCCTGTTCAACTGTACATGGTAGTCCTGCTGATAGCAAGAAGACTTCTTTTCAGAAAAGGCAAGGCAGCCTTGTCCCCAGGTCCCTCTCCTCCCGCTTCCCAAACCTCTTCTTTCATCACTTGTGAGTCCACAGCCTGAACTGGGCTGGGGTGGCTGTCTAGGCCTGGCAATCGAGCGAGAGCGGCACGGGCGGGACTCAGGTGAGCTCCGGAAGCTCCTCAACTCTTTGGAGTGCAGACAGGACGAGTACGCCAGGAGCATGGCCCTGCACAGCATCACACGCTGTGTGTACCTGCTGGAGTCCGAGGTGAGGGAAGGGAAGCAGGAGGTCCCTCCCAGCCAGCCTGGCCCCTGGGGGCTACACCTGTCCCCCCTCCCCCCTTGACCAGCCGGACTGTGTCCTGGGACCTGTCTCTCTGGCTGGTGGTGGGAGGGCTTGTGTTGAGGGGTTTTGGTGACATGGGGGGCCAGGGGACCAGGACATCTGCTTCTCCCGCCTCTTCCACCTCTCCCGGCACACTCTAGGCCTCTGCTTGTACTAATGATGACATCGCATTGGTGGGCTCCATGCTGGATGACAAGGACAACAGTGTCAAAATCCAAGCTCTGAATACACTTAAAGCTTTCTCTGGCATCAGAAAATTCAGGCTCAAAATCCAGGTGAGCCCAGAGACAAGTATGGAGCAGGGCACACGGGTGTTCATAGGCCGTGGACATAGGAAGAATGGTCATGTTCTAGAAGTTTGGGTCTGAGTTTGTAACCCAGAAATACGTTTTTCCTTGGAAATAGGTGGGAAAATGGTGATCAGATTCCCAGTAGGGTCATAAAAGTCTTTGAATCTCAGGCTAAAATTGAACTCGGTCCCTAGGAGTATCTCTGAACCCCAAACAGCAGAAATCCCTGAAGTTCTTTCCAACACCAGCCAACTCTCTTGACACCAGCTGGGTGTCCTACAGTTCAGTTCTGACACTATCTACCTGAGTTAGTACAGACCCCACAGGTTAGGGCTGAGTCCCGTATGACTGACCCCCCACCACCACTGACCAGCTATAAATTTGGATGTTCCCATGCCCCCGCCTCAGGCTTGATAATTCACTAGAACGAGTTACAGCATGCAGGAAAATGCTTTACTTACACTTACCAGTTTATTATAAAAGACACAACCGAGGAGGGTCTTCCCTGGCGGTCCAGTGGTTAAGACTTTGTGCTCCCGATGCAGGGGGCTTGGGTCAGATCCCTGGTTGGGGAACTAAGATCCCACATGCCTCACATGGCCAAAAAAAAAAAAAAAAAAAAAAGATACAACTGAGGAGCAGCCAAGTGGAAGAGGTGCATGGAGCAGAGTATGGGGGGAAGGGCTTCCGTGCCTTCTCCAGGTGTGCTACCCTCCTAGCACCTCGATGTATTCACCAACCCGCGAGTTCTCCGAACCCAGTCATGTAGGCATGTTTATGGAGTTTTCGTTATGTAGGCAAAATTGATTAATCATTGGCCATTGGTTGATTGATCTCAATCTCTGGCCCGACCCTTCTCTCCAGAGATCAGGAACGGGGCTGAAAGTCCCAACCCTCTAATCACAGCTTGGTCTTCCTGGCCTCATCCAGCAGGAATCTAGGGGTCTGCTTAGAATTGCCTCATTAGCATAAACTCAGGGGTAATGGAAAGGGGCTCATTATAAATAATAAAAAACCCTCCATGGGACTTCCCTGGTGGCACAGTGGTTAAGAATCCACCTGCCAATGCAGGGGACACGGGTTCGAACCCTGGTCCGGGAAGATCCCACATGCCGTAGAGCAACTAAACCCATGTGCTACAACTACTGAGCCTGTGCTCTAGAGCCTGCAAGCCACAACTACTGAGCCCACGTGCCACAACTACTGAAGCCCTCGTGCCTAGAGCCTGTGCTCCACAAGAGAAGCCACTGCAATGAGAAGCCCGCGCATCACAATGAAGAGTAGTCCCCACTTGCTGAAACTAGAGAAAGCCCGCACGCAGCAACGAAGACCCAGCACAGCCGATAGATAAATAAATTTATTTAAAAAAACAACACACTCCTATCAAGAAATTGCAAGGATTTTAGGACCCCTGTGCCTGGAATCAGGGGCAAAGACCAGATATATTATCATATCACACCCCCATGCTGTGTTGGTCTGAGGCTGGTGGCTGGGCTACTGACGTCTTGGCTATCACCATGTAGAGAAGGTACAAGACACCAAATGTCAGCTCCCTGGCTTCCTGCTGTTAGGCTTCCAGGCTTACTTGTTACCCATCCTTTCCTGCTTTCCTGCTCGTGCCGTTAAAAAAAATAGTTTTCTTCCTGTCTTTCAATGTTAGTCTCAGTCCTGGGTCCTGTCCCCTTCCCTGAGGGCCTCTCTCCTTGATTAAACTCTGTCTTGTATGGCCTCCCCCCCACCCCTGCTCCTTCCCATTTGTATTCAATAAGCTCTAGTCTTTTCTATCTTAAAAAGTAAACCCCTCCCCCCAAAAATCTTCCTTGACTCCAAGTCTCTTCTCTAGCAAATGATCTCTCTCTCCCAAAATATTTTACTTAAACATAACTAAACTATTCAAAACTTGCAAACATTTTATGCATGTACGGTAGAAAGAAGAATAAAACATGCATAACCAGAACTCAGGCTAAGAAATAGAACATGACCAATTGGTTAGATGCCCCCAGATCCTCCTCCTTAACCCCAGCCTCCTCCACCACCAGAGGCAATCATTCCTCTGTATTTTGTTCAATTCCCGGATTTTCTTGGTAGTTTTACCATATGTGCATGTGTCATCTTATTTTCTAGCAGGGCATGGCAGACAATAAACAAATAGGCAAAATATAGTTGGAATATTTTTAAGCTTCATGGATCTAGAAGTATGCAGTTTGTGTTCTGTGGTTTGCCTTTTCTTCCAACATTGAAAGATTCATCCTTACTGATGTGGACGGCTGTTTCCTTCTTTTTCACTGCTGTATAGTATTCTAGTTCATGAATATCCTGCACTTTTATTTATCTAGCTGCACATGGGTAGGCATTTGAGTTGTTTGCACATTGTGCCGTGAGCATTCTTGTATACATCTCCATTGTGGACATGGGAGACTTTCTCTAGGGCAAGTATGCAGGAGTGGGATGGTCGGGTGAAAGGTATGCCCAACTTTTCAAGAAGGGCTGTATCAGTTTAAGCCCTCCACTAGCCCTGCATGAGTGTTTCTGGCACATCATTTCTTCCCCAATGCTTGGTATTTTCACACTTTAAATTTTTTGCATCAAACTTTTTCGGGGAAAAAAAAAGTTCTCTAGGTCTCCACCTGCTGGCTGCCTCTATTTTATCCCTCGGCTCTCAGTTGCCCTAAGGCTGTGATTCTCAAGCATATCAGAAGTGCCTGGAAAGCTACTTAAAAATGAAGATTTCAGGGCATTACACCCATAGGGGCCAGTTCAACAGGGAAGCTGTGTTTTTCACAAGCCCCCCAGAAGATTCTGATGCGAGTGGCCTGGGCACCACTGTTCCTTCTTTCCCTAGGGTCTGTATCCTGAGGACCTGATCCCTGTTCTCTCTGTGGGTGAATGTAGCCACTCCCTGGCCTCAGTTTCCACCTAGATGTGTTTTCCTGTGTCTGTGTCTGCAGCTTGGGGCCTCCCTTGAGCTCCAGACCCCATGGTCCGCTGCTCCACTCAGACAGCCTGACATCCAAGATGGAGCTCTCCCCCATTCCCTGAGTAAGACCACCCTCTTGAGAGGGTTCTGATCCCATCAGTGCCCTGCTGGGTCTTCCTCAAGGCTCTCATCAGAAAGTGCATGACCAGCTCCACCCTCCTGCCCACACCCCAGCCCTTTACACTGTAGGTTTCATGCTCTCTCCCCTCCTTGGCCCTTGCAGCTGCTGTTCCCTCTACCTAAAAGCCCACCCCAGACTTGCTGACTCCTACTGGGCGGTGGGCGCAGGAAGGAGCAGAGTACTAACGGGAATGCTGTGCTCCCTATTCCAGGCTTCTTACATCCTTCTTAACGTGGCTCACAAAGGTACAGAGAGTACCTGCCTTTGGTAATAAGGCCCAAGCATCTTGCGGCTCAGAAGCCAAGATTCCTTTTTTTTCATTCAACAAATGTATATTGAGCACTTTGCACCCAAGCACTGTGCTAGGCACTGGAGATACAGCAGTGAACAGAACAGGAAAGATCCCTGTCCCAGTGGAACTTATATTGCCTGCTTTGCAGGTAATACACAAAGAAGTGAAATATATAGTGCTTCATGGAGAAAAATTGAGAAGGGTGGTAAGGAAGGCTGGCATGGGGGTGGTGTTGCAGTTTCAAAGGAGAAAATCTTTGGGACCTAACACTTGATAAAGAGATCATAGAAATAACACCAAAAACGGACTTCCTTGGTTGTGCCATGGTTAAGAATCCGCCTGCCAATGCAGAGGACACAGATCCCATCCCTGGGCTGGGAAGATCCCATATGCCGCAGAGCAACTAAGCCCGTGTACCACAACTACTGAGCCTGTGCGCTAGAGCCCGCGAGCCACAACTGCTGAGCCCACGTGCTGCAAATGTTGAAGCCTGCATGCCTAGAGCCCGTGCTCTGCAGCAAGAGAAGCCACCACAATGAGAAGCCTGTGCACTGCAACAAAGAGTAGCCCCACTCACCACAACCAGAGAAAGCCCATGCTCAGCAACGAAGACCCAACGCAACCACATTATTAAAAATAAGTTAATTTATAAAACAAAAGAAAAAGTTCAGGTTTAAAAAAAAAACACCAAAAGCATAATCTATAAAAGAAAAAAATTGATAAATCGGACTTCATCGAAATTAAAAAACACTTGCTTTGTGAAAGAACCTGTTAAGAAGATGAAAAGACAAGCTGCAGATTGGAAGAAAAGATTTGCAAACCACATATCTGACAAAAGACTCATATCTAGATTATATAAAGAGCTCTCAAAACTCAATATTAAAAACAATAATAACCCATTTAGAAAATGGGCATGAGACAAGGAGATATTTCACTAAAAAGGATACACGAATTGCAAATAAGCACATGAAAAAATGGTTAACATTTAACTAGCCATTAGGGAAATGCAAACTAATACCACAATGAGATATTACTATACATCTATTAGATGATTTAAACTCAAAATTAGTGACAATACCAAATGCTGGTGAAGATGTAGAGAAACTGGATCTCTCATATGTTGCTGGTGGGAATGTAATATGGTACAGCAGCCACTCTGGAAGATAATTTGGCAGTTTCTTTAAAAAACTCTTTTGCCATACAAACCAGGAATTGCACTCTTGGGCATTTATCCTGGAGAAGTAAAAACTTACATCTGCCCAAAAACCTGTACACAATTGTTCATAGCAGCTTCATTTGTAATAGTCAAAAACTGGAAATAATCAAAATGCCTCTCAGTAGATAAATGATTAAACAAACTGTGCTAATCCGTACCATGGAATGTTACTCAGTAATAAAAGGGAATGAACTAGTGATACACATGACAACTTGGAAGGATCTCAAGGGCATTATACTGAGGGAAAAAATCAATTTCAGAAGGTTACAAAATGTGATTCCATTTATATAATCTCAAAAATGACAAAATTAGAGAGATGGAAAACCGATTAGTGGCTGCCACTGGTTAGGGCTGGTTTTGATGGGCAGGGCTAAGTGTGACAAAAAAGGGAGTCCCTCAAGGAAGATCTATGGTGATTGTGATGGAATAATCTGTTGATTGCAGTGGTGGTTACATGAATCTACATATGTGAGAAAATGACATAGAACTATACATTGTACTAATACCATTTTTCTAGTTTTGATACTGTAGTATATTATCTGAGGTCACTCTTGAGGGAAACTGGGTAGAGGGCACTTGGGACCTCTCTGTACTGTTTTTGCAACTTCCCGTGAATTTATAATTATTTGAAAATAAAAAGTTTAAAACAAAAATGTGTTACACGTGACAGTGCTGTGAGGAAAAATAAAGGTGGGGGACAAGGAAGGCGGGGATGGGAGTGGGGTTGCCGACTGAAAGGAGGGGGTGGTCATGCAAGGCCTCCCTGACAAGGTGACATTAAAGCAAAGTCTTGAAGGAGGTAAGAGTGCGCTATGAGTATCTGGAGGGAGAGCAATCTAAGCAGAGGGAACACCCTGTGCGAAGAACCAAGAGAGATGTGTACCTGGCATGTTCAGGGAATAGCTGAGGCCGTTGTGATGGGAACCATAGGAGCAAAGGAAGGAATACGAGATGAGGCCAAAGAAATAATGGGGGAAGAGGAGCAGATCATGTCAGACCTTGTAAGCCACTGTAAGGACTTTAGCTTTTACCCTGAGCTTTGACCTTGAATGAACTAGGGACTCTTTTTTTTTTTTATAAATTTATTTATTTATTTATTTATTTTATTTATTGGCTGTGTTGGGTCTTCGTTGCTGCACACGGGCTTTCTCTAGTTGCTGCGAGTGGGGGCTACTCTTCATTGTGGTGCACAGGCTCCTCATTGTAGTGGCCTCTCTTGTTGTGGAGCACGAGCCCCAGGCACAGGGGCTTCAACAGTTGTGGCACATGGGCTCAGTAGTTGTGGCTCACGGGCTCTAGAGCACAGGCTCAATAGCTGTGGCGCATGGGCTTAGTTACTCCTCGGCATGTGGAATCTTCCCAGGGCAGGGCTCGAACCCGTGTCCCCTGCATTGGCAGGCGGATTCTTTACCACTGCGCCACCTAGGAAGTCCTGAACTAGGGACTCTTGAGCAGAAGCGTGAACGTCCAGCCTGTCTGCTGTCCTAAGAATAGATGCAGGGGACAAGGATGGAAGCAGGGAGGAGGAGGCTATTGCAGAACCCCGGGGGAGGGGTGATGGTGGCTTCGAACAGGGTGATAGAAGGGGAGTGGGTGAGAAGAGGCTTGATTGTTGGTAGATTTTGAAGGCAGAGCCAACAGGATTTTCTGAAGGATTGGAAAAGGGTGTGAGAGCAAGAAGGGAGTCAAGGAAGACCACAGATTTTTGGTCTGAGTAACTGGAAGGCAGGTGTAACCAACAGCTGAGACAGGAAGGGTGGTGGAGAGAGCAGTTTTGGGGGTGGAAATGTGTTAACTGAGGGGTTTAGTAAGATTCTGGGAAAGAAGTGGAATTGGCACTTGCATAGATGAGTCTGGAGTTTCGGGAGAGGTCTGGCCCGGAGACGAACTTGAGCGGCATGAGCATATGGGTAGTCTCTAACTCTGTGTCACGACAGAGTGATGAAGATAGAAGGGGAGGTTGGGCAGGAGAACCGGGAAAGAAACCTGTGACAGAGAAGCCAAGCGAAGCCAGAATTTCAAGGAGGTGGGAGGGGTCAACTAGGTTAAATAACGTTGAGAGTTTAAGTGGGGAACTGTCTGTGGGGTTGGCTCAGTTGTCATGGGCGGGGACAGTGAAGAGTGAAGGCAGAGGCTGGGCTAGTGTTGAGGATCATCATATAAAAGTAGAAAACCCTTCTTCTCTGCCCACTCCCTAGGAACACTCCATCAAGGTGCTGGAACTGATCTCCACCATCTGGGACTCAGAGCTGCACATTGCAGGCCTCAGACTCCTCAACAACCTCCCACTGCCTGACTTTGTGCACCCACAGCTGCGACGGGTGATGCCTGCCTTGATGGAGATCCTACAGTCAGACTATATCTTGGCACAGGTGCTTGAGGACCAGAGCCCAGGCCCTGCCCTGGCACAGCACCTAGAGGGAGGAGCAGAGATTTGTGTCTTCCCTGCTCAGGCCCACCTGTCTTCTCATGCTTTACCCTTTCCTTTCTTCAGGTGCAAGCCGTGCGACTGCTGAGCAACCTGGCACAGAGGAACGACCTTCTCTATGATATTCTCAACTGCCAGGTGAGAAAGGAACGGAAAGGTGGGCTGATGGATGCTAACTCAGATATTGGGAAAGGAAGAATCATGGATTCTTCAGACATACAGCCCTCACAGGATCATCTTTTTCCTCTTTCTGTCTCTGTACTAGATACGTTGCACACCACCCCTTCTTCTGTCCTCTCAGTAAGATCAGATGTTCCTTTGAGGGACTTTCTGAACTCTGAGAGTCAGGAACACAGGTGACCGAAGTGAATGTAGGTATTTTAATATTAGGGAAAAATTACTTATAACAAAAATAATTATTAGTAATAGACAGGGTCCCTACATAATAATGAATAGTTCAGAAGGATAAAACAACTCCAAACGTATATGAACTTAATAACATAATCTCAATATGTATATATATAAATGGCAAAACTTGATAGAATTATAAGGAAATTGTTTTCTTTTTTCAGTTTTATTGAGGTATAATTGACATACATTTGCACGATATTTAAAGTGTATGTTGTGGTGATTACCACCATCTAGTTAATTAACACAGCCATCGCCTCACATATTTACTTGTTTGTTTTCAGTGAGAACATTTAAGTTCTACTTTCTTAGCAAATTTCAATTATCTAATAACAGGGTTATCAACTGTAGTCACCATGTTTTGCATTTGATCCTCGGATCTTATTCATCTGTTAGCTGAAAGTATGTGCCCTTTCACCAACCTCTCCCTATTTCCCCCACACCAACCCCCAGCCCCTGGCAACCGCTGTCCCACTCTGTTTCTATGAGTTTGACTTTAAAAAAAACTGCCACATTTAAGTGATACCATGCAGTATTTGTCTTTCTCTGTCTGGCTTATCTCACTTAGCAAAATGTCCTCTGGGTCCATCCATGTTGTCACAAATGGCAGTATTTCCTTCTTACAGCTGAATAATTATAAAGAAAAATGGACCCATCCATTACCACAGTGGAAGATTTGGAAAAGTTTAACTATTCTTTCAGCAATTAGGTAAATACCTAAAACTAGTAATGTTATACTTGCACAAATAAGCTTGAGCAATTAGGTAAATACCTAAAACTAGTAATGTTATACTAACACAAATAAGCTTGAGCCATTAGATATATGCAGAACACTCTACAATTAGTAAATGCACAGTCCTCTCAAGTACACAAAATATTTACAGAAATTAACCATGTGCCTGTGCTAAGCTTTAGAAGTTTGTCTCAACAAATTTCCCCAAATCGTTCATGTTTTATGACCACAATGAAATTATGTTAGAGAATGACAGTAAAAACTAAAAAAATCCCTGCACAGTTGAATCTGAAACTTAGGTATATTGGGGAGTTGAGGCAATAGGAGGATGGAAGAACTTTAGAACTGGCCTTGGACTTCATTCCTCCCTCCATCCCGTTCACAGGTGCACGCCAGCTTCCTGAACCTCTTCCAGTGCACACAGCCCGGGAGTCTGCTGTTCGAGGTACTGGTGTTTGCAGAGCGGCTGAGTGAGGGCCGGAGTTCACCCCACTACCGTGCCGTGGAGTGGCATTACAATGAACAGTCTGTGCATGAAGCTCTCTTTGGGGACGACTCACGACTGGCAGACCGGCTGCTTGCCCTGGTCATCCACCCCGAGGAGGATGTTCAGATCCAGGCCTGCAAGGTCATAGTCAGCCTGCAGTGCCCTCAGGATGTGGGAGTCCGGCCCTCCTGCCCATCCAGTCATTCCTGCTTTAATAACATGGAATAAAATTGCGGGGAGCCAATAAACGAGTATGAGAGAGAAGCTTGAGGGGCAGTGTCTGTCCAGGGCCTTCCAGGGTGGGTGTAGATTTCAGCCAGAATATCTGCCTGTCGAAGCATGAGCCTGTCTCCCCAGATGCATTCCCACTTCCCTGTTTAGTGGACAGACTCCCTTCTCTTGCTGCTCTTATTTTGTGAGTGACAATTTTTATTGGTATATAGTTGATTTATAATATGTTAGTTTCAGGTGTACAGCAAAGTGAATCAGTCATACATATACACATACCCACTCTTTTTTAGATTCTGTTCCCATATAGTTCATTACAGAGGACTGAGTAGAGTTCCCTGTGCTATACGGTAGGTTCTTATTAGTTATTTTATATGTAGTAGTGTGTATATGTCATTCCCAATCTCCCGGTTTATCCTTCGCCCTCTCTTGCTGCTTTGAAATTTGAACGTGGAGCCAATGCTTTCAGGGAGTTTTGGGGAGAAGGCAGATTTGGGGACTGAGGCCAAAAATAATCAACAGGAGACAGTACAGCACTGGATGACTCAGGATAGGCTGGGCTACACCACAGTTACAACCTCCAGATCTTAATGGATGACCAAGGTTATTTCTTTTTCACACTGCATGCTCCTGGCAGGTCAGGGGAAAGGAAAAGAGGGGTAGGAAAAGTGACTTGCCCAAGGTCACATGACTTGTCTTGGGCAGAAATAGTATTAGAACCTCCTAGTTTTTACTGGGCTTTTTACTTTCATATTGCTTGGTCCAAGCCCTGTGAGAGCGGGTCATGGATTCTAAGCCACAATCTGTGGCCGCTGAGAAAGGCCTCAATGCTTCTGGATTTTAAGGGCCAGTTTAGGCCTGAACTACGAGGAAACCTGTCCCCACCGTATCCCTGACCCAGGACCTCGTCACTTGAGTGGGTGGACGGTGGGTGAAGGGTTGTTGATTAGAATGCACCAATCAGAGCCAGTTCTTACCAAGGGACCATCCTTATCACCACCTCCCAAAGTTTGTTTTGTCATCTCTGGGTAGACAGTCACTAGCAGGTCTGAATCATCAGCTCTCACCTCTCTCCTGAGCTCAGGACTGAGGCTCCTCCTTCCTGCTACTTGGATACAATGCAGTCACCCCAGTGGAACTTGTAAAAAGCCAGCATCATCCTACCCACCCCTCCGCCAGCTCCCCGTGTTCCCATGTCACAACCAAGGTGCGGGGAGTCACCTTAACGTCTCCTTACTACCACATCCACCCGGTCTTTCAGTTCCCACCGCGACACTATCCCCCACGCCAGGACTTTTGGGAAGTCATTCTGCCGCTTCTGGTCTCCATTTTCTGCGGCCCTACACACTGCATACTAATCTTAGAACCCCACATTGGGACTTCCCTGGTGGTCCTGCGTTTGAGACTCCGCACTGCTACTGCAGGGGGCGCGAGTTTGATCCCTGGTCCGGGAACTAAGACCCCACATGCCATGCAGCATAGCCAAAAAATTTAAAAAGAATCCCACGTTGCACCATCCTCAAAAACTTTCAGAGGTTCCCCACCGCCAAAGTGAACTTTTCTCAGCCCCAAACTGTCACGTGATCTGACAAGCATAAGTGTACCTACACCAAAAGCAGGCAAGATTTTGTCCTGGATGGTATGGTCATTGGAGCCCTTTTTTACATAATAGCACCAAATGAATTCACTGTGTTTAAGGCCCTTCACCATCTGTTCATCTTGCCGGCCATTAGCCTAGCAGGTCAACACTCTTCTCCAGCCAAACCTCGTTTGGTCTCACCCCCGAGGTTTTCATACAGACTTCTCCCTGCCTATAGGGCCCTTCTTTCTCCTTTCCCCTGGTCTGTGTCCCCATGCTCTGCTGCAGTCTAGAGTTTTCTTCAACTATATCAGCTGTTGGCGCTTCCTACAGCACTTCTCACCTGAACCTCTCATTTTGCAAATTAAAGCTTGGGTCTTATAAACTTTGTTCTTTTTGCAGTAGGTCCTATCTGAGTGCTTGTGAAAACTTTGAAGGAAGAGTCTGCAGGCACATGATAACAACTGGCTGATGGTAATGAAAGGAGTGCTGGCGGTGGACAATGAGATAAGGAGGGGTGTATTGGTTATTGGTTGCTGTGTAACAAATTATGACAAAACTGAGTGTATCATCCTGGGTCCAATCAAGAGAGAGAAACCACACAGTAATTTGAACAGGGAGATTTAAAAATAATTGTTACTGCAATCTCCTGTTGTAAATAAGAACTGATTAGTAAGGAGTAAAGAGAACTCTAAAGAATACATGAATAGCAGACCTAGAAGCAGCCCTTCCTTATCTCCAGGGCTGGGGCTGAGCCACAGCACCCAGGGAAGAGATACCCACCCCCTACCTCAAGGTTGAAATCCAAACTTTGTTGAGGAGAACACAGCCTGTGGCTTACCAGATGGCAGAAAACTCACTAGCGGTGTCATACCAGTGGAACTTGCAGAAATCTGCCTTCTTAGATGCCAGGGAAAGCTCTTCACAGGGAGGTGTCAAGCCAAAGGCACTCCACTACAGAACCGCCTGAGCAGGGTACAGGAGCCTCCACGTACTACAGGATCCTGGTGCTGGAGAAGGCGTGAGTGCTGCAGGAGCCTCCTGCTGGATGCTGGAGAAGCTGCAGGAGGTGGAGGCACTGCTGACACTGCTGCCCAAGGGACAGTGCCAGGAGGATCTGCTGGCCACTGGGTGTTGCTGGCCACTCCAGGAACTGGGCACTGGTGAAGCTGTTTGCACTATAGGAACGTGCCAATCAAGCGCACTTGAACTGGGAAGCAGAAACCTTTTCCTCGTGCAATGTCTCTGCAGCTCTTTTCCTCTTAATTTAAAATATGAATAAGCATTTGTTATCTCTCATACGAATTCGGGACTATCTTGGCTTGGTAGTTCTGATTCAGTCAAGTTGTACTTGCAGTCAAGTGATATTGGCCAGGATTGCAGTCATCTGAAGACTTGACTGGGGCTGCAGGATCACTTCTAAGATGGTGCACTCATGTGGCTGGCAAGTTGGTGTTGGCAGTTGGCAGGAAGCCTCAGTTTCTCTACATATGGGCATCTTCACAGGGATGCTCTAGCGTCCTCATGACAGCAGCTGATTTCTCCTAGAGTGAAGCATCGAAGAGAGCAGGGCAGAAGCTGCGGTGCCTTTACTGACTTAAACTCAGAAGTCGTACGTTAGCACTTCCACCACGTCTGTCTGTTAGCAGTGAGTCACCAGGTCCTAGTCCACATTCACGACAAGGAGAATTAAATGACTCTACCTTTTGAAGAGAAGGTGTCAGTTTGTGAACACTTAAAAACCACCACAAGTGGCATCAATCAACAAGCACTAGGGAATTCCCTGGTGACCCAGTGTTTAGGACGCAGTGGCACTTTCAGTGCCGTGGCCTGGGTTTAATCCCCGGTCAGGGAACTAAGATCCCGCAAGCTGCGCAGCAAACAAAACAAAACAAACAAACATCAACAAGGACTAACTCTACTCAGGAGCTAGATGCATCTGTCTCCCCCCAGGAGGTTCTCTGCCAAGGAGAAGAGAAAGTTCATAACCAGTAGTTTCCCTCCTATCTATCCCATCCCTCAGTCTGCCCTCCAGCTGGTTAGCTTGTTTCCTTACCTGCAGACTTCTTTTACCTTCAGGCAATTATATTTCCAAAGAAACAACTCTTTCCATCTTTTCAGCTGATTCAAAGAACGCTTCATAGAAGAGATGGGCTTAAATTGGATCTTGGGAGAGGGAAGAGCTTTCCAAGGTAGGAAACTACTTGGACTTTACTAAAAGGAAATCAGAGTTTCCCTCTGATGGGATTACGAGAGGGAGTTGGGGTGCTGGTAGATGGTACCTGGCCAGGCAGACTGCCAATTACTCCTGTAACTGATTTCCTGAAAGAGACACGTGAGGGAGAGAGATGAGGGAATGCCAAGCCTCACTAGACAGTTCCAGCAGGACCCCGACACAGGCTCTCAAGCAAACGGGGCTGGAGTCCCCAGCTTTGTCTTAAGACTTAAAGCAGAGCCTCTCCTCCCTAAACGCACATGCTACCACTACTCTTGTATAATGCACCCCCTTGAATGTGAACTGGGCCTAGTGACTTTCTTCTTACCAATAGAATATGGCTGTTGGGCTGCACCTCGCAGGCCTGCAAGCTTCGTAATTGCCCAGGCTCTGAAGAAAGAGCTTGGAGACAGCAACAGAGAGACTGGGGATCTTACAAGTCTGAAACAGAAGGTCCTGGAGCAACATCCCACCACATTTGGCAGACGGCAGGCAGGACACGGCAGCAATCTTTGCTACTCGGGGTGGGGGTGGGAGGGGGGCAAGGCTACCATTTATAGGGGGATTGACGTCAGATTAGTTTATCCGTTACCAGGGAAACCATCCGCTGGGTCAGGTCCCTCACAGCCCCTCAGATTAACGACCATCCCTAGGTCAGATGTTTCTCTTTAAAAACCAGCAAGTAGAGCAGGGATTAGACCAATGACTAGCTGCGGCAGGGGGCAAACATGTTCACGTGAGCAGGTGCAGGTGAAACAGGGACTGGTCGAGCAGGGGGAGGTACAAAGAGCAAGAGAAGAGCCATCTTGAGTGCCTGACCATGCAATGGCCAAGCGAGGGACTGTTACCTTAAAGATCAGATTACAAAACACTGTGACTTCCATCTTGCATCTCTTCTTTGTCCTTCACTGGCTTGTACTGATGAAGCCAATGGCCATGTTGCGAGCTGTCCTATGGAGAGGACTCAGCCAACAGCCTGTGAAGAACGGAGGCTGTCGGTCCAACAGCCTGCAAGGAACTGAAATCTGCCAGCCACCACCTGAGTAAACTTGGAAGCAGATCCACCCCCAGCTGAGCCTGAAGGGGACCGCAGCCCCAGCCAACACCTTGATTGCAGCCGGTAAGAGACCCAAGCCAGAGGACCCAGCCAAGTTGTGACTGCATTCCTGACACGCAGAAGCTGTGAGGTAATAAGTGATGTGTGAAGCCACTGAGCTCTGGGGTCATTCACTATGCAACAGTAGGTAACACATGTAACAAGTGACTCTTCCAAGGGTCTAGCCACCGAGTCAGTTCTTCCACTCAAGGATGAGAACACAAATCACCAGTATCATACTCAAGTGTGGGACTTTTCATGCCTATGACCCCTGCCCACAAGTAACTATGGCCATTCGAATGTCCTGGAACACAGCACGGTGTCCTTTGAGAGAAACAAGAAGTGGGTGGAGACCCCTTTCCCTCCATGACACCTGAGCCAAAGGACGAATCAAAACCCCACGCTGGAAGGTCTCCTCTTTCCCCTCAACTGTCTTCCCTTCCTCCACACCGTCTCCTTACCCCAGAGATTCTCAGTCACTGCCACCTTAGAACACCTCTTTTCCTTCAGCTGGACTGCACACTCCCATAACCGAAACTAAGTAATGCTTTTAAGTGGGAGGAAAAAGTGAATAGGTATTTTTCATCTAAATGTTTGGCACCTGCGACAGCTTATCTGCTGATGAGTAACAGATTTCAAAATGAATGAGCAAGGAGCAAACAAATAATAATAGAAAAAATAGAAATGTGATTTCTTAAAATAGTTTATGGGTTATTGTTTGAGATACAGTGACCTAGAAACATACAATAGAGTAAAAAGAGGGAAGGAAGGTGGAGAAAGAGAGCTGAGTTCATGAACTTGGATTCCATCGCTAGCCATTTCCTGGTGTTCTGCAGAGAGCACTGGAGGGTCCAGGCTGCCAGAGCAAGTGTGAGAACCTCAGCTACTTCCAAGGCAGTGAGCTGCTTCCCAAGATTTGACCTCTGGATGGGACCTCAAGGAAAATTCCCCAAGGCTGGAAGTACCATCATTGGAAAAGGGGGAGGAGGTGCTGTGTAATAGATCCTGTCTCCTCTGACTGGAAACCATCAAGGTTAACTGCCCAGCCGCAGTGTCATACTCTGGACACACGACTGGCAATTTTTTTTTTCTCCAAGGAATGTATGTAAATTGTGGGCTACTGTGGCCCAGGCCTGTCAGTCTGGACTGACAAAGAATGACGAAGGGAGATGAATCCTTATTATAGGGCCTCTCCATTCTCATATCACCCTGGTACTTGTATTCGGGGTGAGGGGAGGATGCTGGAGTCAAATGTCAGTCTGGGAGACAGGACACGGAACGGACATTGCGTGGTTCAGGGTTAGAGACAGGCCTCTTGGGCACGCAGGCCTCTTGGGCATGCATATGAGTGTAGCTTGTGGAATTAGAAAGCATACACCCTGGCAAATACACACACACACACACACCTTAGAGTACTAGACTGTGGCCCATGCCTGTTTTTATCTGGGCGTATGGCTGCCTAAAATAGACACTGTATTTCCGAGTTTTTCTTGCAGCCAGGCTTAGTCACGTGACTAAGACTGACCTATGGTGTGGAGACTATTAAAGCAAGCAGTCGGGCCCTCCCTCCCCGCCACCATCCTTCATTCCACTACCTGAAGTATGAACAGTTATAAGGCAATCTTTGACCAGGCTGATGAAGGCAATGCCTAGAGATGCCAGAGCAATGAAACTAAAGTCGCCTAGACCGCTGAGACTGTGGAGATTCCATATCAGCCTTGGACTGCATATCCTTGGAATGCTATGTGAAAGAGAAATAAACTCTATCTTATATTAAACCATTTGTTCTGTGCTTTCTTTTACTGCAGCCAAACCTGTTTGTATAATCTACAGCCCTGCCTTCATTGATGAAATTCCACTATTAGTGATTTACTTGTTTCACAATTTACTTGTTAGACAAGTGTGTTTATCAAGCTTTGAGTGCTCTTTTTTTTTTTTTTTAATCCTCTTAAATAGGAGCTGGCAGGTAAGCACAGAGCTGGGTACCAGGGAAGGGAGTGAGTTGGGTCCATCAAAGGACTCAGAGAGGGGAGGTGAGCTCATCTATCTGCCTGTCTTTCCCAGGACCATCTTTTGCCTTGGTTTCCACAAATGGCAGTTATCATCTTTCTGTGAAGCAACTGTTTTTTAGAGAAGGTAATTATGATTACTATGAACATCTAGGAGGGGGATGAAGGACTTCCCTGGCAGACCCGTGGGTAGGACTCTGTGCTTCCACTGCATGGGTCACGGGTTCGATCCCTGGTCGGGGAACTAAGATCCCGCATGCCTTGCAGCGTGGCCAAAATTTTTTTTTAAATAAAATTAAATAAATAACTAACCTTAGAAGGGGACGAGCAAGTTCAAGTTACCAATGACCAAAAGAGGACAGAGCTCTGATCAGCACTCCTGGACCCTGGGCGTTTGTCCAGCAAAGACTGACGATGGCACGGAGCAGAGGGAGCATTCTCTCCAGGTTGCTGCTCGAAGGAAGTGACAAGGGAGCACGTGAGTGGAAGCTCACCTTCCAGAGAGCGGGCCAGGGTGGATGTGTCAGTGCGGAGCAGCGGGTAAGGAGGAAGGTTGTGGAGCATGGGGCTTCCCCACCAAAGTCCCAGGGCAGTGCAAAAGCCCAACCACTGGAAATGTGATTTTTAAAAAACCAACATGTTAAATATACATGAAAAGAGAAGCATAGAAATAAAAAACATAGGTTGACATTCAAAGTAGTCTATAGCTGTAAACATTGAAAAGTTTTCAGGTGGGAGAGAGAAACCTACCTTCACCCATTCAAGTAACCTGTGCCACTTTCAGACATTTTGTCCCTGCAGTGGCTCCTGTAGATTGGCTTGTTTAGCCTTTGTTCCATCTCTTCCTGGTATGCCTTCCTGGATCTTAGGACTGGAAATGTGGAAGACATTCATTTTCTTTTTTTGGCCACAGCAGATAGAGCAAACACAGGCAATCATAGTTTCTGATGGCAGCTTCCTAATTCTGAGATCATAGCTAAGGAATGTGTTTCCTGGGACCAACAGTTGCAGTGATGGCCTCCTAACTCCCATCCTCCTAATGGTGATAGAGTTGGTAGCTTCCTTGGCAGCTCAGTTCTGTAGCGGGTTTTTAAAAAAAAATTTATTCCTGGAGGTTCAGTCTGGGTTCTGCCCCTCAAGCCCTTTCAAAGACTTTGTAAGCCCTCAATTACTATATTACATCTCTTTCTGCTTAAAATAGGTACAATGGGGCTTCCCTGGTAGCACAGTGGTTAAGAATCCGCCTGGTGATGCAGTGGACACGGGTTCGAGCCCTGGTCTGGGAAGATGCCACATGCCAGGGAGCAACTAAGCCTGTGTGCCACAACTCTGAGCCCACGAGCCACAACTAATGAGCCCACACTCCGCAACTACTGAAGCTGGTGCGCCTAGAGTCCGTGCTCTACAACAAGAGGACCCACTGCAATGAGAAGCCAGCGCACCACAATGAGTAATAGCTCCCACTGTCTGCAACTCCAGAAAGCCTGTGCGCAGCGACAAAGACCCAACGCAGCCAATAAGACCTAAATAGGCATTTCTCCAAAGAAGATATACAGATGGCCAACAAACACATGAAAAGATGCTCAACATCACTAATCATTAGAGAAATGCAAGTCAAAGCCACAGTGAGGTATCACCTCACATCGGTCAGAATGGCCATCATCAAAAAATCTAGAAACAACAAATGTTGGAGAGGGTGTGGAGAAAAGGGAACTCTCCTGCACTGTTGGTGGGAATGTGAGTTGGTACAGCCACTATGGAAAACAGTTTGGAGGTTCTTTCAAAAACTAAAAACAGAACTACCATATGATCCAGTAATCCCACTACTGGGTATATACCCAGAGAAAACCATAATCCAAAAAGAAACATGTACCATAATGTTCATTGCAGCACTATTTACAATAGCCAGGATATGGAAGCAACCTAAATGCCCATCAACAGATAAATGGATATATACAATGGAATATTACTCAATCTTAAAAAGGAATGAAATGGAGCTATATGTAATGAGGTGGATAGACCTAGAGTCTGTCATACAGGGTGAAGTAAGCCAGAAAGAGAAAAACAAATACTGTATGCTAACGCATATATACGGAATCTTAAAAAAAAAAAAGGTACTGATGAACCCAGTGACAGGCCAAGAATAAGGATGCAGATGCAGAGAATGGACTGGAGGTCACGGGGTTGGGGGGCAGGGGTGAAGGGGAAGTTGGGACGAAGTGAGAGAGTAGCATAGACATATATACTCTGCCAACTGTAAAATAGATAGCTAGTGGGAAGTTGCTGTATAACAAAGGGAGTTCAACTAGATGATGGGTGATGCCTTAGAGGACCAGGACAGGGAGGGTGGGAGGGAGTCATGGGAGGGAGGAGATATGGGGATGTATGTATAGGTACAGCTGATTCACTTTGGTGTGCCTCAAAAACTGGTACAAGAGTGTAGAGCAATAATATTCCAATAAAGAGCTTAAAATAAATAAATAAATAAATAAATAAATTTAAATAAATAAATAAAATAGGTACAGTGGTGTCTGTTATCTGCAACTGAACCTGATGATAAAAGTGCCTGACATAGAGTAAGTGTTGCTAAATGTTTGCTGAATGAATGAATGAATGAATGAATGAATGGAAAAATGGAGACTGCCAAGATGTCTACAGCAGGCTGGGCAGTCAAACTAGCTGGACTCAGTAGAGTGGTAGGGCACTCAATGGACGTAAGTGGGCAGTAAGATCAATTTGGAATTCTAACCGACATTTTAAAAAGATGAACTAGAATAGAAAAATCTCAGAGCAGATCACATATAGTAAATGCAAGTATTGTTTTGTAAAACTTGTTTCATACACACATACACATACGTATGTGTACACACACACACACAGCTGCAGTGGTAATAATCCAAATATTCTACAACCAGCATGACAGATATCTGTCAGTTGGAAAGGATACCAACAATATCTACTGGTTGTCTGAATACCAGTATAAAATATAATAACTTTGTAGTAAAAAAAAAAAGTGATTGAAACCCATTGGTCTATGCAATGTAGCTTAAGGCTTTTGGGGGGGTTGGAGGTAGTGGGTGCACGTTTCTGAGGACCCCTCCTGAGGCATTGCCCTGGCTAGGGGAACAGACCCTTGATGCATCCCTGCCTCTGAGAGAGGAGCAAACCCCCTGCGCGGCAGAATCCTGTGTTTCTCCCCACCGGCATCCATTCCCAGCCCACCCCCCATCTCCCTGCCTTTAGTAACCTGCCCAGGTTTCATGAGGTTCTGCCAAGAAGTCCCTGCCCACCCTGGCCACACTAATAGGCCCAACTTGGTCAGTCAAGCCTTCTAGAGTTTTGTATAATGGGTACTAAAGGGAGGGGCGTGGGGCTTTTTACAGCTTTGCCCACCTGCTCCCACTGTCCAGAGAGACAGAGAGACTGAGGCCCCCACAAAGGCTGAGGCTGAGGAGGAGACACCTAATACCAGCGAGTGTGTCCCTGGACCCTTCACACAGCTATTGGCCCAATGCTGTTCTTTCGGTTTTTATTTTTAAAACAAGTTAGTTAGTCTTGGGGTTCTCTCAGTTGCAGCTAAAGGAGTTGTGGTTACCGCATGGCTCCTCGAGGTGGTCAGAGGCCCTCACTGCCCAAGTGACTGAGTACTGATGTGGCTCAGAGACTCTTGGAGCAAGAGAAGAGTAAAACTCCTGTCTGCACAGCACCCTGCACTTCGGCAGTGTGGGCAGGGTGCCCGGTCAGGCCAGCCCTCTGTTACTTGAAGCTGCATGGAGACCTCTGGGGACCTTCTTCACGTCACCTGAACACAGCGGTTGTGGGGAGCCCTTCATGGGCCCTCTGAGGAAGCCCCGTCACAGGCTAACCTGTCTGGAGACGCTCAATCCACTCCCGTGGGTGGAGGGCAATGGAGTAGCACGCCGGCCACCAGGTGTGACCACCCACTTCTGTCCTCCAGGTAGAAGCCCCGGGCCTAGGGGCTGGCTACATCTGGAAGAGGCTGCGGTCAGCTCTGTCCTCTGCCTCCAGGCCTGTCTTCCTCCCTGGCTGAGCTGACAGCCCCTCCCCAGGACCAGTTCCTGGGAAGAAATAATATGAGAGCTGTGTGTTCTGAGCCCTGCCCCTGGTTCAGTGTGTGTGTGTGTGTGTGTGTGTGTGTGTGTGTGTATGAAACGACCTGAGGCTGGCATGAGGTGGCCTCCCTCAGGACATGCTGGGCCTCTTCCTCTCTCAGGAGACCCCAACCGTCCTCACAGACAGCGCAGGCGAGACCCCCCACCCCACCAGGCCCCCGGATCCCCAGCGACGTCTGGGACCCACCCTGACTCCAGCACTGCCACCACCAGCCCAATTTCCACTGAGGAGCCACCTCAACTGGGGTTACTCCCTTGGTCCCCCAAGTTCCCTGGAGCACTGACCACCCCAACTTCACCCTGCGTCCTCCACAAGCAGAGACCCTGTCCTCTACTCATTCTTACCTCCAAACCTTTGTCTCTCTGGACCCCTGCCTGGAAGGCCTTTATTCTCAGCCTGCCCAAATCCTAGTCCCCATTCAAGGTGTCACAAAAGAGCAGCCGCGTCCCCACATCTCAGACTCGTTCAGGCATCTGTACAGCATTCTCCCCAGACTACCTTGAGAGTTCCTTCAGGAATGAGTTGAGTAATGGGCGATTTTCACAAGGGCAGTTTTCTCCAGAATTCTATTTCGGATTTCCCAGACTGAAAATTCCAAAAAATTTGAGGAACTGACAGAAGTTGTGTATATATATCTAATATATCAGCAAAGAAACACCATGGAAAACCGAACAAAACTAGTATTGTCTTATTTTCCATTGTTTCATAAAAACACATCTGAAGGCCAGAAAAGTAGGAAGAATGTCATTTCAGAATGAAGAATGGTTCTTTAGGACTTCCCTGGTGGTCCGGTGGTTAAGACTCCATGCTTCCACTGCGGGGGACAAGGGTCTGATCCCGGTTCAGGGAAGTTCTGCATGCCACGTGACAGAGTGGAGCCAAAAAAAAGAACGGTTCTTTAAATTAAATACGTTTATTTTAACAACAACAAAAACCACACTGTCCTTATTTTTTTCATTTTGCTGTAGACCAGTGAGAACATTGTCATGGAAACCAGCAGACAGACACAAGGAAGAAGAAGACACTGGAGGGTGTCCGCCAGCCAGGCGCTTCCTGCCCGCTTCTCATACAAGACTGAGCTGGCCAGGTTTGGGTCCCCGCCAAAGGGCAGAGCCAGGGCCACTCTCACAGGTCCGGTGGCTCAGTGACCACCCACCCCACCGGCCCCGGGGACCCTCGTAATCTGGCTCCCACCCCCTCACACTGCACAGATGCCCTGGGTTCGTGCCTGTGAGCAGCGCCAGCTGGATTTGGGAAACAGGCCATTGGTACAGGAGGAGGAGAACAGGACTTAGAGTCAGGAGCCCAGGGGCCACACCTGGCTTTGCTGAGTCTCCTGGGGAAGTCCCTTCCTTCTCCGGGCCTCCATTTCCTGCCTCAGTTTCCTCACCTTAAAATGAAGGCTCTATCAACTTGACTTCAATAAAATTAAAAAATGAATAAAGAAAGAAAGGTTCTGAACCAGTCTGAGGCCAATGCAGCCCTCTGTCCTAAAAAAAAAGTATTTTACATAGAATTCAGAATTTCAGGGGCCCACACCCACTCAGGGCCTTCAGTAAACCTCCCTGGGACCCCTGATCCCCAGATCAAGAATCCCCAACTGCCAATCCAGACACACAGCCATTGGCCTCTTGGCCCCACATCTGCCCCTTGCCTAAGCAGTAGTAGACATTACCAACCACTCACACAACCCTCAGGGAGGTACGCAAGTCTGCACAAAGAATAATTATGCCCTGGGGTTCCTCTCCAGTTCACAATGAGCTTTGCGGATGGGAAACTCACTAACAACAGAAATCCCTTTAGGGGACAAAGCCTTCTGGTCACCCACAGCAATGGGGGGAAGGGGGGTGGGGCATGGGAAAAGCATAGGCTCAGGAGCTAGACCGCCCTGGGTTTACATCTGACTCTGAAACTTAATTGTTTTCTCTGGGCAAGTTATTTTACCTTGAGCCTTCGGGTTCCTCATCTGTAAAATGGGCAGCAGAAATGATAGTATGTTGCTAAATATCCCAGGACTTGAATTTCCCAGCCTCTGAACAGTTGTGGCCAGTGGTCTCTGAGTGGAAGAGCTGTGTGTCACACTTGGCCAAAGCATTTAGGTGTCCATGTGCTTCCTCTATCTCTTTCTCCCATCTTCCATAAGGACCTTGGAGGCCAGTCTTCCAGATGGTACGGCTATGAGATGGAAGAAGGGTCTCCTGCCCCGTATTGAAATTTACATGACTGATAAATAAAGCATTATTATGCCAAGCCACTGAAATTTAAAGAGTTCTCTGTTGTGACAGCCTGTGTTAATTACCCTAACACAGCGGGGGCTAATAGAGATCATGGACACAAAACCCTCTGAGTAGAGTGGAGGCTCTTCTTAGAGAAAAGACCTAATCCCCCCATATCAGTCAGCTCACACTGACATAAAACACCATAGACTGGGTGTCCTACACGACAGAAATTTCTCTCTCACATTTCTGGAGGCTGGAAATCCAAGGTAAGGGTCAGGTTCTGGTGAGAACCCTCTTTCTGGCTTGCAGACAGCTGCCTTCTCACTGTGTCCTCACATGGCAGAGGGGGAGACACAGCAAGCTCTCTGGTGTCCTTTCTTATGAAGGCACTAATCCCATCATGAGGGGACCCTCATGACGTCATCTAAACCTAATCACCTCCCAAAGGCCGCATCTCCAGATCTCATCACACTGGGGGCTAGGTTGTCAACATGTGAATTTAGGGGAGGGGGAAACAATTCAGCCTACAGCACCCCCATCAAGTCAGGGCTCTTCAGAGCTTTTCTTTTTTCTTTTTCTTTTCTTTCTTTCTTTGTTGTTGTTGTTGTGTTTTGTTTGTTTGAGTGTGCCCCATGGCTTGTGTGATCTTAGTTCCCCAACCAGGGATTGAACCCGCACCCTTGGCAGTGAAGGTGCCTGAATCCTAACCACTGGACTGCCAGGGAATTCCCCTCAGATCTTGTCTTAAGAGCAAAATTTTGAAAGCAGAATCAGCCAAGAGTGGGGTAAGGCGGGAGTTTCATCCAGAGGGAAATGGTGAGGAAGGCCTGCCTCCCCCAGTTCCACTGAGTGCTACCTGCCGCTCTCCCTGCAGCCTCCTCTTCCTTCCAAGTCTTCCTCTCCTCACCTCTCCATCTTGCCCCCATACCAAGGTGGGTGGGTGAATTCCATACAACCTACAAATTCTTAGACAATCAGCTCCTTAGAGCTGTAAGAGGTCTAGGTCTTAGAGGCCATCTTGTCTTGCCTCTTGATTCTTTTTTTTTTTTTTTTTTTTTTGCTGTGTTGGGTCTTTGTTGCTGCTGGCAGGCTTTCTCTAGTTGCGGAGAATCTTGTTGCAGAGCACGGGCTCTAGACACGCAGGCTTCAGTAGTTGTGGCACACGGGCTTATTTGCTCTGCAGCATGTGGGAATCTTGCATTGGCAGGCTGATTCTTTACCACTGCACCACCAGGGAAGTCCGTTGCCTCTTGATTCTTACAGACCACACATCTGGGCCTAGAGAAGGTATGAGAAGCACCAGAGGTCCGGGCTGGCTTGTCCAAAAGATCAAGGTGGGGTGCGGGGCAATTTGGTGAAGCAAGGGCAGAGAGAGAAAATATCAAGAAGCAAGCTACCTTCACTTCAGCATATACATTTTGCATCATTTTTGAAACTAAGTTTTAGTTTACAGTTTTCATTTGGAAGTAATACAAACAGAAGGCCCTAGGACCCCTTAAATCAATCACCTGGCCTGTCTAAGTCTGAGTCAGGGTCTCACGGGAGTGCCTTTCCTAATTCCATCCTTTCCCAGGGCCTGGGAACCTCCCAGGGCGCTAGGAAGGGTTTCTGCCGGTTTAGGCCTCCGCTCCGGAGCAGCCTGTGACCATTATCTCCCTCACCTCCACCCCCAGCCCGTGGCGGGCACCTGGGGTGCCGGGTCACGTGGCAGCAAAGAGGCTTATCATCGTGGCTTCTGGAGCCCAGCAGGACCTCTGCCTCCCAAGTCCATGGCCATGGCCCTCGCGCTCCTGGCGGGGGTCCTTCTCCCCTGCTGGGGCGTGTTTCCGCAATTTAAAAAGGGGTCTACAAAGGTGAGCCAAGAGAGATTTCCGAAGCTTCCACTCTAGCAGAGGGCGGTGGCGAGACATCACCGTCTAGCGGGAAGGTGCCCACTAGGTTTGGAGATAGGAGTGGGGGGTGGGAGGGAACAACCCCATATTGGAGACGTCTTCTCAGGCTGGAAGCTTGATACGTTCCCAAAGGACTTCAAAGCCCTGCTTCAACTCCCTGGTAGCTCTGGGGTGAAAGAAAGTGGCCTTATAACCAGCACCATCCCCTCCCTCCTCTCCCCCACCCCCAGCACCCGCTCGCGGACACTCAGTCCTGAGCCACCAGCCACACCTTACCTACCTGCTCTAGTGTCTACCCCTTGCCCTGCCCATCTAGGCACTAAGACTCGTTCCTTCCTTGTCTTTCCCTCCACCCCGTTCTCTGCCCACTCCCCCCTAAAGTGTGATCTGGGAATATTTGCTCCCCAACAAATGTCACCCTTTGGGACCCACAGAGGCGAGGGACTGCTGCCGTAATAACGGCTACTCTGTGCACCAAGGCCAAATAGAAATACGGAGACAGATTTTGGAGGAAGAGAGCGATGGCTTTATTTTTCTGCCAGGCGGAAGGGAAGGGAAGATACAGCTGGCTCGCGCCTGAAGAACTGTGCCCCACCCTCCATGGGAGTCCGGGAAGATTTTATAAATCGGGCTCGCAGTCCGGAGTAAATGATAAGGATCCAGACGGTGAAGGTCTTGCGTTCTTTTTCCTTTGCAGTATTTCAAACCAGTCATAGCTGGCATCAGGCCGCCAGGTAATTGGGGTCTGGCAGTCTGTTCATTGTCTGTTTGCCTCTGGTTTATCAGCTGGAGACCTTCTTTCTGAAATGCAAAAAAAAACCTACAGGGATGATTTGTTACAATGGTAGTAGGAAATGCAAGTGCCAGGATGTAGTAAGGTTAGGGGACTCACTAAGTTAAGGTGATAGGTGCCAAGTGAAATTTACATAGTATCAGGGAGGGAGGTTAGCTTTGTGAGGTACAAATCTAGTTACTACAGATCAGTGACAGTTAAAACAAAGAGTGATTAGCTCTTTCAGGCCAGGTTCTGTTTCTCCTCTAGCCTGTTGGCTGTCCTCTTTGTTTTCTTTGCTCTCAAAAAAGAACTCTCAACTTCAATTTGCATTGCAACAGGGGGCCCCCAGGAAAGGAGAAGCAGAGGGAAAAGTACTAAACTCCCACTCGTCCTCTCCCCTGCTCCTCAGAGTGCTGTTGGAGGGGTGCAGCGGGGATGGGACATGGGGGTGACCATCTCAGGGCTCCTCTTTTTGGACCCCCGGGGCTCTGGCAATGTCAGGGACTGCCCCCCCACCCGCCACAGACAGAGAGCTGGTGACTTGCAGGGTGTCCCCACAGACGAACGGGGCTAGGTGCTCCCACCACTCTGAGTGCTACAGTGACTGCTGTCTCATCAACTTGGACGATGGTGGTGCCTTCTGTGCCCCTAGGGCCAGAATAACCAAGATGTGCTTGCCCCAGGTGAGACTTGGGTGGGGCAGCCCCTTCTGGTATGTAGGGTGGGGACAGTTTAAAAAAACCCACATGGCTGCACCTGCTTTTTTACCCTTTCCTTGGAGCGTGCTTTCCCCTTCCTCCACCTGGCAAACTCCAGGTAGCGGAGGGGGAATTAATTGTTCTGCAATACAACTCCAGCCACTTCCTCTGAGAAGCCTTCCCTCCTTGGGCCTCCCACACCCCTGGGACCCAGACCCTCAGCAGAGCATGTATCTCCCTGATTTGCCTGCCTTCTGTCTGCCTCTGCCACTAGGCAGAGCTCTGCAAGGGCAGGATTAAGGCATATTCACTTTTGAAGCCCCTACCCCCTGCCCCAGCTTAGAGCCTGTACCTAGCGGTTGCTCATCAAATGTTTGTTGCATGAATATCTCTACCCAAACATCACTGCAGCAAAGCGGGTGGGAAGAGACCTCCCAGCCCATCCCTACCTCCCTGCTGCAATGGCCTAATTTCTCGAGAGGAGCTGCCGTGGCTGGCCCACAGTTTTGGGATTGGACCTGAGTTCAAACCCTGGCTTTTCCAACCCCTGTCTTTATGACCTCAGACAGATGACTTCTGCTCTCTGAGCCTTAGTTTCCTCATCTGTAAAATGGGCTTAAAGTACCCACCCCAGCAGGTTGTAGGGAAGCACATGTGGTCCTTGCAATGACAGTGCCCAGCGGAGCGTGGTTGTTATTAGCTGATGGAAATGCAGGGAGCAGACTGCACAGCACGTCTCGTTCTTGCTTGCCTTTTCTCTGGCCCTGGGCCCAAACCTTTCTAGGGAGGATGGGCTCAGCCTCCACCCCCTGTCTGGGGAGCTGCCAGTGCCCAGGGAGCCAGTCAGGCCCCTCCTGTGGCCTAACTCTACAGCTGAAGTGGCCAGAGGGTCTTTTCATTATGGGCACTTGATCTACTTTATTTTCTTTAATCCTCAAAATAACAAATGAGGTTACTGTGATTATCCCCATTCGACACATACGGAAACGAAGACAGAGAAGCTTGCCTATGGTCACAAAGTCATCAGCTGTAGAGCGGACAGACCTCCTGTCTGTCTTACTCCATCACTTATGCTCTTGCTCCTGCTCCCCAAGAAGTTTAAACCCCCTTCTTCCCGGCACCGTGGTGACTCTCCTCTCTTACGCATTTTCTGCAGACCAAGGGCGCCATCAACATCGTATGCCCCTGCCACGTAGGCCTGAGTTGCCTTCACAAGGACCCAGTCTGCATCCGCCGGTGCCATCTGATTTAGAGGAGGATGCAGGCTGGTCACCGCCACCACTCCGTCCCTCCCCTCCTTGGGGGGTGGAGGGGCATTTTGCTCAAAAGACATTAAAGTCACTTCCTGGCTCCGGCCTCTGTCTGCACTTCCTGGGAGAGGGAACTGGATAGGGATGGCTCCAGTCTGGGGGCAGCTGAAAGGGGAGACCAGAGGCATAGTGGAGCTTCCCGTGAGGTTTGGCCCTGTCTGGAAGCCTGGTGGCCTCAGGCGGGAACTGTGGAAGGGACTGGGGTGTGGGGGTGGGGGTGAGAGCAGGCTGCATCCAGGAAGGGCCAAGCCTCGGGAAGGGGGGCTGTGTGGGAGGGTAGGGTTGAGGAATGTGCCTGGAGAGAGTATGTTGAGGTGTCCATGGATGGATGTGTGGTAGGAGGGACTGAGGGGATATCTGAACGCTTTTTGAGGGGAGCAGCAGGGTGGAGATCATTGAGAGAGTGCTTATGAGAATGGGTGTGAAGCATAAATGCAAAAATATCCATGCCTGTGAGGGGAAAGTCACCTCGTGCACTGATATCTCCACACTCTCCGATATTATCAGTTCCATTTTATGGATAAGAAACTAGCTCACACAACTCAATAACCAAAAAAGCAAACACCCCAATGGGCAGAAGACCTACATACGCATTTCTCCAAAGAAGATATACAGATGGCCAACAGGCACATGAAAAGATGCTCGATATCACTAATTATTAGAGAAATGCAGATCAAAATTATAATGAGGTACCACCTCACACCAGTCAGAATGCCCATCATTAAAAAGTCTACAAATAACAAATACTGCAGAGGTGTGGAGAAAAGGGAACCCTCCTACACTGTTGGTGGGAATGTAAATTGGTGCAGCCACTATGGAAAACAGTATGGAGGTTCCTCAAAAAACTGAAAATAGAGTTGCCATATGATCCTGCAATCCCACTCCTGGGCATTTATCTGGAGAAAACTATAATTCAAAAAGATACATGCACCCCCATGTTCATAGCAGCACTATTCACAATAGCCAAGACAAGGAAGCAACCTAAATGTCCATGGACAGATGAATAGATAAAGAAGATGTGGTATACTACGGAGTACTACTCAGCCATAGAAAAGAATGAAATAATACCATTTGCAGCAACATGGATGGACCTAGAGATTATCATACTAAGTGAAGTAAGTCAGACAGAGAATGACAAATACTATGTGATATCACTTACATGTGGAATCTAAAATATGACCCAAATGAACTTATCTATGGAACAGAAACAGATTCACAGACATAGAGAACTGACTGTGGTTGCCAAGGAGGGGCAGGAAGGGATGGATTGGGTTTTGGGATTAGTAGATTCAGTTATGTGTATATATATATATATATATATATATATATATATATATATAATGCTGTACAGTAGAAATTAACATAACATTGTAAATCAGCTATACTTCAACAAAATAAATTTTAAAACATAAAAAAATCAAATAAAGAAACTGAGGCTCAGAGAGCTACATGACTTGCCTAAGGTCTCACCATGGGGTATCACCAAAGGGTATTTTCTGCTGCAATTATCCAAAAAACCAACCCAAACTGGTCTAGATGCTGAGGGAATTCATTGGCGGTCAGAACTGGAAGTGCAGTAGCATGCTGGCCTCAGGTCTGGCTGAATCCAGTAGCTCCATGGCCCTCAGGCTGGATTCCTTCCCAGGAGCTGCAAAAGTTCCAGGTGTCACATAATAATAATAGCTAAGATTTATTGAACACTTATTATGTTCCAGACACTGTGTAAAGTGCTTTATTATCTGTATCAACTCATCTTATTGTCACAACAAAGTTATAGTAGGTACTATAAATATGAAGGCTTACAGTACCCTTCTCAAAGGTTCAGAGTAGGCATGGGGCTGGGATTTGAACCCTGGCTGTCTTGCTCCACAGGGCAGGCTCTTAACAACAAATTCACCTCAAATATGCAAACATGCCTCCCAGAGAAAGGAAACATCTGCCTCACAATGCTCGGCAAACATCCTAAGATTGATTCTGCTTGAATTTGCTTTGTCTGCATGCTCAACCCTGAACCAATCATTGTGGTGGAATTTGCCGATTGACTTATCCTGGGTTATGTGTAAGCGTGCAAGGGTGGAGCCAGCCTCTCCAGGACTATTCTGATGGGGGTGCGTGCAGGTTTTACTTGGTGTCTCCCCAGCCAAGAGAGCACCAACACAGTCAGGACTCAGAACACCACCCCCTTTCCTGGCCAGATCCTGATGAAGATGTCTGGCCTCAGCTCTGGTGTCTGGATCCGCTCTCTTGGGTCAGACTGGAACACTAACACTTTACCTCACCCCCCAGTTCAGTTTGCCTGGGGGTCACCTTGCCCTGGACCCACTCACCCACTCCTCACTTGCCATGACCACAGCGTAACTCAGAGGTCCTTTGCCTCATGCAGAAATCAGAAACTGCTTTTTCTCCTATCTCATTATATCACAATCGCCCTCATGTCACCAAAGTATTTTTCAAAATAGTAATGACTGCATAATTTTATTATATATGTGGACCATATTTGCTTAACTATTTCCCTATGAGTAGACAATAAGATCATTTCCAAGTTCAAACCACCTGCGTTCTTTAGGATACAACTTTACAGCTGCAGAAGCAAAAATCTACACTAATGATGACCTTAAGCAAGGTAGATACTTACTCTCTCACCTGGTAGTTAGGGGAGGCTGGCTGGAGGCTCTGCTGGGTGAGATCGTCTACGCCTCCACATCCTTCCACCCTCTTGCTCAGCCATCTGCTGCCCTGTTTCCTTTTTTTTTCCCCTTAATTATTTTTTAAATTAAATCTATTTATTTATTTATTGGCTGAGTTGGGTCTTCGTTGCTGCACGCATGGCGAGCGGGGGCTACTCTTCATTGCAGTGCGCAGGCTTCTCATTGCAGTGGCTTCTCTTGTTACGGAGCACGAGCTCTAGGTGTGCGGGCTTCAGTAGCTGTGGCACGCGGGCTCGTTAGTTGTGGCTTGTGGGCTCTAGAGCACAGGCTTAGTAGTTGTGGCACACAGGCTTAGTTGCTCCACGGCATGTGGGATCTTCTAGGACCAGGGATTGAACCAGTGTCTCCTGCATTGGCAGGTGGATTCTTAACCAATGCGCCACCAGGGAAGTCCCCTCCTTAATTTTTTACAACACGGCACACACAATTACAACAAGGCACACATAGAAACATCGTGTGTATAGCACCTTGGGTTAAGAATAGAAGAGCCTTGCAGCCCTAATGAGGCTCTCCTGAGGGCAGAAATCATCCACATCTCCAGACACACTAGTTGGGAAGCTCTGCTCCAGGATGCTTTTTTCCTTCACGTAGTCAAAGATGGTGCGTCACCGTACCAGCTGGGTCCATGTTTCAGTTAGAAGACAGGGGTAGAGGGACAGCAAGTAGCTCACTCTTCCTAAAAGGGCCATGACCAAGAGGCAGCAGGAATTGTTTTCACTTACATCCCATTGGGCAAAACTTAGTCACATGGCTGCAGCTAGCTGCAAGGCAGACTGGGAAATGTAGTTTTCATCTGGGCATCCATGTATCCAGCTAAAGCTTGGGAGGGTTCTATTATTAAAGGACAAAGGGAGAATGTGCAGTGGGAGCAATTCACTGCCACAAAACCCTTTATTATTATTTTAATAAGCCAGGGGCGCTTGGCTCCCAGGACCTATAGCTTACAATATAGTGTTAGGCAGTTCTAATCAGGTTGTTTGTTTTGTTGTTGTTAATATGTATGTTTTTTTTAAATAATTTTTATTGGCGTATAGTTGATTTAAAATGTGTTAGTTTCAGGTGTACGGCAAAGTGAATCAGTTATGCATATACATATATCCACTGTTTTTTAGATTCTTTTCCGATATAGGCCATTCCAGAGTATTGAGTAGAGTTCTCTGTGCTATACAGTAGGTCCTTATTACTTTTTATGAGTTCTTTATATATTTTGGACATTTACACTTTATTGGATATATCATTTGCAAATATCTTCTCCCATTTGGTAAGTCGTCTTTTCATTTTGTTGATGGTTTCCTTTGTTGTGCAGAAGCTTTTTAGCTGATATTGTCCCATTTATTTATTTTTGCTTTTGTTTCCCTTGCCTGAGGAGTCACATCTAGAAAAATACTGGTAAGATCAATGCAAAGACTTGCATATGTTCAGGGAAGAAGACTCTCTTTTTCTGTTGTTTTTTTGTTTTTTTGCTGCGCCATGCAGCTTGTGGGATCTTAGTTCCCTGACAAGGGATCAGACCCATGCCGCCTTGCAGTGGAAGCATGGAGTCCTAACCAATGGACTGCCAGGGAATTCCCAAGGAAAACTCCATTTCTGATGATTGGCCAATGATATCTTTCAAGTTCTCACTCCCTTTTTGCCCCATATCTAGGCCAGCCGATCAAAGCACCCGCTCCCTCCCTTGGTGCGGGTGGGAGGTGCAAACCACACAAGCCCCAGCCTGTTCACGGGAACCCTCACCTGGCCCCATCTCCTAGCCACAGTAAAAGTCAAAGCCACCTGCCCCTTCATCCTTGCCACTCATACCTCCTTGCACCTGCTCTGCTGTCCCCAGAAACTTCCATTATACGAGTAACAAACATTTCCATATTGTCTTGGTATGTGTGGCGTCATCCATTCCAACATCCAAACCAATTTTGGGTGGGGGGTTATTTCACCGTCCGCAAGGCACCCAGAAAACCTGTGAGTGCTCCAATTCTCTTTCCCTGCCATGGCTGGGTGACGAGGTGAGGCTCTATGGCTGGGAGGTGCCTGGATCGCTAAGTCACCACGTGGAGGACAGCAGCCCTGCAGGGTGTCCTGACCCACAGCTGACTCTGCACGAGCGAGACAGCCACTTGTGTTGTGTTACGCCTCTGTGACTCCTGGACGGTGTGTTCCCTCAGTGTTTCCCTGCCTGCCGTGACTGATGTATGTAGAAATGTCTCTTGCGGCTGCGCCCACAGCCTTACCACCTGCTCCCACTCTCAAGACTTAGGCACTTTGTTCTCATCTTCCGCCACCACAACCCACTCACAGTTTGTTCGTCCTGGGCTTGTAATTCTTGTGCTCACCAAGAAAAGGCCTACAGAAGTGCTTTCAAGTGACCACATTTTCTCAAGAGAGGGAGTTCACTGAAATTCTCACTGGAGGAAGGGAGTGGAAAGATGAAAACCAGAGTCTCATCTTATGTTACTTAATAGCTTCGTGACTTTGGGGAGGTTTGGCAGCTTCTCTGGGCCTTAGTCACTTCATCTGAGAGACAGATATTCACAATGCTGTTTGTTAACGATAACGTACAATTGGATGAGAGTCTTGTGAAATCCTTCTGAGACATTCTAACTGTAAAGATAATGATAAGAGCTTCTATTTATTGGGTGCCTACTCTATACATAGCAAAATATCTACTATTTAATTTAAGCATTGCATCATTTCTGTTATGTACTATTATTATGCCCCTTTTTGCAGATGGGGAAACTGAGGCTCAAAGAGCTTAACAAGCCTGCCCAAGGGACTTCTCTGGTGGCGCAGTGGTTAAGAATCTGCCTGCCAGCACAGGGGACACAGGTTCGATCCCTGGTCCACATGCCACAGAGCAATTAAGCCCATGCGCCTCAACTATTGAGCCCATGTGCTGCAACTACTGAAGCCCACATGCCTAGAGCCCGTGCTCTGCAACAAGAGAAGCCACTGCAATGAAGAGCAGCCCCCTCTCGCAGAAACTAGAGAAAACCCATGTGCAGCAAAGAAGACCCAACACAGCCAATAAATAATAATAATAATAATAATAATAATAATATTTTAAAAATCCACCTGCCAGTGCAGGGGACACAGGTTTGAGCCCTGGTCCAGGAAAATCACACATGCCACAGAACAACTAAGCCCGTGCGCCACAGCTACTGAGCCTGAGCTCTAGAGCCTACAATCCACAACTTCTGAGCCCATGTGCCACAAATACTGAAGCCCACGTGCCTAGAGCCCGTGCTCTGCAACAAGAGAAGCCACTGCACTGAGAAGCCCACACACTGCAATAAAGAGTAGCCCCTGTTCGCCACAACTAGAGAAAGCACCTGAGCAGCAACGAAGACAAACTCAACCAATAAATAAATAAATAGATAAATCTAAAAAAATAAATAAATAAAACTACAACCATCTTGATGGAAATTTGTATTAAAAAAAAAAAAAAAGAAGGCTGCCCAAGATCACACAGCCTGTAGGCAGCAGAGCTGGAACTGAACCCAGATCTCGCTGGTGCCAGAGCCCAAGCACACAGACTAGATATTCTGCTGGCAGCAAGATGAGCACAGCATATGGTCCAGGAAGCAGCAGTGGTTCTTGGGAAACATCTACTTTATCCCCATTGCTTGCTCCTCTGTCCCTTTGGTCTGGGAACCAGCACTCCCGGCCTCTCCCTGTCAACCCCAGGACTGGGCATTCATACCTCATTACCTACCCTCCAGGCCTCAGTCACATGGCAGTCACATCCTCAGATACAGCGTATTTAGCTGGACCTTACAGGCACGGCCACCACCTCTGGTTCATGATGTGGCGACAGCTGCTCCTGGTCCTCCTCTTCCTTCTCTCTTTTTTTTCTTCCTCCTCGCTGGGGGCTCATTTTTCCAGGGAGAAGTCAAAACTTTGGTCAGGAACCTAGAGGGCACACCATCTGCCATCGTCCTAAGACTTTGGGGAGGGTGGGTGGGCACAGAGGCTCATGTGGGTGAAAGCCGGAAGTGGGGGGCAGCAGTAGTGCTGGGTGGAGGATGGTTGGGGGGAAAAGAAAGCTCACCCGAGTCATGAGAGCTGTGCCAGGGCGCTGCCAGCTGCTTTCACAGCAGAGGTGAACACAACATGGCACTGCCATCCTAGGCTCACTCACATCTGGTAAGAGAGACATTCATTCTGCCACATGTTTTATTGAGCACCTACTATATGTAAGTGATTTTTTTTTTTTTTTTTTTTCTAGGTGCTAGTGATGGGGGCTGTGAACAAGACACAAAAATTCTCGTCCTGGGAGAGCTGACATTCTATAGTAGGAGGTAGATAAGTAAAATAACATATTCCAGGTGATCAACACCTCATGATAAAGAAAATAAGGAAGGGGCTTCAGGAGTTGTGGTGTGAGAAGAGGGTGCTCAGGGAAGACCTTACTAACAATGTGAAATTGAAGCAAAGACCTAAAGGGAGTGAGGTCTTTCCTAAAGGGAAAGGCAGTAGAAAGAGCAGTCCAGATGGAGAAAGAGCCAGGTCAAAGGTCTAGAGGAGGGACCTTGCCTGGCATATTCAAGGAATAGTAAAGAGGAGTGAGAGAGAATGGAAATAATAGGAGATGAGGTCAGAGAGATCAAAGGAACATTATAATATTCTCCTTTATTCAGCAGTTCTGCATTCGGCACCTACTGTGCGTGAGGACTTTAGCGCTAGTATCTAAGAAACACAGCAGTGAACAAGAGAGCAAAAATCCCTGACTGCCTGGAGTTGAGGGGGAGATAGAAAAATTTAAAAAGAAGATAATTTCACAGAGTCAGATGTGTTGTGAACATGGTAAACCCAGGTGATGGGACTGCTCTGGCTGGGTGGCCAGGAAGCCTGCAGCCCCGGGTGGGAGAGGGAGGCAGCCAGGCAGGGCTCCCGGGGCAGGGTGTGCTGAGCAGGACAGGCATTTGTTGGTTTTGTTCCCAGCTGTATCCTCAGGGCCTGGACACAGTGAGTGCTCAGTGTTTGCTTGTTGAAAGACTATTGAAATAGTCTGATAGAGGGATGATGAGTGGCAGTGATAGATAATGTGATGTCACAAGCCCCAGCATTGGGGGCCGCTGATGTGTGTGCGTGTTTGGGGGAGCGTAGGTGACAAGCTACAACCAACCTCAGCCGAAAGGGTAAGTCAGAGTTTGCAGGAGAGCCGTTTGTGCGGCGGCAGACAGGAAGGTCTGGCTCACCCTTGCGTGTACCAGAGGAGAAGTAACCTATTTTGGGGACACTAAGAGCAAACCTTCCAAAACTGTTTAGCCCCCTCTAGGCACAAGTCAGCTCCTGCGAGCACCTTCTGTCTCCTCCCCCCACCCGCACAAACACCTCCGGGGCCCGGACTAGAGACTGCCCAGCCCGGTGGGTGCGGGGGTGGGGGGTGGAGGGATGGGAGTGGTAGTGTGGGCGTCCTGTGGGAGAAGGAGGCAGGCGGGGGTCCGCGGTGGAGCTGGCAGGCCGTCTCCCTGCAGGACACTGGGGATATTTGCTTTCAGAGCAAGAAGTGCAAGAGCGGATGCTGCCGCCGGGCGGCTGAGAACTGCAAGTCGCACTGCTCCTTAAAGGGATCCGAGGGCAGCGTGTGTCACACGGAGGTGGGTGTCGGTACCCAGGGGAGCTGAGGGGGAGGGACCCACGGAAGGTGGAACCAAGGAGCACCCAGAGGCCAGGGGAAGGAGGTGGGGGTAGGTGGGTGGAAATGACCTGGGAATTCTCTGCTGGGGAAGCCTTTGGACAGACCCAAGGCGGGTCCCCACCCCAGGGACTTGGAATCCCGGATGGGGGCGGACATGGGGCCTGGTGATGCTTCTTTCTCTAATGTGGATTCCCATTCTTCAGGGGTCATCTCGGCAAACCCCGAAAGTAGCACTGAAGTGGGCACAGTTAGGTCTGGCCTTAACCCTGGTTCTGCCTCTGCCTTAACCACCTTCACCCCAAGCCCCAGCAGTTCTGCTGTGGCCTCCTGGGGGGAGGTAGGCTGAGGTAGCCTCTGAACTGAGTGTGCAGGAGAGGGGAGTTACCCATGAAAGGATTTAAGGAGCAGAGATGAGGGCTGCCTCTCAGTGTTCATCCACTTAGGACTGGCAGATGGGTTAACCAGAAAGGTGATGCCAAGGATGGAGTGAAGAGGGCAATAAGCAACCCTAGGGGTCAGCCTGGAGGAGGTGACCAGCAGCACAGACTCTGAGCAGCTGGGTAAGGAGGTCTTTTATGCCCAGACTCCTCTGCTGTGCGTAAGCAGATGGGCCCCAGAGCTGTGCTGTGGTAAAAGTGGGGGTAGCCCCTCAAGGCTGAAGGCAGAGCAGCCCCCAAGGTCAAGGTCAAAGTCTTGCCTTTTCCAGACATTCCTCAGCCTGTATAATGAGTGTCCTTGCCAGCCAGGCCTGACTTGTGTATTTCTGAAGAATGAGAAATAGTTTAAAATCATTTACAGCTGCTGTAAAAAAAATTGGAAAAAAAAAAGTCAGCTAAGAAAACTTTCTTTTAATACTCTCTCTTCCTTGCCTCCCCCACTTCTCCTCCACCTACTCCCGTGCCTACCCAGAACTGTGTGTTCCTCGCCCTGGTCCCCAGAGCCTCCCAGAACAAGGGAGGGGCGAAGAGGGAGAGGTGATGCACCATCATTGAAATAAAGAGCTTTTAATGTTTGCTGGCAGTCGTCCCCCTTCTTTGCTGAGCCCCAATATTGCAGTGACGTGCCCAGACCTGGAAAGCCATCATAATTAGTCTAAGCCAGTCATGGCAATCCCATTCCCTTTGCTTTTCCAGCCTTCCTTGCAGCTAGAGGTGATCAGGTGACCCAGTCATAGCCATGGAGATATGGAAACGTCAGCCTGGAAGCGTTAGGGCAAGATGAGAAGGTACCCCAGGAGAGGCACTCTGCCCTCACCCCTCCCCCACCCAGCCTCTACCCCAGACTTCTTAACTTAGCACATGGTGAGAGGATCTGATGTTGGGAGCTGCTGTGAAGGCATTTGCCAAGAGAAGGTAATGAGAACTGCAGGTCTGCCAGTACCCAAACAAATGCCAGCTCTTCCATCTCTAGACTTCTTCATACCTGAGACATATTGGGTTGGCCAAAAAATTCATTCAGGGTTTTGTTCGTTGGGTTGGCCAAAACGAACTTTTGCCCCCTTTGTTTAAGCCATAATTACTTGGGTTTTTTTTTGTTTTTGTTACTTACAACTGAATCTGGTCTTAACTCATAAACCTAATGGTTACTCTAAGGATTCATTATCCCAGAACTACAGAATCCTGGGGCTGGTAGAGCATCTCAGTTTCATTTAGTTCACTCTCCCCCATTTATGTGAATCTCCTCCCCAGCATCCCCACCAAGGGGTCAGTGACCCTCCACTTGCACATCTCAGCAACTGGCACCTCAGGACTGTCTAAGGAAACCCAGGTTTGATGGCTCCGGGGGGGGAATACAATTTTTATATTAAGTGAAAACTAAATTCCTTACAATTCTACCCATCTGTCTTAGTATGAATAATTGGGAAAGAACAGAGAATTGTAGAAAGGATGGGGGTGGAGTTGGATGCGTTTAGTGGCAACTTTTTCTAATTACCTGACATCGGGCAAGTGACTTAGCTCTCTGATCCTTAGTTTCTTTTATCTATAAAGTAGAGACAACGAATTCCCAAGGTCGTTGTGAGAATTTGCTAGCATAGAGTAAGCCTATAGCAATTGTTAGTGGTCTGACCCCTTAGCACACAGATTGTGTCAGCTAGCTGTCACAGCTGAGAGTTTGACCCAGAAAAGAGGTGAGAGCCCAGGAGAGGAGACTGGTAAGTTTCGATGCAGGGCAAAGAATATGGGCCATGATGACTCCCCACTAGAGACTGTGTGTATGTGTGTGCGCTCGCGCGCTGCGCGCCTGCCTGAGAAATTGAGGGGCAAGGAGGGCCTCCCAGGGAGCTGTGATTGCTCCTTAGATATGGAGGTGTTCCCAACCTGGCTGGGCCTGTTTCACAACATTGCCTCCAGTCTGTCAGCCTCATCCTGCCTGGCTCCAGACCCATTTCTCCTTTTCAGAGGACACCTGCCCTGACGGGGCAAAGAGCTTGATGTAACATCAAGAAAGACACTGACTCGGCAAGAACATCCAGGAGCCTGGGGAAGGATTGCAAGACGGGCTTTAATTGCCAAAAATCCAATTAGAAGACGGAGGTGCCGGTGGAGGGGGTGGCCAGCCAGGGAGAGGTGGCGGAGGAGGAGCTTCCTGTGGCGCGCCAGCCTGGGTGAGCGCTCTCACTCTCTGCAGCGTCAAATATCCAGGCACAAGCCAAAGTTGGTGTTGGTGATGGAGCCCACGATGCTCTTGTCCGCCTCACAGGTCAGACCCCGCTCACAGGGACACTTGTAGTAAACCCCGTAGAGCGTCTGCAGAGACACGGAGCCATGGAGTCTCAGGCTGCGGGGGCCACTTTGGGCATCCACCTGCCCCTGCCTGACTCTTCGGTCTTTTCAGATGGCGCTTCTCCTGACCGCCTCCCCAGGGGGCGCTGTGGGCCTGGAGGACCTGGGTTCTGGTCTCCACTCTGGCTCACTTGCTCTTGCTAGCTTGATCTCTCTGGGGAGCCTCTATTTACCCACCCATGAAATAGGGATAACAGAGCGTTGCCCCACCCGTCTCACTGGTCAGTTGTGAGGGTCAAGAGGTGATGGGATGGGAAAGGGCTTTGAAGCCCGCCGACCTCCCTCTCTTCATCGCCTCAATATTCAGTACCCAGACTGACCCTCCTCCCTGATCCCACCCCCAAGCCTCGAGGACCCTCCCCCTCTGAGCTGGCCTCCCGCCACAACCCCCCACCCCCGGCACTCACAAAGGCGGAGCACTCGCTGTTCTCGCTGGCCTTGGGCGCGCAGCGGGCCAGGCTCAGGCCGGTATCACGGTGGCAGCAGTTGCTCTTGCACTGGGCGCTGTTCAGGCAGAGCTCGCCCTCGTCCTGCCCGGGGCAGCCGGTCAGCCCAGGCCCCCCTCCCTTTGATCCCTTCTCCACCCAGACCCCTACTTCACCACCCACTACTGCTGGCAGGGCCTCCCCCAGTGGGGGGCATGTGTGAAGGAATCCGGCCCCTGGGGCTGGTGGCTTCTCTGCCCATCCTGACCCCCCACCCACCCATCTGAGAAGCAGGCAGTACGGTGCCAGAGAAGCAGCCCTGGGAAGGGGACAGGACATCTGGGTGTCCCAGGGCAAGCCACTGTCCCACCCTCTGCCTCAGAGCCCCCATCTGGAATGGCCACATGTGACCCCCCCAAACAGGGTCTCCAAACCTCTCTGGGTCCCCCAATCCTTCAAGGAGACTGTGAAAATTGAGGACCACCCAGAAAACTCTCTCCCTCACCCCACAGACTCTCACAAATAATCTCAGGGGGACCCCGGACCCTCTGAGTCCATGCATGGCCCTGAGTTAAGAACCTGTGAACTAAGTTCTTAATCCAAATGGTTTTCCCAGTTGTGGCCTTGGTGGAGAGGCAGTATGGGCAGTGGTGAGAGCCTGGCTCTGGAGCACGCCAGCCTGTGTGCCAATCCCTGCTCAAGACTTTCCAGCTGTGTGACCTCAGGCAGGTGACTGAACCTTCCTCTATGTCAGCTTTCCATTTGAAAACAGGGTTGATCATAACAGTACCTATCTCACGTGGCTCTTATGAGGACTAAATAAGTAAGTATTCCTGAGGCATTTAGAGTCGGTCTAGGTCAGAAGCCAGAATCACTGGGGAAGCTTTTTAAACTACTGGACCTTCTGAGCCAGGGTTTCCAGGGCAGGAGCCCAAATCTCTGGATTTTTTTTTTTTTTTTTTGGAGGGGGGAGGGGAGGTGCTGTGCCGCTTGGCTTGCAGGATCTTAGTTCTCTGACCAGGGATTGAACCCACGCCCTCGGCAGTGAAAGCACAGAGTGCTAACCACTGGACCGCCAGGGAATTCCACTCTGAATTTTTATAAAGTTCCTTCAGCCAGGTTGAACTACTGCTCTGAGCACGCTTCCTGTTGATCAGCCTTCTATGGGGCCCCTGAGGAAGGGGTGCGGGACAGGGAATAGGCAGTAAAGGAAGAGACGTCTTACCTCCCAGCCCTCGGGCAGCCCACATGGGGACAACTTGACCCACCCAGAGGTCAAGATCCAAGCTTAAAAAAAATTCCCACCTGTGGGTTCAGATAACTCTTGCCCTGAAGACCCTCTTACCAGGTTGATAATGAGTCCTCGGGGGTCAGGGACCGCATAGGCTACCGCGAGGGCGAGAAGCAGTAGGGCAAGGACCTTCTCCATGATGAGTGGGCACAGCTGGTGTAGGTGGTGGCCAGCGGGTCAGGTCAGGTGGCAAAAGACAGAGCCAGAAGGGGTAGTGGGGCTATAAAAGGGACCTTGTCCACATGTGACCCAGCTTCCCAGTCCCACAGGGCCTGCCGTGGGCAAAGGCCCAGCTGTGGCCAGTCAGCTGGGGTGGGTCCTGATAAGGTAGCTGGATGCCGCCTGACACCAGGTGCCTTTTGTGTGTGTATGTCAGGGGCGGGGGTGATGTGGCGGCATGGTTAAGAGGGGACTGGGACACTTACCTGTACAAGTTATTAGCTGGGCAAGTGATCTCTTCTGAATCTTAGGCTCCTTATCTGTCAACTGATAAGAGTTGTGAGGGCTAAGTGAATTAACACATTATAGACGTCACAGATGTAGCCCGGAACAGGGCCCTGCGTGTGAGCAGTACATGTTAGCCACCATTATTGCTGTTGTTCACCTCTGGTGCCCTGAACTCCGTGGCAGGGCTAGGACTCGGGTGAGGAAAGGGAGACGCCTAGGGTGTGAGCACCTCCTTCAGTTCTGCATCCTAGACACCTCTCTTGCCTCACCCCAGTCTGGGCCCTGCTTTTGACCCCACCCAGACCAAGGCATCTGGCAGTATCAGGCTCACGTGAGGAGGGGTCCCAGTCTCCCCACCCTCAGCCTTCCCAGGCCCCCTTGGGGGTTTTCAGGCAGGCCCAGGCCTCTGGGACTTACCAGCTCTGTGACCCCTGGCCAGGGGGTGTGTGTTCTCTCTCTGGGTGTACTGCCCTTCCACCCTCCCACCAGAGGGTGCCTGCAGGAGTGATTTAGGGCCCTAAGGAGGTCCTTCTCCAACGACTCTCTCCCACTTCCCTTCTACTTCACTCAACATCTGCAATTCCAGCATTAAAGACTTACCCCTTTAGTTAAGGCTTCCACTCACCCTGTGCCCTACCCAAGGCCACATGTGAGCATGACCAGTTGGTCGTGCTGGCTGAGGATGAGCAGGCCTCGTGAGCCTCTGCTGGCCCGGCCTGAAGGCTGGGAAGGGCCCAGCTGCCTGAGTATGCTCAGGTGTGGGACCAGAGCAGCCTTCCCTGGAGGTCAGGTCATTGCAGCAAAGTACCCCTTCACCATCCCAGGAGGTAGAAGATGGCCCCGCTGGGGAGGCCCCAGACTAGGTTGCCTTTATCCTGGCTTCAAAACTCACCACAACTAACTACATGACCTTGGACAAGTTATTTAAATTTGTAATCTCTGTGAGCCTCAGTTTTCTTATCAAGGCAAAGAGACTGATGGCTCTTAGTAAGGTCAGGATTGAATAAGACCGCGTATGTGAAACCCCATGGAAGTGCCTGGCACATAGGTGCTCGGCCCGTGTAGCCACCCCCTGCCACTCTCCCTTACAGCACTGAAGGTGGAGTGGAGAGGAGCAACTGGAGGAACCAGCCAGGAGACACTCAAAATGAGAGAAACCCACCCAATTCCAGAGACATGGAAATACCATTGGTTAAAGGAACACTATCTTCTCTTATTGTTATGGAAGTCAGTGTTTAAAGCCAGTTTTCCCCATGAGCTCATCCTGGCCCCTCCTTCTCTCCCCACCCCCGCCGTTCCCTTCTCACAAGTCAAGACTAGGAGGCCCGGGAAGGAACTGGAACTGAGGAGCTGTTTCTATCTGTGATTGAAGCTATGAAAATGCATCAGTCCTAGTATAGCCAGCGGGTCACAGCCACCTTCCCCAGAGGAGAAAGAATGGAGAATTTTCCATTACAAACGAAGAATATAGCAAAGAGAACTTTGGCAGTATTTGTGCTTCCTAAATGGAAGCAAGAAATAGTTAAGGACTTTTTGTACCAAAACCTCATATGGTCTAACCACCCTTTGTCCAATCTGAGTGTTTTGCTTTGGGTTTTCCCCCCAAAAGAGAACTGATTTCTGGTTCCCACATGCAATCATATGGGTTTATCTCATAGGCATAATGTTGAATGAGAAAAGCTATAGACAAAAGAACACAGACTGTGTGATTCCATGTATATGAAGTTCAAGAAGAGGCAAAACTAACATACGGTAGTAAAAGTCTTCAGGGTTTAACCCTGGGAGGAATATTGACTGGGAGAGGGCAGGAGGGAGGGAGCATTCTGGAGTGTTGGAGTTGTTCTAAATCTTGATCCGGGATATTGGTAACACATGTAAAAATCCATCTGGCCATGCACTTAAGGTTTTAGTATTTTACTGTATGTAATGTAGATACTGCACCTCAATTAAAAAACAAACAGGGACTTCCCTGGCGGTCCAGTGGTTAAGGTTCCGTGCTTCCACTGCGGGGGAGAATGGGTTCAATCCCTGCTCGGGGAACTAAGATCCCACATGCTGCGTGGTGCAGCCAAAACAAACAAACAAACAAATAAAGAAGGTGCAAAATTCTCCCTGGTCAAGTCCTACCACCTGGGATGGTGGGGGATGGGTGGTGTCGTGCCTTCTGGTCATTGGGGTTGGGGCACAGTGGCTGTAGACACACAGATGTGGCAAACTCCTCTTGGGTGTCACCCAGTCTATGTTCTCCAAGAGCCACCCCAGACACAAAAGGGCAGGCCTCTGGCAGCCACGTTAGTAAAGGAGCCTGTCTTTGCTCCCCACCACTGGACTGACTAGACAAGGAATGGACATCTGACCCAAGGCCCTCTCCTTGGGTGTAAGCTTGTACCCAACAGCTCGCCTTCAAGCTGATCTGAAACATGGAACTAGTGAAGCCCAGAAAGGCAGTTTTCTGATGTGCTGATGAAGACATGGAGAAAGCTGGTCTGCAGAGGGGAGGAAGAATGGATTTGCCGTTTGGGAAGAAGCAGCAGCAGCCGTGCCCTGACTTCCTGATGGATTTCCAAGTCCTGGTTCCACATGTGTATGCACACACACACCCTTCCATGGCTGCTGCAACCTGCCCCTATGAGACCTGAAACTCCCTTATAATAGATTGCCTCTGCTTAAGCCACAAACACAGACATCTCAATTCTGAGATGGCGCTCACAGCTCTAGATTAAGGTCAGATGTGCTGCAACCCTGGAGTCAGTGCCAGGAGCAGACAGGGAACCCAGTCATGATTCAAATTCCCCATCGAGAGACTCAGGTTGACTTAGTTTGTGTGCTCCAGTCCCCTACCCATCATCTGCACTGGGCAGAACCCTGAGGGGGCTGGAAAGAGGAGGGGTAGTTCTCCAAACAGAGAGTGGGTTTTTGTTACCAAAGAAAGGGGAAGGATTCTGGGCAAACAAGAACAATAGATATCCCTTTCCATTCCACTCGTGGCTGCCTAGCTCATAGATAAGCTTTCTTCCCCAAGAAGCAGACTCAAGTTAAAATTGGGATGTGCAATAATTTTAACTTTTTTTTAAAGCTCTTTATTGGAATATTATTGCTTTACACTCTTGTACCAGTTTTTGAGGTACACCAAAGTGAATCAGCTGTACCTATACATACATCCCCATATCCCCTTCCTCCAGCGACTCCCTCCCACCCTCCCTGTCCTGGCCCTCTAAGGCATCACCTATCATCGAGTTGAACTCCCTTTGTTATACAGCAACTTCCCACTAGCTATCTATTTTACAGTTGGCAGAGTATATATGTCTATGCTACTCTCTCACTTCGTCCCAGCTTCCCCTTTGCCCCCCGCCCTCCAACTCCTTGTCCTCCAGTCCATTCTCTGCATCTGCATCCTTATCCTTGACCTGTCACTGGGTTCATCAGTACCATTTTTTTTTTTTTTTTTTTAGTTTCTGTATATATGAGTTAGCACACAATATTTGTTTTTCTCTTTCTGGCTTACTTCACTCTGTATGACAGATGCTAGGTCCATCCACCTCATTACATATAGCTCCATTTCATTCCTTTTTATGACTGAGTAATATTCCATTGTATGTATGTACCACATCTTCTTTATCCATTCATCTGTTGATGGGCATTTAGGTTGCTTCCATGTCCTGGCTATTGTAAATAGTGCTGCAGTGAACACTATGGTACATGTTTCTTTTTGGATTATGGTTTTCTCTGGGTATATGCCCAGTAGTGGGATTTCTAGATTATATGGTAGTTCTATTTTTAGTTTTTGAAGGCACCTCCAAACTGTTTTCCATAGTGGCTGTACCAACTTACATTCCCACCAACAGTGCAGGAGAGTTCCCTTTTCTCCACACCCTCTCCAGCATTTGTTGTTTCCAGATTTTGTGATGATGGCCATTCTGACCAGTGTGAGGTGTTAACTTTTAAATTGACATTGACCATCCAGTCTCCATTTTATTTAGGTGAGGGTAGGAAATGAGACATTTAGTGACTTTCAGGTTATCAGTTTTTTTTAAATTCAATATTCAGCCTCTAGGTTTTCCCTCACCACCCCATTCTCCTCATCAAGATTGGATCAAGTGTGGAGTGAAGCTTATGTGGCTTCAGGAATAAGGGGAAGGGTTCTTTCTGATCCTCTGGGCTGCTGTGAAGATGTCCTTTGTCCCACCTCATCCTTCTGGTCCTGCTGAAATTTGTGCTCTGTTCTCTTAGCATGGCCCCTCTCTTTGCTGGTCAATAAACACATGAACACTTTTCTTCCCATCACAACTATCCTCTGAAAAAAGCTAGGGAGATGGCCCAATGTGTCATCAGTCATTACTCCAGTGCTAAGTCCAAGATGTCTGTGTGATGTCACCTCTCTTTTAGTTTGATCACAATCACATCTCAATATTTTGCAGCTTAGGGGCTAAATATTAAAGTTAGCCATCATCAAAGAAGAAAGATGAGAGAGCTAGTAGGGTATATATTATATACATGACACATCAAGAATGAAAATCTGGGTAGAAACTAAAGCCCTCCTCTTTTTTTTTCTTAATTTTTGGCTGTACCTCGTGACATGTGGGATCTTAGTTCCCTGACCAGGGATAGAACCCATGCTCCCTGCAGTGGAAGGGTGGAGTCTTAACTACTGGACCATCAGGGAAGTCCCTAGAGTCCTCCTTTCTGCAGGTGCCACCTGACTGTAGACAGTGCTTATGACTTTCATCCTCCACCCCCATCCTGTTCCTTTTGCTCTCAGCCAGCATCTCTGCTAATTAGGGTTCTTTACTCTATACAGTGACCCAGACCTTCTAGCCCTGAGATATCTGGGCCCTTGGTGGGCCGGCCCCCTAAAGCCTTCATTAAGTTGTTTCTTCCCTCCATTAATTTTTTTAAAAATTTTATTTATTTTTTTATTATTTTTTGGGGGGTACACCAAGTTCAATCATCTGTTTTTATACATATCCATTAATTTTTTATACTGGACATGGCAGTGACAGGAGGCAGCCCAGGCATTTCCTGAGTTAACTACACATACTTCTCTGTTTCCTCTGTGTATCAGCACCTTCTCTCCCCTGGATAGTCATGATTTGGCACCCTACCAACATGAGTAAACCACCCCCCCCTTTAAAAAATTAAAGTATAATTGACACAGTAAAATTCACCCTTTATAGTATATAGTTCTGTGAGTTTTGACAAATGCGTATATCATGGAACCACCACCCCAACCAAGATACAGAACACTACCATAACCCTAAGAAATTCCCTTGGATGGTTCCTTTATAATCAACCCCACCACCAGATCCTGGCAACCACAAATCTGTTTTATTTTCCTATAGTTTTGCCTTTTCCATATGTAATATAGATGAAATCACACAGTATTTATATATTTCTCTTGGGGGGTGGTGTCTGGCTTCTTTTACTTAACATAACACCTTTGAGATTCAGGCATGTTGTTGCTGGTTTCAGTAGTTACTTACTTTTTATTGCTGAATAGTAGTCCATTGTCTGGAAGTAGTCCCTTATCAGTGTGTTTATCCATTTCCCACCTGAAAGACATTTGGGTTATTTCTGAAAAGTTTTGGGCAGTTATGGATAAAGCTGCCACACACATTCATGTACAGGTTTTGTGTGTGTGCGAACACAAGTTTTCGTTTCTCTGAGACAAATACCCAGGAGTGAGAAGGCTGAGTCTCCTGGCAAATGTTTGTTTCAATTCCTAAGAGATGTCAAATTGCTTTCCAAAGTGGCTGAACCAATATGCATTCCCACCAGCAATATATAAAAGTTCCAACTGCTCCATATCCTTGCTAATACCTGACATTGTCAGTTTTGGGGGGGTTTGTTTTTTAATTGCACCTTTCTAACAGGTGTGTAACGGTATGTTGTGGTTTAATTTGCATTTGCCCACTGACTAATAATGCTGAGCAGTTTTTCATCTGCTTAATTGCTATCCATATATCTTTGATGAAGTACTTGTTTGAATCTTTTGCCCAATCTTTAATTGAGCTGTTTGTTTTCTTATTATTGAGTTTTGAGAGTTATAGGTGTCATACCAGGAGCTCAAAAGTTTGTTGATATTGTTGGGAGCCAGTAGTGACTGACTGCATTGGCTTTGTTGGAAGATTCATCCACAGTCTCCATCTGTCACACCACGGACACCTCGTTAGGGGTCTGTGAGCCAGTGCATGGTGGGATTGGGGTAGGGGTGCTGAGGAAGGAGGCTGGCTAGCATTCATAGAGTCAGTCATCCTGTCCAACCCATGTTAAAAGCTTCTGCAGTAGCAGGCCTCTGGAGTACATTCTCATCGAACCCAAATACTCTCTGGTTTTGCTCCTTTTCTGAAGGCTCCCTTTCCCCAAACTTTTACCTTAACTCTCCAGACTTACTGTGTCCAAGATAATGACCATATGACTGGTCCATTATCTGCTTCCCACAAAGTGGTATTCATCTGTACCTTAGACCCTCTTTCCTTACAGGAGAGGTAGTATATTTCCTGAGGCTGTCATAACATATTATTACAAACTAGATGGCTTGAAATAACACATTTGTTCACTTACAATTCTGAAGGCTAAAAGTCGAAATCACGGTGTCAGCAGGGCTGCTCTTCCTACACAGGCTCTAGGGAAGAATCCATTCCCCACCTCTTCTAGCTTCTGGTGGCTGCCAGCTTCCTTGGCTGCGGCTGCATCATTCTAGTCCCTGCCTCCATGGTCATGTCACCTTTTATTCTTGTCTTCTCCTCTGTGTGTCTCTTAGAAGGACACTTGTCATTGGATTTAGGACCCACCCAGATAATCGGGTAGGCTCTCCTTATCTCGAAATCCTCAATTTAATTGTATCTGCGAAGAACCCTTTTCCAAATAATGTAATATTCACAGGTTCTGGGGATTAGGATGTATTGATAGCTCTTTTGGGAATAGATAGTTATAGCACTTGAAGTTCTACCTTCATTGAAGATTTCCCTTCCCTGCTGTCCTCAGGGCCATCCCATGGGGGGGAGGGGGGTGTTGTCATGCCACAGCAGTCCACTGCTACTTGGTGCCAGCATGCCATCAGAACTCTCTCTAGAGAGGCAGAGGGAGGGGTTTCACTTCTGCAGTGAGAGAAGAGGCCCAACCGCCCCTGCCAGGACCCACACAGCAGGGTATCACCCCCATCTAGGAAGGAGGTTAGGATGCTGATCAGCCAAAACTGAAAACAAACCATGTGGCAAATGTCCACTATAGACAGGAGCCATCACCCCTGCATCTTCCCAGTCATTGATAGTGACTGATTTCTATGTCCTATGGAGACATAGTACTGTTTTTGACTTATTATTTGGAGAATGAGAGGGGGCACCAGGAGCACTGGTTTAGCTCTTCCTAGTACATTATCCTTTAACTCAAGGGTCAGGGTACCAAGGTGAGGATTCTATCGGCTCCTGAGGTGATCTGGTCTAACCATTCAGGAACATGGGGTGGGTTCAAGGCCTTGCAGTTCAGTCCTTTCATACGCCCTGAATCTTATATTAAGGGTCCTGTGCCCTCTAGCAACAAGATTTAATGGATTCTTTGAGCCGTACCACATAAAGGTCTTGCAATTCATTTTATTCGTTGAATCGGTCACCTAGATAAGCGGGCTCGTCTTGCTTGACATTAGTCGTCGCTGCTATAAGCAGGCACCCTACTCTGTGTTCCTGATGTCTTCATTATCTTTAAACCCAAAGCCACTCCGTTCCCCAGAACTTGACCCTCAGTGGGCACGTGATCCCTAGTGTTCGCAGCTGATAATTCGATTAGCGTTTCTCCTCTATGTATCGCGGGCTGCCATTTTCCCAACTCCAGATATAAGCAGGGATCTCAGAGCCTTTTGTCTGAAGCCTGGGTCTGAAATCCCCTTTCTGGTGCTAATATTTGGATCAGGTTAGGGCTTTTTTTTTTTTTTTTTTTTTTTTTTCTTTTTTTCTGGCCTTGCAGCTTGAGGGATCTTAGTTCCCTGACCAGAGATTGAACCCGCGCCCTCGTCAGTGAAAGCACAGAGTCCTAACCACTGGACCGCCGTGGAGTTCCCCAGGTTAGGACACTTTGATGCCAATAGCCAAAAATTCTCTAGCTAATGAAAGCAAAAAGGAAGGAAATGGAAAGATAGTGGGTGAGTCACAGAGCTGAAGAAGGAACAGGGCCCTGTGTTAGGCGGGGCTGGAGTCAGGGTGGCTCTGAAGCCCCTGGTAGCAGGGGTGTGTGGATTATCTCCTGAGGATGCTGCCAGGGCCTCACTAAGCAACACCTTTTTCTCCTGGTGTCAATCCACCACCAACTCAGATTCCCTAGGGAGAGACTGATGGCCTAATTTGGGTCACACACCCAGCCCTGTTGCTAGGGTCTGTGTGTCTGGTGATTGGCTGTCCAGAACCTCAGACAGCAGGAGAGTCTTCTCTCAGAGGCAGGGGAAGTTCTGCTGGTCAGGCCAAACAAAAGGTGTCCATCAGCCCCTAAGAGCTTGGCCCCAGGTTAGGGACTTTTCTGAATGGGGAAACTTACAGCCCCTGCTCTGGGGACGCTCCCAGTCTGATGGTGGAAACACAGGCCATGCTGTGATGAACTTCCAGTCTGATGGCAAAGACTGGTCACAAAACCAAAGAGATTTAAGAGGAAGAGGAAACAGAGGTAACAGCACAAATATGTTTAAGGCAAGGTTGTTTTTAATAGTGAAAAACTGGAAACTGTCAAAATACCTCTAAAAGGGAGAATAATTAAACAATTATTACATAAAGATTAAAATTATGTTTTTGAAAAACTAGTAATGTGAGAAAATATTAATGGGTGTAATGCTAAGTGAAAAAAATTGGATACTAAATTATCCAATTGTGTAAAGCAGTATACATTATTATCCAACTGTGTAAAGCGGTATGTCCAGGAGGAGGGAAGTATCCCAATATGTTAACAGCGGTGATAATAATAATAATAACAATAACAATAGTAATAGTAATAATAAACATTTTGAGCATTTTTATGTGTGAGAACCTGGGCTAAGCATTTTACGTGTTATTTTACCTAACCCTTATGTGATAGATAATATTATCATCCTCATCGTATAGATGAAAAAACTTGAGGCTTGGGAAAGTTAAATCCTTAGCTAACAAGTGGCTAACTCAAATCCAGATCTACTAAAGCTGAAGTGAATGTTTTTAAGATGATCTTGTCTCTCCTTAGCTCCCAGCTTGGGGTTATGAGTGATTTTTATTCTTTTATGTAACTTTCTTGAATTTTTCTATATATGTATACTAATCATGTATTTACCTATAAATTCAGGGAAAATATAGATATTTTGAAAAAGAGGGGGAAAAAGGAAATATGTGGGGGGTGGAGTGAGGAAGGGATGGACTGGGAGTTTGGGGTTAGTAAGTATTATTACATTACAAACTATTACATACATAATGGATAAACAACAAGGTCCTACTGTATAGTACAGGGAAATATATTCGACATCCTGGGATAAACCATAATGGAAAAGAATTTTTAAAAGAATGTATATATGTGTATAACTGAGTCACTTTGCTGTACAGCAGAAAGTAACACAACACTGTAAATCAACTATACTTCAATAAAAATAAATTAAAAAAGAAATATGCAACAAAAGTATAAACGAGGAGAAAGACATTGTATTGAACAAAAAGCATTTTGTTAAGGTGTGAGAAGGCTCATAAGAACCATTCTTTACTATACTTTGTAGTTGCTTTTATTATCACCCTATCACTCTGCATCTCAAATATATATATATCTACATATGTGTAAATATTTCACTGTCCTTGTGAGCAGGGGCCTTGTCCTTTTTATTCTATGGTTCTTGCTTAGGGAAGATATTTTTCAACATAGGACTTAGTACACGGTAGGCTCTTATTAATTGTGGATTGAATGATAGGGACTAGAAACCAGTGACTCGGAAGGCTTTGTTGGCCTCCGGGAGATTGGAGGTTCCGGGAGAAGACTAGGGAGGCAGGGAAGGGTGGGATAGGATACGGACTGCGCTTAAGAAGCGGTTTTGCGGCAGGAAACCGAGCGAGGGGAATGTGACGACCGCAGCCCCACCCTTTCAACTCTTGCCGTCCCCGCTCAGGAAGGTGACGAGGGGTCTTGATTCCCAGCGGCAGCAGTGTGCCGTGGGTAGGTCGGCCGCTCTGCACACTACTCTGCCCGGAGTCCCGAGGCGCTGGCCACGGTGCTGAAAGCAGCTCTCTCGGAGGAGGGAGGGAGGAGGAGCCGGGCCGGGCGAAGGGGGCGGGGCTCTCTGGTTCTGTCAGCTAGAAGCGGGGGCGGGGCAGGGCGGCGCCAGCAGGCCTGAGACCCCGGCGGGGTTGAGAGGAGGCAGGAGACAGAAGGACAGCCCGGCTAGAGCAGAACGGACACAGGCCAAGGTCATCTTCCTTGTCTTATTAGTCCCCTTTCTTCTACCTTGGAGGGAGCCTCACCTTGTGCCCTGACCTCAGCCTCCTCCCCAAACCCGGCTGAGAGGTGACCCACTTCTGGGCCTCCATCCATCCGCAAAGCCACTTCCAGCCCACAAGTCCCCAGCCCAGGACCCAGCGCCCTCACCATGGTGAAGTTGCTGCCTGCCCAGGAGGCAGCCAAGATCTACCATACCAACTATGTGCGGAACTCGAGGGCCGTGGGTGTCATGTGGGGCACACTCACCATCTGCTTCTCCGTGCTGGTCATGGCGCTCTTCATCCAGCCCTACTGGATTGGTGACAGCGTCAACACACCCCAGGCAGGCTACTTTGGCCTCTTCTCTTACTGCGTGGGCAACGTGCTGTCCTCTGAGCTTATCTGCAAGGGTGGCCCACTGGACTTCTCCTCCATCCCCTCTAGAGCTTTCAAGACTGCCATGTTCTTTGTGGCCTTGGCCATGTTCCTCATCATTGGCTCCATCATCTGCTTCAGCCTGTTCTTTGTCTGCAACACGGCCACTGTCTACAAGATCTGCGCATGGATGCAGCTGGCAGCGGGTGAGCAGGGATAGTGGGAGGGCAGGCAAGGGCCCACCATCCCACCTTCTGTGGAGTCTCTGAGTCTCCTACTCAGCTGTCCTCCATTATAGCCCAGCCATACTCAGTGCCCTTCAGATGCTTCAGAAGAGTAATTAGAGTCTCAGGATGGCTGAGACCAACAAGACCTTAGAGATCAAATTGTTCAACTTCCTCATCTTGTAGGTGAGGAACTGAGGTCGAGAGAGAAGAAATGACTTGCCCAGGAGCAAGTCGCTTATGGTAGAGTGAAGGTCTTTCTTCCCTAATTACAGGATTCCATACATGATGCAGCAAGTATGAGCACTTGAGGCAGCAAGTGGAAGTGATATTTTGTGATGGGGGAGGGGACCAGGGTCTTTTAGAACTGTGTGGGGTAGGTGGCTACTTGTGCTCAGAGGCAAGGCCTTCCCTGCCCCCCTTTTCCTGCTCCTGGCCCCAGGCAGGCCTCTGGGTCCTTGGGCCAGCTGGTCCTGCTCTCCTCTAAGAGCCCAGGAAGGCATGCCTAAGACCTTGTCCTTCAGCCCTTGGTCCCTTCCCGCCCCAAGCCTTGTTGGGGACTGCAGACTAGAGTGATATCATCTTGACATCATTGGTTAGAATGAGAAGCAGTGTTAACAGGGGGGATGGAATAGGGATCAAAACCCCATACAACAAAATACACAGCCTCACGACCGTCAGAGTTGGAGGGGACCCTAGAGAGCTATACATCCTCCCCCTAACTATAGATGAGGAATCTGGGACTGAGAGAGAAGATAAGACTTAGCCAAGGCTACAGCAGATCATCTAGCAACCAAGGAAATAGGAGAATAAAGGCAGCGAGTCCCAAGAACTAGTTGTATTCCAAAGACATTTTTGAGGCACACATCTACATAAGTGCAATGATTTGTAAAGTGCTTTCATGTGTATCACCTGGAGGAGCCTCATTACGACCCAGTGAGGTGGGTTTTCCTTCTGTTTTATAGAAGAGGCTCCCAGTGGGTAACTTGTCTTTTAGCACACAGGTAGTGAGGGACAGAACCTTCGACTCTGAATCTTGTACTCAGGCTGCTTACCTGGTTCCAGAGCTGCCTCTCCAATCCCCCTGCCATCTTCCTTTCTCTGTGCTTCCTCTGTATGATGCGGGAGAGGCTGGGGCAGGGATGAAGCAAGTCTCGGTGGGCAGTGGGGAGGAAGAAGGGAGAATGAAGACTTAGCAGTTTTGTGACAAAGAGGAGTAGAAAGGGCCGTGGCATGCCTGCCAGCTGGTCCTCCATATCAGAGCTGTGGGATGCTAGAAACACAGCCCTCCCTCTCTCATTCTCTACACTCTCCCACTCCCCAGCCTCCTGCAGCAGGTGCTGGGAGGGCCTGGGTGGGGAGGGGTAACCAGGCCGTTTGAGTCAGACCCCGGGTCATGGAGCAGAAGACACTGATAGCAGAGGTGGCCAGGTGCCATCCCATGAAACATTTACATTGCGGGAGAGCAAAGGTGGTGTCACGTTCCATTCTTCAGTGCTAGGGAAGGAAAGATGAGCCAAAGGGAGGGATGAGGAGGAGGTGTGTCCCACAGCCAGCAGCTGGGAGATTCCTCCATTTGAATAGACCTAAATCAGTTAGCTTAACCCTGCCAAGAAGCCTGGGGCCAGGGAAGGGAGCAGGAGAAGGGAAAGAGGACTGAAGAGTGGGGTGGTGTGAGGCTGTAGCTTAACAAAGTTAACTGAGCTGCTGGAAGCCAGGTGTAGGCCAAGTGTGGTCCCAGCTCCTAAAAACACAGGTAGGGCAAGTTGCTTGTCTGAGTCCCGGTAACCTCATCTGTAGAAGGTAACAACAGTACATCCATCACAGAGTTCCTGTGAGGATGGGATGTTATAATGCATGTAAAACACCTTGCACAGTGCCTGACACATGGTAGGTGCTCAGTAAACGTGAAAAACACAAAACAACTTTATCAGTCAGGATGAATGGGGTGATGCCACAGTGACAGACAACTCCCAGATCTTAGTGGCTTATGACAAAGGTTTATTTTTGATCATGGTACACACTCACTGAAGATCAGTGGAGGGCTCTGCTCTCACTGTTCTCTTCCAGAGCCCGGGCTGATGGAGCATCAGCTGCCATCTGGCTATCATCATTGTGAATGGAAAGGGAGCTCTGGAAAGTCTCCATCAGCGGTTAAACACTCTGGCCTGGAAAAGCACGCGGCATTTCTGCTCACATTTTATTGGCTGAAGGAATTTTTATGACCTTGCCTAACTTCAAGGGAGAGGGGTGAGGAAGTGTAATCCTACTGTGTACCTGGAATATTTGTAAACAGCTCTAATGACAGCAACATCCATCAGGGTTGCTTCCATCTGACTCAATCCCAATAATAATAGCAACAACTAACATTAATTGGCCACTTACAATGTACCAGACACTGCAGTAAGCACTTTCTATACATGATCACACTTAATCCTCATAACCCTGTTCCGAGTCAGGTATTATTATCCTTATTTTCCAGATGAGAGACTGGAAGTCAGAAAGGGTAACTAAACTTGCCTGAGAATACCCTGATGTCTCTATTTAGAGCCCTGAGACACCACAATTGGGTGGACCCCCACCGTGCCCAGGTGGCACCCATAGTAACAACCTATTTCCAAGTCAGAGGCCCTGGGCTCTTTTCTGGAGCCCCCGTAGGGAGGTGCTATAGAAAGAGAAGGGGGCCATTCCAGGTACCAGAGGACTTGTCACACACCAAGTGGGTAAGGGCATAGGTTTTACCAAAGAGCTCTGGGAGGGTCCCCCTCCCTCACCCCAAGTATCTTCCTGTTTGTCACTAAGTCTGAAATGTCACCACTAAATACATTCAGCTCTTTGAAGAGATGTTAGTCTGGGAGCCTGGGGGAATTAACTTTGATGTCAAGAAAGTCAGGAGCCATGAGTGCAGGTCTTGGCTCTGCCATAGCTAAATGACTGGACAACTCACTTGGTTTCTCTGAGACCTCAGTTTCTAATCTGTAAAATGGGATATTAATACATGGCCTACTTCACAGAACTGTTGTAGGGATTGAGAGAAAAATGGTACATGAAATGTTGGGTAATCTATAAGAGAACTATGTAAATGAGCTCCTCCTAGGAAAAAACAAAGGAGGGTTGATACATTTAGGTGGGGGCAGGGGTGGTGGGATCTTTGATCTTTACACTTGGTTGTGCCTTTGTTTGATCTGCTAACCTTCCCTGCAAGAACAAGCTGAGCCCCAGGTTGGTTACTTCGTGTCCTGCGAGGTGCTTCTTCACAGGGCTCCTGGGTTGGGCCCAGCTTTGGGACTAAAGAGCCTCTGGGCCTGTGAAAGGAGGGCCAGGGGTGGGAATGCAGCACAGACAAGGGAAGGCACCCCTTGCCTGCCTGGTGGTTGTCCTTGGGGTTGTCCCAGTCACATCCCAGGAATTTGTAGCTGTCTGAGCAGCTAAACTGGGGTAAAGTTTGATGGGAGGGTGTAGGAGAAGTGGAGGGAAGGTGGGGAGAATGAAATTTTGGGCTGTTAATACTAAATCAATGAAAGCACAGTGTGGCATACTTGCTAACACTCAGGAAATGCCAACTATGTGTCAGGCACTCTTCTGAGCACTTTTCCAATATTAACTCATTGGAACCCCAGTGCAATTCAAACAGGTAGTTACTATTATTATCCCCACTTTACAGATGAGAAAACTGAGGCAAAAAAGCTTAACTAGCTTGCTCTGAGTCACACAGCTAGAAGAACTGGTCTTGAGGTCCAGGCAGCCTACCCTAGTGTTTCCTAGCTTTTCCTGTTGAGAGAATCACCCAGAAGAGTGCTTTTAAAGAGAGGGATTCCTGAGCTCAACCCTGACCTGGGAATCAGAATTTTAAACACATTCAGCGGAGTGTGGACAACTGCACTGTTCTGTAGTGGATAAGGGTGTGCTTGAATGTTGCTTGAATGGATGGTTCATGAAGGAAGCAGCCAGAGATGGGGCTGGAAAACTTCCTGCATTCATTCAATTTAAGATAACCTGAGTTGTAGGAGACACCATTATTCTATGTGCTGTAAAAAGGAAAAATACTTCTAATCAAGTTATAGCCTAAAGCTTTGTTATTACATTTATTTCAGAGATGTTGGAGTATGAACAAATGTACATCTTAGGAGTGATGAGTCCTCTGGGCTGGGACCAGATTTTGGGAGGACTTTGAAGCCAGGTGCCTCATCAAGTCCAAAGTGAGGGGCACAGCTGAGGGCCTGGTAGGACCAGCTGGTGCCATGGCAGAACCTCTCCAGGCTGAGGAGCTCTGCTCTCAGCTTCTACCCCTAACCACTAGCTCCCAGGGGCAAGTGGCTTTAGCTCTTGGAGCCTCAGTATTCTCCCCTGTGTTCTACAAGAAGGCTGGCAGGAGCTGCCCTGTGTGCCTCTCAAGGCTGTTAACAAGAGAAGGAGAGAGCTGACAAGATGACAGCAGTGCAAGGTGGGAGATAGCAGGCTGAGCACACCCAGCCTGACACCATCTGCACCCCTCCTGCCCCCTCAGCCACAGGCCTGATGATTGGCTGCCTGGTCTACCCAGATGGTTGGGACTCAAGCGAGGTACGCCGCATGTGTGGGGAGCAGACCGGCAAATACACACTGGGCCACTGCACCATTCGCTGGGCCTTCATGCTGGCCATCCTCAGCATTGGAGATGCCCTCATCCTCTCCTTCCTGGCCTTTGTATTGGGCTACCGCCAGGACAAGCTGCTCCCTGATGACTACAAGGCTGATGGAAAAGGTAATTCCCTCTACCCCAGGGAGGTGAGGCTTCCTCTCTGCCAGTTGCCTGAGGTTTGGCCCCTGGCCAAGGATGGGGACACCAAGACCAATGAAACACAGCCCTTGTCCCAGATGCCAAGGGCCAGTGGAGGGTTGCAGGCTGGCATGCGATAAGGCATTGACAGACCTATGTGGCAGAGGCTGTCTGTGATAGAAGGGTGTCCCCTTGTCCCTCTGCACTCTCAGGGCCTACAGGGTAGAGAGCCCTGGTCCAGCCTGGGGAGCTAGGTGTGGCCTCCCATAGAAGGCAGCACTGAGACTGGGTCTTGAAATAACAGGGGAGTTTGCTAGGTGGGGAGACGAACAGCAAGGGAGCAGAAGGGATGAGTTCTTGGGAAAGGAGAAAAGGTAGGTTAGGGCACCGATGTGACAGCTCTTGGGCTGCAGATGGTGGGAGCCCAGCTCCCTTGGGTTAGAGTAGCCTTGGGGTTCTCCATATATCCATTTCCTGATCTGAGCCTCATTTCCCCTCATTAGAGGGTAGGAGGTAGGATTTTCCTCATTGTAAAAAATACCTACTTTACAAGATTGCACTCAGGAACAAGGTAAGGATGTCTGCTCTTGTTGCTTCTACTGAAGATTATGCTGGGGATTACAGCCAGGAAAATTAGGCAAGAAAAAGAAATAAAAGAAATCTAGTTTGGAGAGGAAGAAGTAAAACTATCTCTATCAGCAGATGACAGATTTTGTATATGGAAAATCCTAAATAATCCACTAAAAAACAATTAAAGCTAATATACAACTTCAGCAAGGCTGCAGAATATAAGAACAATATACTAAAATATATTTGTATACACTAAAAATGAACTATCTGAAAATGACATTTAAAAAACAATTTCATTTACAAAAGCAACACAAAGAATAAAACACTTAGGAATAAATTTAACAAAAAATTAAGACTTGTACAAAAAAATTAAAAAAACATTGTTTAAAGAAAAGGCCTAAATACGAGGGTGAGTCAAAAATTATCCGCACTCTGGCTGTAGAATTTATAGAAGTCTTAATATAACTGGAGTGCAGATAATTTTTGACTCACCCTTGTAAATGGAAACATCCATGTTCATGGATCAGAAGACTTAATATTGTTGAGATGGCAATACTCTCCAAACTGATCTACAGATTTAATGCAATTTCTATCAAAATCCCAGCTGGCTTTTTGATTTTAGGATCAGCTTGTCAATTAGAAATGCAAGAGACCCAGAATAGCCAAAACAATCTTGAAGAAGAACAAAGTTGGAGGACACACATGTCCTGATTTCAAAACTTACTAGAAAGATACAGTAATCAAGACGGTATAGTACTGGCATAAAGGACAGACATACAGCTCAATGGAATAAAATAGAGAGTCCAGAAATAAAACCAAACATCTATGACCAGTTGTGCCAAGACTATTCACTGGGGAAAAGAATAGTCTTTTCAATAAATGGTGCTGAGACAATCAGATATCTACATGCAAAAGAATGAAGTGGGGCCACCTACCACACATCATATACAAAAATTAACTCAGAATGGATCAAAGACCTAAATGTAAGATACAAAATTACAAAACTCTTAGATAAGACCTTGGATTAGGCAATGGTTTCTTAGATTTGACATCTAATACACAAGTACCAAAGAAAAAAATAAACTAGATTTCATCAAAATTGAAAACTTTGTGCTTCAAAGGACACCATCATGAAAGTGACAAGACAACCCGTGGGTTGGGAGAAAATATTTTCAAGTCATAATCATAATTCTAGTATCCAGAGTATATTAAGAACTCCTACAACTCAACAACAATAGTAAAAATAACCCAATTTTTTAAATGGGCAAAGGTTTTGAATAGACGTTTCTTCAAAGAAGATATACAAATGGCCAAAAAGCACATGAAAAGATACTCGACATCATTAGTCATTAGGAAAATGCAAATCAAAACCACATTGAGACATCACTTCACACCCACTAGGATGACTGTAACAAAAATGATGAATAATAACGAGTACTGATGAGCATGTGGAGAAACTGGAATCCTTACACATTGCTAGAGAAAAATGTAAAATTGTGCAGTTGCTGTGGAAAATAGAATGGCAGTTCTTCAGATGATTAAACACAGAGTTACCACATGACCTAGCAATTCCACTCCTAGTTATATATGTAAGAAAATTGAAAACATATGTTCACACAAAAACGTGTACACAAATGTTCGTAGTAGTATAACAGTTATGCAACTGATGACGGAATGAACAAAATGTGTATATCCATACAATGAGTCATTATTAAGCCACAGAAAGGGATGAAGTATTGGTAACTGCTACAGTGTGGAAGAAAACATTAAGTGAGAGAAGCCAGATACAAATGACCAGATATTATATGATCCCATTTATATAAAATGTTCAGAATAGGCAAATCCACAGAGACAAAAAGTAAATTTTAGTAGTTCCCTGGGGCTGGGAACAGGGGGGAATTGGGAGTGATCACTAAAGGTCACAGGGTTTCTTTTGGGGCTGATGAAAATGTTCTAGAATCAGACAGCAGTGATGGCTGCACAATGCAGTGAATACATGAAAACCCACAGCGTTGTACACTTTAATGAGTAAATTTTATGTTAGTAAATTATACCGCAATAAAAAAAACAAAAGATTGCTCTGAGGATTAGATAGTGTATATAAAGCACCAACAATACCTGCATATTTTAGGTGATGAATAAGTGTTAGTTCTCTCCACCTTATGTCTTTCCAGTACCTCCACTCTTTATACAGCCAATAATAGCACCTGTGCTCCAGCTGCCCACTGATGCCTTTAGGTCCAAGGGGTACAGTGAGGGAGGAAGTCTGTATTTGGACCTTCAGTCTGGTAAGGGAGACAATCATGCAATATGGAATCACAAGCTGATAAACATTATGAACAAAAAGTGCAAACTTTCTTGAGAGTGAATAAGAGGAATTTGAACTAGTTTGGAAAGGGAATGGTGTGCAGGGAATTATCCTGAAAACAAGGCTTGGTTGTAAACAAATATTGTTCTCTTTTTCATTGCAGAGGAAGTCTGAAGCAGCTGGAGTGTTGGTGAGTAATTTGATTGGAGGGTGGTCTGTGGCCTCGCAGAATGACTCATGAGGCTGGGCTGTAGGGCCTGGGGAGAGAGGGGGGTGGGTGTGGGGTGTGGGGTGGGAGGGGGCAGGAGCTAGCTGACATCTGACACCTTCACGGAGGGGCAAACAGGAACCCTTTAGTTTTACTTGTGTCTTGAGAAGTGGTAAAAGCACAGGGAGAGAAGAAATACTTTAAAACCGGCAGGTGGTTTCACAAACTCATCTTTTTGTGGAGCCTGGCAAACAAGAACAGACTGTTTTTAGAAATCATTATTGTAATTTGGACCCTTATTTTCAGAAATAAGTTTAAGTGATTTGTAAAAGACATAGTGGAAAACCTAATAGAAAATAAAAGTCATAGAGAGGAAAACAAATACTACAGAAACCTAGGCTAATAGAATTAGTATACTGAGTATTAAATTTAGCTACCTGCTTCCTGATAGCTGAAGCAAAAAGCAAAACACGATTTCACCAATTTTAATGTCTGGTGGAAAAGAAAACACAAAATGTTAATTTCCTTATTGTCTTTTAAGTTTTTAAAATGTGATTTAATACGAACATGAAGGAACACCTATAAAAAGAAAAGGGGGACTTCCTGATGGTGCAGTGGTTAGGACTCCACGCTCCCAGTGCAGGGGGGCTGGGTTTGATCCCTGGTCAGGGAACTAGATCCCACATGCATGCCGCAGCTAAAGGAGCCGGCACTCCACAACTAAGGAGCCACCTGCTGCAACTAAGACCTAGTGCAACCAAATAAAAATAAATATATTTTTTTAAAGGGTGGGGGAGGAGGGAGGAAGGGAGGAAGGAGGAGAAGGAATAGCCCACGACAGGTAGTGTCATATAGTGAGGAGTTACAGCAGGTCAGACACTTTGTGTGGGTAGGGAGGCATTATCTCCATCTAACGATTTTATTGATAATTTCTGCTAAGAACCTTCCAATCCTTGACCACATAGACATACTTCTTTGAATAATGATAAATTATCAATGCCCCCGCCATGATTCTCAAACTTTAATATGCATAGATCACCTGAGGATCTTGTTAAAATTCAGACTGATTGAGTTGGAGGGTGGGGCCAAGCACTGCATTTCTAACTAGCTCCACAGTGATACGCCGCTGGATGGGGGTTACACTTTGAGTAGCAAACTATTAAGAGTATAAACATTTTCTCATGTTTTTGCAATGTTCCTTATTAAAGTTTTTTAAAAGCCACACACTCCACAGAACTGGTGTACCATTTCATTGGTAAACCAGACCATAGTTAGCCATTTGGCACTACTATCATAGATAACTTTTTGCTCCCGTTGATAAATTCGACTGGAATTACTTTATCAAAGCTAACTACAGCTGTCTGCTTTTTTTCTTTTACTTGCACTACACTTTATTTACATCTTAAATGACATTTATGAGTTTTTACTTGAAGGACATTGATATGATCTTACATACTAATAACGAAGTTGGCATGTCTGGAGTACAGCTGTATCAAAATGTGGGCATACAAGGGGAAGTTTTGTGTTTTTATTGGCTTCAAAAATGTCAAATTCTATAATCTTGCAATCTTTTTTTTTTTTAAATACCACAGGTCATCTATTTCCCTGACAATGGAAAATGAGGGAAATCAAATTCTTCAGAAAATAGAAACTTGTTCGAACCTTTCATGCTTCCCTGTGTCTGCTACTCTAGGCCTGAAGTCCTGAAGCCTTTCATTATAGGATGACAGTCTCCTGAGACAAGACCTCTTACTGTATCTGGAAGACTCCAGTGAGGCAGAATTGTAGTGACCACATCCAAGATCTTGAGAGATGTGTTTAACTCCCCTGACTGGGGACCCACCTTCTCTTCCTATCCCTTCACACCAGCAAATCGCTTTACCCTCTTGAGGCCTCTCTGTAAAATGAGAGCAGGATGACATGTCTAGGGGCCTCCCAGGTGAGTCCGCAACAGTCTAATTCACTGCTGATACTTGTTTGAAGGCACCCAGATATTGCTGCCCAGAGGACGATGAAGTGGCTGTAAGCATGCTGGATCATCTCAGGTTGAGGTTTAGGGGGTCCTTTGCTTCTTTCTCAGGTTTGTTTTCTTATTGACGCTCAGAGGTGGGTAGGAATGGAGAGGTCACTGGAACCTGAATCCATCAGGAAGTCTTATAAAGACTGGGTAACTTTAGGATCTAAAATCTTTCAAGACTTTTTTTTGCCTTTGGAACCAAAAACCACCCTTCTTTGTAGTGCTCACCCTGACCCGATCAGAACAGGCTACCAGTTTCAGAAAGTTGTTACTTGTGGCCAAGAAATCTGCTGCAGTGATAGATGTCTCTCGTTAAAAAAAAAAAAAAAGAAAGAAATGAAACAAACAAAAAACTTTGGATTTGATACATTAAATGGTGAATCTCTTACCAGTCTCCAAAGGGGAACTAAATTTAGGTAACACCTCATTGTAGCAAATGCCAAGACAAAGAGATTCTTTAGGCTATTCCCTGCCCTGAGGATGATATTGCAAAACCCTGCAATAGAAACAGTGTTTTGTTATCTGCAGTGAATGATCCAGAAAGGTGTTTTTTTCTGGTCTTTGTCCATTTCCTCAGTACAGAGAAAATGGGGGTGCTGTTTTCTCACAGGTAGAAAATGGATAAATGCCGAACAAAGCTGTAGAGGACCTTGTTGCTTGCTCAACCAGCAGTGACATGGAAAACAGGCTTCTTATTCTGCGCTGCAGGGCATGCTTTTTAACCAATGCACTATGATAACCTGCTCAGTCAGTGCAATGTTTCTTCTCCAGTTCAATGGGCTAGGTATGAGTATCCCAGCATTGTCCCAGTTGTTGGTGATGGGAACTATTGGAATGGGATTTAAGAATGATCACATTCTGTGCTGATAAAATTATTTCATTGTCAGGCATCTACTTTATGCAAGATTTTTTTTTTCCCTTCTTTTTTTGGCCACACAGCTTGAGGGATTTTAGTTCCCTGACCAGGGATCAAACCTGGGCTCACGACAGTGAAAGTGGTCTGGACTGCCAGGGAATTCCCTAAGCAAGCTTGATGAATGACAGAATTTTGCCAATTCTGTAGCTTAGTGACTTTTCTACCTAGATCTGTTCAGTTATTTCTCATAATATAATTTTATAAAAGGTAAAAAAAATTTCTTCCTCCCTACTTTCAAAATACTTCTCACTGAAATGGCAACCATGGTGGTCCACAGAAGCTTCTGGGGGGCTTAAGGTGCATCTGCCAATAGCCTACACTTTGCTCACAAGAACAGTGAGTTTCACCAAAGCAGGAGTGGATGTTTACTGATGACCAGGGCTGGGGAAGATTTGCACATCTGTTTGAATCACATGACTCAACATTTCACCTTTTGCTTTATCTTTAAGGAAACTCAGATTTCAACCTCTCCAATAAAGTAATGATTTTGGTTGACACTTAATAACTGCTTATCAGCCCTTTTCAAGTGGCTTTACCTTTAAATTCTTAAAGACACCTCAAATCTCACTTGGAAAGTACACAGAAAGTTCAATAAAATCAGCACTCCTCTAACCAAGTTGACTTACTCTACTCCTTCCTCTGCCTTGGGCTGGGGCGTAGGATTGATTGGGATGCCAGTGACTTTACCAGTGACTAGCACTGAGCAGGTCAGGAGAGGAAGGCCTTATCATTTATATCTGAAATGTGAACCAGAAGGATGTCCTTCCTAAATGCTTTCATTATCTTACATCTCTGTATTAGTTACCTGTTGCTACATAACAAATTACCCCAGGACTCAGTTGGCTTAAAACATTTCAGTTTCTGTGGGTTAGGAATAGGCAAGCTTAGCTAGGTGTCTCTGCTTCAAGGTTTCTCACAGGGCTGCAATTAAGGTGTTGGATCTGCTTCCAAGCTCAGTGGTTGTCTGCAGGACTCAATTCCTCACAGGTTGTTGGGCAGAAGGCCCGAGTTCCTTGCTGGCTGAGGGCCTCTCCAAAGGGCTATTCACCTGGCAGCTTGCTTCCCCGGAGAAAGTGTTCCAAGACAGAGCAAAAGAGGGTGCAGACAGAAGCCATGGCCCCTTTGTAACCAAATCTAAGTGACATCCTGTTACTTTTGCCTTAATCTGATTGTTAGAACAGTCACTAAGTCCAGCCCATGTTAAAGGTGAGGGAATTGCATAAGTACGTGAATACCAGGAGGTGAGAATCATTGGGATCCTTTAAAAAGTTGTTTCTCACAGTTACTCATAATTTTCTGCTGGAATGGGCATTTACCAGAATGCTTTATTGGAACAAAGATTAGATTCTAGTAACCTTACATGCTGATGGATACGTTTTGTTTTGGTTTTTTTTTTTTTTTTTTTTTGGCACACGGGCTTAGTTGCTCCGTGGCATGTGGGATCTTCCTGGAGCAGGGAACGAACCTGCGTCCCCTGCATTGGCAGGCGGATTCTTAACCACTGCGCCACCTAGGAAGCCCTGATGGATACGTTTTGTAATAAATCAAATTGTTGAAGATGAAGGGCCCTAACCCTCAAACTCATCCCACTTTTGCTATCTAACCTCAGGATTTATAGCAGGGTCCACTAATTTCCAACACTAACCATACTTTCCTCTATATTCAGCAAAGCCAAAGCAACTAATGAAATGTCTTAAGGGCACAACTTCTAAGAACATAGCTCAAATTGCAGGCAGCTGATAACACAATCCAGTTCTGCCAAAAGGAGGGCAAGGCTTGTTATTGTATTAAAATGGACAACTAGATATGAATTAAGGACAAAAGAGATTATGATAAAAAAGTGAATTTGGGAGGATATAAAATCAGACTGATCATCTATGTATTGAAAACCCTCATCCCTTTACAAGGAATGGTACAGACAGTAATAGAAGTAGGTACTAACGTAAACTTGCTTACCTAGTTAAAACTTCTAAACACAACATGATCTCAAATATTCTGGTTGGAAGACTGTGTGGACGCTACCTGACAATGCTGTTCCGGGTGGTACTTCCTGCCACCGCCGCAGCAGCCCTCCTCGGTCCAGGGGTATTGCAGGCAACAAGGATCTTTCACACAGGGCAGCCAGGTCTTGCCCCTGTACCACCTCTTCCTGAATAAGGAGGAAAAGTTCGTTTTGGGCTGATTCCCGAGGAATTCTTCCAGTTCCTTTATCCTAAAACTTGTGTAACAGGACCCTATGTGCTCGGAACTGGGCTTATCTTATATTTACTCTCCAAAGAAATATGTGATAACTCCAGAGACCTTCTCTGCCCTATCAACAATAGGGTTGTTTTATCTATGTAGTTAAAAAATATGGTGCCTCTACTGGGGAATTTGCTGATAAACTCAATGAGCAAAAAACTGCCCAATTAGAAGAAGCAAAACAGGCTTCCATCAAATTCAGGATGCAATTGATCTGGAGAAGTCGCAGCAGGCACTGGTTCAAAAGCGCCATTACCTTTCTGATGTCCTGAGGCATAACATTGCCATGGCCTTGGAAGTCACTTACTGGGAACGGCTCATAGAGTATACAAGGAGGTAAAGAATTGCCTGGACTATCACATCTCTGTGCAGAATATGATGCATCAAAAGGAGCAAGAGCACATGATAAACTGGGTGGAGAAGCATGGGGTACAGAGCATCTCTGCACAGCAGGAGGAGACAATTGCCAAGTGCACTGCAGATCTAAAGCTGCTCACAAAGAAGGCTCAAGCACAGTCAGTTCTGTAAATGCATGTATCCCAATTGAGACAGCTAGAAACAGCTGACTGACTAAATGGAAACTAGACTATGTGACAAAATCTTTCTGTATTGCTGTCTCTTGAAGTTAGTTTCCCATTCCTAAAAATGAAAAGTTTGAGTTTCATATAATGAGAGAATTAAAACAATCTACTGGCCAGTAAAAAAAACAACAACAACAACAAACAAACATTCCCCCCCCCACCAAATATTCTGGTTTTTTTAACTGAGATATTTCTGATACCCTAAGGACTTGGTGTGGCTTAATAGTTGTGCAAGGACTTAAAAGACAAATGCATACCATTCAAGTAGTTTTTAAATTCCATCTTTTAAAAGCAAGACTTCAGTGACATGAAAACAAACTTCCTCCTAAATCTCAAGGTTCATGTTATCTTTATGTAAGTTTATATATTATCTTTACATATTGTTTTCAAGACTGTGAAAGAGCTAAAAGTTACCAATGCTTTGCTAACTCCAAAGGTACCAAGTTGGTGGGCAAAACACAAAGGACTATTCAAACTTCTCTGGTGTCAGAAGGCCTTATTTTTGAGCAAATGTAAGTTCAGATTCTATTGTCAATAAATCATCAATTTTCTGTGATACAGTAGTCTGTCCAAGAACAAATCACTTCCCTTATACGGCCCAACTGGAAGACTCCCCAGGCGTGAAAAATAAAAGAATGGGCAGTAATGAAGTCAATTTGTAACCTGGGTCTGCTCTGGAGCAGCTAAAGGTTTCCCTGTGGACACTCAGGGCTGTAACTCCACTTCAGTTTGACGGTTCGAGACAGCTACAAGCTCCCTTAGAACTTAAGTTTTCCAAAACCTCAGAGTTCTAGGTCCATATATTTAACACAAAGCTTAGAGGGACTGCCTAGGTTCATCAGTCTAATGAACATACTGGTTTGATGAATTCCAATTTAATTTTTTTGGGTTGTTTTTTAAAGAGGTTATATTCTAGTCAACACTACAACATGAACACACTACATACCTCTTAAGCATGGCTCAATTAAAACAAAACAGTTCATGTAGTTCAGGAATGGAAAAGGACTTTCTGTGAATAATATTAAAAATCACACATAAAAATGTATGCAAATTAAAACTAGAAAATGTGATGGAAAATGACAAAAATGTTACCAAATCATCAAATAGGGAAGCATGACAAAAGAAAGCCTGGGTAATGTAGACAAATAACCAAAAAATACAAATGGCCAATAAAACCCATGAAACAAGCTTCCGACTTCACTAGTCATCCAATATGCAAATTAAAACAAGATACTCCCCTTTTGGGGCAATCAAACTGGCTATTAGGAATAAAATGAGTGAGATTACAATAGGCCCATTCAAACACTGTTGGTCATAGCAAGACAGTCCAACTGTTCTCCAAATAAGCTAGACAACGTTTATTAAAAGCCTTAAAAATGCGCTTACTGTCTGCCCCAGCCATTCCACTTCTAAGAATATAATGAGGGGTGAATAAGACAAGTATGTGAAAACCTGTGTATAATAGTGGTCATCATTCCAGTGCCTTGGAGTTCACAAAACTTTGACATTTTGCACTCTGTGATCCAGGGGACGGGGGGGTGAGACAACCCACAAATATTCAGGGAATATGGTATCAAATGTAGGGAATAACAATTGTCTTAGAACTTTCCAAAATGTACCTTGTTATCCCACCCCACCCCAATTTAAAGATAGAAGCAAAGCTACAAACCCCACAAAATGGCATGTGTGTAAGTTATACAGTTTCATGGCATATTTAAGTTCAAAAAGCAACTCAACCAATCCTTTCCTCCATTCTGAAGCTAGTCAGATCAACTTGGGCAACAAATAACAGAAATCTTCTGGAAACATGCAGGTTATTAAATAATTTGTTTATTGTACTGAATTTACAAAGAAAACAGACAATGCAACCAGTAGAAAGAATAAAAATGTTTGGGGTTTTATTTTTTACTGACAGCAAATAGAAATCCTTTAGTGAGATTCTGGCAATTTGACAATATTATGATTGAGTTCAGTAAAGGTACAGGGGGTACCTGGAAGATCAAATTCTACAGCTGCCTCTTTCTACTGCTTTTAATTCATCTGGCTCCTTAAGTGATAGAGGAAAAGCCCTTATTTGGTGGGAAAACATTTCCAAAATGAAGTTACAGGTTCTTTCTTATTAAAATTTCTCTTCATGTCAGTTGTTAAAACAGGGCTTTCTATTTGTGTGTGTTTTGGTTAGTTCATCTTAATGTCATCGCCAGAATTCCCGTAATTCCACAATTGTGATTTTACAGCGCAGAAAAGAATTCAGTTCTAGTGTGGTATTGCTTTAGATGCATATATCGCTGAAAACCCAAAGTGGATTAGAATTGCTGAAGGATTTTCCCTGCCGTTGTTTGATACAATCTATCTTCTTTATTCTTGATAGATGCATAGACAGCCTCACTTAAAATTCTTTCTATTAGGAACATGTCTGATTTCAGAACTACCCATCAAGGATCCGATGAATGGCTGGCCAGTTATTCAGGGTAGTATGTTTATGAGTTAAATGGACTGCATAATTGCACCACTTTTTCCTTTGCCTTTGTTGGTAGATAAATGACAGAATCTAGACTCCAATCTCCTAAATAGGAAGTTGGCTACCCAACAGTCTCATCGGTGCTTTGCTAGTAGAGCCTCAGGTTGCACCTCCTTGGCTTTCTGTAAATCAAGAGTCCTGTAGCCATTTCCGGAGAATGCTGTAATCCCCAAGGCCCACTTGGTCCGTGCACAATAAGCAGCTGTGACCCCAATCCTGCCCCTCTTTTGCTTTTCAATATGACTCGAGGAATATATGTAATGTCTAGGGCAAGTCTAGGAGAGGCCCATCCTAAAATAAGATTCACAAAGCCTTTTCTCATTAAAAAAAAAAAAAAAGCCTCAAGTACATTTCAATCATCTCAAAATTTAAAACTTACATCATACAAGGAAATAGCAGCATGGCTAATCTTAAACCAATCAAAAAGAGAGGAAAAAAAAAAAACCCCAAAAAACAAACACAACCCTCAAACAATAATGAAAAAAGTGCCATCCCACCCCCTTCCCTTGGTTCTTGTATCCTGGGATTTCATTTAAGACCTGAAGCCGCTGAGAAAATGAGAACAGCAAAGCCATAGGGGAAAACTGCTTCAAGGCTGAATTCTGGACAAGGTAAAGAAATAGCTGAAAATACAAGTTGGGGACTGTTTGTAAAAGAATCGAGAACTCTAGGACAGTTTCTTCTCAGATGGGAAATCTCTGAAATCCAGTTCTCCTTTCTAGAGTCATCCTCAATTCTTTAGTTATGGGGCAATAAACTCAAGTGCAATGAGTAAAGTGCCAGCCAGGGATTTAAAAAAACAAGAAAACAAAACAAACAGTCCATCAAAGTAACTGCTGTTAGCGTACAGGAGAGACATCGGAGAAAGGACAGTTTACAGAATATATGTGGTTCTGAAGAAATTACTAGTCAATGGTTCTGTTTTTGTTTCCATCAAAAATCAGATTGAAAATTCGAGGATCTTAGAGTTATTAAAGGATGAAAGGAATTTGACAGTGCTTTGAACAGTGATAAAATGTTACCCAAATTTGGTGTTTATATAGCTCATTTAAAAAGACAGCAGCTGAAAAGTCGCAGAAAAAATGTGAACATAGAGAACAACTGAAACAATCCAGGAAGATGATGCAGCCTGGATACAGCAAGTTTAATGTCTCTGCTGTACACAGAAGTAACACGCTTTCCCTTTCTCATCCTTATGCTGGCAATAGGATATGCACTAGAAAATTTGACTCTTAGAGTCAATGAATAAAAGGATGAGCTCATACATCTTCGTAGCTCTTTTTAAAAGGATGCTTATAATTTTTAAAGGATGTCCTAATGGAAACACAAGGGTATAGGGTGAGAGGCTGTTTCACATTTTAGTCCATTAGTCTTTGGCAGAGCCCAATCAAGGCCAAATTCACCTAGGATGCCCAATGGCTGTGGGGGGATCTCCACAGGGTTAAGTAAGCAAACCCAAATGAACATGTTGGATTAAACAGAAAACAAAAAACACCCTAGAAACCCTTGAAGGAAGAGCTTCACCCTGAAAAAGGAAGAGGGAAATGCTTCGAGGGGAGGGGTGGAGGGCCAGCGTGTGATCTCTGCTGCGTGCTGGGCTGGGGCTTAGGAGTTGAGCCAAGGGTGCCGGAGACAATCGGCGGCAGTGGCCCTCTTCTCGGGGATCAGCTCCAACATGGGCAGTAAGAAATCTGTGAAACCAGCTGCCTCTTCCTGAGACCACTCATACTTCTCCACTAGAACCTCAAAAAGGCCCCAGGGTTTCAGCTTCGTGATATGTTTCAGGTCACCTATGGTAAAGACAATACAAAAGAAACTGACCAACATTGAAAATGGACAAGATCCTTTTGTGGAAATCCAGGAACTAATCCATGTATCTATAAAGAATCAAATTTTGCCATCAGAATCTAATCCTTCTCCATTCACAAAACACATCTCTTCTCTAATGCATTCCTTGGAAAGAAGTGTCTCCAATTTTCAGGAGAGCCTAAAAATTTAAAATAATTTTTTGCTCCACCATTCCAGGATTTTTTGTCCCACTCAAATTGGGCAGACCTATCAGGAACTAGGTATTCACTAAAATGAATATTAAATGTGTATATACTCAGCATGGTCTCATATGGTGTCCAGAGGCAATTTATTAGCACCTACCAAGAATAATTTGCTTGTACTCTTTTTTTTGGCTTGATAGTCTAGTAAATGTTGCTTCAAAATAAAACAGTAATTAAAGAACAAATAGCTAAAACCATGTCAAACCTATAAAAGTAACAAAACGAAAAGAACAAATAAACTTTCAGATACCGCTGCATCACACTCTACTATTCTGGAACATCAATCTACTTTTTGCCTCCTTGAAACAATGTTTTTTTAAAAAAGATAGTCAATTATCAGTGACTTGTTAAGGTAAATGCTGCTTTAAATTTTTTTCTTACATGACACTTATTTGAAGACTCTTTTGTGGGCAGTGAGTGCCTAATTACCTGCTTGGTACATGGATGCCATTAATTTGACTTAGCACACAAGGAAGAACTCTTATGAAGCACTTCACCATTTTCCTGCCCCAAAGAGAAACATTAAGAAATGTTTCTGAGGATGCTTGCTGTCAAGTATTGAGAAAGATCATTTTTCTCAGCACTAGGGTAGAGGTTATGAGGAAAAAGGGAACTATGGCAAAAAGGGAAAAAGGACTAGACAGTTTTCTAGCCCCTTCTAGGTCAAGTTTTCATATTTCAGCTTTTAAATTTATTTGGAATGCATAATAAATACACATTTAAATATGCCAACATACATTATCTAGTCAAAAATTCGAGGTGAGAGTTTTACCTTTGTTTTCTTCACTAATAAGTGATAACAAACTTATGCAATTGAAAGTATGAAGTTAATTCATATGACTGATGTGTTGAAGTGATTATGTTAGGTATCACGGACTACAAAGTGAGATGCAGTCCTGCCTTTGAAAAGCTTAAACTAGTTGCCCTTCGATAGAACTGCCTCAGCAAAATCTGCCCTAATCAACAAACCATGGACCAGCTGCTATATACATAGTAACTAACTTAACATGAAGTAACCCCCATTTATAAATCAGCAAACTGAGGTTGTGTCAAAGGCCACATAAGTAGTGGAACAGCTGGGATCTGAATCCAGACAGTCTGGCTCCAGGCTCTGCTAAGTCACAGCTCAGCATTCAAGGCAGGACCAATCTTCTGTAGGTGTTGGGAACACGTACCCAAGCTGTACTTACCTCTTCATTGTTAAACACTTCTGTCCCCTTAATGTCTGGGAACAAACACATTTATTTTACCTTTTTTGGTGAAAAATTCCTTGGAATATTTTCCTGCCACAATGAGCTTGCGAGGCACCTTCCCCAGAAGTTCTATGATCAATGCAATGTGATCTGTATGTTTCAAACATTTCAAGAGGGGGGAGAAAAGACACACATAACAGGAGTAACAAATGCAGTCCTAGACACTGGCAGAAAGAGTAGCATGCACACCTCTTTGTAAAGCATTTCAGCTTGCTTTCTGTCCTAAATGGGAAGAAGAGGACTCTATCCATCTAATGGAGAATCCAGAAAACCATTAAAAATCAGGTACCCACTCCAGTGGGACTTGAGTGATAACTAAAAACAATCTTGGTGTGAATGCTCTGCTTCCTGAAGTTGCATCCCTGGGGCCTAGATGAAAACTCATGTTAACAATACTACCTCTGCGATTGAAGAAGTCCTGTGAATATTTCCCACTGAGGGCAAAGCGTCTTGGAATTCTGCCTATCAGCTCTATAATGTGCGCAATGTGGTCTAAAATAGAAGGGTAAGAAGAACAGGATCAAGGACAAGCTGTAGAAGAGGTCTTTCTATGAATAGCTTTTTCAAGGACTAGCTGTCTAAAAGTAACTACAAATAAAACCGAGGATACTCAAGGGAAGACTGGGAAGGCCAAGAATTATTTCAGGTGGTTGGTCACCTGACAGTAGTTGGCAAGTCCCATTCTGGAGTTTGGAGGCTTATCTACAATATTTTATTTCTATTTTGTCTATATATTTAGGTTCAGGTGGGTTTTTCAGGTAAGGTAAAAAAGTGTACCAATATGCTTTAGACATTCTAGACAGATATTTATTTATAACAGTGCTCTGGGCTTCAGACAGCAGTAATATCACTTTAAGAATGTTCATGACAAAGCACTCACGTACGATAGAGTTTTCACAATCACCCTGTTAAAACAGGCCAAAAATTAATATCCGATTTTAAAGGTGAAAACTGGAACCTAAGTGAGAATGGCCTATGTGAAGCTACAGGGCTAATAAGAGCTAGAACTCAAACGAAAACCCCTATCTTATCATGTCTATTCCACAGGTGTTTTCTTCTTTTTTGTTTTGTTTTAAATTTAATAAATCACATTATTAAAGAAAAAATTAGCACAAACATTTAAAGTATTTGAAGTATAGTTACTTCACTATCTTTGGCCAATAAAATGCATGAATATGGACTGTGAGCACTGTCAGGGAGGTGTACAGTTTGTCACCAGGAGATGAACTTGGGACCAGCCAGCATCCATACCTACAAAGAGCTCTACTACCTTTTTCTGCAGGTGACAAAAAGTAAAAATATGAAGAGGTTTTAAAAAGCGATGGCGCCTAGCCACAAAACAGCTTTAAAAATGACTTTAGTCCTGTAGTTATAGAATCAAGGTCAAAAAAAATTACTTAAAACTTCCAATAATGTATCTTAGAGGAAAATAATATGCTAAATACATTCACATATCTGGGAATTTGTTGAAGGTTTCAGGTCATATCTATTTCTCATGTAAAGGACTCAGTGGTGTCATTTTAAAAGGGCTTTATATTCTTGAATTTACTACACCGTTTGGGCAGTTTTGACTGAATTTATGGTTTGGTAACAAGTATTGGGCTGCGAAGAAATTTTTGCCGATTTTAGGCAGGATCTGCAAATAAACATCTTTGTATAAATTAATTGTAAGTGAGACTATAATCTGTCTTACTGTAAACTTCCAAGTGAAGTATTGGTTCTTTTAATATTTTTCCTATACCAAGGAATTATTTTTCCCCTGAAATTGTTATATTACTTTTGTTCCAGCAACCTATCTCTGGATTATCAATTAATCATAGGATTAATAGGCAAAATTATCAAGTATTATTCCAAATTTTAGGGCTGTGGAATGTCACTAATAACAGAGGACATGTTACTTAGGCTCCAGTCTTACCATGACTTTTAACACTATGCATACACCAGCCCGGGGATAGGGTTTGCTTTTTCCTGCTCCTATGGGCCAAACAGTGGTAGTCTGAGGTTTTATCTAATGACTGGAACAGGAGGGAATAAATTAGGATCTAAATGTCTAGGGTAACTGGTTCTCCCTTGTCCCTTACTTGAGACTTTTCATATCCATTTCAATTTTCAGGTTGGGTAGCATAAGATCCTATACAATATAATTCTAGCCACTATATGAGTTCTGTACCACATACTATTTATAGGGAATCCAGGGAAATAAAATCTAGGAAAATCTATGAAATAAAATAAAATGTAGGAAAAACATTAACTACCTTTGCAAACAGATATAGTAGGGGATTTCTAAAACAATGTAAGTCTATAGCTCCAAACTTATAACCCAGAAAAAAACGCAAGCAGATAACAGGGAAAATCCAGTGTGTACACAGGTAGTAATTATAGTATATTCTTATGTACAGAAAACATGTCCAAACTGTACCCACTAAAATAGGCATATGGCTATGGGGATTAGTTAGCAGAGCATTTTTCAAACAGTATTTATCAGGAATATCAGCAGGCCTTATTAACACTGCCTACTGACATTCCAGGGGACCAGTTTGAGAAATAGTATGGTTGGTTCCATAGAGCACAGCACCTGATTTCCCAAAGAATCAAGGAAAGCACAGAAAGTAAAAGACATATTTTCCACACTGAGAGGGTACACTGGTAGTGCTCTCTCAAAGTAATCCCCATTAATTCTGAAAACAAAAGTGCCAAAACTGTATAATAAAGGTAAAACATTCCTTTAATAAAGTTTTTTATTCACATTATTTCATCTAGTTATTTGCATACAACCATGACTTAAAAAAAAAAATCATCACACATTTAGTTGTCTTTTACAGCCTCTCAGAGCAACTGACAGCTTGGGCTTTTCCCACGGGTATTGCAAAATATAAATCAATAATATGTTGTTTTAAAATGAAATTCTAAATGTTAGTGTCATTTAAAAAGAAAAAGTACAGCTTTAATTTTGAGAAAGGAGAAAAAAGAATGCTAAATGTTGTACAATTTATATAGACAATTTATATATTCTCTGCATTCAAGTGGTGTGTATATGTTAAAACTGACTTCCAAATAAAGCTGGAAGCATAACTGGGCAGCAAGTTGATGAACAGGTAGATCCCAGCTGGGTAAAGAATGAATCACCGATTTACATAGGAAGGAAGATAACTAGATGTTTTAGAAGAAACCTGACAAATACAATTTTTAGTTTAACCAATTGTGGCCTTTTCTCTAATCCTTATATAGATATAATTCTTTAATACCTATTATAAAGTATCTAGTATACCTAATACTTAATAAAAATATAAAATATCTTATATTTCTATCTTTTCTGGGATTTATATATACTCAGCACACCAAGAAGGCGAAGGCTCTTCAGTACTAACAAATGACATTAGCCACTGTGCACATCCTAGGTTGAAGGGACTTACCTTCATCTCGAGTATACTCTTCCCCTGAATGTGGTTCAAATAAATAGTCGCCTGTGGCCAGTTCAAAGGCCTAAGAAAAAGAGGAAAGCTTATGAAAGCATAAAAAAAAAAAGCCCTTTGGCAAGTTCATTGCAAGTAATTTTTTCTTCTTGAAAAAATCTGCAAATGATAATTTAAAAAATTGTCAAAGATTATTCCTAAAGAGCTTTCCTTTCACACCTGTACCTTAATCAAATGGAGCAGGAAAACTGCAAAACCTCAGTTAATATCAATGTGTGGATTATTCCAAGCCCCCCACACCCTAATCCCTCAATCAGTAATTCAGCTCTCTTAAATTTCTCTTTTTGCTCAGAGAGGGGCATATTTAAGGTGATTCAAAATTATTAAATTATTCATGAGATGAACAGGTCTTATTTTCTATGTTATAACTTCACATGGCTAGAAATTAAGATTCTGTACCTAAAATAAAAACCAAAAAAATTCAGACATTTTTCTACCTATGGCTCTTTAGTATTTGGTAAAAAGTACATTGTTAAAGTTTTGCTTTGGAAAGTACTTGCTAAACTGTCCCAGATAGAGAGTTCCCAATTCCTAGGTCTAGAGAAAATCAGAAAAAGATTACGCTTAAGTGGAGTCAGGAGCTACTCATATTGATCAGCAAGTTAGCATTCACCAACCAGGAAAAGAAAGGCAAATGTTTCCTATAACAAGAAAACCTCTTATAAACAGTGTTTGAGAGGGTCTGAAAAAGTGATTTCCTTAGGAATAAGTGTCAACCAGTACAGAAGGACAGTATCTGAGTGATGGGGCTATATTAATTTTTTACTGATTAAAAATAAAGTAATTTAACAGCAGTTTTAAAGAGGATCTTATTGATATTAAAAAGTACAGTTATAAGTCCATTGCTAGCCATGGGTCAATTTTCATTGACTCAATGGTACTAAGTAGCCCAGACAATCTCAAGAAATGTGGAGTGGATTTAGTTGGGGCACATTCTCAATTTAGACCCAGATCTAGGTCTTGGGGGTTTGCCAGTGTCATGGCAGAATAGTCTTTCTCAAAAATGTATTACTTGGGCCATGCTACTGCCCAGAGCAAGGCCACAAAAGCAGAAGTTTCAGGATTGTCTCTAAAATGTCAGGAATGCTGTGGCTTCTTGCTAGGCATAGCTTGTTTTACATGCCAGCAGTTCGTTATGAAACTGAACTATACTGATAAAGCAGACAGTTGTTTCACCCTCTAATTATCCTGAGGTTTACAGTCTCAAAGCAGAACAGAAACGAATTGTGATTCTTATTCATCAAAGTTTGTCAATCTCTTCTGAAACCAGTACTTTAATTTTCCCATCTCATAGTGGGGGATTCAGTAAAGATATTAAAGTTAAAAGAAAAGTAGACAGTTTTCTAAAAGCTTAAAATATTCTAAAATTTTCCACCTAGATACTTAAAATTAGTTATCTAAAGGTCTCTAAAATAACTTTATTTTTGGAACATAAGGTAGCTGCTAGTAGTTACAATTTTATAAATAACAGTAAAAAAACCAAATCAAACTGAAAGATCACAACATCAGAACTGAAAACTAGTAGAAATTCTGGATTACAAAACACCTAGTTGAACATCTTTCCTTTACAGGTGAGAAAACTGACCAAAACAGAAAGGCCAAGTCCATCCTAGAATCCAGGGCTCATGGTGTCCACTCCTGTGCTTGTCTCACACTGACCAAAGGGCCTATTCTATGTCAGTCAGGGTCATGCTAACAGATACAGGCAAAATCAGGGAAGATACAATAAATCCAGTGTGCTGGTACATCCAGATAATGGGATACTATTCAATCCAAAAAGGAATGAGCTACCAAGTCATGAAAAGACATGGAGGAACCGTAAATGAATATTACAGAGTGAAAAAAAGCTAACCTGAATTATACTATATGATTCCAACTATATGACATTCTGGAAAAGGCAAAACTATGGAGACAATAAAAAGATCAGTGGTGGCCAGAGGAGGGGATAGATGAAGAGGCCAGAGCACAGAGGATTCTTAGGGCAGTGAAACTATGTTGTATGATACTATAATAGTAGATACACGTCATTACACATTTGTCCAAATCCATAGAATGTTTGGAGAATTTTAAAACATCTGTTCTTTATTAATTCTTAATGTTCTTCACAGAACATTCCCTTCCTATAACTGCCCTTCTAACTTTGTAGTCACAATCACTAAAGTGGTAGGCAATCTCACAACTTGCCTTTTTACCTCTCAGAAAGGGTCCCAATCTTTCCATCAATTAATTACAGTGGATGAAGGATGATCCATCTCTCCAGGCACTTCTGATATTCCAAGATTTATTTTTATTCTCTGAGTATGTTGAAATTTAAAGCAATATTTCTACGTCTATTAGCACAATGAGAGAAATTTGGGAGAACAAATGGGGCTCAAGTTTTCATGATATTGTCTCTGGTCAAGAAAATTCCTGCAGGTGAGCTGGTCCAAAGAGGGGCTAAGGTTAATCCCCTCCCCGTTCACCTTTCTGCCTTCTTAAGCCTGACATTGCACATACTATGTTAAATAGCAAGTGGGACCTACTGCCCTCAGTTAACTCACTATTAAGAACCACATCATAATATATCAGATGCCACCTACAAACTAGCTGTATTTTGTACGGTGGCATCTCTATCAGTTATTTCCTCTGCCACATCAATCCAAATCAAATTCCTCAATACAAAGCTTTTAAAGTATGGCAAGAAAAAAGATTTTCTTCCAATGTTCTTTCATCTTGTGCACATAATACCAAATCATCTTCAATTCAGACAGCCCTCCCCCTTCAAAGACCACTGGCATGCCATAACAAAATAATTTAGAAAGTCATGCGATATTAACAACATGGTTTTAACTTTCTTATCTTTGGAAGACAAAGTTTTTCAGGAATGTGGGTGTCAAAGAAATCTGTGGGGCTTCCTAGGTGGCGCAGTGGTTAAGAATCCGCCTGCCAATGCAGAGGTCATGGGTTCGATCCCAGCTCCACGAAGATCCCACATGCCATGGGAGCAACTAAGCCCATGTGCCAAAAAAAAAAAAAAAAAAAAAAAAAAAAAAGAAATCTGTGACCCAAAACAGGATGGGGCTTCTAGTCTGTCCTTTCTCTTGCAAGTTTTTCCCAAAGTTGACTATAAATACTAAATGCTAATTGAAATGACTTTAATATGTTTCTGGTTTAGTTCACTCATTTGATGGTCCACAAATATTTATTAAGTACTATTGTATACTAAAGAATTTGTTTGATCTTGTTCCTGTTTCCTGGGAGGGAGCCTCTAAACTCTTGGGATTTCCAAGTGATAAAGGTGCCTTTTGTTATTCATGGTGGGCCACTTTGGACCACATTTACGTTTATACTAATAAGGTGATGCACAGTGGGCCCTAGACACAGTTTCAAGAGAGGGGTTAGACATGCCCCCAAGTTGAACGAGACCAACTGTACAATTAGAGGGTTGAGGCTTTGAGCTGAGTGTTGTCATAACTGATCTCCCAACCTCCCGGGAAGGGGCCTGCAGATTGAGTTCAACCACAGGACCAATGATTTAATAAATCATGCTTGAGTAACAAAATCTCAATAAAAACGTTGGGCACCTAAAGCTTGGGTGACCTTCCCTGATTGGTGATACATACTGATGTGCCAGGAAAGCGAAATGTCCTAAGGACATAGAAGCTTCGCCTTTGGTACCCTCTCAGACCTCACTGTATGCATGTCTTCATTTGGTTGGTCTTGATTTGTATCCTTTATATATAAAAACTGTAGTATTTCAGCACTTTCCTGAGTTCTGTAAGTCATTCTAGTAAACTACTGAATCTGAAAGGACAGTGAAAAGCCCCAATTTGCAGCCAGATGGTGAGGAATGCAGGTGGCCTGTGCACCCCAGAGCTTGTAGCTGGTGTCTGAACTGAAGTGAGGGTAGTCTTGTGGAAAACTATGCCTTTAGTTTGTGAAGTCTGTGATAACTCTGTGTAGTTAGCATTAGAAATGCATTGCACCCACTCAAAAAGTCCCAGGCCCTGAACCAGAGAGACACTTAGCTATACATAATAGACATGGTTCCTGTCAATACTCATAAGAAGTAGAAGAGAAAAAAGTAAACACACAATTACAAACTGAAGAGTACACTCCATTTCAGGAAACAATATGTTCCAACATGAGGCTATCAGTGGGAAGTCACTTAATATCAATTAAACCTGACCACTTGAGTAGTTGCTTGACAAGGACAAAGCAGCAACTCATGACTTTATGGATGACTGAGCTTCATATCTTGATGAGATGCAAAGATGTCTGAGGAACTGCTAAACTGCAGAGAATGAAGCAGCTTCCAGAGTTTTCCCTGATCTGAAAATAGATTAGAGCTGAAAGGGCAAGGGTAACTGTAACCTCCTAATCAAGAGCAACACCACACCTTTGAGCAATTGTTTTTAGCTCTCCCCGACCCCCAATCTGTGGTAAAAAATACTTGGTTCCCTCACCTAACAGGAATTTGGCAAGAACCAAATGGAATGCCAGATGTTTATAACTAAGCTTCTGAATTCAGACCTCTCCAGACACAGGATTCAGAGTACCAGTCATGAGTCAGAAAAAAATTCCTTTTCTGTTTGTTAATTTGCTGGTCTACTGAGATTAGCAGATTACCACATAACAAGTTAAAGTCAAAAGGAAAAACATTACCATGCACGCTGTGCTCCAAATGTCAGCAGGGGTATTATAGCCGGATCCTATCAGAACTTCCAAAGAGCGATACTGCCTTGTTTGAATATCTTCAGTGAAATGTTTGTGCTGAGCAAATGAAGAAGGAAACAGTATTTTAAAATCCATTTATTCTAAAATGTAACAAGGCATGATTGCTTAATAATGGAGATTAAAATAAATTCTCCCAAGTTCTCAAACCAAAGTTCTCATGTAGCTAATTTCTTAAGTTTCATTTTGATGCTATTAGATCCAAACAGCACTCTTCTTTACAGGCCATCTACTCCAAATTATTTCTCTAAACAGGAGTCTGAACTTACTATACGAGTAGATACACTGGTTAGGGAATAACAATTTTTTTTTTTTTTAAACAATTGTTTTTTAAGAAACGGAAAACTATTACCCCAAACAAAAATTAAGCTGTTCATTTGTCTAAGATTAATAACTTGCATTTCAACAAATAAATTATACCAATTCAATTCAAACTCTTCCTTGCTGTGTGCTCATTATGAGAAAATAAAAGATGTAGGTTTCTAGTTTTAAGAACTTTAGCAACACCACCTATAGACTTCTTGCCCTCATTCTCTTTTGCCTCCCTCACCCCTCCAAAAATATCAAACATGAATCTGTGGAAACAAAGACCATGTTAACAACCATGGGGATGCAATTAGCAAAAAAACCAGTTTCTATAACACATGTATGGGGAGAAAAAGGGAAAACCTTTATATAAAAGCAACATAAGAGACATAGTACCCAATTCTGCAGTCATGGATTTTATTTAGTTTGTGTTCCAAACAAAATTAGAAGAATGTTTATAAGATAACTGACAAAACTGACTGAATATTTGATATTAGTGAACTGTTAACCTTCTTAGGTGTAACAATGGTGTCATGGATACCTAAAAGAATCATTAAAAAAAAAATTATTTATTTATTTGGCTGTGTTGGCTCTTAAGTTGCGGCACACGGGATCTTAGTTGCCCTATGCGGGATCTTCATTGTGGCATGCAGGATTTTTGGTTGTGGCAGGCAGGATCTTTAGTTTTGGCATGTGGGAGGCATGAGGGATCTAGTTTCCCAACCAGAGGCTGAACCCAGGCCCCCCACATTGGGAACACGGAGTCCCAACCACTGCACCACCAGGGAAGTCCCAAGAATCATTTTTTACAAAGCCATATTTACAAATGAAAATAAGATGCCTGGGATATACTTCAAAATGATCTGGAGTAGGTGGCAGAGTGGGGATATACATGAAAACAAGCAGTGAGTTGATAATTGCTGGGTGACACTAATACAATGGCATGCGAGTTTATTCTACTCTCTCTACTTTTTTATAGGTTTGAAATTTTCCATAATACGAGGATGAGTCAAAAACTATCTGCACTCTGGTTGTAGCATTTATAGAACTTTTAATATAACCAGAGTGCGGATAATTTTTGACTCACCCTCATAAGAAATAAATAATACAGAAAAAAGAAGCTTCAAATGAGTCATACACAGGAAACAAAATTCAGATAATATTAAAATATGCACAAGCATGAAAGATGATTTTCTAATCCTATTAAAAAACAAACAAAAAACCCAACAAGGAACAGCATTTGTGAACAGGGGAAATTAGGCAGAGAAAGCTTCAGATAGAAAACCAGCACTGACCAGAGCTTCAAAGGGTACTGGATTAAGTTTGACCAAAACAGCAAAAAGTACTCCAGGTAGAGGGAACATCACAAATACAGGCACAGAAAGACATTTGCTAAAGCCAAACATAGCTAATTGCTAGGCTGAGGAATTCAGATTTCATCTGGCAGACAAGAGAACGGCACTGTGTGTTAGTAAACAGGAGAGTGTGCTGTAAGAAGACTGACAGAACACCTCTGAGAACACCGTTCCAGTAATCTTCTCGTTTGTGGCCAGATTTAGGCTTAGCAATGAACATCTGAACAATGGCTGTGGAAATAGGAGAGGGAAGAGTTAAAACCAAGGACATTTACAGAAAGAATGACCACAATTTAAAAACTCAATGGCTAGAAGTAGGAGACAGGAGGAAGAGTCACACGGAACTTTGCGGGAGAAGCTGTTGACAAAAACAGGGACAGAGAGACTTAGAGAGGGAAGTGGTTTTACAGGAAAACAATGGGTTCAGATACTGAATCTGAAGTGGAAATGTACTCCAGGTGATACATTTAGAAAAATGAACATGCTATTCAAGGGAGTTTTACTCACCATGCCTCACTACTGCCTTACAAAGACACTGTAAACGATAAATGAGGTCAAGAATCAGCAAAAGTAAAGAAGGTGGATTGGAAATATACGCATCTACCTATTCCTGAGCATCTACTTACTCCTGAAACTCCCCTTTTGTAGAGAATCCAGTGTTAATTCTTAAAGCATAAACTTACAAAGACAGAGAATGGCAAAGAAGTCAGAGTAATACAATTTAGAAGCTGGAAAGCAGAAAGATCATTGGTAAGAGTCTTAATGGAGCCAAGAAAACTAAATAACAAGCCACTGCTGAAAGCTGAGAATACAGTGTGATGTATTCCACAGTATCCCTCCTCCCAAGGCTCAGGATTTGGTGGTATCAGGTATCTCTGGAAGTAGGGGGGAGGGTGGGATTCAACAAAGGAATATTGCTTTAGAACATCTTTTAAAGAACAGAGCTCCAGAACACAGGGCATGATGCAGTATAACAGCCCTTCCTTGACCTGACAGACACTTAGCGGTTTTCTCTGGAGTGGGTAAAACAGAGTCTCTGGCAGATGCTTGGCATGATTGAGGGGAGAGTACTATTCTGAAAACAGGGAAATTAAGTGACTATGTGTAATTGCATGGTGAACCAGCCTTCTTGCTTAACTCTGTTTCTAAAACACTAGTAGCCAGGCATTTACTCTCTTGGTAAGAGATTGGAGGAAGACTAAGTTTTCTGTGGGGGTATGACCAATCCAAGACCCTGACATCTGAAGATGAAATGAAACAACTCAGACAAATCATTTTATAGTGAATAGCAGACACCCAGGCACAAAGCTTCCAAACAGCTTTCTGGCACTCCATTCATATGGTCAGACAGTCTTTTGTTTAGTGATCCTAAACAAAGAAGGCAAGAGATACCATATAAAGAAGAAGAAAATGTCAAAAATGGAAAAATAATCAATATACTCTCAGAGATAATCATGGAACCAAAGAACTCTTGGAAAGTAAGACTATAATAGGAGAAATAAGAACAAGGCTTAAAAGAAAAAAATGAGAAATCTCCCCAAAAATAAAATGCTAGAAAATAGGAGAGAAAGGTAAGAAAATGAGAGAACCTCCATAAACCCAACATTTGAATAATGAGTTTTCAGAGCTAGAGCATTAAAAAAAAAAGAAAACAATCAAGAAGAATCAAAACCAAAGAACCAGAGTTTTGATATTCAAAGTGCACAGTGGATCCTTAGCTCATGGGTGAAAATAGACCTTGTGAGGCACATCGCTGTGAAACGATCCCACAGACCTTCACAGGGGAAAAGGCTTCATACAAAGGTCCAAGAATCAGAACGACTTTGGTCTTTTAGCAGCAAGAAGACAGGAAACTAGAAAACAATGGAGCAATGACAAACATTCTGAGGGAAAATGATTTTCAACCTAGAATTTTACCTGTGGCCAACTGAGTGTAAAAACAGAATAAAGACATCATTAGACGTGCAAAGATGCCGATTCCGCCAATCGCACACACCCTTTCTGAGGAAGCTACTAAAAGTTGTATATGCTACAAATAAACAAACAAACACCAAGATGGAGTAAACCAAGAAAGAAAATCAGTGAGACAGAAAATGGGATATAAACAATAATCTCTAGGATGATTATGAAAGGAAACCCCTAATGGCAGTAATGCAGCAGGCCTACAAAGCAATCCAAGAGATGAACACAGATTAGAAGACCACAGGTGCCAGGATAGAGCTCTTTAGGAAGAAAACGTGGAAACAATACCCAAGGTATCTGTGGGTATTGAAGTGTATATATTCACAGCACTGGGTCAAGTGTGGGGTGGAATTAAGTGATAAGCAGTACAGAGACGACTAAGCAAATGAAACACAGTGTTAGGCAGAAAGGGAAAAGGCATCATAACAGAATATATGCTTAGTTCAGCTGAACACAGCATTAGAGTCCTAATAATAACGTAAATATGGGATTATTTAGCCAAAAGTCATATTAAATTGACAAGATAGGGAATGGGTGTAGTGGTAAATAAGTCCTACCTTCCAGAAGGGAGAAATACCTAAAACTGAAAAAAAGAATTGGAAGTAATATACCCAAGTTATTTATTAGCAATGTGAAGGTAAATATATGTGTGGGGAGTGAAAAATTGGCAAAGGGAGGGGGGATAGATTTTTGAATCAAAATTTATCTGTGTCCTTAAACTATGTAAGTATGTGTGTAACTGATGAGCAAAAGCGTAGTATTTTAAAAAATCAAGCTCTTTGAAAATCATATAAAATTCCATTACCGAATACCACACGCTGCAGTGCTTAAGAGACCAACAAGATGTGAGATTAGGCCAGGATCTAGCAGGACAAGGCACTCATGTCTAGTTCACCGCTGTCCTAGTGCCCAGGTCAGAATATGTGCCCATATATTTGCTGAATAAATGGATGAAAAGAATGTAAAGTCATTTTAGCATAGAGACAGATTAAAAAATGTATGTAATAGCTGAAGAGAGAGAGATTGATTCTATTGTAGTAAAAATGACAGGAAAGACTGTACCCAAATAAAGCAGAGTATGCCAAATGCATGAAGCAGGAATGAAGGAAGGTCTTCCAAACACAAAGGCAAAGGAGCTTGAAACATGATGTGAACAAAAAATTGACAAACATTTGAAGTTTATACCATGTGATGTTTGTTATAGAGTCACTATTTTCTTCTATAACTGTTTTACTTAAATATTTAATGAGTACCTCCTATGTACCAGGCACTGTTCTAAGTACCACAGATACAGCAGTGAATGAAAAAATCGCTGCTGTGATAGGACATACATTACAGTGAGAAGGATATTAAACAAATATATAGTATCAGATTGGGTTAAGTGCTGTGGAGAAAAAAATTGAGGGGGGAGAGGAAGAAAAAGAAAATACATGAATAAATATAATAAAGGTGCATGGGTGTAAAGAGTGGTGGTTTGCTAATTGTTGTATGTTAGGTGTACAGGGGAAGATCTCCCTGGTAAGGTGACATTTGAATAGGAACTTGAAGGAGTGAATTATACACATTATCTTGGGAAGAGAAATCCAGGCAGAAGAAATAGTATTTTTTGCTTGGTGGAGTGTGGGCCATGGTAAAGACTTTGGCAGTCATTCTGAAGGAAGCCACCACAAGATTTTGAGAATAGCTGACGTGACTTGCATTTAAAAGCATCACTCTGATATCTATGTTGAGAATAGCTGGTAAGAGGCAAGGACAACAGAAGAGAGTAGTGACAGGGCTACTGTAGTCATCAGGTGAAAATATATGGTGACCTGGACTGTCTCGTGGCATGGCGAAATAATTCTAATTACTTGAAAAGCTTTTCTACATTTCTGTTAGTCAGTGCTAAGCGCTGACTTCATTTTTGCTACAAAGTTATCAATATCCTAGAGTCAATATTGAAAGTGAGATCCTTCTAGGTTATGAACCATTAGGTACAGGATGTCATATGGAATAGGGAATTTGAAGTACAAAAATAAACATAAGACTTATTAAAGTGGATTTTGCCTCAATAGTCTCTGACATCCCTGTTTACAAAGCATATAGCTCTTTGAATAGTATCATTTATGTGTAAATCATTCTACTGCAGGTTTTAAAAAGATATTCATTAAAAACACAAAAAAGCATTCTTAACTAGGTAAACATTAATATGATACTATATGTCAAAAACCTCCTTTAAAAAAAGCAACCAACTTCTAAATTAGCAATTTCATGTCTACGACATGTCCTAAGGTCAACTACTAAAGACTTATGAGCAAAGATGCTCATTACAAACAACTGTCATGAATATTTAAAGGTTATATAGCATATTAACAAATACCACATAACCAACTGAATTTGATGCAAATTTTTGGTTGACAAAAGTGCTTGAAATATATTAAATGAATTAAAAGGTTACAATTAATAAGTTAGATGCTGATTTTAAAAATATGAGGGAAAGTATGATGTGGGCACTGAGAGTATGAAAGTCAGTGAGGACACAGATAAAAACAAAACTGGGAGGAGAAAAGATGGCGGCGAAGTAGAGGGTAAACTGGACAGCAACATGTAAAAGAATGAAATTAGAACACTTCCTAACACCATACACAAAAATAAACTCCAAATGGATCAAAGACCTACATGTAAGGCCAGACACTATCAAACTCCTAGAGGAAAACATAGGCAGAACACTCTTTGACATACATCAAAGCAACATCCTTTTTGACCCACCTCCTAGAATCATGGAAATAAAATCAAGAATAAACGAATGGGACCTCATGAAACTTAAAAGCTTTTGCACAGCAAAAGAAACCATAAACAAGACTAAAAGGCAACCCTCAGAATGGGAAAAAATAATTGCCTATGAAACAACGGACAAAGGATTAACCTCCAAAATATACAAACAGCTCATGAAGCTTCATACCAAAAAAGCAAATAACCCAATCCACAAATGGGCAGAAGACCTAAATAGACATTTCTCCAAAGAAGACATACAGATGGCCAACAAACACATGAAAAGATGCTCCACATCACTCATCATCAGAGAAATGCAAGTCAAAGCCACAATGAGGTATCACCTCACACCAATCAGAATGGCCATCATCACAAAGTCTGGAAACAACAAATGTTGGAGAGGGTGTGGAGAAAAGGGAACTCTCCTGCACTGTTGGTGGGACTGTAAGTTGGTACAGCCACTATGGAAAACAATTTGGAGGTTCCTTAAAAAACTACAAATAGAACTACCATATGATCCAGTAATCCCACTCCTGGGCATATACCCAAAGAAAACCATAATCCCAAAAGAAACTTGTACCATAATGTTTATTGCAGCACTCTTTACAATAGCCAGGACATGGAAGCAACCTAAATGCCCATCAACAAATGAATGGATACAGAAGACGTGGCATATATACACAATGGAATACTACTCAGCTATAAAAAGGAATGAGATGGAGCTATATGTAATGAGGTGGACAGACCTAGCATCTGTCATACAGAGTGAAGTAAGTCAGAAAGAGAAAGACAAATATTGTATGCTAACTCATATATACGGAATCTAAAAATGGTACTGATGAACTCAGTGACAAGACAAGAACAAGGATGCAGATGCAGAGAATGGACTGGAGAACTCGAGGTTTGGGGGGGCGGGGGTGAAGGGGAAGCTGAGACGAAGTGAGAGAGTAGCACAGACATATATATACTACCAATTGTAAAACAGATAGCCAGTGGGAAGTTGCTGTATAACAAAGGGAGTTCAACTCGATGATGGATGATGCCTTAGAGGACTGGGACAGGGAGGGTGGGGGGGAGCCGAGGGAGGGAGGGAATACGGGAATATGTGTATAAATACAGATGATTGAACTTGGTGTACCTCAAAAAAAAAAAAACAAAAAACAAACAAAAAAACAAAACTGGCCAGGAGCTGACATGCTGACATTACTGAATCTGGGTGACAGGTACCTGGAGTAGGGGCAGGAGGGGATTGTTTCATCATATCATTCTCTCTACTGATGTAAATGGTTAAAAGTAAAAAAAGAAAAAAAAATCACTAAAATGTTAACTGGCAATTTGGGTTCAGAACTGCAGATGTTTTCTTCTTTTAGCACAACTAAGTCCAAATTCTTATTCATCCCCAGTCACTTCAAAAGACTGAGACAAGTTCAGCTTACCACCCAACAGGCATTTCCAAGATCTGCGATCTTCACTTGGAGCTTTTCTGCATTTTTTGACTCAAGGGGATTAACAAGAAAATTTCCAGCAGTGGATTTTCCTATAGACAACAGGTATCATCAGTAAGACTCTTCAATGAACACAGAAATATCCAAAGGTTAATAAAACTCTGCAAGGTTAATATAGCCAGGCCCTCAACTGGCAACCTAGAATAAATTTCCTAAGATAAAACAAGTAAAGCAACACTTTGCGTTTCCAGAATTAAAACCTGTCTTCACAGTGACAAGTAAAATGCTGTGCATTCACTATTTGAACAATAAAAATCAAACTGAGCTACACATTTACACATTGATGGTAACCCAGACAACTGCTGTAAAGCTATATTTGTAACAACAATGGTATTTTAGTTCAGAAATTCATGAAAATTTTTTTTCTTATATGGTGATTTAAAAAAAATTGTAGTTGATTTACAACATATTAGTTTCAGGTATACAACATAGCAACTCAGCATTTTTATAGATTATACTCCATTTAAAGTTACCACAAAATAATGCTATATTTCCCTGTGTTGTACAATATATCCCTGCAGCCTATCTATTTTACAGCCGGAGTACGGATAATTTTTGACTCACCCTCGTGTTATACACAGTAGTTTTTTCCTCTCAATCCCCTCCTCCCATCCCTCCTTTCCCCTCCTCCCTCTCTCCACTGGCAACCACCCGTCTGTTCTCCATACCTGTGAGTCTGTTTCTATTTTGCTGAATTCATTTGTTTTATTTTTTAGGTTCCACATATAAGTGATAACATACATTATTTGTCCTTATCTGTCTGACTTTAGAAATTCATGAATTTGTTATGCAGGAAAGGAGTACTGGGGAAGTACCTTTGTTGTCTAGTGGTCCATTATGTTCTTGCTCTTGCTCGTCTTCACAGGGTATCTCTGCCCGAATGCTTTCTTGAAGTTGGCTGATGTCCTGTTCACTGAATGAGCGGTCTACATTTGGTGAAGACTGGCACATCATGGTATCTGACACCTCAGAGTTTACAGGTGCAGAAAAGTCTGTTTCTTGAGATGTGCTGCTGTCTCCATTTTGGGAACTTAGGAAACTAGATTCCTGCTTCAAATTTTGGACATCACAGTCATTAGCATTATGTAGATCCTCTTTAAGCCTCAATGTCACTTTATTACTGTTCTCAGTATAATTAACGATTTCAATTACTCCATTGCAATTAATTTCTGCTGCACCACCCTCTACACCACGTTCCGTAAGTGTCTGATCCTGGTGAATGGTACTTGACTCTTCTAAGGAACAAACAGACAAAAAGGATGTACGTGTATGCATACGCGTGCAAGAACAAAAAAACTCTCCACAGGATTAAAACATTTTCTAGAACTTATACAGGGTGACATAAAAACATGACTGCAAATCTAAAACCTGTTTATGGGAGGACAAAGATCTTCTTATCCTTACCAATTGCTAAATGAGGTCTATGTTGCATTTCCTGAGAAAAGTTAGAAATTACATTTGCATATTACCTAGCTAACATTTATTACAAGTTCTGTATTCTTACTGTATAAGGACACCCCCAGAGATGTTGTGTATGCATGAAACCACTATATTATAAAACAATGACAAATTAATGTTAAAAGTTTTCTATAAAGTAATTTTTGTGATGCTCTATTTATACCAAGTTTTTCTTGGGTCATTTTATTAGGTGGGTTCTCTTTCAAGGGTCTTTCAACAGGACTCTCTGATTCTTCTTGCTTGTTTGGTCTTTTTTGCCCAGGGCCCGACTCTTTCTCCATTTCCTCAATTTCCTGCATTCGCTTCTCTAGTAATTCTGCCTGGCGCTTCTGCTTCTTCTTCAATTTCTTCTTCTTATTCTTTGACATTTTGTCAGCCTGGGCGGAGATTACAAACAGATAAAGCCTTCAGGTGGCTAATCCATTACCCCCAGTTGGAGATAACTTAATTTTAATTACTTCCTAATTAAATTCCACTCTTGCCCTAACATAGTGCTTAAGTTTTTCATTAACTTAAAAAATGCAGATACTCTTACGAAACCAAATTAAAACAAAATTAACAACAAATCTTGGTTCTCTGAACAGTCTGTGGGGCTGGTCCACTCTCAGACACACTCAAATTTATGGACACCTCAACAGTACAAACTTGCTGAAGATGCACAGAAATTTATTGGAGAAAATTACAGAAGCGCAGGAATATTTTTTTTCCTTTGGTTTCTAAACTCTAAACAAACTGTGATCCATAACAGAAGAATCCCTGGCCATTGCCCATAGATCAAAATTAGATACAGAAACACCTTATACTTACTGGTTTAGGCTGGGGTGCAGTACTGACTGAAAAGAAAAGAAAACCAAGTAAGAAACCTGGCATTCAGCACGCAATATAAACTAAGACACCCTACCAGAATGAAAAGTCTTTCTTGTACAGTTTATATTGTAGAGAGAACTACTGTTTTTAAGCAGTTTTGGTAGAAGCAACGTTAATTTTTTTTAAAGAAAGAACAAACAATGCATACAAAAGTCAATAAACTTAAAATAGATTCAAATAAATTCTTCTCCAGATAACATCAATGTATGCAAAGAACCAAGCCTTCATTTCTGATTTATACTATTAATGCTGCTAATATCCCATTCCCATGTACCACTTAAAACAGAACATGATAGGCAACAACCCTCTCATCCCCACCCAGGACTAACTGTTCCCCTTGACACTTGTCAGTTTTAAAAGGAGAGGGGCATTAAGAGCTACAGTAATTTATTACACAGCATGTTATGGATATTAGTTTAGCTTAGGTGGGAGGTAGAATCTTCAGTCTTCCTTAAGGAAAAAAGAAACATTTTTTTTAAATTGTGGCAAAAGACTCAAAATTTCTCTCAACTATTCTTAAGTGTACAGTTCAGTAGTGTTAATTTCACATAGCTGTGTAATATTTCTAGAACTTTTTCATTTTGCAAAAATGAAACTCTATGCCCACTGAACAACTGTCACTTGCCCCCTTTGTAGGCCTTCTTTTTTAAAGGAAGTCTGTGGATAACTGATATTTTACCACGAGGATCAAGCGAGTTCCTCAAATATAATTAAACTACTAAAATTAAAATCTGTACCACAAATGGAAAAAAATCTTCATAATCATAGTAGCCACCATTTATTTAACACATAATACTGTGTGGCATACTACTAACTGCTTTAACATTAAATTTAATCCCAGTAATTCCTGCATGAGCAACGAAGTCGTCACTGTCCAAGGTCATTCAACGAATGAAACAAGGATTCAAAATAGGTATGTCCATTCCAGTGTTATAAAAACCCAAGCTTTTAAAAGCAATGTCATCTGCACAAGGATCACTGATTCACACAGGTAAGCATGTATGAACATAAAAAAAACCCCATCAAATGACAAGAGAAAACATTTTAACAACAACACGAATCAGCTTTTATAATACACAACATATCCGGACTGTAAAAGGCACAGTCTTCTTCCCCTATGGGAATAATACTGAGTATAAAAAAAGTCTTTTGAAGGCTGGAACTATTTCTTATATAAGTACTTACTGTATCTTAGTGTTAAATGAATTAGTAGTGCTTTACTTTTACTTAATTGCCAGGTAATAGAAATAAAAACAAGTACATCTCAACTTCTAATGAAAGTGAAGTCCCCAGAGAAAATATACCTGCAGATCCAGAAGGTGGAGGAGCTCCAGATCGCTGCCATTCTGTTGCTTCTGCAGCCAGCCTCCGGATGTACTGTTCATTCACTGACAACAAGATGTTTTCTGGTTTAATGTCAGTGTGGATAATACGGCACTTGGTGTGTAAATAATCCAGACCCTGTAACACCTGAATGGGAATAGAGCAGTAGACTTGCAAACACAGAATACAAGTCTTTCTGGAAAAGGAAGAAATCACAATACAATATTTTGAAAAAATAAAAAATAAAAATGATATGGTAGTTTTCTACAGAGAAAAAAGCATTTTTTTTAAAGCACAACAAACTTTCCCAGAAAGATTACTTGTAAACTATGAACAAAGGTGTTTATTTACAGTAAAAAGTTCTTCCAAAGTTTTACAAAGCTAATTTTACTTGGAGGTATTCGTTAACTAAGTACGTTATAGAGACTGAGAATAAATGGTTGACATATCCTTTAACTATTGAAATGTAGGTGATAAAAGAGATTTCGTTATCTTTAAATTCAAATTTCCTTGTTGATAAAAAGAACTAAGGTCTCTTGTTTCCCAGTCTGGTGCTCTGTCCAACAAAACACAATATCTAAACAAACTGTTTGCCCTTTGAAGTATTACTATTTTCCTGATGATAAACTTCTTTACTGTATACTGAAAGCTGTTTAGAATATGAGAAAATGCTCATGAATAATGTTATATATTAATTTGACAAAGCAATTTTCTACTAATATATAATCAATTTTTGCAACCAGAACTTCTGGATAAGGGCTCCAAATTTTCAAAATCAGGCATCACACAGCTCCCCATCTAATAATTATTACAGAAGATGAACCTGGGGGGAAAATGGTCATGCTAAAACATTTAAAAACAGAATAAACACAATAAACTCTAGGGGCTGAATAAACAATTTCAACAATCAAAAAAACCTAGTTTTAAAAATAAAATTCTATTGGAAATAGGAAACTCCTGACACTTTAAGAATCTAAAAAAATTACCACACACAAACTATCATGTATAAAATAAGCTACAAGGATATATTATACAACACAGGGAATACAGCCAATATTTTATAATAACTATAAGTGGAGCATAACCTTAAAAAACCCCACCACATAGAAAATGCTAAGATACATACTTGCTGAATAATTTTTTTGACGCAAGGCAGAGGAAGCCCTTGATAATTGGACTTGATGATCCACTTGAGCAGATGATGCCCCAAAACTTCAAACACCATGCAGATATCTAGATGTGTGTTAAGGAGGAAAAGGCAGATAGAAGAGAAGAAAGGAGCAAGACAAGCTGTGTTCCACCCCAATGAAATTATTATTGTATTCTTTCAGTATAAAAAGTTACAGAGCTTGACAAAAAAAAAAAAAATCTAGCTGTCAATATTCTGAAATTCTGAAGGTTACTTAATGCTTTAGTCACAGAAAGTATCCAAAATATGGAAAACTTTGGGGGTCTAGTTTATCAATAAAACTATGCATATTAAAACAACCAGCGCTAAAAATAAAAGTGAAGCATGTACATAAAGTTAGTGAAAGCACTAAGCTTAAGGTGTTGATTAGCTTCTTCCCTGATGTCAAAACTAATGTCCAGGGTTACAATGCCTACTCTCATAGTATCAAAGCTAGGCAAATTTGGCTTTAGCTACAGAAGACAATATACCAAAACAACCTTAAAATGTAATTGTCAACATTTAAAAAAAATAGGAAACCAACTTGCTTTATGCTCTGTACTTCACAAAACGAATCCTGATTCTACTGCCACCGTGTGTTCTCTTTCTGTATGAACAGCCTAATCTCACCTCATAACAGGAATGCTCTAGGCCTAGTAGTGCTAGGGCTAGGGCACTGCAGGGATTTTAGTTGGAAGACGTTGGTATTTTCGACCACTAGAAGCTTCTACATAACTTGGAAAGTCAAGACATACATATGTAATTATGATCTAGTGCTCAGACTTTTGTTTTAAATAAGATTCTCCACTAAAGGAAAACCTGGACTCCTTAAAGAAACTGCCAAATCCACAGCAAACCTGGAATACTTTGCTGTGCCAACAGTAAGGGAACATGTCAAGAGGAAACAGGAACCAGCCTGAAGAAGCCACAGCCCAAAGCTGAGAACATTTTAAAGAGTGAAGTTAAGAATTAGCTTATAAATTAAAAACAGAATGAATCCAAACAGGATACTAAAATAAGTGTGTGTTCAGGGGAGGAAAATGTCTTCTTTAGAGAAAAAGTCAACTAATATATATAAAGTATGACAGAAATAAAAGACTACCATTTTATCATCTCTATAGTAATAACTAAACTGACTCAGATAAGAATCAATGAATACTAAAACTACTGAGCAAAGATCGCTAGGGGAAAAAGAATTCTCACAGTGTCACACTATCACCCCACAGATTGCTTACTAATTATAAGAGGAAAAAGATACTTTTAAACAGGGAAACCTAGAAGACATTGCCTTAACCAAGTGATCAAATGTTTCCTCTCTAATGATAAGCACAAATTCACATAATGTGCTTTCTGATGTAACACACTGAGAAAAACATCATCCATGTAGCATGCCTGACAAAAAATGATTAACAAACTTAATCATGAGGAAATAATCAGACAAATCCAAATCAAGGAACAATACAACAGGCCTGGATTCTTTGGCAGGGGTGGGGTGAATGCCACAAAAGGAACCACTTTTAATTAAAGAAGATTAAAAAAGGGACATGACTACCTCAGAAAATACAAATCAAAATTACAGTATGATACCATTTCAAACTCACTAGAATAACTGAAATAAAAAGACTAACATGACCAAATGTAGATAAACATATGGAGCAACTAGAACTCCCATATTATGCTAATGGAAGTGTAAAGTGGTACCACGACCCTGGACAACTGGTTAGTAATTTCTTAAGAGTTATGTACATCTAGGAACTTCCGCTTCAGTCAAGAAGGAGTAACAGGGACTTTACCCTTTTGCTTTAAGTGACAACAAAATCAGGCAAAATACATAAAGCAACAGATTTAAAGACCCTGGACATCAGGCAAAGAAGGTAATGATCCCTGAGAGATCACTGTCTTTTTACTGTCTTGAGACTTTCCAGGCAAATGCCCTGAGTTAAACAGATGGAGCTGAGAGTCTTAGGAGATCAAGGCAGCAGCTATGGTTCACAGAACAAGGTACTAGAGAGAGAGCTGCAGAGAAAGAGAACCCTGGAGATCTCCAAAGGAATCCCCCTCAAGTATTCAGCAGAGTAGTAATCAGCATAGGTATGTGAGGAAACTACTAGAGGGGGAAAATCATTTGGAAGGATTAGAGGGAGTAGTGCCTAGCATTCGCATAGGGCTCCAACAGTATCTGCTCTCATCAAGAAGACTAGAAAAATTCAGTTATAGGCCAGAAATAAATCCACACATATATGGTCAATTAATTTGCAACAAAGGAGCCAAGAATATACAATGGGGACAGTAATTTCCATAAATCATGCTAGGGAAACTGAACAGCTACATGCTCAAACTGGACCATTATCTTATACTAGACCCCAAAATCAACTCAAGATGGATTAAAGACTTGAACATAAGACCTGAAACCATAAAACTCCTAGAAGAAAACACAGGTGGTAAGCTCCTTGGCATTGGTCTTGGCAATGATACTTTGGATCTGACACCAAAAACAAAGTCAACAAGAGCAAAAATGAACAAGTAGAACTTCATCAAACTAAAAATCTCTGCAGAGCAAAGGAAACAAAATGAAAATGAATAGGCAACCTATGGAATGGGAAAAAATATTTGCAAATCAAAGATCTGATAAGGTGTTAGTATCAAAAAATATATAAAGAAATCATATTTCCTCCACAAGAGGGCAGACAGCAGTATCCAGCAGTATCAGCAGTATTTCATCTTGTGGAACTGAAAACCACAGCCACAGAAAGATAGAGAAAATGAAAAAGCAGAGGACTTCGTACCAGATGAAGGGACAGGATAAAGCCCCAGAAAAACAACTAAATGAAGAGGAGATAGGCACCCTTCCAGAACAAGAATTCAAAATAATGATGGTGAAAATGATCCAGGACTTTGAAAAAAGACTGGATGCAAAGATCAAAAAGTTTACCAAAGACCTAGAAGAATTAAAGAGCAAACAGAGATATGCAACACAACAACTCAAATGAAAAATACACTAGAAGGAACCAATAGCAGATTAACTGAGGCAGAAGGGCAAATAAGTGACCTGGAAGACTGAATGGTGATAATCACTGATGCAGAAAAAAATAAGGAAAAAAGAATGAAAAGAACTGAAGACAGCCTAAGAGACCTCTGGGACAATGTTAAACACACCAACATTCACATTATAGGGGTCCCAGAAGGAGAAGAGAGAGAGAAAGGACCTGAGAAAATATTGGAAGAGATTCTAGTTGAAAACTTCCCTAACATGGGAAAGGAAATAGCTACCCAAGTCCAGGAAGCACAGAGAGTCCCAGGCAGGATAAACCCAAGGAGAAACACGCCAAGACATATAGTAGTCAAACTGACAAAAATTAAAGACAGAGAAGTGTTATTAAAAGCAACAAGGGAAAAACAACAAATAACATACAAGGGAACTCCCATCAGGTTAACAGCTGATTTCTCAGCAGAAACTCTGCAAGCCAGAAGGCAGTGGCACGATATATGGAAAGTGACGAAAGGGAAGAACCTACAACCAAGAATACTCTACCCAGCAAGGATCTCATTCAGATTCGACAGAGAAATCAAAAGCTTTACAGACAAGCAAGAGCTAAGAGAATTCAGCACCACCAAACCAGCCTTACAACAAATGCTAAAGGAACTTCTCTAAGCGGGAAACATAAGAGAAGAAAGGACCTACAGAAACAAAAACAAAACAATTAAGAAAATGGTAATAGGAACATACATATCAATAATTACCTTGAATGTAAATGGGTTAAATGCATCAACCAAAAGACACAGACTGGCTGAATGGATACAAAAACAAGACCCATATATATGCTGTCTCCAAGAGACCCACTTCAGACCTAGGCACACATACAGACTGAAAGTGAGGGGATGGAAAACGATATTCCATGTAAATGAAAATCAAAAGAAAGCTGGAGTAGCAATAGTCACATCAGATAAAATAGACTTTAAAATAAAAAATGTTACAAGAGACAAGAAAGGACATTACATAAAGATTAAGGGATCCATCCAAGAAGAGGAGATAACAATTATAAATATATATGCACCCAATATAGGAGCACCTCAATACACAAGGCAAATGCTAACAACTATGAAAGAGGAAATGCAAGGCAGAAATAGAGACACAGGTGTAGAGAACAAACACATGGACACCAAGTGGGGAAAGAGGGGAGGGTTGGGGGGGATGAATTGGGAGATTGGGATACCAAATTGTACACTCTAAATGTATGCTGTTTATTGTCTGTTAACTGTATCTCAATAAAAGTTCTTAAAAAAAAAAAACCATATAACTCAACAGGGGAGAGAAAACCCCAATCTGATTAAAAAATGAACAAAGAATCTGAAAAGACATTTTTCCAGAGAAGACATACAGATGGCCAACAGGTACATGAAAAGACAGATGATCAACATCACTAATCATCAGGGAAATGCATATCAAAACTGCAATGAGATACCACCTCACATCTGTCAGAATGGCTATTATAAAAAAGACAAGAGATAACAAGTGTTGGCGAGGATGTGGAGATAAAGGAGCCCTTGTGCATTGTTGGTAGGAATGTAAATTGGTGCAGCCACTATGGAAAACAGTATGGAGGTTCCTCAAAAAAAACTAAAAAGAGAACTACCATACATTCCAGCAATTCCACTTTGGGGTATTTATCTGAAGAAAACAAAACCACTAACTTAAAAAGATATGTGCACCCCCATGTTCACTGCAGCATTATTTACAACAGCCAAGACAAGGAAGCAACCTAAGTGTCCACTGATGGATGAAAGGATAAAGAAAATGTGGTCTACATACATACATACACAATGGGATATTATTTAGCCATAAGAAGGAAATCTTGCCATTTGTGACAACATGGATGGACCCTGAGGGTGTTATGCTAAGTGAAATAAGACAGAGAAAGACAAATACTATATGATCTCATGTATACGTGGAATCTAAAAACAAAACTAACACATAGTTACAAGTGGTTACAAACAGACTAGTGGTTGCTAAAGGTGGGGGGTGGGGGAAATGGTTGATGGTGGTTAGAAGGTACAAACTTCCAGTTACAAGATGAATAAGTCCTGGGTGTGTAATGTACAGCATGGTGACTATAATTAATAATACTATATTGTCTATTTGAGAGTTGCTAAGAGAGTAAATCTTAAAGTTCTCATCACAAGAAAAATACTGTAACTATGTATGGTGATAGACTTTAACTAAACTTACTACAGTAATCATTTTGCAATGTATACATCTATCAAATAATTATGTTCTACATCCAAAAGTAACAGAATGTTTTATGTCAATTATATCTCAAAAAAAAAACCTATAAAAATTCATAGTCACAGGGCATTGGGTAGATTACTCAGAAGAACTTACCTCAGTATAAAGAATGATTAGCCCTAGACTGAACAATGCTCTGGAGCCACCTAACTAATCATAAAGGTAAAATCTGACAAGGATCAAACTGCTTCCAAGTAACAGCTGCATCCCAGAACAAAGCTCAAGATTTATAGGAATACAAAATATCCAGTAGCCACCAAGGTAAAAATCACAACTTCTCAAAGACTACCAGGCAACAAAGATGCAGGAAAATGTATCTGAAAACTAGATACAATGATAAATCAATCATTCGAAATTGACCCAGAACTGACCCAGAAGTTAGAATTAGCAGACAAGTAAATTAAACAGTTATAGCAGTATTCCATATGTTGAAGAGAAACAGAAGACAGATATATATATAAAGAGAGAGACCCAAAGAAGACATGGTACATATATATTAGTGGAATATTACTCAGTCATAATAAAGAATGAAACCCTGCCATTTGTGACATGGAAGGACCTAAAGGGTATTATGCTAGGTGAGATGAGTGAAACACAGGAAGACAAACACTGTATGATTTCACTTAATAATGTGGAATATAAAAGACAAAATAAATGAACAAACATAACAGAAAATTATAGGTACAGAGAACAAACAGGTGGTTACCAGAGGCGAGGAAGGTGGAAGGAAGAGTTAGTTAAGAAGTGCAAACTTCCAGTTGCAAACTAAGTGAGTCATAAGTGTGAAATGTACTGTGCAGGTAATATAGTCAATAACTATGTAATATTTTTCAATGGTAATATAACCTAAGTAGACTTATCACAGTGATCATTTTGAAATGTATAGCAACATCAAATCACCATGGAGCACACCAGAACTAACATAGTGTTGTAGGTCAATTATGCTTCAAAAATAAACAAACAAGCTCAAAAGAAAAAGATCAAATCTGTGGTTACCAGAGGTGGTGGTTAGGGGAGGGGGAACTGGATGAAGGCAGTCAAAAAGTACAAATTTCCAGTTATAAGTACTTAGGGATATAACTTACAACAATGATAAATATAATTAGCTATGCTCTATGTTATATATGTAAGTTATTGGGAGTAAAGCCTGAGAGTTCTCACCACAAAGAAAAATATTTTTTTCTTTTAAATTTTGTTATCTATATGAGATGAATTATTGTGATAATCATTTAATGATGTAGTAAATCAAATCATTATGCTGTACTCCTTATACTTATACAGTGTTGTATGTCAATTATACCTCAAAAACAACGGAAGAAAAAAAGAGACCCAAATTGAACTTCTGAGCAGAATGTGAGAGATGGAAAAATACCCTGGATGGGATAAATGGCAGATTAGACACTGCAGAATGAGATTAGTAAACTCGAAGGTATAGCAACACAAACAAACTATCCAATATATACACTACCAAATGTAAAACAGATAGCTAGTGGGAAGAAGCTGTATAACATAGGGAGATCAACTTGATGCTTGGTGATGGCCTAGAGGGGTGTGACAGGGAGGAGAGGAAGGAGGCTCAAGAGTGAGGGCATATGGTGATATATGCATAAATCCAGCCGATTCACTTTGTTGTACAGTGGAAACTGCACAACACTGTAAAACAATTATACTCCAATAGAGATCTGAGGGGAAAAAAAAATAAAAAGAATAAAAATAAAACCTTTCTGACACATGAAAAGAAAAAAACAAAAACAAAAAACAAAACTATCCAAAATGAAACACACAAAGAAAAAATAACTTAAACAAATAAACCCATCCACCCACAAAAGTAAGCTGTAGGGGCAACTTCAAGTGATCCAATAAAAGGAAGGGGAGGAAGGGAATGAAGGTATCTGCTCTTTGCAAGGGATCAACAAATCATAAAAGTGATGGCAATAATCAATGCGGTATACCTAGTGTATACTAGGTGTATACCTAGTGCTTAGATTCTGTTCTCCATTTCCCACTAAAAGGAATTAGGGCTTCTCAGAGAAATCTCTGACCCCAGGTTTGGGACAGGAAATGTACAAAATGGCTCCTGACTGAAATAAGAATAAAAAAACTAAAAGAAAAAAAAAGTATGAGACATTTGGAGAGACTAAAACACTGACTAGAAAAAGGGACTAAGATACTGGTTCCCAATTTTTTAGAAATAATAACTGTGTTGGGGTTACATTTTTAAAAAGTCTTTGTCTTTTGGAGATACATTCTAAAATAATTATGGATGAAATAATATATTTAAGATTGGTCACAAAATAATCAGGAGATATAGACAAAACAAGATTGGTTACGAGTTAACTTCTGAAATGGGTAATGGATCTATAAGGATTCACCAAACTATTCTACTTCTGTATATATGAAATATACCAAAAGAAGATATTTTAAAATGCAGATTGCTTAAACAAACAAGAAAATGGAATTTTTAAGTTATTATCATGTTCTTAGCTTCAATATTAACTTTCATTTGTTGAGAGATTACAATTTGAAAACGTTGTTTTAATTTGTAAGCAGTGACATAAAAATGACCAAACATGTAACAGCTTAAAAAACAAAAAGAACTGGGTAAAATATCAAAAGGATATGTGAAAAAAAATCTGTGGGAGATGGTGGAAAGAAAAAAAAAGGCTAAAAACTAATTAAGAGCCACATTTAGAGTGCTGTATGAATAAGAGCTAGCAAAAGAGGTAAAATACATACTAGAAAAAAAGAGTATCCTAAAGACACAGTAGGTCACATAGGTGACCAAAAATGACACTTACTGACTAATGTCAATATCTATAAAGATCAGCTTCCCTTCTTAATCACTCTTCCCTCCTCAACACCCATGGAAGTAGAATGAACCCAATTATACTGAAGTCTATATAACTAACTGTCTAGTTCAGCATCCTTGTGATACTTCAATATAAGAAAGGACAGTGCTCCAGAGAAAAAGCAGTATGCCCAGACACAAAGAAAAATGCAGATATATAACTCCATGCAGGTAGGCCTGTGTTGCTAAAGAGATGAGAGGCAGAAGAATGACATATCCCATTAAACCTTAACTCAGTGCTCTGCATTTTATCCTTTTTAATCTCTAGAAACAGCAAATAATGCAGTAGCCAAGATAGTTGGGAGACAAGGAGGAGGAAAGGCAGAGGGAAATGTCTAAGGATAAAGGGAGAAAGGAATAAAATAGGAACTCAGTGGATAGAAACCACAGAGAAACCATCTGGTAATGTTTGCAAAATATCTTGTACCTTGAAATCCAAATCTATTAAGATATTTCAATAGTTAAAAACAAAACCTTCTTGCTTAGGGTCAAATAAAGGTACTCAGCATTACTGAGGAGACTATTTAGAATATTTCTACATTTTTACTACAACATTCCTAAATTAATAGGGAAATTTGGCACAATGACAAACATTACAAGGTAAAGTAATAGGGAAACAGAACCTAATGGACACCATGACATCCTATATGGTTTTATTTCATGGTTAGCCTTTCTCTTAATTGTGTGAAAACAGCGTGTGCGCGTGCATGTGCGCGCGTGCATACACACACAAGATAAACTATCTATGAAATGACCACAACAGACATAAAATGATGATTCATACAGGATGATTCTTATACCAGTTTTCCTTACAGAAGCGGGGGGACGGGGGTGGTGGTGGTTTATATTTTTCCAAGGGAGTAACTGAAAACTAACTTCGGAATGATAGATAAAATCTTTATGTTAGTACCTGTTCTCTCTCCTTGCTTCTCTGTTCAAATCTCTAACCACAGTTCACATGATACTACAGAGTCCTAATGTAGCCCATTTCCTTAAAAAAAGATCATCACTGGCAATTAAGAATGTGTGTTAAGAGAAGTTAAACATGCAGGGAAAGTAAAATGATATATGAAATGTCTTTCCTTATACATTTCAAAATAGTTTATAAACAGGTAGTTTTAGACCTCCAATCCAAGTGAGATTCTTCTTCATCTTTTATTCTGAAAAATTTGATAGGCCTTTAAAAGCACAGCTGTTGCAATAACCTTTCAATTAGTTCCCTGCATGTCACTCTGATATTAACTTGTGGGGGAAAAAAAACAGTTAACATTCCTTCCAACTTTAAAATTCTAAAATTCCGGATTAAAACATAAAACAAGTCAGTTTTTTCATTATGATAGGATGTGAACAATTATATATGTTTGGGTTCTAAGCATAACCTTCATGTACAGCCTCTTAAACACTGAGATAATAAAATGCATTAAATTCTTGTTTATCCAGTATTTCTCATTAATTCCATTAAATTTTCTGTGCTAATTGATAAAAATCATAGAAACTTTACTTAGTAGTACAAGGCTCTTTTCTTAAAAAGTTTCTTCTGAATTTCATTTTAATTTGCCTGAAAAAAGGAAAAAGTGTAAAGCAATAGCCTAAAAAAACACAACAAAGGAAGACAGACATGACTCATATCTGTGTTCAAAGTTCACAATAAAATAATTTGATTATAGTTTGTTTTGAGAGAAGAGACCAATACTACCTACACAAATCTCGTTCCTTTCTTTGGGAATAAAGTTATTTCACGATTTGTTTTCAAATAGGTTTTAAAAAGGATACGTGTTCCATTAACTCCTGATATTTTAAAATCATCTAGTAGTTGAACAACCATTTCTCTATTTGGATCATTAGGATCTGAATTGCGAACCTACAATAGGGAAGAGACAATGTTTAGCAAAGAGAAAGCACAGAAATAAACCAAATGGTGGGGGAGGGGATACCTGCAGCAAATATTACAAAGGATTACGCCAAGAAAGAGGCTCATACAAATCTATGAGACAAACACAAAATTTTAATATCTCAAATAGACAAAGAACTTAATATAAGCAGTTCACAAAAGACATTACAATCAACAAAGACTATTGTTCTAATTATACCATTTTGCTACTTCCAAATTAACTGCTAGTTACCAGGCCAGGAGGAATTCAGGAGCTTTTGCAGGATGGAAGTCAACCATAGCACTAACCACACTGTTTATTCAGCCTTCATTTTTTTTCATAGAAAAATCTTCTCAGGGAAGGAAGCAGTACACTGATTTACTCTGGGGCAGGAGCTCCTTATCACAGACTGGCACTTTGAAAAGTACTTCCTTGGACCTCTCCTGGTCTAGCTTCCTCACTTTACAAATGAAAAATCTAAGGCTCAGAAGAAATAAAAAGATGAATTGAAGGATATATTCGGAAAGAGCTGGCTGCAAAACTCACGTTTTCTAACTCTGAGTTTAAGCTCCTTCTACTATATGGACATTTCCTAATTTGTAACAAAACTGAAATTATGTTTTTGATAATATTTACTTCAGTTTCCAGGTAATAAAGGGAATTAATATAGTGCTTATTTTTACATTATGTATTTTTATAAGATTTTAAAACAAAATAGATGTTACAAAATTTATTCACACAATTTTTCCTTTAACAATAACAGGAAAGAAGAACATTCTTTGTGCTATCTAGAAGATGAAACATACTCAATAGACATTTTTGTTTATTTGTAAGATTTTTTTCAGTGTGTTTTTAGGGAGAATTCCCATTACAACATATTCCACCAGTTCCCTACCACATACACAGAAGGTGTAAATATTGTCTTCTTCTACCTCTTTAAGGATACTAGAACTTTACAGTAAAAATTAGCCATGCCAGAGTATACACTTGGTATGTCTTAACTGAATAAAACTTTATTTATTTATAATGCTTTGCAGCTCATGCACACAATCTAATACTTACTGATTTCAGCAACCGGATTTCATCAAGTGCTGTTTCTGTGTAATGTTCAGCACTTTTAACTACTTTCATTGCCACAAACTTCTTCCCCCTAAGAAAGAAACATGGGCGATTAAGACTAAATGCTCTACCTTTATGCTAGGAAGCTAAGATTTAACTATAACTAGGAGATGGTGACAGAAGTAGAAATATTGACTTCATGTTTCCCTGTACTCAAACATGAATTACTACTTCTATGGGATCACCTGTACCTGTTATTGGCATTAACTGGCCAAATTTAACTTACGAGAAGAAGAAAATCTGTTCCTGAGTAATGTCAGTCACCAAACATTTTCTGTAAGTTAAATCTACTTTCTGAATGCTCTGTGAATCCAAGTAAAACCATGAAATGGGGATAAATAAGGGGAAAAACTCCACCAAATCAGAAGTATTCTGTATATCTATATAGCAAAACCTAAAAGGTTAAAAGCTATAATACTTTTCTCTAAGAAGCCAGAAGAAATACTTAGGTGAAAAACTGATAAAAAAAAATTAAGCACATAGATAGCAAATGCTGTCTCATCAAAGATAGACGGTACACTTTTAGGTAAACATCCAATGTTAACTGCCTGTGATTTTTATGTAGAGAAGTTTTATACTGTATGGCTGAGCAAATCTGTTACCAAAACAAAATACAAGAAAATAATTTAACATAGGTTGGTTTAGGACATCATTTAAAAATTTAGCTCTATTCCAATGAGAAAAACTATGAACTTACATATCATACTTTGAGTATTTGTAATGTTTTGAATTTGGGAGTTTCAAGCGCCTTATTGATACTAATTTAATTAATCTTGTGTCTCCTCTTAAGGTGCTTCTTTACCAGAGGAAAGTCATTTGCCCAAGAACATAAAGATTATTAATAACAAGATTCTTAACAAGAAATCAGTTTAGAGCTAGACTTAAAGTAGAAAATCAGACACAAACATTTAGGAATCACCTAATTCTCCTGCAGGACCACTAAAACTTACTGAATATCCCATGATAACCACACTGTTGAAAAGTGTCCCCAGCCCAACTTTCGGATCACATGATATCTCCCATTGAACAGATCTCCAATTTTCACAAGATGATAACCTCCTGGAAGAAACAACAGGTAAGAAATAGTCACTTAAGTAGTAAGAAAAGGTATCTCACATTTCAACATCTGTACATCTTTTAGCAAATAAAAATGGTTTCTTCTAATACAATCAATTCAACAAAAGAAAAATCTACATCAACAACACAGTACTACTGAGCTCATGTTACAAAAAATATCTTAAGAGAATAAGAGTAATGATTTAGAGTGAGCAAGTGATGCTTTGTGGAACAACCCATAATTACTTAAAAAAATAAGTTATCCTCAAATAAAAATAAGGTTATGTATCACAACATTCCTGCCCCTCAGTAATCCAACAGATTTATCTAAACATATAAACCTATTTACAGTTGTAGTCTCAGGATTTTTTTTAGGAGAGAGATTAATGAATTCCATTTAACTTAAAAAAAGAGAGAGAGAGAAAGAAATTGCTTTTCTAAAACACAAAACAACAAAACAAAAACCAGGAAGGCCTGAAAAGGCTGCCAATAGTGGCAGGAATCAAGGGATTTAAACATCTATCTCTGCCTGCTGAGAAGAACAACTAGGTTCTCCTCAATGGTAAGAAACATTCTAAGATCCTATCCAAGAATCCTGAAAAGTTTCATAAAAGAAACAGAAAAGATATCTGGCAACCTTATGACACAGTTTAAGTATCTATAATTCCAGTTTAATGTATCTTAGTAATCATCACTTTGAGAAAAGAGTAGTGAAAAGGTGTTTTTCAAAAGTCTACATACCAAATCTTATCACTGGTTACTTCTGGGTGACAGCATTATAGACGGCTTTTGTTTTCTTTTTGTTTAATATATTTCTGAAATTTTCTAAGGTAAATATGCACTATCATTTTTAAGGAGAAAAGGAGTAGAAACAAATTTAATTTAAACTAAGCTTTAATTAATTAGTCAAACTGAAAGGAAATACTAATTCCTAAACCTAGAGAAAAAGATGCAATAAGCAAAAAGCATCAGTAAGGTTTACACTGATAGACCAACTACTCAAATGAAAAACTGCATATACATGGATCACATCTTACATAGTATCGTGTCACAGAAAATCTTACCTTTACAATAATCATTGGGATCTTCCTGCTCATCATCATCAGATCCCAGAATCTCCTCTTCCTGCTCTGGTAGATCACTCTCAGAGTGGGGGGCAGAGCCTCGGTGCTGAGTTTCAGATCTAAGAAACAATACAAACATGTTCATTGCATGTGGATAGAAGAAAACAGGACCAATGAACAGATAATACAAACTGAATGCTATGTAGTGGCAGCCTATCACTTTACCTCATGTTAGAAAAATGTTAGTTTTTAAAAAGTTAGTACATGATTAAATAAAATCCGGAAAATATATAAAAGTACAAAGAGAAAAAATCTCAATATCCAAACAAAACTGCTGATAAAACTATTAGACCTTCTTCCAGTAATTTGCTGTATTTTTATAAAAATATGTATCAGTAATCACAAACTTTATAAACAAATTTGTATCCTACTTTGCCTATCATACTGTAAACTTTCCCCCTCATTCCTATGCAATCGCCTAAGTCTTACACATTTCCTTCAGAAGGATCACTATTTACTCTGGTACATTCTGCTCAGTTGGACATTTGTTTCTAATTTTTCACTACTAAAAAATAAAGCTGTTTTAAGTATTTTCATACAATCTTTATTGTGTATTTAGAATTATTTCCCTAAAGTTAAATTGCCAGATAAAGACAGAAACATTTTCCCTATTTATAAAAACTTAGCTTATTTGACACGTAAATAAACTTATTTGACACGTAAAAATGTTACCTCATTTTATAGCGTATTAAACACTTTCAAACTGATTCCTTTCTTTACATGCCATCAATTAGTTACACCAAAATTTTTGAGCACTGAGTAGTAGTTAGGAGGCAGAAAGACTTGTATTTGCATTTAGCCGCTGACATTTATTAGCTGCCTGCTTCACAAAGCTTTAAGCAAAAGAAGCAGTGTCCACAGCACTCTTTTCAGTAGTTATAAGAAAAGGAATTTTAATTCCCATTTTCCAGTATTTTATTACGTTTTCAAACGTGTTTTATCAGATTGTTTTTTCAAAAGATTCAATTTAACAGAAAAAAATTTTAATAGCAAAATAAGTTACATGGGCTGTTGAGACATAAGAAATACCTTGGCAAGCATGACTAGATTTAAACTCAGATTTTTGGTGGCCATTCCAACCTGCCTCAATTCTTGTACTTTTTTGTCCCCCAGAGGATACAGAAGTAGTTATAAAACTGCATGATTCAATGTGTTCATTTTCAGTGAAAATATGTCTTTGGGAAATTTATTTAGTATGGAACTACCTGGCCTACTTTCCTAAGTGGAAATAATGAGTCTGAATGAACATTTCCAAATTTATGATTAAGACAGGTTTCTAAAACAAATTCTCTGATTTCAAACGTTGTCTTTTACAACTAAAATTTTACTGAAAGAACTACAACTGAGAAATTTTTGAAAAGTAGTGAAATATAAGTAGTGAAAAAACAGACATTAAAATGCTGGAATATAAGAATTCCACAAGTATAATGGGAGTAGTAAAGTTAAAAATTTATTATTTAAAGATTCACAACATTTTTGGAAGAAAATATATTTGTGAAGAGTTATTTTTAGTTATAAACCAAACATTATTAAGTATCATTCCCAGTTCAAGGATTCAAAATGGACTTGTTAAGTTTCAAGTCTCTATGAAAAATACAAGTCTCCATCCTGACCGTGGCAGGTACAGAAGACAATCTTGTCTTATTCTAACTCGACAGAGAAATAGATCAACTAACGGGAAAAAATTCTATTTTTAACTTTTAAATTTCATTTAAAAATACACTTAATTTACATTTATTAATTTTAAGCATATACATAATGTCTTAAGTGTTCTGTCATCTCTGTGTGTGTTGGATGTCCTGTGTCCTCAATCCCACAGTCTTCCCCTATCTTGACTTACTCCATTGTCATAGTGCATATTTATCAGTAACTTCTGGAGAATGAGTGGTGCATGGGAGGTAAATTTATTAAGATCTCTCATATCTTTATTTTATTCTCATCCTTGTCTACCAGTCTGGATATAAAATAAATTGCTCTGTTGCAGGCTTCCCTGGTGCGCAGTGGTTAGGAATCCGCCTGCCAATGCAGGGGACATGGGTTCGGAGCCGTCATCTGGGAAGATCCCACATGCAGCAGAGCAACAAAGCCCATGCGCCACAACTACTGAGCCCATGTGCCACAACTATTGAAGCGACATGTCTAGAGCCCGTGCTCCGCAACAAGTGAAGCCACAGCAATGAGAAGCCTGCGCACTGCAACAAGAGTAGCCCCTGCTCCCCGCCACTAGAGAAAGTCTGCGTGCAGCAATGAACTCAACGCAGCCAATAAAAAAAAAAAAAAAAATCTATTGGACCAGGAGGCAAGGGAAGGAAGACAGCAAACAGCCAGCATATATAATATATATCTATATATATATAGATACATATATATATATATAAATTGCTCTGTTGCCTTGTAGCTTTTAGTGGTGCTGTTGACAACTCCATCAATGCCTTCTGAGCGTTGAAATATGGCTTGTTTTTCTCTCTAGCAGGTGTTTTTTTGTTTTTTGTTTTGAAACACCTTCTCTTTAATCCCATGTTCTGAAATTTCCAAAGTGGCTTTTTAAAAATCCACCTTGCTAATAAGTACTTTCTATGTACTTGCAAAATAGGGATTCATTAAAATGAGAAAATTTCCCATATTTCACTGAAAACTCAATCTTCTTCATATTGTCTATACTCTCTGGAACTTTTTTTTTCTCCCCAGATTCTGGATCCACTGGCCTACTTCATTAATTTTCTTATATTTTCTCTCTCTCTCTTTTTAAAAAATATTCTTCTTTTTTTAGAACTTTTATTGAGATAAAATTGCCATATAATAAACTGCATATAAAGTGTACAATTTGATGTATTTTTTATTAGTAATGTATATATGTCAATCCCCATCTCCCAATTCATCTCACCCCAACACCCCCCCCTTCTCCCCTTGGTGTCCACATGCTTGTTCTCTACATCTGTGTCTCTACTTCTGCCTTGCAAACCGGTTGATCTGTACCATTTTTCTATATTCCACATTTATGCATTAATATACTATATTTGTTTTTCTGACTTACTGCACTCTGTATGACAGTCTCTTATTTTCTCTTATTTATTCATCTTTAAGTTTTTCATTCTACTTTTCAGATTTATCTTCCTAATTTGCAGTCTCTTAAATTTCTACCATATTTTAGTTTCCCATACCTTCCCCCGCCCCTTGAACATTCCTTTTCTATAGACTCCTGCATTGTTTCAATGATGGACTGCCTTCTTTTTCTCTTAAGGATACAATTTACAGTTTTTAAGTTTCCTTCTGATCTTTGCATTGTCTTGGCTTTCTCAAACTGCCCATGTGTTACTAATGCCATGCTTTTATACATGATGTCAATCAATGAACATCAGACAACTGAAAAAAGCCTCTGTCAGAGGAAGGCAAATGGCCTGGCGACCACAAGTCCCTCTTGCTTCCACAGACTGCTCAGATTAAATATTGCCTTTTAATGACATCCTCAGTCTAATTCTTTCCCAGCCTCGTGCCACCTCTCTCTCTCTCTCTCACACACACACACACACACACCAGTTTTACTGACTAAAGGTCCCAGTATTAGACATAAAGAACAGACTCGTGGTTGTCAAGGAGGAGGGGGTGGGAGAGGGATGGACTTGGAGTTTGGGTTTAGCAGATGCAAATTATTATACACAGAATGAATAAACAATAAGGTCCTACTGTATAGCACAGGGGACTATATTCAATACCCTGTGATAAACCATAATTGAAAAGAATATGAAAAAGAATGTATATATATGTATAACTGAGTCACTGTGCTGTACAGCAGAAATTAACACAACACCGTAAATCAACTATACTTCAATAAAATAATTTTTTTTAAAAAAAGCCTGTCAGAAAAAGACAAAAACAAAAAGAAAAGAGAAAATTTGAGAAAACAGAGACAGTTACTACTAGATAATGAGGATAAGATGATAACATGATTAAAGAGCTCAAAATCACTGTTAGTTTGATTGATATTATAAGAAACTAGCATAAAAAATCTGAAGAAATACTACAGAAAGAAATTTCAACTTATTAACATTTGAAACTAAAAACAATTCTTCCTAGAACAAAAAAGGAGAGTTTTAAAATAGTGTCAGTCTGTGCTTTTAAACTCTTCATACCTACTTAATGCCTCAAGTATTTGCTATTCATATTCAGAAAAAATTATATAAGTACTTTAAAAGCTCTCAAAATATATAAAATGTAACCCAGTACACCTACAAAATCTCTAACATAAACTGAAATGGACAACAGACCAAAGTTTTATAGCAGTATGCTTCCAAAGGAGTCAAATACTTCATAACCTGATCAAAACACCAATAATGTTAGAAATAGGAATATACTTGGCTGTGGTACAGAATGGAGCCAAGGAAAAAATCTGGGAGGAAGGCAGAAAGTAGTGGAAAAGCTCAACAGTTTTGTTCTTCTTACATTTCCAAGCTAGATTTGACACAGAAACTCTTGAGTGTGAACAGAGAGATGATAAAAGCCAAATTAGAGTGTTTACTCTCATTTCCAAGGATCCTCTGAAGATTCCATTTCTGGTATAATCATCACTAATCACCCAAATAAACAGTAAAACCAAAGTACCAAACCAAAATTTACTGAGTCTTTTGAAGCTAAATACTAAATATTCATAATCATCATAAAGAATATGCTATTTATGAGTTTTCACTTAAACCTTTCATGAATTTATATACTCAAATTAGCACATGAGCTTCCCACTCTCCCGTTTTCTAAAGAAAAAATCATGAAGAAATTCTTGTAGCACAAAACAAAAACCAAAAAAAAAAAAAAAACCCTACAAACTTTATTCTGAGTCACTAAATTGGTTTATAACCTACTAACGGGTTGGGTTTGAAAAACACTGTCCTAGAAGTTTTTAACTTCTCCAGTGAAATATAATTCACATGCCATAAGTTCACCAATCTAAAGTGTACACTTCAGTGGTTTTAGTATATTCAGAGTTGTGTGACCTTACCATAATCTAAATTTAGAACATATTCATTCTGCCCCCACTCCCCCCAAAAGCCCCAAATCCATTAACAGTCGCTCACCATTACACTCTTCCCTCGGACTCTGAAAAACACTCATCTACTTTCTCTCTCTATGAATTTGCTTATTCTCCATATTTCATATAAATGGAATCACATATTATGTGGTCTTTTGTGACTGACTTCTTTCATTTAGCATGTTTTCAGAGTTTTTTCATGTTGGAGGATGTATCAGTATTTCGTTACTTTTAATGGCTGAATAATATTCCATTACATGGATAGACAACATTTTAATTTATCCATTAATCAGTTGATGGACATTTGGGTTGTTTCTATTCTTCAGCTATTATGAATCTTGCTGCTATGAACACCCTAGAAGAAACATATGTAATGGTGTTCACAGAAGCACTGTTTCTAAAAAGGAAAAGCAGTAAACAACTGAATGTCCATCAAGAGGAGAATGGGTATAGTATTTTGATAGAACAAAATATTATACACAACAGTAAAAATGAATAAGGTACATGCATCACCTTGAATACACTGCACAAACATAAGATGGAATGCAAATAGGAAGCTGCAGAATATATACATCACCTTCAATCAAATTTTTAAAACATACAAAATAGCCAATAAGTAGTTAAAATATAAAGCATTACACAACTGCAACTAGTAGGTAAATAACTCCTGGAGATCTAACATACGGTATAGTGATTATAGACAATAAAACTGTATTACAAACATAAAACTTTCTAAGAGACTAGATCTTAAGTGTTCCCATCACTGAAAGAAATAATCATGTGAGGTAAAAGAGGTATTAGCTAACACTACAATGGCAATCATAATATGATATAAATACATCGAATCAATGTTGTACACTTTAAACTTACTCAATAGGTCAATTATATCTCAGTTTTTAAAAAGCTGAGAAAAAAGAATGAAAAAAGGAACACCACAAAAGAAATACAGGACAAATTCAGGATAGCTATTAATTCCACAAGGGAACTATAATATAGAGGTATGATCAAGAAGGAGCACACATGGGCATCAGCTGCACAGTAATGAGATTTTCTTAAGCTGGACGGGAGCTACCATTTTATTATTTTTTAATTCTCTATTCTTTTTTTGTATATCTCAAATATTTTGTTTAAAAAATACTGGCTCTGATTGCTTTCAAGTTCATGTATGAATCCAACACATGGTTGGCTTATTGAGATTTTGCTAAAACATTATCATACACTGGGGAATCTTATTGACCTTATCTATCAAGTTATCCCAAAAAGTGACTTTATATTGCCTCACTGAGGTTAATCATGCCTTTATCACAAAATACAAATGGTGGCAATGGGAAAAGGGGAGATATTCAACTGCATGCCTAATTCATGGAAAAATCTATACCTGCACAAAAATTTTCCATAGTTAACTTATACTCTTGTTTGTTTTATAGATAACAAACAATTCAAAAAAATGAAAAGTGTACACAGAGAATTTAAATAACAAACAAGCTTGACCTAAGTTGATATATTCATATACATAACTCTATATCCATTCTTTCCAAACATTAAAAAAAAAAGGCATATTATAGAATAAAATGAAAATACCTTGGCAGATTTTGATTTAAAGAGGAGATGAAATTTAACATTTCAAAGTATTTAGATATGCGTGCATTACATGTTAAAAATCTATGACATACTCAACTTTACTCAAGAGAAAAATTTATAACCATAAGTATACCAATCAGAAAACAAGAAACGCTGTTATTAACTGAATAAAGAGCTAGAAATAAAAGGAGTAAAATTTTAACTCAATCAAAAGTTAATTATTTGAAAAAGATTAATAAAATAGATAAGCCTCTGGCAAAACTAATGAAAACAACAAACAAAAAAACAACAACAAAATCCCACAGGGATATAACAATCATGGAGATTAAAAAATTGAAGGCAACAAGTCCAGACAGTAAGGTCAAGAGCTACTACATCTTCAATGAAGAGTACCAGTTAATAAAGTGTACCAGTGCATCTCTAAGAGTTGGAAAAGCTATCCAGTTAATTTGAGAGCACTAGCATAACCCTGACATCCAAAGCAGAAAAGAATAACACACATGCATGTGCACACACATACACAAACAGAAAACTACTGGTAAGTTTCACCAAGGAACTTCATATACAACTACTGAATACTGTAATATTCACAAGCAGACATAAAAGGATATTTCAAACAGGAAACATTATTATTCACTATTTAATGTACATACAGAAGAAAACTCATACAAAAATTATGAAAAAATGTGACAAAATTCAAGATGCACTTGCGACTGAAACACTTGGTAATCTAGGAATAAAGTGGAGAGAAGCTTAATTCAAAGTTACCTATCTGAAAATCATAAAAACATTATACAAGCATTCCTATAAAACAGATCTTCATTACAATTACACAGTTTACTTTTCAAAGTTGTACTTGCAGTCTTAGATATTAATTTTCGGCAAGAAAAAGAACCAGAACTGTCACCATTACAAAGTGGCTATTTACCTAGAAAACTGGAGAAAAACAACTGAAAAATCAGTACAACTAATAAAGGGTTTTAGGCCAAGGAAGAAACAAAATACCATACAAATTACACAAGCAAAATTATTTCTACATATTGGCAATAACCAATTAAAAATGTAATAGATAAAAAGCAATAAATTTGCAACAGCAATAACTCTACAACCTATAAACACACACATTTGAAGGGTATATGATGCTTTAACAAACTAAAGCATCAAAACGGTTAAGTGTCAGGAAGAATCAAAACTGGAGGTGTCCGGCTTCCTTGGTGGCACAGTAGGTTAAGAATCCACCTGCCAATGCAGGGGACACAGGTTCGAGCCCTGGTCCGAGGAGATCCCACATACTGCAGAGCAATTAAGCCTGTGCATCACAACTACTGAGCCTGCACTCTTGAGCCCGTGACCCACAATTACTGAGCCCACGTGCCCGCATGCTTAGAGCTTATGCTCTGCAACAAGAGAAGTCACTGCAATAATAAGCCCATGCACTGCAACGAAGAGTAGCCCCCTTCTCTGCAACTACAGAAAGCCTGCACGCAGCAACAAAGACCCAGTGCAGCCAATAAATAATAAATACATACATACATAAAATTATTTAAAAAAAAGAGAAAACTGTGTCAACTTTCCAGAAAGTAATCTATAAATTCAATCTCAACTGAAAGCAACATGGTATTTTGTAGAACCTGACCAGTAAAATCTTGGAAAAGTTAATTAGCAAAGACAGCCAAAAATTTTTCAAAAAAGAGAAATGATCAGGAACTTGGCCTCCAGATGGCAAATATAATAAACAGCTATAATAATTAAAACCCTGTAGTCCTGGTACTGGATCAGAATGAAATTTAGCCACAGACTCAACTAAATACAAGAATTTAGTATTGGAAAAAGTGGCATTTCAAAACTATGAGAAAAACATGAAGTATATATCATAATTACTGGGAAAATCAGTTGTTTGGGAAAGGGATCCTTCGAAGAGGGACATGGGAAGGTCAGAGTGAGATGTGACAACAATGCAAGGAAGAGGCCATGAGCCAGGAATGCAGGCAATTCAACCTCTAGAAGCTGGCAAAGACAAGGAAATGGGTCTCCCCTAGAGCCTACAGAAGGAACACTGCCTTGCTGACCCATTTTAGACTTCTACTCCCAGAACTGTAAGATAATAACTTTGTGTGCTTTAAGCTACTAAATTTACAGCAGCAATAGGAAACTAATACTAATATAGCAGTCTAGCATTACTCAAACTAATAACATGCCAGTTCAAGAAAACATTCAAATGGTCTATAAATACATGAAAAGATCTGAAAATCAATAGTAACAGGGAAAAAAATTGAAATGATCATTTTTTTACGCAATGACGGGAGAAATCAAAAAGCACTAATTTCATATATTGACAAGGATTTGGAGGGAGTGGGTGGGTACTCTTTTATGCTGTTAATTGGATTAAAATTGGTAAAGTCTTTGTGAAAGGTAATTTGGTAGTTTAAAGTTCAAAAAATATATATCCTTTGACTAAGTTTATTTCTGGGAGGCAACAGTGATGGAATAGTCAAGAGCACAGGTACTACTGAAGAGTGACTGCCTGAATATGAATCTGTCCTACCATCTACAGGATGTATGGGAGTCACTTAGCATCCCAAGCCTCACAAGTGACTCATCTATAAGATGAGGATAGTAGTTGCTGTGAGAACTTGACATTTAATGTAATTAGCATAATGTTTTGTACATAGATAGTGCTTGATATATATTACCTATTATTAATGCATTCTAAACTACATGCACATATTTAAAATAACTATGTTGACGAGGACATGGAGAAATTGGAACCTTTGTGCACTGTTGCTGAGAATGTAATAATGGTGCAGCTGCTATGAAAAACAATATGGTGAATCCCCCCCAAAGTACAAGTAAAATCACCATATAATCCAACAATTCTACTTCTGGGTATATACCTAAAGAACTGAACACAAGCACTCAAAATGTTTAATGGGTATAGGGTTTCAGTTCTACAAGATGAAAATCGTTATGTGAATGGATGGTGGTGATGGCTGTACAACCACGTGAATGTATTTAATAAGACTGAACTGTACACTTGGATTTGTAACAACAGTGCCTTAGCATGATGCTGTGATGTCACACTGATCTTTTAATTAAACAGGAAATAAATACTAAAGCAAAAAAAAAAAAGCTATCACTTTATTGTTGGTGTAAAATAAATGAATATAACTTGTAATCAATAGCAGCAGTTAAGTAATTTATGGCACATCCATATATGGAGAGGTACCACCAAGGAAAGTTAAGACACACCATTACGATGAAAAAGACAAGTAAATGAATTTATATATATCCATTTAATAGCTGATTCACTTCGTTGTACAGCAGAATCTAACAGAACATTGTAATTACACTTCAATAAAAAATAAATAAAATGTATATAGGTACATATATTAGTAGACAAACACATTGAGAGGGGATTTCAAGGACACAGACAATTGTTGATAGGGTCTCCCTCTTGGAAAAAGTGAAGAAATAAAGATGTGGGGGAATATAAAAGGGAGTTTTCATATTTTGGCTTATATAATGCAATTCTGAATTACTAGAATCCTTTCCTATGAGAATTACTCATGAAACATTCACATCATTTCAAAAACAGACAAAATTTTAAAAAATACAACTCCCTGTTAGGTTGTGAAAAGTGCAGGGAGACTGGACTGCTACTCTCATACTCAGCTTCTTCTGTCTGGCATCATTTCCTTTCAGGATATAACCCTCCACAACTTAGCAAGGCTGCTGATCACCTGGCCCTATCCACCCTACCTCCCCATAGGTAGGTACCTCCCTTGCATGATCCAAGCAGGATCCAGAAACCTTTAGGGAAGGAAATAATGGAAGTTGGAAGCTCTATTTCTGAAATCTTAAGCAATAAAGACCAAGGAGTTGTCAGAAGGAATTACTGCCACCAAACAGGAAAAGAAGGTCTGAGAATGATATTAAAATACAGGAAGATAAAACTAAGACATTTACTGGCTAGGAGTGGAGAAAAACAGGCAAATCCACGGAGATATATTCAGAGTCCAGCCTCACAGATCCCTACCTATTAATCCCTCTAGACACAGTCTAAGAAGTGAGTTTGAATTTGGTTACTTATAACAAGAAGCATTCTGGAAAAGTCATATACATATACATAATTAAGCAATAATCATAACAATTTTGAACTATTTCACTTATAAATATTTATCCTAAAAATTAAGATAAACACACATACCACACACTTCATATCAATGTCAATTTCCTAGTTTTGATATTGTTACAAAGAAGTAACCATTGGAGGAAAGCAGATGAAGGGTACCTGGGACCTCCCTGTCTTATCTTTGCAACTTCCTGTGACTCTGCAATTATTTTAAAATAAAAAGGTTTTCCCCCCTTAATTATGGAGAAATTAACATATGCATAAAGATTTAGACATAATGATGGCTATCACAGCATTTATTACAGCAAAAAGCTAGAAACAAAAACTTTAAGATAATAGATTGCACAACTATATTTACACCATCTCCTCACTCAAAGCCAATAAAAATAAAATAAAGGAATAAAATTATAAATCTACCACAGTATAGAGACAGGGAGAGAAAGCAATGCTCTGGCAACCTAGGGAAAAAAGTGTAAGGTGAGCTGAAATGGAGAAGGGGGACAGGAACCCAGGTGTGAGAAGAGGGATGATAAAGCGGGAGGTTAACTGAAGGTTTGTGTAATAAAGTTGACACCCTACATTTGCCCTGCAGGGAAAAAAGAAAAGGAGGGCTATTCGCTAAAGAAAGTAAACAAAACTGGGAAGAACAAAGGTTGTTAGTATAGATGATGGTATCCCAGAGTAAAGTTTTCCAGATTCTGGTGCTCAACATCACACAGCTATCCACCCTAAAGAAAAAGCCTTGCTAGGGACACAGAGCTTTCACTTAGGTCTCCAACACATTATCCATAAATATAAAGAGATGACCAAGGATCACTAAACCTTTCAGGAAAGCCTTCAACCTCAAAGACAGTGACCAACAGAAACAACTGGAAAAGTGACCCTAGAGGTAAAAATTCCACTCAGGAAAAACACAATTTTTAAAACTAGTTAATATGAATAGAGAAATCTTAAATGATACTGACTTCCAAACAGAATAAGTGCTCTAAAAGATAAGTAGTTGAAGTGAGAAAAAGGCTTTAGAAAAAAAAAAAAGTTCTCTAAATGTAGAGAAAAAGTTATAGAAATGATAACTGCACCAAATAGAGACAGGATACAAAGACAATCAACCCAGAAGTCCCAACATCTGAAAAATGAGAGCTGCAGAAAAAGATAAGAAAATGGAGGAGAAGAAATTATTAAAGAAATACAAGAAATGTCTGAGGATTAAATGGAATTTTCATTTACACCTAAAGGGCCCTCCTGGTGTTAAACAGGATTATTTTACCTACATACAGATATAGTATTAGTGAAATTTCAGAATCCAGTATTAAGAAGATCTTAAAGCCTTCTAGGAAAAAAAAGAAAAAGGGCAGTAATTAGACTGGCATCAAATATCTCATAAGAAACCCAGGATAGCAAAAGACCACAAGACAGTGACTTTTAAATTTGAGAAAATTAACTTTTTACCCAATCTAACTCTCAACAGCATTGCTCCAGAGAGCTGGTGTCTCCTGGGTGGGGTGGGGCGGCACTTTACATGTGGCAGATGCTGTTTTTTACATCTGTCCCAGTGTTTGCAACTGCCACCCAGAAGATGCCCCTTAATTGCCTGGCTCTGGTGGCCAGTTGGTCTTGCATTCCTGGGTCCCAGAGGGCTATGGAAATCAGAGATGGTTCTTGGCAGGACACCACCCCCAGCGCACTGAAGACAGCAGACTGAAGAACAACTCCCAGTCTTTCTATGAAGGAGGCCTCTTGATTTGTCCCAGAGCTTCAGCCTGAGGGGCAGGCTTCAGGTTTGGCATGCATCTGATGCTCTCTCTCTGTCTTGTTCCAGCTCACTAGTATCTTACAGAAGAGAACTTATACATACTCATCTAGTGCCCTGATTTCTGTTACTGCTGCCCAACAGACATCACCAGATTGCCTGGCCAGTAGGGGCTTACACACGCAGTCCCACAGAATTGTATCAATTTGCATATTTTTAAAAGCTGCCAGGACTTCCTAGGTGGCGCAGTGAGTAAGAATCTGCCTGCCAATGCAGGGGACACGGGTTCGATCCCTGCCCCAGGAAGATCCCACATGCCATGGAGCAACTAAGTCCGTGTGCCACAATTGTTGAGCCTGTGCTCTAGAGCCCGTGAGCCACAACTACTGAGCCCATGTGCTGCAACTACTGAAGCCCACATGCCTAGAGCCCGTGCTCTGCAACAAGAGAGGCCACCACAATGAGAAGCCCGCACACCATAAGGAAGAGTAGCCCCCGCTCACCGCAACTAGAGAAAGCCCGTGTGCAGCAACGAAGACCCAACACAGCCAATAAAATAAATAAATAAATAAATTTATTAAGGGGGAAAAAAAAAAAAAAGCTGCCTGAGTGTCAAGCTTCCAAACAGCCTGAACCTAGGTGCTGAGACCCTCCCCTTGGGGACACTGACAGATCTTGGCATCTCCTCAACTACTGGGAGCTATTAAAAATATAATGGCCTGCTGCAGTTCCCTGGTGGTCCAACTGTTAAGACTCCACACTTCCACTGCAGGGGGCACAGGTTTGATACCTGGTCAGGGAACTAAGATCCCGCATGCTGTGCGGAATGGCCAAAATTAAAAAAAAAAAATAGCCTGCTTGAATAAGCACAAAGGTTTGAGAGAGGACAGAGTTGGGGAAGGGTTGAAAGATAAGGTTCAGCTCCTGCAGGAGGCTACTCCTTCAAGACTGGGAGAGGTAGTTGTTTCCAACCAAACAACATGGAGAGTGAAGCAGAATGAAGAAATAGAGTAATGTGTTCCAAATGAAAGAACAAAATAAAACCTCAGTAAAAAGTCTTAATGAAATGAAGATAAGTAATTTACCTGACAAAAGAGTTTCAAAGTAATGGTCATAAAGATACTCAATGAGCTGGGGAAAGGAATGGATGAATACAGTGGGACCTTCAACAAAGAGATGGAAAATATAAGAAAGCATCAAATAAAAGTCACAGAACTGAAGAATACAATAACTCATTGAAAAATACACTAGAGGGGTTCAAAAGCAGACTAAATGAAGCAGAATAATCAGTCAATTCAAAGACAGGTAGTGGAACCCACCCAATCAGAGTAGCAAAAAGAAACAAGAATGAAAAAAAGTGAAGACGGTTTAAGGGGCTTATGGGACAGCATCAAACAGACTAACATTCACATTATAGGGATACCAGAAGAAGAGAGAAAGAGGCAGAAATCTTGTTTGAAGAAATAATGGCTGAAAACTTGCCTAACTTAGGGAGGAAACAGAAAAAACTTCTAACCAAGAATACTCTACCCAGCAAAGTTATCATTCAGAATTGGAGAGATAAAGAGTTTTCCATACAAACAAAACTTAAAGTTATTCACCACAACCAAACTGGCCTTAACAAGAAATGTTAAAGGGATTTCTTTAAGCTAGAAAGAAAGTGCTAACTGGTAATAAGAAAATATATGAAAGAACAAATTTCACTGGAAAAGTAAAAATATAGTAGAGTGGATTAATCACTATTATAGCTACTATGAGAGTTAAAAAACAAAAGTAGTGCAAACAACTATGGTTACAATAACTGATTAAGGGATACACAAGTAAAATGTGACATCAAAAACAGAAAATGAGGGGAGGAGAAGGAAAAAATAAAAATGCTGAGTTTCAGAATAGGATAAGACTTAGTTGTTTTCGAATTAAAATAGACTGTTACAGATACAAGTTGCCATATGAAAGCCTCACAGTAACCACAAAGCAAAAACCTATAGAAAATTCAAAAAGTTAAAGACATAAATAAACCACTAAGGGAAGTCATCAAACCACAAAAGAAGAGAGCAAAAGAAGAAAGGAAGAGAGAGGAACTACAAAAACAGCCAGCAAGCAATTAACAAAATGAGAGTAAGCACATACCTTCCAATAATCACTTTAATGTAAATGGACTAAATTCTCCAATCAAAAGACAAAGAATGGGTGAGGGGGTTAAAAAAACAAGACCCATCTATATGCTGCCTACAAATGACTCACTTCAGATGACAGGATACATACACACTTAAAGTGAAAGGATAGAAAAAGATAGTCCACCCAATGGAAACCAAAAGAAAGTCAGAGTAGCTATACCTATATCAGACAAAACAGCCTTTAAAACAAAGACTGTAATAAACAGACAAATACAGGTATTGCATAATGAGAAAGGGGTTAAACCAACATGGGAATATAACATTTGTAAACATTTATGCACCCAACAAAGGAAGACCTATAGAGAAGTATATATAGCAAATATATTATTAACAGGCCTAAAGGGAAAAACAGACAGCAATACAATAATAGTAGGGGACTTTAATATCCTACTTACATCAATGGATACATCATTCAGAGAGAAAATCAATTAGGAAAAATAAGCATTAAATGATACATTAGACCAGACGGACTTAACAGATATATAAAGAACACTCCATCCAAAACTAACAGAAAACACATTCTTCTCCAGTATAAACTGAACATTTCCCAGGATACATCATATGTTAAGCCACAAAACAAATCTTAATTTAAGAGGACTGAAATCATATCAAACATCTTTTCTGACCACAATGGTATGAAACCAGAAATCAATTACATGGAGAAAACTGGAAAATTCACAAATATATGAAGATAAAACAACATGCTACTCAACAACCAATGGGTTAAAGAAGAAATCAAAAGAAATAAAAAATACCTTGAGACAAATGAAAATAGAAAAGTAACACACCAAAATTTGTGGGATGCAGCAAAAGCAGTTCTAAGAGCGAAGTTCATAGTGATAAATGCCTACCTGAAGAAGTAAGAGAAGTCTCAAACAACCCACCTTTACGTCTCAAGCAATTAGAAAAAGAACAAAGCACAAAATTACTAGAAGAAAATAATGATGAGAGCAGAAATAAACGAAATAGAGACTGAAAAGACAACAGAGAAGATCAATGGAACTAACAGCTAGTTCTTTGAAAAGGTAAACAAAACTGGCAAGCCTTTAGCTAGACTTACCAAGGGAAAAAAAAGAAAGAAGACTCAAATAAATAAAATCAGAAATGAAAGAGATGTTATAGCTGATGCAGCAGAAATACAAAGGATCACAGTTAATCATATTATCAACAATTATATGCCAAAAAATTGACAACTTATAAGAAAAGGATAAATTTCTGGAAACTATACAACTTACTAATACTGAATCATGGTGAAACAGAAAAATCTGAACAGAGACTGATCACTAGTAAGGAGATTGAATCAGTAATCAAAAATCTCTTAACAACCAAAGTCCAGGATCAGTCGGCTTCACTAGCAAGTTCTACAAAACATTCAAATATGAATTAATACCAATCCTTCACAAACTCTTCCAAAAAACAGTAGAAAAGGGATCGCTTCCAAATTCATTTTATGAGGCCAGCATTACCCGGATCCCAAAACTAGACAACCATGCCACAAGAAAAGAAAATTATAGGCCAGTGTCACTGATGAACACAGATGCAAAAATCCTCAACAAAACATTAGCAAACCAAATTCAATAATACATTAAAAGGATCGTATATCATGATCAAGTGAGGTTTATTCCAAGGATGCAAGAATGGTTCAACATCTATAAATCAATGTGATACTCCACATTAATAAAATGAAGGCTAGAAATCATATGATCTCAATAGAAGCAGAAAAAGCATTTGACAAAATTCAGCATCCATTTATGATTAAAAACTCTCAACAAAGTGGATACAGAGGAAATGTATCTCAACATTATTAAGGCCACATATGATAAGCTCACAATGACCATCATACTCAATGGTGAAAAGCTGAAAGTTTTTCTCTAAGATCAGGAACAAGACAAGGATGCCCGCTCTCACTACTTGTATTCAACATAGTACTGAAGACTTAGCCAGTACAATTAGGCAAGAAAAATAAATTGGAAAGGAAGAAGTATAACTGTTACTATTTGCAGATGACATGACATTATATATAAAAAATCCATCAAAAAACTGTTAGGACTAATAAGTCTAGTAAAGTTGCAGGATACAAAAATCAATACACAAAAATCTGTTACAATGCTATACCCTAATAATGAACTATCAGAGAAATTAAGAAAACTATACTATTTAGAATTGCATCAAAAAGAATAAAATACCTAGGAATAAACTTAACCAAGGAGGTGAAAGACTTGTATATTGAAAACTACAAAACAGTAATGAAAGAAACTGAAGATGACACCAATAAATGGAGAGGTATTCCATGTTCATAGATTAGGAGACGCAATATTTTAGCACGTACATACTCCCCAAAGCAATCTACAGATTCAATGCAATCCCTATCAAATTCCAACAGCATTTTTCAAAAAATATACTCCTATAACTTGTATGAAACCATAAAAAAGCCTGAACAGCCAGAGCTATCTTGAAAAAGAAGAACAAAGTTGGAGACAACATGCTTCGTGGTTTCAAACTACATTACAAAGCTACAGTAACCAAAACAGTATGGTACTGGAATAAAAAGACACATAGCCCAATGGAACAGGATAGAAAGCCCTTACATAAACCCACACAAATATGGTCAATTAATTTATGACAGGAAAGGGGCAGGATAAACAATGAGGAAAAGACAGTCTCTTCAATAAATCATGTTGGGAAAACTACATAGACATATGCCCAAAAAAAAGATAAGAAAAGAAGAAACTGGACCCCTGTCTTACACCATACTCAGAAATTAACTCAAAATGGGTTAAAGACTTGAATGTAAGAACTGAAAGCATACAACTTCTAAAAGAAAATATAGGCAATAAGATCCTTGACATAGATCTTGGCAACAACATCAAAAGTGAAAGTAAACAAGTGGGATTGGGACTTCCTTGGTGGCACAGTGGTTAAGGATCTGCCTGCCAATGCAGGGGACGTGGGTTTGAGCCCTGGGCCAGGAAGACCCCACATGCCGTGGAGCAACATGCACCACAACTACTAAGCCTGCACTCTAGAGTCTCTGAGCCACAACTATTGAACCCAAGTGCTGCAACAACTGAAGCCCATGTGCCTAGAGCCTGTGCTCCGCAACAAAAGAAGCCACCACACTGAGAAGCCAGCGCACTGCAGTGAAGAGTAGCCTCTGCTCGCCACAACTAGAGAAAGCCCGTGTGCAGCAAGGAAGACCCAACATAGGCCTCCCTCCAAAAAAACACCCCCCCCCAAAAAGACAAATGGGATTACATCAAATTAAAATGCTTCTGCACAGCAAAGGAAACTATCAACAAAATAATAAGGCAACCTATTGTATGGGAGAAAATATTTGCAAACCAAAGATCTGATAAGGCATTAATATAAAAAACATATGATGAACTCATACAACTCAACAGCAAAAAAACAAACAATCCAATTAAAAAATGGGCAGAAGACATCAATAGAAATGTTTTTAAAGAAGACATACAGATGGGCAACAGGTACATGCAAAGGTACTCCACATCTCATCTGCATCAGGGAAATGCAAATCAAAACCACAATGACATACCACCTCACATCTTTCAGAATGGCTATTATAATAAAAAAGACAAGAGATAACAAGTATTGACAAGGATGTGGAGAAAAGAGAACCCTTGTGCACTATTGGTGAGACTGTATTGGTGCAGCCACTATTGAATACAGTATGGAGGTTCCTCAAAAAATTAAAAAGAGAACTACCATATGATCCAGCAATTCCACCTCTGGGTATTTACCTGAAGAAAACAAAAACATTCAGTTGAAAAAACATACAGATCCCCATGTTCACTGTATTGTTTACAAAAAGCTAAGATATGGAAACAACCTAAGTTTCCATGGATGGATGAATGGATAAAGAAACTGTGGTATATACACACAATGGAATATTATTCAGCCACAAAAAAGAACGAAATCTTGCCATGGATGGACTCATGGGTATTATGTTAAGTGAAATAAGTCAGAGAAAGACAAATACTGTATGATCTCTCTTATAAGTGGAATCTTAAAAAAAAAAAAAAAAAAAAAAAAACACAAAAAGCAGAAAGAAACCAAAAAATAAAAACAAAACAGAACTCTCATAGATACAGAGAATAGACATGGTTGCCAGAAGTGGGGGGTGGAAGGTGGGAGAAATGAGTGAAGGGAGGTATACATTTTAAAAGGGGGAAAAAAAAAGCTTAACATGGAACAAGCTCAATGAAATCCTTCTGAATCTGAAAAAAAATCTGAATTATCTGTGTAAAATCATAAAGGTAATAACCCACACATGTATGATTACTTGCAGTATAGAAATCTATAGATTATCGCACTTCTAACAATGTTGAGACTCATGCCCTTTAAACTGGGCAAACAGACTCAGAGAGGTAGAAAACTTTCAAAAGGTCACAGAGCTAAAGAATGGTAGAGACTTGAATGCAGGTCTTCCCACTCTAAATCTAATAATCTCAGGCTTTCCTGGTGGTGTGGTGGTGAAGAATCCGCCTGCCAATGCAGTGGACACAGGTTCGATCCCTGGGCCAGGAAGATCCCACATGCCATGGAGCAACTAAGACCATGTGCCACAACTACTGAGCCTGTGCTCCAGAGCCCGTGTGCCACAACTACTGAAGCCCGTGTGCTTAGAGCCTGTGTTCTGCATCAAGAGAAGCCACCACAATAAGGAGCCCACACACCACAACAAAGAGTAGCCCTTGCTCACCGCAACTAGAGAAAGCCCGTGCGCAACAACGAAGACCCAATGCAGCCAATAAATTTACTAAAAAAATATAAAAAAATAAAAAATCCAATAATCTCCTTCAATCTTAGAAATCTCTTTTCAGAAGTCCAGTTGCTGATTCAGTCTTGATCACCAAACTACAGCATGGCACAGAATGATTCATGTTCTACAACCACCCATTTTAGGAAGGATCAGCTCTTTTATTTATTTTATTTTATTTATTTTTTTATTGGCAGGAGGACTCTTCACCACCACACTACCTAGGAAGTCCCAGGATCAGCTCTTTTGGGAAAGCAACATGATTTTTACTTATCAACACAGTTCACTGAGCAGTTAGGGGAGTGACACTAATAGAGACAAGCATGACAATAAGATGAATTTGATAAAAATTCTTTTAGATAATCTTGCAGAAGTTTGGGGATCTGGGAAATATCAACTATAATCTGCTAATCAAGTTCCTATTTTAGTTTTAAAGTATATGTACTTTGTGGGAAATATGCATGTACTTTATGCAATGAATGGAGTCCTAAAAATTTTGTGAAATAAGTTTATAAAATGAATTATTACATGCATACACTGAGGATGCTTACTGCTTCAC